>NW_022106189.1:36639359-36674998 GCF_000313985.2 Echinops telfairi
TCATGCAGTGAGAGGAAGCCAGTAACTGAACAAAGAAATGAGAACATCATAGATTGTGATGGTTTGGTTTTGGAAGCAGGGGCAAGGACCACCACTTAGATAAAATAATGAAGGAAGGCCTCTCTGAAGGACTAAAAGACACTGGCCATTAAAGAGCGGGGACATTTCTGGTGAAAGAAACAGTGCACAGAAGAAACCTCCTGGTGCAGTCAGTACGCAGCTCTGAGCTGCCAACAGAAAGGTCGTTGGTTCAAAGCCACCAGCTACTCTGCAGTAGAGAGGCAGTCTGCTGAGTTACATAGATACAACTTGGAGGGCAATGAATGTACAAATATGCTTTACACAATTGATGTATGTATGGATTGTGATAAGTCGTGTGAGCCCCAAATAAAACGATTCAAAAAAACAAAACAAAGATACAACTTGGAAACAGATTTCTACTCTGTCTTGTCCTGTAGAGTTGGAATCAACTCCACGGCAGTGGGCTTGGTTTTGTAGTTACTCTTTATAAACAGACTTGCTTAGCTGCTATTCATAAGGCTTTCTGTGTCTAAGTCCTCAGAAGGAAACAGCCTATTTTCTTCATAGTTTGGGCTTAGTCTAGAACAGTGGTTCTCAACCTTCCTAATGCCGCGACCCTTTAATACAGTTCCTCATGTTGTGATGACCCCCCACCATAAAATTATTTTTGTTCTTACTTTATAACTGTAATTTTGCTACTGTTATGAATCGGGTGACTCCTGTGAAAGGGTCAATCGAACCCCCAAAGGGGTGGCAACCCACAGGTTGAGAACCGCTGGTCTAGAAGCTCTGTTGAAACCTGTTCACCTTGTATGACCCTGGCGGTACTTGAAATACCAGTAACATAGCTTCCAGCATCACAGCAACACCCAGGCCATAACAGTACAACTAACTGACAGACAAGTGATGTTCATCACAGTCAAGAGATTAAACAACACATTGCATTGGTAAATCTGCTGCACAAAACCTCGTTAAAGTGTTGAAGAGCAAGGTTGTCACTTTGAGGACTAAGTAGTGCCTGACTCAAATCAAGGTTATTTTCAATTGCCTCATATGCTTATGAAAGTTGGACTTTGAATAAGGGAAGACCAAAGAAGAATTAAAGCATGTGAATTATGGTGCTATCAAAGAATATTAGAATACCATGGGCTGCCAAAAGAACAGACAAATCTTGTCTCAGAGGTACAGCCAGAATGCTCCTTAGAAGTCAGAATGGAGAGACTTTCTCTCACATAGTTTAGACATGTTGCCAAGAAAGACCAGTCCCTGGAGGACATCATGCTTGGTAAAACAGAAGAGCGGGGATAAAAAGAGGAACACCCTTGACGAATAGGCTTGACCCAGTGGCTGCAACAATGGGCTGAATCCTAACAATTGTGAGGAGAGGGTGCAGGACCAACTGTTTCCTTCTGCTGTACAGGAAGTTGCTGTGAGTTGGAACGGACTTGAAGATGCCTGACGACAACGAGCAGATTGTCACATCTTTCTCTTCTGAGCAGCTGATGGTTAGAGCTTTCAGTTCGTGCGGAGCGCTTAACCACCAGGGTCCCTTTAACATAGTGAATTCCCTTGCCCCTAAATAATTTCAAAAAAGAACCCAAAAAAGGGGAGTTTATAGAATTCTCTATGATTTCATTTTTAGAACAAAACCATGTTACGACGGACTTATAAATGTAGTCTGATTCATTGCTGTATCATCCCACAGCATCGAGTACATAAAACTCAACCCAGTTACCCACTGCGATGGCATCAGTTCCAAGTCAGAACGACCCTATGTAGGGTTTCTGAAACTAAATCTATATGGGAGCAGATGGCCTCATCATTTTCTTGCAGACTGGCTGATGCATTTGAACCACTGACCTTGTGATTAGCTGCCCAGTGCCTAACCCAATGTGCCACCAGAGTTTCTTGAGACAAGCCCATTAGCAGGTACAAAAACTGAATTATTCACCACACAGCTAAAAATAAATAAACAACCACCTCCCCCACACACCCACACAAAAAACAGCAGGTGCTATATATACTGGGTCACTGAAACTAGAATAGTTACAGCTCTACAGAAAGACCCAGCGATTTTAAAGACTTGCCAACAAGGAATTACTCTTCCAAAATCTCATCAATTCCTTAGTTCTTCAGTACTTCTCTGAATTCATGTTAAAGTAGAGCTTTTTACGTCTGTGCTTGCACAAAGATAGCCTCCTTGGAAATCTGTGGCTCACAGAATAAAGCTAGAGGTATCCCTTGCGATTCGCAAAAAGCAAATTAACCTTCTAGAAAACAAGGGGCGATGGGACCAAAATAAATAAACAAATAAGGGGAATCCACAGATTCTGCCCACAATAGTAGCTACAAGCTTTCTGGATTTCATTAATAAAATCACTGAGTTTCCAAAGCCTCACATTTAGCTGCTCCTGTCTAGTGACTACTGTACAGAATAAAGCACTAAGATATGGGGGTGGGGGTGGGGGAACATTACTGTCATCGCAGAAAATTCGATGGACTATCGCTGTTCTGGACCAGATTCCCAACACCGTGAAGAGATTCGTCTTCTTCCAACCCTTGGGACTCCCGCAGGGCAGGGAGCCTGGATGGAGACGAGGGGTTGCCCAGCCCTGACCTCAGGCATCCTTCTCTTCAGCACGCCAGAGAAACGCTCTTTCCTATGGGTACTATGTAAGCTGCGGTACAAAAAGCGACCTTCCTCCACAAATCTTGGCGCTTACACCGCTCGGTCACTCGGATTTCAATCGAGGCCCACGATCGGCCGGCTGTCGGGAATCTAAGAGGCGGCGTGAGGCTAGCGGACCTCGGTTCAAATCCCTGCTCTCGGGCTTTCTAGCCGAGGGCCCTTCGGCGGGCGTCCTAATCTCAATTTATTCAACGAAATAAGGATAATGAAAGTATTACAGTGGCCGCCCGTAAAAGTACGTGTCATTTAAAATCAAGTTGCTTCGAACTGCCAATGAAGGGCCTGAAGCCCGGCTGCGAGCCCTGAAGTCTGAAGTATTCGGCACTTTCCGGGATCGCCAGCAGTTCCAACCTTCCCGCCAATCTTGGGTGCCTGCCCAGCAGCCTCCAAAGAGTGGGGATTCGGGCGCCGCCGCCTCCATCGCTTGGGTCGCGGAGAGTGGCCGAACCTCCGCGGGCTGCCGGGTTCTACGCCCACACGCAGCCGAGCTCACGGCACAGTGCTAGGCCCTTAAATGCAGGGGCCGAGACCGGGAAGTCACACCGGCGCTAGAAGCCTAAGGCCAGGGGAGAGCGAGCGTCCACCTCACCTGACGCCGGAAGGACGCGAGGGAGCAGGGGAGCCTGCGCGGTGGCAGCGGGCACTTCAGCAGAAGTCTGACGGTAAGTCTGACCTCCATAAGCGGCTAAATCGCCTCGGCGGCGGCGCCTCCAAGCCGGTCTCCTCCTATTGGTCAGCAGTCACCAGTCGCTAGCCAATGCCTTCTCTTTTTCTTCCGCTGGTCGCCGCTGACTGAAAGAGAAGCGCTCCCATTGGCTAGGTCTTCAGAAACAAGTTAGGCGGGATCATGTTCAAGGAGGCCTGAGGCAATTGGTGAACGTCTCTGTTACGTCACGTCCAATCAGAGAAAAGAGCGGAAAGTTTCTTACCGCCCTTTTGTTTTTCTCTCTCTCTTTTGAACTCCTGGCGGGAGAAAGTTATAAGGAAAAAACACTTTCTCTGCGTATTGTGGGCTAATCTAGATTCTAGAATGGAAATATTAAAACGGCCTCGTGCTTCTTCTCCCCAACATGTTAGTGAAAGAGTTATCTTTATCCAAAGGACAGTAACTAGATGAATAATTTCAAATATTGTCCTTAAAAAAAAAAAAATATATTGTCCTTAAGATTCTGAAGATAATGGGACACTCCACGATACCTGTATGGGGGTGCGGAGCTCAGGGAAAATAATTTACCTACAGGGTCCCTTCGGTCCCAGACCATTGCAATGAATTGCCTGCTAAAGTCATAGCACTTAACAGCAAACTTTTCACACACACACACACACACACACGCCTCGTTGAGAACGTGACGAAATCGTAATTTTAGGAAAAAACAAAAGCCAAACTCACTGCCATCGAGTTTCTGAAACTCTAAATCTTTATGAGGACAATCTCCCTCCCAACCTTCCTCCCTCCGCCTCTCTGAGGCTTAGGCTTGTGGGTTTGAACCACCAAACTTGTGGTTAATAGCCCCAAGCCTACTCCACAAAGCCACACTCCCCTTTCAGGAAGAAGACCTAAAAAACAAAACTCAAGCACATTGCCTGCTGCTGATCTATAGAATGGCTAAGATGCATGAATATATTACATAGTAGACTGAATTTTTTAGTGATTCTCACTTCTTATTTAAGTAATGTATAGTCAACGCAGAAAAATTAAACAATGCAGAGAGGTGCCATAGAACTACACGACAATAAATTCTTGGATAAAATTTTGGGTTGGGAGAAATTATACAAGTTAAAAACTCCAGGGGGGAATGAAGAACACCAACATGGTAAATATAATATTTTATTTTTCTTAAAAGAGATGCTAACAGAAAAAATTCTAGCATCGTATGGCGGACTTTATAATGTATGCAATGTGACATGCATGAAAATTATAGTATAAAGGATAGGAGGACCAATGGACCCCCGTATAGTTGAAAATATATATTTTATGCAAAACAATATAAGATTATTTCTAAGTGGATTGCAAACAAGAAATATAATATGAAGAGATATACATACAAAGTTATATCAAGAAAATGGCTCACAGTTGTAGAAGCAGGCAAGTCCCATTTGAGCCCAGGCAGGTTCCACGTCACGAGTCAGATGTTAAGCTGGAGGCTTCTCCTGACTTTTGTAGCTTTAAAGGCTGATGAACCCAATGTTGGCAGAAACACCACAAGCTTGTGGCTACAGAAGCAGATGAATCCAAGGTCAGCAAGCCAGGCTTGTGACTCGATAGATTGAGTGAATCCAAAGTTAGTGGGTGAGATAACAGATCAGACGGCAGGACGCTGATCGCTTCCTAGGAATGGCAGGCTGTTGGCTTAAGTCCAAAGAATCCGAGATTGATTAGCCAGGTGCAGAATTCAGACCCAGAATAAAGCAAGACAACTTTTCCACAGTGTCCACTTATATAGGAAATAGTCCACATCTGATGAGAGCACCATAAAACTTCCTTGCAAGATGTTGAACTACCTTACAAGACATTGAACTACTTTGCAAAACGTGGAGCCACATCAAATAAACAAGCACAAGAAACTCCACTTAAAAAAAAATATATATATATATATATATATATATGTAATATTGGGACCCAGGCCAACACTTACATCAAAGAAGCCACCATAAAAATGTGAGACCCCTGATAAGACTGAGCTGAGACCTGGCCGAAGCCCAAAAATTAGCCAAGCCACCTAAAGCCTGGAGAAACCCGATAATACTTGACTGGGACAGTGAGAACGTCAAAGAACTGGCCAAAATGTCCATTTAAACCCAGGTAGAGACACTGACCTTTAGAGAGCTAGGAACCAAGGAGACATCATCTCCTGCTCTTTCCAACTCTACCTGGGGTGAGTACACCAATGAGGCAATGCTGATTGGGACTATGGTGCTAATATGAAATGTGTGAGAAGTGTTATTATTATGCCTTTATGCTCATAGTTGTTACTCTGCCCTTATGCTTATAGTTGTTTGCCCTTAATAGTTTGAATAATATTTTAGATTGTTTGATGTGTGTTTGCAGTGAATAAATCGAGCATTCGAAAATGTCTAAGAGCGTTAAGTAATTATTGATCGCGCCGCTCATGACAACATCCCTGAGGAAAATTCTTTTAAATTGCACCATGACTGTGATCTGAGTAAGGGGATTGCAGCCTGTTCCAATCTTCTTACAACTGATAGGCTGCTCACCACCGATCCTACTATGGAGTTGATTACATTATATTAAGTCACATATTGGGTGATTGTTTGTATTTTTACGTGCCATCAAGTTGGGTCCAACTCAGAGGGACCCTATGCACCACAGGGAAAAAAAAAAACACCACCTGGTTCTGCACCATCCTCACAATTGTTGTCATGCCTCAAGCGCATTGTTGCAGTCCATGTCAATCCATCTCATCAAGGATCCTCCTCCTTGTCATTATCCTATTACTAGAAATTAACTGCCAAACCTCTGGGAATCTTGGCCCACCCAAGAGGACACAAACCTAACCATCACATTAAATACACATAATATGTATCTAAACACATTTTATTTGGACTCAATGTGCATGTAGGAACTGGAACATCAGTAGCAATACTTTTGAACTTACTCTGATAGGTGTGGAAAGTAAAAGAATCCCCACGGTACCCAATCACTCTCCTAAGGCCTCAGCAGCTGGGCTAACTTGAGTGGCAGGGTCATACCAAGGACCACCAAGAAGTTGTCACTGCTGATCAGTTTCCAGATACCACTGATGTCAGAGGGCACAGAAGGGTCTTGGGACAAATGTGGGAGAGCTGTGTGATTTTCTTTGAAATCCATAAAAAACTATGATGGGATAATGGATAGAAAGAGGCATGGGTAGGTGGTAAATAAAAGTCAATACAATAAAATGTTAGTTGTAAGACTTAGGTGGTGGGTATCTGTGGGCCCAAAGGAGATGGTGCCATAGTAAGTTCCACTTTGACGCTGATTGCAAGGTCAGCGATTCTAACCCACCAGCTGCTCTGTGGGAAAAAGACAAGGCTTTCTGCTCCCCTCGAGAGACTGACAACCCAGGAACTCCTAAGGAACAGTCTACTCAGTCCGATGGGGTTTCTCTGAGTGGGAATCCACAGGATGGCAGTGGGTCACTTTTTCATTTATATAGGTACCTATTTTAGAATTTAAGTGGGGGTGTCTATAGGCACTGAGAGTACAATCACCTCTATCGGCGTTTCTGTGCATTTGAAATATGTTCCTAAGTAAATGTTGGGGAAATTTGGTACAGCATTTTCAAGGGTGCCCTGTGCTAAGTGATCAACCTTAAAAACTAAGCTTTAGTAGCTTCACCATAAATCCACCTCTGCCCAAAATATGAATAATTAACCTACAAGGGAACATTTTCATTGTAGCTCTGGGTTAGTCTGGGTTGACTTTGCTCTTTATATCAAAGAGCCATTGTATATTAATAAACATCCCAGGACAGTCCAGATCAAGTCCATATGTCCGATACTAATCCATAAATTCCTCTTTAGACTCACGCAGCCATACAACGAAGCCGAATGCAGGAAGATCACAGGCCAGTGGGTGGAAAGTCTTATAGATGCAGTGGTGGGTGGTGGAAGCATATCAGTGCTGGTGTGGGTCTCCACATGGCTTCTTCCGTTCTAGGGCTCCTGTTGTCATCAGCATGGCTCCATGTGGCTCCTCAACAGGAATGTGATGCAGAGAGAGTGTGTGTCCAGGGAGGAACACAGGATCCTTCGGAGAAGGCCATGTTCACAGAGGCATGATTGGCTATGACCTGATTGACAGCCTAGACTCCACCCCTTTACTCAAGTTGACAGTAGATCATGTAACTGGCACAAACTCCCACAAGCAAAGGGAACAAAAGAATTTAAAAGTGAAACTACCTAGGGGTATCTGATAATAAGCCCTGGTGACATAGTGGGTTACCCATTGGGCTACTATCCACAGGTCGGCTGCTCCACAGGAGAAAGAGGCTTTCTACTCCCATAAAGAGTAACAGTCTTAGAAAGTCACAGGGCCAGTTCTACCTTGTCCTATAAAGTCACTATGAATTGGGTCCAACTTTGTTTCGTTTGTTTGAATGAAAAACTCTAGAAAAGAAATATCTTAAATGTCCTGTGCTTATTCTTCTGCATTATTTTTTATTTATTGGTGGGAAGAAAAACCCAAAAATGTTCTAGGCTATGTGTGATCATGAGGTGTCGATGGGATCAGCTATCAGGCATCTAAGACCCAGAGCAAAATCATACACAATGTGAATGGGGGGCAGGGGAGCGGAATGGAGTGGAGACTCAATGTCCATCTGTAGACAATTGGACATCCCTCACCGAGGGTTCACAGAGAAGAGTGAGCCACCCAGGGTCAGTATAGCACTGATGAAACATACACTTTCTTCTAGTTCTTTGGTGCTTCCTTCCCTCCACTATCATGACCGCAATTTGACCTTACAAATCGAATTAGACCAGAACATGCACATGGTTACAGACAAGAGCCCACAACACAGGGAATCCAGGACAGATAAACTCCTCAGGGCCAACAATGAGAGTGGAGATACCAGGATGATTAGGGGAGGGTGGGGGAAGAAAGCGGGAATTGATCACAAGGATCAACCTAGAACTTCCTCCCAGGGGGATGAATAATGGAAAAGTGGGTGAGGGGCGATGGAGGACGATATAAGATATGAAAATAATAAATCTATAACTTATCAAGGGTTTGTAAGGGAGGGCAAGTGATGGAGGGGGGAGGGGGAAGAAATGGGGAGTCAATATCGGGCTCAAGTGGGAAGAGAATGCTTTGAACATGATGATGGCAGCATATGTGCAAATGTGCTCGACACACAGGATGAATGTGTGGATTGTGATAAGAGATGTAAGAGCCCCCAATAAAAGTAAGAAATAATATATATATAATTGGAAGATAAAAAAAGACAGAAATTGACCATTTTGCTTCCCAGAGAAGATGACTAGAATCCAAGCCCCAAACTGATTTTGTTTACTGGAGTCTTCTCAGTAATTGGAACTGTGCCAGGCAAATTTGCTCTTGAGGGATTGGGGATGCATTCTGGGTTAAAATGCAACCTTGGCAAGTAGAGGTCTGTGTGTCCTAGGCAAGGAATACGCCGTGAGCAAAGGCATGCCAATCAGGAACACTCAGGCCACAGCACGTGTCTGCTGGGGATTCAAAACAAGCAGCTCCGGAACCAATCCATATCATAAAACACAATAGCTTTGTGTTTTGTCTTGCAAGGCAATCAAATCTACTTTTGTTAATGATCTGCCAGCCTTTAAAGATATAGAAAATTCACAAGAAAATCTGAATTTCTCGTGTTTGTGGTTCTCTTAATAAAATATAAAGCTTGGACACACTGGATCCCATTTCTGCGTGATAAAAATAGGCTGGAGCTGAGCAGAGGCTGGCTAAGAAACCTGTGTATTCGCTGAAGCCCCTCCAGGCCCAGCTCACTCATTAAGGCTCCTCCCCTCCAGGCCCAACTCACTCATTAAGGTTTCTCCATAGACCCAAGAAGCATTGCAGTTTGCAAGCTAGGGAAACCCTGGAATTTCAGATACTCACACAAACCCTTGGATGTCCAAGTGGAGGCCATTGTATGTCCTTTGGTTGGCAGGGGGAGGGCTTGAACCACATTTACACAGTGGTTTAGTTTCTTACTGCTTCTAAAGTAGAGGTACCATAAGTGGGTGGCTGTGAAAACCAGACCTTCATTCTATCATCGATTGACTCACTGCCATTGGGCCGATTCTTACTCATAGTAACCCTCTAGGGCAGCGTAAACTGCTCCTGGGGGTTTCTCGGGTTGTAAATCTGTGCAGGAGCAGAAGGAGCAGAAAGCCTCACCCGGTTTCAAGCTGCTGACCTTGTTGGCAACACAAAACGTAACCCGCACTCCACCAGGCCTTTGTTCTCCGAGTCAGACTTCAAGGCGCTGGCTCTAGGAGGAAGGTGCTGTGTACTATAGTGAAAAATCCTTGTCTCTTTTCGTCTCTCTTCTTTGGCTTGTTGGTGATCTGCCTGCATCGTCAATCTCGCCCCATTTTGGGGTTTTTTTTTTGTTTCTTTTTTGCCTAATCTGTTCCTTTTAGATCTCAAAGGTTATTGATTTAAGATACACCCTGCACTGGCATGGCCTCATTAGCATACCAAAGAAAACTCTATTCCCCAATGGGATGACTTCCACTCGTAAGGAGTTATAATTTACAACACAATTTGGGGGGACACATTTCAACTCATAGCACTCTGTTACTTTCATTATACCTACCACCACCCCCAAAACATAGTGGTCAAAGACAATACTAATTTATTTATCTCATGATTTTGTGGATGGTCCAGTTGGGCTAGGCTCAGTTGAATGGTTCTGGTTTTGACTGAGATCACTCATGCGACTACAGATTAGCTGCTGCGTGTACCCTCAGCTGGGATGGCTGGGCCCTGTCCCACTTTGTCACTTGTGGGGGAAGTCAGCCCCCCACAACTAATCAAGGGTTCGATAGGCACAATTGTACGGTTAAGATATATAAAGATTACAGTAAAAGTATAATAATAGTAAAGTCATAGAGCATAATAGAGAGAGGAGAGAGGGTAAAATAAAGAAGTCAGACACATTTCATGGTAGCATGCTCACCTCCTGGACAGACATGATTTCAATAGCCAGGTCCACGCACAGCACGGGCAGAGAGCAGGAGAGAGGGAGCACGATTTATTACTAACCCAGGTTTTTATATCTTTGGGGATAGGCAAGCCCCCGGATTACATATGTCACAGGAAGGGGTTGTACTATAGGTAATAGAGTAATGGGGGGGGGCGATCTAGGGGTATACACCCAACATGAAGGGGAGGGACTGGGGGTACACATGTGACAAGATGGGAAATCCTAGATTCAGGATGGCAGCCTAACTTTGGATGTCACTGAGCCGGTTTGTCCCACTTTGTCTCTCACCCTCCAGCATGTCAGCCAGGCTCATTCATGCCTGGGGAGGCTCCTGAGAAAGAGATGGAGTGTTGGTAAGGTCTCTTGAAGCTTGGCTCAGAATTGGCACATCAGCAATTCTTCACATGGTACTTGCCTAAACAAACGGCAATGCCAACTTCAGTTCAAATGGGGGTGGGTGGGTAAACGCCACGTCTTGGTAGAAGAGGGCTACAAAGCCACACTGTCGAGAGGTGTGTGGATACTGAGAGATATTTGCAAAACATCTACCAAAATTACCATCAGAGATACAGTTTTGGAAATACTATTTGGAGAAGGATGTGCTGGGTGGCTGGGTTTGTTTTCTATCGGGAGTGAAGTGCTGCCTTCCAGCAGAAGGAATAATTCATTGCAAAAGCAGATAAGAGAGCGATGCCTCTCTCAGCTTCTTATCCAAAGACTTGCTGGCTTAGAGTCCAAGGCACTACTCAATGGCAGATAGTTTCATTACGATTTCTGTGAACAAAGAAACAAAAAATTAAATGCAAGCAGGGAGCGAAGAATCAAACTAGAAATACAAATTCTGTATTCCCTATTCTGTGGAGACAACATTCCCTCTAGTCTGACTGGTGCCTAAAATCCCACCATCTTCACTCCTGTCTTTGTATTAGGAAGTTCCCCTCTCACTCCGGCAATCTTCAAAACACAATACCTGGTGGCAAGGGTAGGGATAAACCCACATCTTAGTGTGAGTACGAGTGAGTTTATGGTACTAGATTTGCTTAATACCAGGAGGCGTTGGACTGTAAAGGAGCCTGGAAGAGAGAGGAAAGAGACAAAAGAGAGTGTAGAAGAAGGCACTAAATAAAACATTCTCAGTGCCTCCTCTCTCCTACAACCTGATTCTCCAGGAGGTGCAGTTGAGTTTGTACTTCAGCTCTGCAGTGAAGAGGAAAGTTTCAATGAGCATCTCTACTGTGATTTGAATGTTCCACTTGTAAAAGTAGGGATTAGGGTGTCTGTTTCCCAATGGATCACTGTGAGAAGGCGTTGAAGAAGAAAGGCCTTGTGCCAGAGACTTCCGTAAGTATTGAGGACATGTGCGGAGAGCATCCTGAAATGGGCTGGAAGCTTGTCTCTTTACTTGCTCTCTCCCCCTATAGTCAGTGAGCTTCACACCCAAGCGTGTAACCTCACAAGTCCTTAGACTGATGTTCCAAGAGATGTGCACTCCTCTGGGGGAAAATCAGCCCCCCACAACTAATCATGGGTTTGGTAGGCTCAATTGAACGGTTAAAATATATATAAAGATTATACTAAAGTCATAGAGAGTAATAGAGATAGAAAAAAAAGGTAAAATAAAGGAGTCAGACACATTTCATGGTAGCATGCTCACCTCCTGGAGGGCCATGATCTCAACAGCCAGGTCCACGCACAGCGTGGGCAGAGAGGGCAGGAGAGAAAGAGATTTATTTCGAACCAGGCTTATATATCTTTTGGGGGCGTGCAGGACCTCTAATTACAGGTAAATACATACGTCACAGGAAGGGGTTGTACTATAGGTAATACAGTAATGGGAGGGGGACGATCTAGGGGTGTACACGCTATAGGAAGAGAGGGGATTACAGGCATACATCTGGCAAGATGGGCGGATCCTAGATTCATGATGGCAGTTAACCTTGATTGTCCTTGAGCTAGAGACAAGATTTATTTTGAGCCCTTCAAGGAAAGCAATCCACTTTCCCTAACAGTAGCCAGTTAGCGCCACCTGTGGTGAGACGGACAATAGGGTCTGCTTGCTCTGGATGGCTGGTGCCTTCAGGGAGATAACTTGACAATCATTTACCATTAGTTGCAAGCAGTGTCCTAGGTCTGACATATATATTTGGGGGAGAAGCTGAAGAAAGTCTTTTTATATCCCACACACCCAGATGTTGAAAGGAGTATGCCTCCTAGGAATCAAGTTCTGTGGTAACCTACATGTCCATCAACAGAAGATTGGATCTAAGGGACTAGTGTACAGCAGTGCCTTGGCCCAGTGGCTGAAACAATGGGCTCAAACCTAACAATGGTGAGGATGGTGCAGGACTAGGCAATGGTTTGTCCTGTTGTACAGAGGGATGCTGTGAGTAGGCACCTAGCAACAACACAACAACAATGACAACAACAACACGCACAGCAGTGAAAAGGAAGGGGTTGAAGCGACCACATCAACGTGGATCAATTCCAAATCATAATGTTGAGCAAACAAAGCAAGTCAGGGTAGAATATAGCATTCTATAATTGATATAAAGTCTTTGTACATGAGAAATACAGTAACGTAGGATACTTGGGTGGTAGAACTGTAAGTAACTTTCTGCCACACAAGTTAAGGGAGTGTTAGAATACTATTACCAGAGTCCAACAGAGACTTATATAAATGGAAGCACAGTCTGCGTTCATGGATAGGAAGACTGAACATTATGAAAATGTCAATGCTACCCAAAACCATCTATAAATAGAACACAATTCTAATCTAGATCCCAACTGCGTTCTTTAAAGAAATAGAAAAACTAATTACTAACTTTGTTTGGAGAGGGAAGAATCCAGGATAAGCAAACAGTTTCTTAAGAAGAAGTAACTATATAGCATCTGAGGTCTTAAAGGTTTGCAGTTAAACAAGCGGCCATCTAGCAGATAAGCAACTAGCCTACATGGAAGAAACACACCAGCCTGTGCGATCATGAGGTGTCAACTGATTCAGGTAACAGGCACCAGAAGACCCCAAACCAGAAGCCCCAAAACAAACGAGGGAGGTCGGAGTGGAGCAGAGACCCAAACCCATCTGTAGACAATAGGACATCCCCTAACAGAAGGGTCACAAGAAAGGGATGAGTCAACCAGGGAGCTGAATAGCACCAATGAAACACAATATTCCTCTGGTTCTTTGAGGCTTCCTCAACCCACACTATCATGACTCCAGTCCTGCCTTTCAGTTCTGGCTAGACTGGAGCATGTACACTGGTACAGATAAGAGCTCAGGACACACGGAATTCAGGTCAGATAAAGCCCTCAGGAACAGAAATGGGAGTAGTGATACCAGGAGGGTAGGGGGAAGATGTGCATGGGAGGGGAAGAAAGGGAAACCGATTTCAAGATCGATGCATAATCCCCTCCAGGGGGATGAACAACAGAAATGTGGGTGAAGGAAGACAGAGGTTGTGTCATATATGAAAATAATAATATATAATTTCTCAAGGGGTCAGGAGGGTGGCACGAAGGGGGAAAAAAGAGGAGCTGACACCAAGGGCTCAAATAGAAAATAAAGGTTTAAAAAATGATGATAGCAACGTATGTACAAATATGTTTGATACAATTGAAGTAAGGAATGTTGCAAGAGCCCCCAATAAAATGATTTATTAAAAAAGAAAAACAAAATAGGAGGCCTCTCACTTCCCGACTTCAAAACCTATTATATAGCCACAGTGGTCAAAACAGTCAGACAATGATTGGTACAATGATGGGTACATAGACTAATGACTAATGGGACAGAGTAGAAAAACCAGAAATAAATTTATCGACCTATAGATAATTGATCTTAGACAAAAATTCACTGCCATCAGATTGATGCTGACTTACAGTGACCCCAAAGCCCCTCAAAAAATTAAATGGAAAAGATTCTTTCTTCAACATATGGTGCTAGCAAAACTGGATCTCCATCTGCAGAAGAAGGCAATAGGACCCATATCTCACCCCCAGAATGAATTCAAGATGGGCCAAAGACCTAAATGTAAATCTCAGAGCTATGAAGATCATCAATGAGAAAACAGGGACCCACTTCAGGGCCCTATTGCAGGGTCTAGATATACTATCACACATAATGAAGGAAGCACACACCGGAGAAGACAAGATAAATGACAGAGATGACGACTTCATCAAAAGAGTTAAAAAGAACCCATAGACTTCGGGGAAAATAATATTGACAATGACAGTGGACTATGGACTAGTCTCTATAACCTTTAGAAAACTGAAATAGCACAAGAAAGAGATCAATAGGCCAATATTTTTAAATGGGAAAAGGACATGAATAAACAGTTCCTAATAGATGGCAACCCCACTCAAGGGGAGCAAACAACAGAATTGTAGGCGATGGGGTGCGATATGGCTCAACAACAACACATGATAATAATAAAATATCAGAATAATAAGGGTTCTTGGGTAGGGTGGGGGAGGGAGGGGATAAAGGGGCGCTGAAATCAAAGAGATCAAGAAGAAAGGAATTGTTTGGAAACCGATTGTGGTACCAATTCTACAATTATGCATGATCTAATTGAACCATGGAATGTTATAATATCTGTAAGAGCTCCCACTAAAATGATTAACTGAAAAAAAAGCAAAAAAGAATGGCATCTAAATGGCTAACAAACATGAAAAGACGCTCATGATGATTAGCCACCCGGGAGGTGTAAATCAAAGCGAGGAGATACCACCATACACCGACAATGAGAATCAAATTTAAAAAGAGAGCAAGAAAGAAGAAACCAACAAACGCTGGAGAGGGTGCAGAGAGAGATTGGAAGACTCGCCCTGCTGGTAGGACTGCAAAGATGAGCAGCCACTGTGGAAAAGGATGCGGCGTTAGCGCAAACAACAGGGACTAGAGATTCCAGACCACCAAACTATCTCTGTTGGAAGTAAGAGCCATCGCGTGAACACACGTATGCACACCCATGTCCATCGGAGCTCTGTCCATGAGAGCAAGAAGATGGAAACAGCCCAAAGGACCGTCAGTCAAGAATGGAGAAAGAACCTTGGGTCCATACAGTGGAATAGTACACCTCACTGAAAAACAAATGATGAAACCACCACACATCTGGTGGCGTGGATGGACCTGGAGGTCATGATGTTGAGTGAAATTAGTCAGCTGTAAAAGGACAAATATTGTACGAGCCCACTATTTTTTTAATCATTTATTGGGGGCTCATACAACTCTTATCACAATCCATACCTACATCAATTGTGTAAAGCACATTTGTACATTCTTTGCCCTCATCATTCTCAAAACATTTCCTCTCCACTTAAGCCCCTGGCATCAGCTCCTCATTTTCTCCGCCTCCCTCTCCACTCCCCCTTCTCTCATGAACCCTTGATAATTTATAAATTATTATTTTGTCATATCTTACACTGTCCGACGTCTCCCTTCACCCACTTTTCTGTTGTCCATCCCCCAGGGAGGAGGTTATATGTAGATCCTTCTAATCGGTTCCCCCTTTCTACCTGACCTTCCCTCCACCCTCCAGGTATTGCCACTCTCACCACTGGTCCTGAAGGGATCATCTGCCCTGGATTCCCTGTGTTTCCAGTTCCTATCTGTACCAGTGTACATCCTCTGGTCTAGCCAGACTTGTAAGGTAGAATTGGGATCATGATAGTGGGGGCGGGGGGAAGCATTTAGGAACTAGATAAAAGTTGTTTGTTTCACTGCTGCTACACTGCACGCTGACTGGCTCATCTCCTCCACAAGACTCTTCTGTAAGGGGATGTCCAGGTGCCCACAGAGGGTCTTGGGTCTCCGCTCTGTACTCCCCCCATCAGTCACTATGATAAGATTTTTTGTTCTGATGATGCCTGATACCTGATCCCTTCGACACCTCGTGATTGCACAGGCTGGCATGTTTCTTCCATGTGGGCTTTGTTGCTTCTGAGCTAGATGGCCACTTGTTTACCTTCAAGCTTTTAAGACCCCAGAGTCCACTGTTAGAAGACAGACTTTTCGTCCCCAGGGGACAGACTTTGGCGGTTACCAAGGGAGCGAGGAGGGGAAGGGAGGGCAGAAGAAGCAATAGACCAGAGAGTTGACAAGTATTTACTTAGGTGGAGAGGGTTTCTAACTCATAAGAGGGAGAAGGGAAATCTAAGGAGGGCGAGGGTAAGGTCCTGACTGGGGGGAGGGGTGAAAAGTAACAAACTGGTGAACACAAAATTGATGGTGCGAAATGTAATCCACCCACCATCTAATTCACAATAATAAAATTTTTAAAAATATATTTCACTTTGGTTAAAAAATAATAATAATAAGGGAAACCAAAAATAAAGTAGCTTTTAAAATAACTTGAAAAGTTCAGTTCTGATAAAAGTCAAAAGTTCATCTCAGTGTTCTATTATCATAGACTCTGAGGACATCTTGCTTGCTTAACCTTATGAAACTTGAGATTTAAGTTTGTGCCAAAAATACACTATTTACTAGTTAAAAAAAAATTAAGGTAGTGTTGATCTTGGGGGAAGAGGAGGAAATGTGAGAAGCCAGGGACTCCTTGGTTTCTGAGTTAGTGGCAGGGTCATATTCCTTAACCAAGGGGTGAATGTGTGATGTCATTTGACGACAATTTTTAAAGCTACATGTGTATTGCATACACTTGTGTCATCTGAAACCTATCACAACAAAATTAGAGAAAAATATGCCTTTGAACTCTGTAGAGTCTTCAGTGGAAACACTTCTCTAATCCAGTGATGGTGCATGCGACCCACACCCTTGTCTGTCTGGTACTTTGGAAACGCTGATGGGAGATCTGGGTCTAAAGTGAGAAAGGGGACGCATGCTCCTAGGGAGGAAGAGGGAGAAAAAGCTATAGAGAAGCAACTGACAATGAAGTAAAAAGACTGAGTTGTAAAAGGTGTTCCAAGGATGCTGAAAAAGACAGAGATGGAGGACAAGAGGAAGGTGTGGAGCGTGAGGTTGGGGAGAGAATGAGGGAGAGTGGGAGGGAGTCAGGGGAAAAAAAGGAGAAAAACAGGCTGGGGAAAAAAAGGAGAAAAACAGGCTGGAGAAAAGCAATCCCCCTTCCCCAACTCACTTTGACCTAAGCAATGCCTTAGATATATAGTCTCAGAAATCCTAAGGGGTCAGTCTTTATGAGTGAAAATCAGTTCAATAAAAGTGAGGAGGAGGAGGAGGAGGAGTTGTTTAATGCCCAGAGAGCAGGTTTTCTCAACTCCTTCCCTACTGACATTTACCTACTTACTGGCTGGTCACTTCCGGCTCATAGTGATCCGATAGGACAGAGCAGACCTGGTCCAGAGGGTTTCTGAGACTGTAAATCTTTATGGGAGCAGATGGCCTCATCTTTCTCCTTTGGAGTGACTGCTGGGTTTGAACTGATGACCTTTCGGTTAGCAGGGCAATGCTTAATTTAACCTACTGCACCACCAGGTATTGCCATTTAGGGGTGGATCATTCTTAGTGTTTTATTTTGGGGGATGTTGGCGGGGCCTGTGCATTGTAGGGTATCCAGTAACATTTCTGGCCTCTAACCACTAGACCCATCATTTATCCCCACACCCAGCTATAACGACCCCAAATCTCTTCAGACGTTGCCAAATGACCCCTGGGGGCAAATCACTCCTGGATGTGACCCACCATCTGAGGACTCTCCTGGGAACTAGGATGTGGAGAGAGGAGAGAGAGGCTTACCCTTCACAGAGGGCCGCTCGGAGGGCTCATAGGCCCGGCACTGATTGATGGTCTCCTGCAGCAATGGAGGGCAATTTTCACCCAGTGGCTCTTGGTACCCTTCTGCCTTTGCCATCTCTTGGATCCTCCTAGACTCCCAGCCTGGCGTGGAAATAATAGGATGAAAGGCATAAAAACCTCGCTGGCATCAGGACGAGGGACTTTCAGCGTTGGGAAAGCTACTGAGCTTCCAGGGACTCCTCTGGCTGGCTCGGGCAGTGCCCACATTAAAAAACAAAGCTCCCAGAAAGCCCCAGGGAGGAGTGACCAGTTCATCAGAAAGAGCCCCAACCCTTGCCAGCATCATCTGCCCCAGCCTAGACACTTGTCACCTTCAAATGGGATGTTCCCAGTGGCGATTTCCCAGAGGACGATGCCAAAGCTAAAAGAAAACCAGGACATGGAAACATCAGAACACGTGTTCCTTTTCCTTTCTAAAATCACTTTAATGGGAGCTCGTACAGCTCTTATCACAATCCATGCATCCATCCATGGTGTCAAGCACATTCGTACATACGCTGCCATCACCATTTTCAAAACATTTTCTTTCTACTTGAGCCCTTGGTATCAGCTCCTCATGTTCCCCCCTCCAACCCCTCCCTCCCTCATGAGCCCCTGCTAATTTGTCAGTTTTTCCCCCCATGTCTCACACCGACCGCTGTCTCCCTTCACCCACATTTCTGTTGTCCACCCCCCTAGGAAGGAGTTATATGTAGATCATTGTGATCGGTTCCCCACCTCCACCTTTCCCTCACCCTCTTGGCATAAGATTTCCTTTTTCTACCCGCCTCAAGCATGTCCAGAAAACTCATTTTCCACCACCCGTTTTGCTCAACAGAGTGCTGATGACTCTTGGAGGTAGAGCTAGACTTGAGTTCTCCTCTTCTTCTTCATCTGCATAAGAATCTGCATGGGCACATGAACCTACCTGTATATTTCTGCTTTTTCGTCATATTTGTGGAACACATTGCTCAGTCCCTGCGGGGAGACGTATGCGGTAACATTGACTCTCCCCGCTCTCTTTTGCTTCGCTTCCCGACTGATGGAAGTCTGTGTTTTGCTCAGCTCAAATCCTGCAAGCTAGAGAGAGGTGACTTGGAGACAGGAAGCTCCTTAGGGTGGGGGTTGGAGGGCATGAATTGGTACTACCCATGAGCCTTAGGGAATGGCCTTTCACTTTAGGGATGTCGTCCAACTCTGTGGCTGTTGGAACGAGATGACGTATGTGCTCACCTTCCTATGGTGCAACGACCAAGAGATTTCTCTCTCTCTCTCTCTTTTTAACCCAGAGATTTCTACACGGGAATGTAAATGAATCATCTTTGACTCATCTTTGGCCTGTCTCTCGGCCTCTGGTTGGTGGTTTCTTTCAGCACCAACCTCAAGTTTTCACACACCCAGTGTTTTAAAAAGAACCTAAAGAAACCAGTTGTTTTGAGCCACTTGGAGCCGATGTGTGTCGCATCCCCTGTGAGGGTATACCAGTGTCTGCTAAGCATGGAGAAGACAAGACCACCTCTGGAGCCCTCCGACCCAGAGGCTCCACCTTGCTCCTGAGGAAGGCTCTGCGCTCTCCTGGACCCTCTATAAGCAGCCCATGTCAGTGCACTGGCCCCAGGAAACAGCTTGTGGGGCGACGCTGCCATTCTGTTCTGATCTCTTTTTCCTTTATCAGCCACCAATCCCTCAAACTCAGAAAAGGACCGTAAAGAGGTCATGCGTGGGAGGTTAAGCACCTGTGAGACTTGGTAAGTTGCTGCTAGCATCCTGGCGTTAGACACAGGCTTTCGCGGTAGCTGGTGTATGTCCGAGTGATGAGGGTGGAGGGGTACTTGGTATTAGCACTTGGCTGGCTTTCTCTCAGAAGCAGAAGTGACGTGGGGCATCATTCACCCAGACCATCTGATCCTAGAGCGTAGCCAGTGTGTTTCTTTGGATTTTATGCAACGATTCGTGTGTTAATCCCTAAACTCAAAACCAAACCCAGTACCACGGAAGTAGATTCCAACTCATAGCAACCCTGTAAGACAGAGCAGAACTGGCCCCTCCCCCAGGGTCTCCAAGGCTGCAATCCTTATGGAAGCAGCCGGTCACAGAGCAGGCGGGGTGGGGTGGGGGTGGGGGTGGGGGGCGCAAACAGCCCAGCTCTGGGTCAGCAGTCAGTGCCTCACCTGTTCTACCCGGCTCGGAGTTATCCCCACTGGTTCTGCCCGGCCAGGACAATGCTCTAGAAGGAGTCCTTGAGGAGCCCTGGTGGTGCCCTTGGGACGTGCTCAGCTGCTAACCCTAAGAACACACTATTTTTTCCACCTTTGGGAGGGGTGGACGCAGACTTACCAAAACCCTTTCCTCTTCTATGTGAAAATCTAAACCTTGCTGAACTGTTGAGCTCTGTTCCCATGGAAGCATGATAAAGTAGACAGTCTATGTCTAAGCAATAGTGCGAATGATAAAAAACGACCCCTGATTAGAAAATTACTTCTGGAGGGTAGGGGGCGTAAGGGGCCTACAGACCTGATAGGATACTGTGCTTGGTGGTAATTCTTATCACTGGCCCTGCCTGTCCCTTGCAGGGACCCTGGAAGCATTGCCTCTAGAGCTATTCAAAGAGATGGGAACTCCTGGGGGTCATGAGGGTTCTTAGGCCAGCATGTCCCTGCACCGTATGATGGGAGTCTTTTGCCTTGCACATGGGGAGAGAGGGCAAAGCGATTTCCTGGTACTATATATACTCGTGTATAAACCAAATTTTTCAGCACATTTTTAATGCAGTTTTTGTGGTAAAATTAGGTGCCTCTGCTGATATTCGGGTCGGCTTATACTCGAGTATATACAGCAACTGTGTAGATGGCTGGGAGCACTCCCACTGGAAAGGATGGCTTGATGCTGCTTGTGGGCAAGCTTTGTTTCTGAACAGTATCCTTTGAAGTGGCCCTGATTGCCAAGTTTGCCCACAGGAAATTCTTTGCATCCGAATATGTAAGTGGATCTAAGAAGATCCTCTGGTGTAACAAGATGGGACTTGTAGCCCATCTCTGCCTAAGAACAGGAAGCCGGCATTGAGTCCTACTGTGTGATTGTCCCCCTGTGGGGGCAGAGAAGGAGTCATCTCTAAATCTGAGGCAGAGAAACAGCAGGAAAAAGCTTTTGGGGATACTTGTGTCCCTCCTCTTGCACCGAACAGTCACACAGGTTAGATCAAGGGCCCCACGAAAGGCCCCCCCGCTCACCTTCACGTGGTAGCTCTCAGTGACCAGGAAGCTTGTGCTGGTGATGTTTCTGTGGAGCTCAGGTTCTTCGGAGTGATGCAGGCTGGGACCAAAGGCAGAGCGCATCAGGGACCCGTTGCAGATCTCTTAGGGGGCTGGACGGTCACTACTGGGAGAGGCGGCTGGCCCCTACCGTGACTTCCTCATAGATAACGATCCATGGGTTTTGTCTGGGGCAAAAGCAGCCCTGGTGGCGCACTAGTTAAACATTCCACTGCTGACTGAACTGTCCGTGGTATGGACCCACGAGCCACGTCCACAGCAGGAGAAAAGACCTGGGATACATTCCTGTGCACACATGACAGAATGAGCTATTGCCGGTCCTGTGCCTTCCGCTGAATCCGCGCTATGTCAGAGCCCACTGGGGCAGCCACCGTGTCAGTCCGTCTGGTTGAGGAGGCTCCCTCTTTCTGGCTGGCTGTGTCCTTTACCCAGCGTGCTGTCCTTCTCCAGGGAGAGCTTCTGCCTGATCACCGGTACCTCCAGCCCAGGCAGTAATTGGGACGACAATGATTACTTACACGAACCATTGTTGTGTATCGGAAACTTACATAGAACTAGGAGTCTGGATTTGTATTTGCTAAATCTGGCCACCCTACGAGAAGAGCCTGTCGCACTGCTTGAGAGCAAGCTAGGCAAAAAAATTCAACGACCAGTTCTGTGAGGTGGTGCTCACTCGGCCAGGACTCTTTTTCCTCTCTAATCTAAGGTCTGTATCAGAGTCAAAAGTAAAACAGTCTGGGGAAAGAGAGGCTAAGTAAGGCTTCTATCATCCCTGGGGTTATCAGCAGGCGAGACAGTCTCAACCAACTCTTCTTGGCACCCTCTCCACCCGCTCTAGTACCTGTATAAGCCTTTGGCGGCCTCCAGAGAGAGGAAGATGCGCACACCAAATTCCAGGTTCGGTTCCTTATCCAGCAGTTCCCTCAGGGTGCCCCGTTCACAGTGCTCCATGACGATGCAGAACTGAGGGGGATTCTCTGAGGAAAAGGAGTCAGACACTCAGAAGATCCATCCTGACTCAGAGTCCACCTCTCCCTGCCTCTCTGCAGAGATAGACTTGGCTCTGCTGTGAGCCTCATTCCCCACCTTATTATCCCTATACCATCTCACCCAGTTTGGCCCAAATGCCCCAGGGTTACCATTCTTCTTGATGGTATTCGCTGTGTGAAAATTCTGCATTTGTTTGAGTCGTTAGATGAAGAGTCAATGCAACAATTAGGCTGTATGACAGGGGCTGGATAAGGAAACCCCGACAAGAAGTCAACGTTTCGGGTCATCGGCTTGAGATGGAAGGACAGACACAAAAGCCTAAAGTCAAGGACCTCTGCTGCTCCCCAAGAGAATAAACATCACTGAAAGCTTTCCTCTAGTATTGACAGGGATTTGACTCCAAACTCAGGTCAGCTTGAGGCTGGAGAGAAGCATCCAGAAGGATTCAGACAAGAGTAGATTGGTCCTTGCTGAGGGTAAGAACAGGAAGAGAAAGTCCAGGCCCGGAGAGAAAATACAGCCACACTGAAAAATGAAAAAGGGCCTAACACATGGACTCTTTGGTTAAAGGGCAAGTGCATTTAGTGTTTGCATTTGGTTGTTGTTGTTGTTGTTGTTAGATGCCTTTGACTCCCAGCAACTTGGTGCCCAGCAGAGCAGAACATGGCCTGGGCTGCCCCAGCCTCATAGGTTTGAGCCCATTGTTACACCTCCTCTGTTGATCCATCTTGTTGAGGGGCTTCCTCTTTTTGTCTGACTCTCTCCTTTACCGAGCATGATGTCCTTCTCCAGGGACTGGTCTCTCCGGACAACATGTTCAAAGGATGTAAGAAAGCCTCATCATCCTTGATTTTAAGGAGCATTCTGGCTCTACTATGTTTTCCAATATTGATTCGTTCATTCTTCTGGCAGCCCGTGATATATTCAATATTCTTGGCCAACACCGTAATTCAAACACATCATTCTTCTTCGGTTTTCTTTATTCATTGTCCAGCGCTTGCGTGTGTAGGAAGCAATTGAACATTGGGTCAGGTGCCCCTTATTCAATGACATCTTTGCCTTTGAAAACATTTTAAAGAAGTCTTTTATAGCAGATTTGTACCTTGCAATAGGTCGCTTGATTTCTGGACTGCTGCCCCCACGGGTATTGATGGTGGATCCAAGTGAAATGAAATCCTTCAATCTTGTCTACATGTACCATGATAGTCCAGTTTAGAAGACGTTTGTTTTCTTTATATTGTTTAATCCAGGCTGAAGGCTGTAGTCTTTGATTTTCATCAGTAACGCGCTCCAAGTCCTCTTCACTTTCAGCAAGCAGATTGCAAGTTGATAATGAATCTTCCGCTAATCCGACGCTGCACCCTTCTTCATGCAGTCCATCTTAGGTTATTTCTTTGCTCAGCATACAGACTGAATAAGTATGGTGAAGGGATAAAACCCTGATACACACGCTTCCTGATTTGAAATCACACCTTATCGCTCCCGTCGGTTCAAATGACTGCCTCTCAGGTGATGTATAGGTTCCGCATGAGCACAGTGAAGCTTTCTGGGATTTCCATTCTCTCTAAGGTTAGCCACAATTTATTATGATTCACACAGTTTAACACCTTTGCACTGTCAGTGAAACACAGGCAAATTATGGAATGTGTGGTTACGTCCTCCGTGAGCTGCCTCCTTTGCCACGAGACCAGAAAAGCCAGATAATGCCCAAGTACCATTGCTGAACATTAAATAGCTTTCTGGTATTAATTTTTAAGTTAGATCTACACTAATGATGAGCCAGTGTGGACTCCTTCCTTGGACCAGTCTGCTTCATAAGGTTTTACAGCAACAAAATGTACCCATTCCCCAGGCTGGCATCTAAACAGGAACCCTCTTGACTCTCAGTGGAATGGCAAGAGGAGATGTGGCTCACATGAATGCAAACCAACTCTCAGGCTGATGTGACCAACGTTAGCCCTGCTCTCCTGAAAAAGGATGGGAACGTACATCTCGGGTGCAATATATTAACAATGAAAAGAAAACGCCATGCAGATTCCACCCCTTCAGCTGTTTTTCAACAACAACCACAACGACACTCCCAACAGTAGATGTCCTCCAGGTCACTGAACGCCAATCCTAGAAGCACCCCTTACCTTCCTCATCAATGCAAATCCCAAATATACGCAGGATGTTGGGAGATTCAAATTTCTTCATGGTTCTGATCTCCTTATTGAAAGTACTCCTCACTAGTCTATAAGAGTAAAAGAGGAAATGAGAATGCAGAACTGAGTGGTGCTCGCCCCCCCCCCCCCAACTCTGTGCATGTGTGTGAGGGGGAGGAATTGTCAACATCTGCTCAGGGTTAGAATGTGGTGCTGTGCTGAGCCCAGCTACTGATGGAAGGGTGTACATACGCAGAGGTGCTCAGGCAGCTGCGAGCTTAAGATTCATCAGCGAAGGGAAGATAGTAATGGGGCTTACCGATCATTTTCAGGATTTTGAACAGCCTTGTAGAATTGAATTTATAATTATTTTTTTCTTTTATATACAATTTTATTGTGCTAAGATAAACACGGTACATGAAATTTGACACTTAAAAAGTATTTGATCGAGGGCTCTTACAGCTCTTGTAAATTTGACATTTTAACCGTGTTTATGTGTATGATTCAGTGACATTAGAATGCTGTGTGACATCACCATTACATAGTTTCAAAAGTTTTCTCACCTGAAACAGAAATTCAGTACCCCTTTAGCAATAACTCCCCAATTCCCCCAACCCTTGGCAACCACTAATAAACTTTGGTCTCTTACTATGTGTCTATTTTAAGTATTTCATATAAGTAAAATGATAATATGTGTCCTTTTAGATCGAACTGATTTCACCCAGCAGCATGTTTTCAAGGTTCACACATGATGTAGCATATATCAGGGCTACATTTCTCTTGATGGCTGAATAGTATTCCTTCGTATGTTTGTACATTGCCTTGATTCATCTTTTGATGGACTTGGGTGGTTTCTGTTGTTGTTTTTTTAAACTATTGGAAGTAAGGCTGCAATGGAGGGCACTGGTGTACAGCCATCTGTTTGAATCCTTGCCTCCAAGCACTCGGGTATATGCTGAGGAGTGGAATTGCAGGATCATTTAGTAATTCTGTTTCTAACTTTTTAAGGAGTTACCACATTTTTCCCATTGGCTGCACCATATGGAGCACCATATCCCAAACCAGACTCACCGCCATTGAGTGGATGCCAACGCATATTGACCCTATAGGAGAGGGCAGAACTGCCCCTGTGGATTTCTGAGACTAGCTCTTTTTTTGTTGTTTTTTTTTTTGAGACTAACTCTTTATGGGAGTAGAAAGCCCACTTTTCTTCTGTGGAGCAGCTGGTGGTTTTGAACTGCTGACCTTGTAGTTAGCAGCCCAACAGGTAACCACTATGCCACCAAGGCTCCTTGCATTATATAATAGCTACCCTATTATATTGTGGGTATGTAGAATTGGATTTTGGGGAAGGGGGGATATAAAGCTTTCTAGAAAAACAAAAATGTCAATTCTATATTTGTTTTAGACTATCACATCTTATTTGACTGATGCTCCATTAATCTAGTTGATGTGTCTTTGATTAACAAAGGAGCCCTGGTGGCATAGTGGTTATACATTGGGCTGTGATCCTCAAGGTCCACAGTTCAAAACCACCAGCTACTAGGAGGGAGAAAAAGATGGGGCTTTCTACTCCCATAAACATTAATCTCAGAAACTCACAGGGGAAGTTCTACCCTGCCCTATAGGGTCACCATGAGTTGGCATTCTACTCCATAGCAGCAAGTCTGGTCTTTTTTGTTTGGTTTGATTAACAAAGTTTAGGAAACAAAATATTACTTATTAGGTAAAACCTTATAAATACAACCTCTTCTATAACACAGGCTTTCAGGTGAGGGCAGGTGAATCATTAAAGGGGACATGAGAACCACCTTCCCAATCCAGCCTGCTCCTTCTTTCAGAGGCTATCAGGGCTGTGGGGGCAGGTCCTGTGGTTCTTCTGCCTTCGGGGAGCACCCTGTCTGCTCCAGGACTTGCTCCCTCACACTTGAGACAACGGTGAAAGGTCGAGTCCTGCTCCTCCGACCCTTACCCTGAAATCCTGAGGGACATGCCTGCTCGGGTTCAAAAGGAATAGCCCAAGCCTTTTACCAGATGTTGGGAAACCATCGGGGTGGGGGCTGGGGGGAATTTAGGAAGCAGCCCTGGCACTATCTGCCAGTAATTGATTTTAGTTTAGACACACCTGGTGTCTGACAGTTGGCTTTCCCTTGTGGTCCCAGCACCAACCTCCCAAGGGAGCAGTTTGAATCAGTGCAGAGAAGAGGGTGTAGCATCTAACAGAGATGCTAACTAGAATGGGCTGCTGGCTCCAGCCACCCAAATCAACCCTGGAGAAATTACTGAAATAGAGGGGAAGAGGATTTCAGAAATGAACCATAACAAAGCCTCATATCCCTGCACTGGAACTGTTAAATAGACAGGGAACACTCCACCTAGTAGTTGAAGTCTGAGTTTGTTCTTCAGCACAGATGGACCATTTCTAAAAACACACAATGCACTGAGTCAAAGTGGGGGGGGGAAGTGAGTTCCAAAGTATCAATATAGTTAAACTATCTATTTTTAAACTATCTTTTCTAATGTGAATGCAATAAAATTAATTACAGAGAAAGAGCTAAGAAATCGTGTATACTCGTTAAGTAAATAAATAACTACTAAATAATCTCTGGATCGATAACAAGATCATCAGGGAAACTAAGAAATACTTAGGATTGAATGATGTAAAGACCAAATGTCAGACTATATTGGGGACACGTCAGGAAGAAGTGGGATGGAAATCTCTAGTTTAGATATATTTGCTCAGCAGTAAGAAATATTAAAGATAAACTTGGACTTCAGAAACAAAGTGTAGAAAATAATAAAGAGGTACAAATAAAAAAAGTAGATAACAGCTTCAAAATATTTGACAAATTATTTGAAAACATATGCATGCTTTTGGCTCTTTGGAAATACTAGTAAGATAGCCCCCTGGAAAAAGTGATCAAAAGAAAATGGTCTAAGACATAAACCAACAAAACATGCTCTAGAGGAGAAAAAAATAACCACATAATTAACAATACAAAACCAGTGGTGACCAAGAAGATAATACATTGAAAGCCTAGCGGGGTGGGGGTGGGGGCTCTGGAGCAATATCAAATGCTGACATTTTTGGCAAGAAGAAATAGAAAAATATCTTCCTGCTGTCTCATTCCATGCGGAACGACCTTGCTTTGCCCGATTTCCATCCTTTCACGCAGTTTTACCACCTAGCAGATGCTCTATCCTAGAGAATGATCCATGTCCCCTGGAGAAGAATGTATATTCGGTTGCTGTTGGCTACAGTGTGTGATAATGTCCCTGAGGTCTAGTTAGTTTGCAGTGTTATTCAAGTATTTTAGTTCCTGGTTTAATGTTTGCTTAATTGTTCTAGCCAGTGTTGAAGATGTGGTCCCGAAGTCCCCAAATAGCACTGCTGAAATGTTCCCCCCCTTTAGTTCTGACAATTTTTGCTGCATGTGTTCTGAAGCGCTATGGTAAAGTACAAACATGTTTATAATGGTTGCATTTCTCCAATGGGTTGACCCTTAGAAGATAATAAATTGTCCCCCGTTAGCTCTATGCAGGAGAAAGATGAGGCTTTCTACTCCTCTAAAGAGTGTTAGTCTTGGAAACCCACAGGGGCTATTTTACTATGTCCTATAGGGTTGGTATGAGCCGGCCTGACTTGGTGGCTGCAAGTTTGTTTGTATGTTTCTCTAGCCAAGGAGTCCAGGTGGCCCAACAGGTTAAGCATTGGGCCATGCATGGACCCAAGGCAGTGCAAACTCACCAACCACTTTATGGGAGAAAGATGAGGCTCTCTGCTCCTGTCCAGCTGTACAGTCTCAGAAACCCGAAGGAGCTTTGTCCTACACTAAGGTGACCAGATTTTAACATTGGTAAAGCGGGACACCATTGACCGGGGTGGGGGTCCTTGATTAAAAATTTGGTCTATATGGAGCAACAAAAATTTTCATAGAACATAAAAATAGTATTGTAATATTTAAAAATTTTCAACATAAGTACAATTTACAAAAATAATACATTAAAAATTATGTATAGTATTATTTTATTCTTGGGCATATTTCTCATTTGAGTGAATTTTTTTTTTAGTAGATTGCGGTCATTGTTTAAAAGGTCATGAAATTTGTTAAATCATATTTCACACATAAATTAGCTTTCAAAGTCTCAACACTTAATTGTGAATTTTCTGATGTACATACTTTATTTACCGTAGAAAAAACGCATTCAGTCATAGCATTAGTTCCTGGTAAGGACAGAGTGCGTATTCCACAATTTTTAGTGCATTATTGTATGGAACATGGTTTGTTTCAAAATGATGAAATATTTCTAACCATTTGTTCTCTATTGTGATTTTTTGCCGATGCCCAAGATTTAACCTTTTCCTTATCAATATATATTTTAAATAATGATACCTCATTAAAAAGATCATTTTTGGAAATATTACTATATGGGAAATGGTGAGCAATATGATTGAATGATTTTTGCACATCATTCCAGTATGGTCTGCTAAATTCAAGGAAATGTATGCATTTAGGAAATAAATAAATAAGTCACTTACTTAAATTATCTGAACAGCTAATTTGTTGACATCACTTGTTTAACTAGCACACAGTACGATGTGTATTGTCTGAGAGACAGTTACAAAATGTTTTCATCGTTGCCAATGCCAAAAAATGCCATTGTAAAAACAAACAAACAAACAAACAAACAAACAAACAAACAAATGCCATTGTTCATTAAGTCCAAACAATGGTGGTCGAATTCTAACAACTGATCAACAATGCGAACTTTGCTAAGCAGTTCTCGATAATCAGTTCTCAACAATTATTTGTTATTATCAAAGTTTAGCATAAAATTAACAAAAATAATATAAAACTCATATCCTGGTGAAATAGCCACATGGCAGCCGAAAACCGTATATTCCCTTCCCGTTCTCCCGCCGTTTCCTAGCTTGTCTTGCATTCTTTCCAAAAATCGGGACTTTTTTAAAATGCCGCGGGATGCGGGACAAGTTGTTAAAAATCGGGACAGTCGGGACGTCTGGTCACCTTATCCTAGACGGTTTGCTCTATGGGGTCACTCGGAATTGGAAAAGACTCCATCGCAGTTGTCGTTAGCAGTTAAGCACTTAACCCACCATACCACCATGGCTCCTTCATGAACTACCCAGAGCAGGCGAATCCATAGAAAACCGAAAGTAGATGAGTCCTTCCATAGATCTGGGAGTGTGGGGACATAGCTGAATGGGGGCTTACTGCTAATAACCCAAACCAAAGTCATTGCCATCGAGTCGGTGCTGGTTCAGAATGAGTCCCTGTGGGTTTCGGAGCCTCTATTTACAAGAGTAGAAAGCCCAGTTTTTCTCCAGCGGAGCTGCTGGTGATTTTGAACTGCTGACCATGTGGATCACAGCCTAACACTTAATCATGACACAATCAAGACTTGTTTGCTTCTTAATAGCAGAGGGCAAGTAATTTAACCCTGCAGGCTCTTGAGTTCCCCTCCTAAACCTGGAGACAGGGTCGGGCAAGGAGTAAGTGCAGTGATGCACAGGAGCAAACTCTGCAGAAGGACTTACCCAGTGCTGGACTGCGAGCTGTTGAACACTTTTATGGTCACGGGACATTTGCTGTATTCTCCTTTATACAGGATGCTGGATTCGCTTTTCCTTAGCTCTATCCACGGGGACCCTGAGAGCTGCTCCTTCTTAATCTCCCTGATGTATTCTTGGGGAAACTGCTTCATGGGCTTCTGCAAGCCTAACTCCGCCCCAGGAGAGAAGGAATAAAGGGTCGATGAGATGAGGGAAGAGGCATCGTCATGCTAGTGAGTGGGTTCTACACCATGACCCAAAGCTGGGGGAGTGATTCGAATGCCTTGGGGTGACCAGCAAGGACAAGGCTGTGGGGTTAGCAAACATGTCAAGAACTTCCCTCCACTCCAAATCCACCTCTCTCTTGACCCTTCACCTCCATCCCACCCATCTCTCACTTCCAAGTTCTCTCTACGCCTATTCCTGGCTCAGAAGTCACACAAAGGCAGGCGGAAGGAGCCTGGGGGTCTGGTAAGTAGAGTGACTTCTAGACAGGGCACAAGCGGAAGCTGCCAGCACATAACTTACATTGCCTCAAAGTTTGAATGATGCTTTCCAGCTGCTCCAGTAAACAGTTGATGTTGTCCTTTCCTGCAGGTGAAAGGACAGCAAATAGTCAGAAATAGTAATGCGAATGAACCACATGGGGCACCGTCTGACCTGTTGTGTTATTCACTATGACGGGAACTACTCTTGCTTGTCAAGACCCAGCTTTCTAAAGCACACAGATAGTGTGAAAGGCTTGGGCACATGACTTGCTTTGGCCCAAACCAACAATCAGGTGTGCACCACTTCCCATTAGGAGCATTGCATTGACTTTGTTTAGGGCTCTAAACTGACTGCTTGGGGGGCCCGGGAAGTCGTGTCAACAAAGAAGTGTGAAAGTATGACATGCATCCTGGCAGGCTAACCCACACAGGACAGCTGCCTTGGAAAGTCTCCTGGACTATATATGCCTCAATGAAAATCAACTTTTTTTTTCCTTAAGGCGTTGAAATTTTTAGAATCTAACCTATCCTGACTTATCTTTTTTTTTTTGGCCATAAGAAGAGTGTTTATTATCAAGTTTTATTGTCTGTCTAGTTTAGAACAAAAAATAGATTGGGCTTCAGGTGAGCTCAGGAACAATGTTCTGTTTGTTTGTTTATTTTTTCCTTCATTCTGTCTCTCTTGTCTTTCTCTCTTCCCACCCTGGCTGGCTGTTTGCTCAGAAATCATTCTTCCTTTCGCTTCAGTCTGGCTTCCTTCTGTCTCCACCGTCCTCTTCTATTTGTGCTTTCCATATCAAATCCAAGTTAGAAATAGTTTTAAAATCTCATGACACTCTATTGTACGGTGACCAAGCATCCCACTTTGCCCTAGGACTGAGAGGTTCCCCAGATAGGGGATCTGCACTGCTAAACCCAAGAGAGGTTCTAATGGGAACAAGGTCATGAGAAACACCCTGCGTCACCCTGTGACGGTAGGAGGGGGATCTGTCCAAACGCTGTGGAGAGGCTCAGACCCCCTCTATCAAGATGCGCAATGGACCCACTAACCCTGCTTCTTGGAAGTTTGTCTAGGAATCGCCTTCTGGAGAGCAATTCAGGAAACTGGTGGAGAGGTTGCCTGGAGGGGAAGGGGGGGGGGGCTTGAGGTCAAGGTTCACAGGGGGGTTGACACTTTGTGCCCTGTTTGTGCCTTTTAAATTTTGTCCAGGGTGAATCTGTTACCTAATGAAAAAATGTTTTCAAAAGATTTTGTCGAAGCAAGTAAGTGCAGGAAGCTAATGCTATGTCCCAGGTTGATGGGCCTAAGTGTGTCTGCAACCCCATTAGAAAGCAGACCCAGGAGCGCCGATTGGCTGGGGACCAGTCCTCTTCTTCCCTTAGAGGGACTCAGCTGGGAGAATTCCAGCCATTGTATATCAAAGGGGGAGGCAGAGGCTAAGGAAGCATTCACTGCCCCCTCAGTTTTGCCTAAATGTCAGCAGCCCCCACCGTAAATGGGCCTTGGATATTCAGTGCTTGGCCACACGTCCAAAGGAGGCCTTCGATTCCGACTCTTGGCGACCCCTGGTGTTAAAGAGTGGAACTGCACCAAGGAGGTTTCCTAGGGGCCATGTTTACAGCGGCAGATGAGGCCTCTGGCCCTTGTGACATCTTTGAAGCGCCCAACTTTTCAGATTAGTTGCTGAGAATCCTGGTGGCACAACAGTGAAAGCATTTGGCTCCTGATGGCGTAGCAGGCTGTTCCAACCCACAAAAGGTTCCAGCCTAAAAATCGGAGTGGGGCAGCTCGACCCTCAGCACAGGGCCACTGTGAGTTGAACCTGGCCTCAATGGCACCCCAAGAACTGAGGAGGCCCCCCCAGGGTCCTGGGCCTCATGCAGAGCTGCTGACACCTCTGCCTCCTTCCTGTTGTTTTAGGAATCAAAGAGCACCCTAAGACATACCCCAGTCTTCCTCTGCGTCCTGCTGATCCTCCTTTCGCCAGGACTCTCTTTGGGAAGAGCTGGGAACAAAGATCCGCTGTTTGGCCAGCAGCAGCAGCGAGAGTTCCTCCGAGGCATCTCTCAGACACTCGTTCACCTCTTTGAAGAGCATTGTGACATTCCTCGCTCTTAGGAACTTCAGGATATTGGATTTGTTCTTAAACGTTTTCATCTGCATCTTAGCTTCGGTTAAGGCTGTCTGCAAACGGCACAAGGCGGCGGTGAGCTGTGGAGACAGGTTCCCGGCTCCTTGGGCCTGGAGCACCTGCAAAGGCTGCAGCAGGCCCTGGATGCGGCTCCCCAGGCGCTGACATTGGCGCTGGCAGTACTTCATCTCTTCACACTGGTTGTAGACGAACTGGCCTAAGGAGATGATCTTCTCCAATATGTCCATGCCTGCACGAAACTGAAGGGAGGCGCGTGAGTCCAGGAACCTCTTGCCTGCATACTACTCAGCTTAGGGAGAACCCAGGGTCGATTTGAGTCTCTGAAGGGGGCTCCCTGCCATTCTAAAATCTCTTCTTCACAAAATCAGAGCCAAGGAGAGTCAGCCCTAAGAGGACTGTATCTCCTGGTCCCTCCTGTGATTTAGTACAGCCCTGGGGGTTGTGAGTGGTTTGGGTGAAGTTTGTCTCCTGGCTCCCCATCTGCTACCTTATTGCCCAAGATGATGTGACCATAGGGGTGGCAGAACCCCCAGATGGATGGCAGGACCCTGGATTCTTGAATCACTGCTTAGAGGAGGGTCACCCACAGACCTGAAATACCTACCATAGACTGTTTAAGCGAGAGAGGAATATATTTCTACTGTGCTTCAGCCATTGCCCTATGACGTCTACTTGTTACATCAGCTTAGTCTACATCTGATACCAAATCCATCCTGTCCACACATCTAGCTTCACAAGGGCTGCCTTCAGAGGCCAGGCAGGTAACTCAGCCGAGTGAAAGGAGTTGGCGTAGAAATAGTCTTTTGAGCCACAAAGAACTATTCTTCCTCCCATTTTCCTTGAGATACATGGACCTTCTGGTCTTTCATTTCCCCATTTTTGGATAAAAGCAAGCAAGCAACCAATCATTACAGTCCTCCAGGAGAAAAGTGGGTGCAGTATAGCACCGACGAAACACACAACTTTCCTCTCGTTCTTTAATGCTTCCTCCCCCACCACTATCATGACCCCAGTTCTACCTTACAAACCCTGCTAGACCAGAGCATGTATACAGTACAGACAAAAGCTGGAAACAGGGAATCCAGGACAGATAAGCCCTTCGGGACCAATAATGAGAGTAGCGATACCAAGAGGGGAAGAGGGAACCAATTACAATGATCGGCGTATAACCCCCTCCCAGGGGACAGACAACAGAAAAATGAGTGAAGGGAGACAGCAGTCAGTGTAAGGCATGTAACATTTTTTAAATAAATTATCAAGGGGTCATGAGGGAGGGAGCGGGGTGGGGAGCTGATACCAAGGGTTCAAGTAGAAAGAAATGATGATGATGGCAACATGTGTACAAAGGTGCTTGACACAATAGATGGATGGATGGATGGATGGGTGGATTGTGATAAGAGCTATAAGAGCCCCCAATAAGATGATTTTAAAAGAAAGAAAGAAAGAAAGAAAGAAAGAAAGAAAGAAAGAAAGACAAGCAGCATACGTGTAATGATAAAGGCCACGAATCCCTGGTCTCAGTAGCATGCTGTCCAGAGGGCGGGCTGGAGAGGTCATGCCCCATTGGCTGACCTACTGCTGCTCTTCAAGGGTCAAGCACACAGGGATGGGAGATCTTCCAGCTTTCAAAAGAGGCCTGAAGTCTGGATTTTTATGTCCACTTTCTTTCTAAGTCAAAATCCTTTTCCAAAAGTTTTTTTTTTTTCTTTTCCAAAAGTTTTTAAAACTCTGCAGTCCAGCACTGTGTGTGCCAAATGAGACAGATCTGCCCACTGGATATTGTCCACGAATACCTCATTTACAAGGTTAACCAGGATGTTAAGGACTTCATAGATGTTGGTCCCTGCAATCTCAATGTTGTTGGTTTTTTTCTGCCCCACCCCCCACCCCCGCCGTACCTGGTCCCTTGTTTCCTCTCCCCCAACTGGTACACATTTATTTTGGTTCCCTGGGTGGGGGGTGGGGCTGGGGTGGGGGATGGTCCCATCGAGTCAGCACTGTCTGGCTCATAGCCACCCAGGTACAACAGAATAAAACACCGCCCTCACTATCCGTGGGATGTTTGAGCCCATTGTCACAGCCACTGCATCCATCCATCCGATTGAGGGGCTTCCTCTTTTTAGCTGACCCTCGACCAAACGTGATGTTCTTCTCCCTGGTTACATGTCCAAATTACATGAGGTGAAGTCTTGCCAACCTCACTTCGAAGGCACATCCCAGATGTACTTCCTCCAGGACAACAGCTCCAAACCAAAGGCACAGCCACCAAGTCCGTTCTGACTCCTAGTGACCCTACAGCACAGAGTGGAACTGCCTCTGTGGGTTTCTGAGACTGTCCCTCTTGTGGGAATAGAGCCATGTCATCTTTCTCCCTTCCAGTGGTGGGCGCTTTTGAACTGGTGACCTCTTGGTTAGAAGCCCAGCACCTAACCCAGCACACCCTCAGGTCTCCTGCTCTTTCAAGATGGATTTGTGTATTAATTCTGGAACAGGGCATTGTACGTGTGAAATAACACTCATCGAAATACAGTAGCCCAGGGGACCCAGCTCGAGCGGCTAGTGCCAGACCATTTCTCGGGCCTCTTCAGAGCCAAGTACTTTCTGCCTTTCTCTTGTTGCCCCAAGGAATTGGCAGATTTCACTTTCCCGGCAGGAAGACCTGATTTACAGCTTATTACCAGTTTATTACCAGCCTGGCCCAGAAGCCATTCTCAGCAGTTATTAGTCAGAAAAGACAATTAGGGAAAACGCCCCCCTCCTATAAACAAGGTGGGGGGGGATCAAGGCTACTTAGGAATACATTTTTACAGAAAAAGCGCTGGGGTGGTAAAAAACAAACCACGGCAGGAAGACCTGATTTACAGCTTATTACCAG
>NW_022106189.1:36676120-36689683 GCF_000313985.2 Echinops telfairi
CTCCCCGTGCCCCAGGGCGGCCCTCCGCTCCCGGCTGGGCATGCAGGAAAGAAAGGGGTCACTTGGTTCTCGGGGCGCTGCTGACGGTCACGCCGATGAGACCCGCGGGAGCCGGGGTGTGGGTGCAGACCCCGCGCGGGCGAGGCGGGAGGCACCTCCTTAGGGTCAGGTGTGGCCCCGCGGGAACCTTCTGGACCACGGACGGCTGGACTTACGACGTAGCAGGGGCCCTTGCTCCGGAAAGGACAGAGTTGGCGGGCGTGCAAAGCGCCAGGGCGTGGGTGCCGGCGCCGCTTCCGCTTCTGCACGCACTTCCCGCCCCACTTTCTTCTTTTTCTGCACGCACTTCCCGCCCCACTTTCTTCTTTGCACATTTTATTGGGATTTGGGGGTGTGGGTGTGGACGTTTACAGAACACACAAGTCTCCGATCAACACTCCGAGCGCCTTGTATTTGCTTTCCGAACCTTAGTTGCAGTGTCCCGTCGCTCTCCCGCTCTCCCGCCCGCCCGCCCACTGCCTGCCTCCGGGACTTTGCTGAGGCCAAACCTCGCCCTCCGGCCGGCGGGCTGGGTCTACCAGGAGCTCGCTCCTCGCAGGTGCGACTGCTCCCCGCGCAGGTTGTCTGTTGTGTGTCTGTAGGGTGATTCTTCAGTTACGTTGGAGGGGGCGTCTAAGGCCATCGGCTCAGGTTCCTCCAGTCTCTTGCAGGCCAGTACCTTTGGTCTTTTAAAAAGTTATTATTTTAATTATTGAAAAATTTATGAATTGGGAGTTAATACATATTTCATATCACTCCATAGGTCAATCATGTCTGTTGTAAGCAGGTTTTCCGGTTTTTACATGCATCTTGTGACAAGTTTTATCATAGATACAATATGTCCACTGGGTAAAGCACTTAATTGCAGTGAAAGTACCAGTGAGCTTCTGCAGCCATCAGCGCTACATGGAAAATTAGAAATGGGAAATGCTCACCTACGGTTAAACATTCCTCTCGGACAGATAAAGTAGGGTGGGGAATGCTGAAATTTAGGAACAGGGTTTGAAGTAGGTTCTTCCCAATTCAATCTTGTCTGATGAAGCAAAACCAGAATGGACCCGACTGTGTAAAACGTGGGTGTACCAGGGCAACTGGAATGGGAAAATTCACAGGCTGAGCCCCTTCGAGAAACTCAGTCTCCCTCTTAGGAAATAAGGGCAGTATGCACGTTGCATAGCAACCAAATCTATTGGGACGCAGAATCAAACATCACAGTGCTCTGCCCACAGATGGCTGTTGAACTTGCTGTGTTGAATGTGTGTGTCTCTCTCCTAGACCCTGGCACCAATCCCATCTCCCACAGCAAGCTCCTGGAAAAGGCTCACCGGGCTTCTTCTGTGCCTCCCAACCCAGAGCTTCGACCCCTGACGTTCCCCATCCAGTCACTTTTTACAAGTTCTGGTCAGTTCTGATTTTGCTGCATGGGCTGTGAATGAACCAGTTTGAACTGGTTCAAAGTCCTGCTTTAAAAATCACAGCAATCACCCTGGAAGCAGCCCGAGTGGGGAAGTACCTCACGCTGCCATCAGAGGGCAGCAGAAGGCAGGACACAGCTGGGCGATGCCGCCCCGATGTTTAAGTGGCTGGTCAATGGTGACGACTGACCTTTAGTGAGCCCTGCTACAAGCTGTCCGTTGTGCAGGGCACAATAAGAAACCTTACCGAGTTCAAAGGCAGAGCCACACAAAGGCGCAAAGCGAAGTAAGCAGTGCTTTATTTAGGTCAGCCAAGAAATGCCCGTTTGCTAAGTAAGCACAGTGGCCCAAAGGAAACCCCAATGGCTGCAGACCCTGCTGAAGGCAGAGGAGTAGGTGATGGGAATTGCTGGGGTCACAGCGAACCACCGCCTTGTGAGTGTGTGTGTGTGTGTGTTTAAACTTTCTTGGTATTTTTTGTATCTTCTTTCCTTCCAAGGAGGTCTGGTGATGCCGTGGGTAAAGCGCAGGGCTGCTCTGTTGGTGAGTCAGCCACTCTTGGAGAGAAAGAAGAGGTAGTCTGCTGCCCTTGGGACTGCTACAGGACAGTTCTACCCTCTCCTGCAGTGTCGCTGTGAGTCAGGATGGCCTCCACTGCAAGGCTTGTCTCTGGGCATGATGATGACCCCCATCAGGCACCAGTGGCTCCGGGTTTTCTCTTTCATTTCAAAGAACACTCACAACTGAGTTGCTTCAGACCCATAGTGACTGTCAGGACAGGGTGCAACTGTGGGTTTCTGAGACTTTCACTCTTGACTGAATAGAAAGCCTCGTCTTTGTCCCAGGGAGCGGCTGGTAGTTTAGAACTACTCACCCTGTGGCTAGCAAGCCCAACATGGAACCAACTAGGCCACCAGGGCCCCTCCAGATGGACAGTACTCGTGTTTTATAATGCACCTTCTCACTCGCCTTAGGGTGCACAAGACTTACTGAGGATGTCTTGTGCACTTAATAAAAATCACCCTTCTGTCGGGTGATTCTGGACATGGTGACAGCCAGGTCAGTGCTGACCAGCTGGAGCTTCAGGCGCTGGGACGCCTGCCTGTGTTCCTCTCCTTGGACACCCACTGCATCCCCATCCGATGGGGCCTCTCTCAGGCGTCCCGGGCAGACCCAGCAGAGGGCACTGCCATGGGCAGTTACTGGGCCGCCATCTACTCCCAGTTCTTGAGGGGGTTAGCTTGGTTTTGCGTTACTTCCCAACTTTTCCCCTGAAATCTCATTCCCACCCTGCAGACTCACTGAGGCCTTGGCCTTTCTTACAAGATTTGTGTCTCTTTAGAATATTGTTTTTACCAAAGCACTGCCTGTCTTTTTCAAAGCAGACTCTTCTCTGTGGATGTGCAAGTCAGAGCATCAACCTCCTGCTCCTCCTGTGTATCCATGTCACAGCCAGGGGGTCTGACTTCTACTCAGCCCCCAAATGCTATCTTATAGCTGAGCGGATGGCCCAGGTTCCAGAAGCTGAGGGGAGGGGCCCCCACATCCCTTTAGGAGGGGTAGAATCACCTACCTACCGGGGTGTGAGAACAGGGAGTGGGGCAGGGGCAGGCACCCTTCTGGCCAGGCCTTCTCATGCACAGTGACCTCAGGCCCAGCCCTACTAAACCAGACCCTGAGTGTGGCCCAGCGGGCCCAGCTTGTTCTGCCAGATGGTGAGCTGCCATCTTGTCCCTCCTGCCCTAGGGTGACCGGTGCACAATGGAGTGAAGTGCTGCCCTGTCACTATCATCAGGGGGGGCGGTGTGTGTGTGTGTGCACGCTGTAAGGGGAACTGGGGGGGGGTGCGTGCTGTAGGGAGCCACGGGGCTTCACGGGCAGGTTTCCACCCTGTTGCCATCCTGTTCTTCCTAGTCTGCCGGAAGCTCTGCTATGGGGCTGCACCTCACAGCAGAAGGCAGCTTCCCGGTGGTGCCTGGGACACCTAGAGCAGCACTGGCCAGGCACGGAGCCAGGCCTCCCCCGTGGAAGGTGCGAGCTGAAGCGGACTGACCCAGGCCCGCTCTTCTTGCCCACCTGCCCCACTGCCTCCCGGTCACCCCTTTGCCCCCCAAAAGTGCTCCAGGCCTGGAAGGTCTGGTTCCTGGAGGTTAGGAGAGTCAACTGGGGTCTCAGTGGAGTTCCAGAAATCCAGGGGAGAGCCCTCTTCTGTGGTGAACCAAGGCTGGGGAGCAGGGAGGGTCACGATGCCCTTTGCTCAGGCAATGAGGGGGCTGCCTCTGCAGAGAACATGCAACAGTAACAAAGCCCAGGGGGCAGCAGCCAGCTTGTTCTCCTTACCAGGCCCCAGTTATCCAACAGGGTCTCAGGGAGCCCCGCCCTCTCCAGCTCTCCCTCTGTCTCCCAACTTCAAGTCATGACATGGTCTGACGGGCCACCACCAGCCTTTGTTGTTTTTCTTTTCAATGTTTTATTTTTCAAAATATACAATTTATTTACATCTTTATTTCACAACTGTTGTCATGGGTTACTTATTCCAAAATCTTTAAATATCTCTGCAGTAAACATTACAAATCACAGGATGAAATGGCTTCTCCTTAGTTTTTACACTCATTAAGTTTTGTTTTTAAAAAGATTCAAGTAGTAATCGCTTGGGGGACCAAACTAAGGCAAAGCAGTTTTTATTTAATTTTTATGTTGGACCAACACTTAGAATTAAAAAGAGGACGGGTCTGACCAGCTACTCGGCCTGGGTCAGCCCCGGGCCGTTGCTGCCATCTATTGGCAGACCCTCTTTGTGCAGCGAGGGTTTCAGTTGTGAGGCCACAGAGGCATCTGGATCTCGTCTGCAGGGTAGGGGTGGGGGTGGGTGGGCAGGGACCCAGAGGTGGGGGTAAGGCACCCAAGAAGCTTCTTGTCAGTGAAAGGCGGTCCTGGCAGGGAGGGTCTCGAGTAAGCAGAGCTGGGGGAGGGCTCTGCCCGAGAGATAGACCACCTTCAGCCGCGCGCGTGGGGAGAACCTGTGTGGTTCTGGCTGGAGCAATTGTTGGTTCCGAAAGACAGGGGTCTGGGCTCCCCTCAGCCCCAAGGCCACCACGCTGCACCTCGGCCCACTGCAAGGGCTGGCGAGGCTGGGCGGGTGGTGGGGTGGTGCCCTGGGAAGGCATCTAGCCCAATAGCTGGATCCGTGGATAGCTCTGAAGCTGGCCAGGCAGCTCTCCCTGGAGGTGTCCAGTCGTGAGAGCCCCACCTCACCTCGGCACCCCTCCCCAGGAGCACCAAGCTCTCCAGGAAGTGCCAGGAGGCAGGGGTGGTGGTGGTGGTGTTCTCAGCGCCCCCCCTGCCCTCCGCAGGCCCCCATCTTGGGGCTGACCTGTTGGGATGTCCACTGCCAGGGATCAGTTCCCTTCATGCCCCTGAGAGTGGCCGTGGTGGGCGGGGCCTGGAGCAATCCTGTGGCCTGAGGCTCTTGGCGGAGAGGCTGAGATGTTTCCTCCAGGGAAGAGCCTGTCCCCAAGGACCATCTGCCACCCCGAGGTGGGTCAGGAGGTCAAGTCCTGGCTCGAGGTCTCCCCAGCAACTGCCACCAAGCCTGCGTTGTTGTGTAGCCAAGCAAACCTTCTCAGCAGGGGTGGGGGTGGGGCAGGACCAAGGGCTGGGCACCGTGGTCACTGGGTCTTCAGATTGGGCTCCTCTGGGACCAAGGTGTGGAACAAGTAATCCCACAGCTTGGAGGTGATGCCAAATCCTAGAGGAGGAAAAAAACAGGTTGGTGATGGGGGCTCTGTGGAGTGTGGCAGGCCCATGTGTCGGGGGAGGAGCCAGGCAGGGTGAGCAGGAGGGGACCACGTCAACTACTTCACCAGCCAGGGGCAGGGCACAGGGTTGTCTAGGCTCTCAGGGGTGCCTTTGAAGAGCCCCTTGATCCTGTCTGCCAGAGGTCCTGCACAGGCCTGGCCCTGCCGGCCTCGCCTCTTCATATACCCCTCACGACCATGGCCTGCAGCGTTGCCTGTCCGGGGTGCTTAATCACCAGCTGCGCTGTTCAGCATGGTAGCCTCCAGCCACCCGTGTGGTGACCGAGCCCCAGTGATGCAGAAGGGTGATATGCAGGGGTTCGAAAGTTCGTGGGAAGATGCCAGGACCGTTGAATTCCCCCTTTTCCACGAACTTTTCAAAGCCCCCTGGTAGGCTGAATCCCCTTTGATGCTCTGGCTCTGGAGTATGGTCGAAATGAAGATAAAACTATTATTCGAATAATGGTGATTTAACTTGTTGGTAAAAACATCTTTATGGTTATCCAATGACTTTGACATTGTTGTGAGGGTCAGGGTTGGTTCTTTGTCTCACAAGTGTGCTGAGCCCCGGGCTAGTGGAGAGCGATGAGCATGTCTCGGGAAACAGGCGTGGGAGCCTGCGGTGGCCAGGGGCCTTGGGCAGCTCTTCTCCAACAACTGAGCTCCCAAATGGACGCAGACGTGGTGTGAGCAAGAGGGTTGACTATCTCACTCGCCGCTTTGCTTGACCTTGATCATACGCATGTGCTGGAACGATACCATGTCTGATACATAAAACCACACGCATGGCCAGGGAGTCTGCTCCGACTCACAGCGACCCCAGGGGCCAGGGAGGACATGCCCCTGTGGGATTCTGAGACTGACTAGTTATGGGGTGTCTCTGGCTCCGTCTCTCGTGGGTGGAGCAGCTGGTGCTTAGCGCCCTGACGTGTAACCACTCCACCTCCAGGGCGGAGACTCCCAGACGTACGCACGTTATCTTTGAATTCCACATACCTTCCACAGCCCCCTTATCCTAGATTCAAATAATATAGATGACTAAAACTCATTTTGTCTATCAGCCTGAGCTGGGCTCCCCCGACATAGTCCTTCCCACACCCCCACCTGCATTCTGTCTGAAGTGATTGAGGCCAGTTCGGAGCCCAGGGCAGGTCGGGGTGCAGACACTCGGAGGCTGCGGGCGCCCTTGTCCTCACCTGACTTCTGGTGGGAAAAGTGATGTTTCACGTGGTAGGTCTTTAGGTTGTACAGCAGGGAGCCCTTGTGCGGCGAGCCGAAGTGCAGGTAATAGTGCATCATGTCGTAGATCACATAGCCTAGGAGGCCCCCGGAGAACACAGTGCCCCCCACTGCCTCCGGCAGGAGGAGGCGCACCAGCATGTAGAAGAAGGCGATCACCAGCGACGCAGGTGCAGGTGGGAAGACCAGGCGGGAGCCGTCGAAGGGAGCCTGGGGAGGCCGGGGGCCTGTGTGAGCCGGGAGACAGTACCCAGCCAAGCAGTCCCCTTCAGGGGAGGCTGTGCCTCTCCTGGGGAGGCTGGGTGCCCCAGTGGCTCAAGGAGGGCTGCCCAGACAGACACTGGGGACTGGAGGGGGAAGAAGAGTCCCCCACCCCGGTGAGCCCCAAACTCTGGGCTTTGCCTCACATCTTCTGTCTCTTCAAAGGGGAGTCCCTCTCCCCCAGAAGACACTTTGCAGGAGAGGACTTCCAGTGGGGGCGTAGAAGCCACTCTGGTCAGTAGCTGGGAGTGTGGGGCCCACAGCAAGGGCTGATGTCCATGAGACCCCAGCATCAGGGAGAACCACAGTGTCTCCTTTATGAGGAAGCTTCACGGGCGGCTGTGGGGGCGGCAGGGCCATGCCTCCATTGTTTTCCTTGAAGTCTAGAACCATGCCTGGCCCCCACCCAGCGCTGAAGGAACTAGGAAGGGCCTTATCGTGAAGCTCAAAGAGTCTGATGCTTGGATGCACCATGAGTAACTGGTACCCCTGAGCAAGGCCATAAACATCCCCCTGGGTCACAGGTTTCCCCACTCCCCCTGCAGTCTCTGTCGGTACCTTGCCACCTACAAGCGGTGGCTGGCCCTCACCTTGTGGTGCTGGCCGTGCAACATGAAGTGCAGCATGATGAGGTAGTGGCTGTCACTTGGGGGCTTCATGTGGAACAGGAAGCGGTGGATGAGGTACTCAAGGATGGTCCAGAAGAGCATTCCCAACAGGATGAGGCCCGGGAACATGGACTTGGGCACGGGAACCGAGTATTCTGCAGGGCAGCCAGGAGGGGCCGGTCAGGGCAAAGGGCCCTGAGGCCCACCATGCGGGGAGCCCCAGATGCCTGAGTTCAGCAGCTTTGGAGCTGGTCACCCTGATGGGGCCCGGGGACCAAAATGAGGCGGCTTCCAAGGCTGTTCTGGGTGCATCATGGGGGGGCAGGGAGCCTGCCCTTGGAAGCACCTGCTTGCCTCAGGGCAGGCAGTGAGTCAGTGGAGCCAGGAGGTGTTTGGGGGAGGGGAAGGGACAGCTGAGGCAGACATGCTGCCTTTCTCTGCAGAGGCCAGGGTTTCTGACCCAGGCTCAGCCCACCCTGACACTTAGAATGGTCCCCTCCGATAGGTCAAGTGCCTGCCCACCCCCTCACCCCACTGTTGGCCCTGCCTGCCTGTAGGGATGGAGCTGGTACCGCGTGGCATCTCTGGAGGAATCCGCCAAGGGCCTTGGGCCAAGGCTCTGGCCTGCCCCTCCCCTCTCTGGGCCACTGGTCCCCGTCACTGTTGGCAATTGTTAGGGGAGCTGGGGGACAGTGGGTGATTCAGCCTGCAGGCCTCTGGAGCAACAAGCCCTGTGCTGTGCCTGGGCTATTCAGTGTGGGCTGAGAAGGGTGAGTCTCAGGATGCCCATTAACTCTCAGGGGTCAGGAGCTGCTGGTATTTGGGGGGTGGGGTGGGATGGGGAAGTGGCACCTACAGCTTTTTCACACTGACCCCCCAGCCTGGGTTCTGTGGACAAGCCAGGGCCCCTCCCCAAGGGGCATCCTAGAGGGGAGGCAGGGAGCCCACCTAGGGGACTGGGTATTCCTAGCACCCTCCCCATCCTGGCACTCCACCTGAGCCCCCTTAGGCCGGCACCTCCCCAGGCTGGCTATGCCAACATGGACAGGCCATCTGGTTTGCCCAAGGTAGGCAGTGCGCCCACGGAGCAGGCTGGTGGGAGGGGCCACACCCCACACATTGTGGGCCACCCTGAAACTCCGCCCCATCCCCCCCCCTGCATCCCTAGCTGGCCCCTCTCTGTCTCCTGCCCCTAGCATCCAAGCGGAGGGCACCCTGTACCCAGGGGACCCCATCTTTCCTCCTCCTGAAAGGGGAGAATAGCGTCTGCTGGTGGGCTCTGGGCAGGGCAGAGAGGGGTCCCTGGGAAAGCAGGCGGGGAGAGGAGCTGGCCCCTGTAGCAGCCCCTGGAGGGACACGGCACTAGCAGCTTTCACCCAGTAGAGTGCTGTCATCCAGCTTCGGGGTCGCCCAAGTGCTTGGGAAAGCCCCTTTCATGACAATGGCCCCCTGACGAACGACCCGGTTTACTCTCTGCTGCCCTGTTGCTGGTGGCTCCTTGGATCCGTTTGGTGGTGGTGGGCTGGGTGAGGGGGCGGGCGGAGGGTCTAGCAATTGCTTTCCTTAGAACACTATTTCTAAAGCCGAAACAACAACCTCAATGCGTCACCACGACACTCCGGAACCAGAGCTCGGGGACTTACTTCCACAGACCCCAAACCACTGTGGTCAAGTGGATTCCGACCCACAGCGACCTTGTAGGGCGGAGCAAGTAGAACGAGCCCATAGGCTTGTCAAGGCTGCAAGTCGTCCTTCCGGAAGCAGGCGGCCGCCTCTCTCTCCCATGGAGCGGCTGGTGGGCTGAAATCACCAGCCTTTCGGTTAGCCGCCGAGTGCTTAACCGCTGCGTCACCAGGCTTCCCCCTTCTCTCCAGCCAGGGCTCCCTTCGATGCCCCAGAAATGGAACTTCGGGCTCTCACGAGCTCAGAAACTCAGGACTAGGTGTCCACCGAGGGCTCCACCTCCCGGGGCGGCGGGAGCCAATCAGGCAGGCCCGGGGGTGGAGTTACCTGTGGTGAAGGACGTGAAGAGCCGCACGTTGCCCTGGGCGAGGATTCGGTAGCAGGACCAGCTAAGGTACAGCATCAGGGGAACCCAGATGAGGGGAACACTGTACCTGCAGGAGGGACAGCAGGGCGGAGAGGCATATGCATGGGGGCTTGATGGGGTCGGGCTTCCCTACCTACTGACCCTAGGTGTCAAACTGAGCCCGAAGCATATGCAGAAGGCGTATGGAGACTTGGGGTCACGGGACTGTGGTGTGGGAAGAGGCAAAATGAAGGGAAAGGAGGTTAAGTCCACAAGCCCCTGATTCTGAGACGAATTCCTGGCAGGAGAGAATTGTGTCCACCGGCTACTTGCCTTTGAGTAGCTGGATAAACACTGACCTCTTGTGTCGGATCAACAAATTGCAGGCAAAATTGTTGCCAAAGGCATGGTTTGGCGGGTCAATTCTGACTCCCGGAGACCCACAGGTGCAGAGTAGAGCCGCACCGTTGGGTTTTCCAGGTTGTGACCTTTCAGATGGCAATTGCCAGGCCTTAGTTCTGAGGTGCCTCAGGGTTGGCTTAACCTGCTAGCCTCTCACTTAGGAGTCCAGTGCCTAACCGTCTGCATTCCCCAGGGCTCCCCGTGGCCATCAGAGGGTGGGAAACCAGGACTGAGGGTCTGGAAAGGAGCATGGGGTGGCATCAGAGACAGTTTCTAGCTACATGTTAGCTTGTCACGCAGTGAGAGGTCAAACTCATGTGTAGGATTGGATTGTAGGTAAGGCACACCGCACCATCCCCAAGAGCTTAGCTTGGAGGAGGGGCCCCACAGCGCCTTCCCCTTTCCGATCTGGTTGGCACCATGGGTTTGGAGCAAGGCTCACCAGACAGTCTTGGAGAGGGCCTCAATGAGGTCTGAGTGAAAGAGGCGGATTGGCCTGAGCACCGGCTGGTGGACCCACTCATCATACTTCTCTCCCAAGTAGCCCACCTGCCACAGCAGCGGCTTCTGCCAGTCCACCAGGTCCTGTAAGAAACAAGGTAGAATGGACACTTGATAGTCACTGCTTGCCACACCTGCCTCCCAACGCCTGGTGGCAGCATCTCAAGATCTCTTCAGTAACATGCTCTGTGCAGGCCTACCTACTTAACCCGGTGCCCTGGCCACAGTGGGGGGGGCTCTAGGACAGGCTCATGAGCCTGGAGCTGCCAGCAAAGCCTGCCTTCAGACACAGCCATTGTCAGGAGAGGCACGGAATCCTGCTGATGGTTTCAGAGCACTGGCTATCTCAGCCTCATCTCAAGCCACAGGCCCTTCCCAGGAGTGTGCCAGGAAAGACATGGGACCATTTCCTTTGGGTGTTGGGCAGGATGATTCACTCCTTTAACACTCACACCATCATCCATGCAACAACATGCTGACTGTTTCTGGTGTACATGCTTCTAATCAAGGTGCTGGAAGAGCCAACAGGTGTGCCAGAGACCATCTTTGCTCATTTGGGGTTCAGGCACTGGGATCTAGCCTGGGGACCAATCTTGGCCCCACCAATTTCCTTGTGACCTTGGGTAAGTGACTTCAGATCTTCGAGGCTCAGTTTCCAGGGGGATGAGATGTGGGTAATAATAATGGTGCCAGCAAGGTGAGCGATGACAAGTCGGGGAGCTAAGTGGGGAGACAAGGCAGGCTGAGGTGGCACGAAGACTGGCACGAGGATCAGGGTGGGGAGCAAGAGCTTTGCAGGACCTGGGTTCTGGGGTGGAGCTTGTACAGCACAGAGGACTTGCAGAGGGAAAGGCAGGAAAGGACATCAGGACCCAGATGAGGACTGACAACAACTGTGGCCGTTGGAATTGGGCAGTGCTTGTAAGTGGCAGGAAGAAAAGCTGATGAGGGCTTAGAAGACAGAATCCCCATGCCAGGCCCAGGGCTGGCGCTCTGTCCTCTTCCCCTGGAGGAAGGCTTATTAACAACCCCTTCAAGGGTGTACATGTGTATACCCCATAGGAATTCTCAGGCCGATCCCCAGAAGCCTGGAGGAAAAAAATCAGACCATATTCCTAATTATATTTATCAAATGAAGGAACTCCCGGTGTAGTGGGTTATGGATTGAGATCACAAGGTCAGCAGTTCTAAACTACCAGCAGCCCCCTAGGAGAAAGATGAGGCTTTCTATACCTGTAAAGATTTAGTCTCAAAAAGCCACAGGGGGGCAGTTCTACTTTGTCCTCTTGGGTTGCTGTAAATGTGAATCAGTTGATGGCAGTAAGTTTGTTCATGTGTTTGTTTTAGCGCCTTAAAACCAGTTTTGTATGTTTTCTAATGCCCAGAATTCCAGAGGACGGTAGTATGTGCAAATAATTTATGAATAGTGAAAATAAACATATAATGGAAGGTGAGCTCTAAAAGTTTTACCTGCCGGGGTGCAAGATCCAAAGAGTTGAGAGGCCACAGCTCTCTATCATGGGGTGCCCTTGAAGAGTTCAGAAAAGCAGGGGATCGAGGAAGAGAAGTCTGGACCAAGAACGGAAGCTTAAGTGAACAACGATGAACTGGGCCTCAGGCAGCTCCTCCGTGTCTGCCTCTGCCGCGCATCGCGTGGGACCCTGGGCCCGTGTCCTTACCTTGGGGAGACTTTTGTTTTCTCAATTAGGTAGCCAGGTAGGCCTCCCCACCCCCCACCCTCATTAGCAATCAAGGCAGATTTCTAGAGCGTCGGGCACACGCAGTGGGAGCCCCACGGGGCTCTGATGTGAGGGCACGAGTTAGGAGGCTTTTGCAGGTAAGAGGGGTGGCAGTGACAGAGAAGGCGAGAACCAAGAGATGTAGAACACGCCCACTTAGGAAAAAGAGCCAACAGTGATTTTGGAAACCTGCCTTCCTGTCCCTTTGGCAGGAATCTTATGCTTCCACAGACTCCAGGACAAAGCTGGTTTGTCCCACCGAGTCCCACTGAGGCACCAGCCCTCAGGTGTTTCCCCACCCTACTGGAGGGGAAGCCCTGCCCTTGAAAGCCCAGGAGCAGCAACGTGGGCGTCCCAGAGCAAGCTGGGCAGGTGGCTGGTGTGCGCCTGTAACCAGAAAGGCCAAAAGATGGTTGTGGTTCCTGCCATGAGAACTTGGCAGGTCCCAGATGTGGGCTGCCTTCCTATGGGAGGGAAGCCACTTCCTGCTTTGGACCCAAGGCAGCCTGGAGCCATGTATCCCAGCACCTGTACATCAGGTCCCAGCCAACCTCGTCACCGTCACCGATCTCTTCTTGGCCCTAGTCCATGTCTCCATGGCCTCATCGTGGGTCTGTAGACTCTTAGCAGCAAATGAGATCATTCTGGCTCATTCCTTCCGTTCTACTATCCTAGGTCTCTAAACACACACACACACACCCCATACCACCACACACCACACCACCGCACAACACTCCCTCCCTCCCCACCTCCCAGGAAAGAGAACTGGAGGAACCAGCTCACGGCCTCTATTTACACTTTGTCGCACAGTGGCCTGCATCGCCCCACCTGGACGAGGCTGGGTCAGGGTCACAAGGTATCTGAAGCTCCGCTCCACCTGCAATCAAATCGAGACCTACACCTCACTGGACATTAGCTTTGGGTCAAGCCTGAGGGACAACACTTCACACACACAACTCCTTTGGTCCTTGCCGGCTCCCCAATGAGGCTGGTGTTTCCGGTGCCTTGGAGTCAGCTTGACCCTGGCACCTGACTACAGAACCCCAGGCCCCCTCACCTTCTCCCCATTTCTCTGATGAGAACTCTGAAGCTAAGGCCAGAGGGATTAAGTGCTCTTGAGGCCCGGTTGCTTGGTTCTGCCCTGCCATCGAGTCCCTCCCTGCCGACTTATAGCGACCCTATAGGACAGGGTAGACTGTCTGGTGGATTTCCGAGACTGTAACTCTTAAATTTTTTAAAAATTAAATACTTTTATTGGGGTCTCTTACATCTCTTATCACAATCCATACATTCATCCAGTGTGTAAAACACATTTGCACATATGCTGCCATCATCATTTTCTTTCTTTTTAAAAAAAATAATTTTATTGGTGGCTCATACAACTCTTATCACAATCCACACATACATCAATTGTGTAAAGCACATTTGTACATCCGCTGCCCTCAACACTCTCAAACATCTGCTCTTCACTTAAGCCCTTGGCATCAACTCATTTTTCCCTTCCCTCCCCACTGCCCCCTCCCTCATGAACCC
>NW_022106189.1:36690586-36693405 GCF_000313985.2 Echinops telfairi
TCTTTGGTGCTTCCTTCCCCCCACCATCATGACCTCAATTCTACCTTACAAATCAGATTAGACGAGAGCATGCACACTGCTACAGATAAGAGCCGAAACATAGGCAATCCAGGATAGATAAACCCCTCAGGGCCAACAAGGAGAGTAGAGATACCAGGAGTATCAGGAGAGGGTGGGCATATAAAGGGGGAATCGATCACAAGGATCGACCTAGAACCCCCTCCCAGGGAGACAAACAAGGGAAAAGTGGGTGAGGGGCAACAGAGGACGATGTAAGACTGCAACCCTTTATGAGAGTAGAAAGCTTTGTCTTCCTCTTGAGGAGCGTGGGGTGGTTTTGAACTGCCGGATTTTGCAGTTAGCAGCCCAACATGTAACCACTACGCCACCAGAGAGGAGCCCCCATGCCCCCCACCCCCCAGCTTATAGCTCCTCCAGACCCTTCGTGAGAGATGCAACACCCCCTCCACCCCCCCACCCCCCGTGTGCCTGACCCTGGGTGAGTTGGCACGTGCACTGCCAGGGTGTCCCTTCTTAGTTCTTGCCTGTCCTGATCCCAGGAGGAGGGACTGCTGGTGCCAACTGGCCGAGGGGAACTGGCTTTCAGAGGAGAGGATGGCAGGAGATGGCAGCTTGAGGTGCCACAGGAGGGAAACACTGAAGATAAATTTCACCCGAGGGCCCCTTGGCCTGGTCACACAAATGTTGTTTCTTCCTGGGCCAGCACCTGCTCCTGGCCTGTCTCAGCCTTCCTCCCCTGAGGCTTGGGCACACAGGGACCCTGTGCGGAAGGCCTGCTGGTCTCTGTAGGAGGCTGGGTGGGGGCAGGGAGGCAGGGCTGCCTTGGGTCCCTGGGAGCTCCTTTCCCTTGTGGAACCTGAGGCCTAGAAAGACCCAGCCACCAGGAGGGCTGCACAGAAAAACAACGGCAATGTGGAGAAGGGTGGGGCGGTGGCTAGAAATGGCTCTGGGCAAGGCTGATAAGCCAGGGTGTGGGCGAGGGGTGTCCTTTGGTGAACAGAAGACCCCCAAGCAACAGGCTGGGTCCAGGAAGCAGATACAGGGTAGGGGGAGTGTGGCCCAAAGCCCTTTCCTCAGCCAGTATTGACAGCATGCTGCCCTGCATTTGTCCCTCAACCCCGCACCCCTAGCGGGGGCTTATCCCTACCCCAGGGAGAAGGGCTATGCCAAGAATGTGGCTGGCAGCTGGCCCTGGCATGAGGGTGGGCAGAAGGGCATGTGGCTGGGGTGGGGAGAGGGCCTCTTGCTCCCCACACTTGCTCCCCAGCTCCCCCAAGCAGCAGAAAGGCCAGAACACTTCCTAGGGCAGCCGTGGGGAGCTCAGACGAGCCTGTGACCCCCAACAAATGTGGGGAGAGGGGACAGCTCCTTGCTGCCAGCAGCCCCTCCCACCAGCCAGAGAGAAAGCACTTGTTTATAGACCGTCCACCCAAGGCCCAGACCACAGCTCCAGAGGCTGTTCCGGGCTGGAGCTGGAGGCTGGGGTTCTGAGCATCAGGTGAATAAGGACCAGCAGCTCAGCAGTAGAAAGAGCTCGCTCAGAAACCTGGTCACTGGCCCCAATGGAATGTTTATTATCCTTCTTGAGCCTTAGTTTTGAGAGGTGGGTTGGTCATTTGAGCGAGCAGAGCCCCCCCCCACCTCCCGGTCAGTGCTCAGCCGAGTGCTACAGCAGGGCCCGAACCTGGGGCAGCCAGGTAGACTGAATCCCTGTGGCTGTGACTCCCCAGGTTCTGAGCCTTCAAGGGGCCAACAGAACTGTCTGGCTCAGAAGAGCTTGGAAGGAGGCTCTTGGTGAATTTGCGGTTGGCTGCAGGTCTGTCCTGGGCAGTCTACCTGGGACTCCCGAGCTGGACAGGCTCAAGACCAACTGCCTCCTCTACCATGTGTCCCCCTGCCCAACCCAGGGGACTAGTGGCCTCAGTCCCCATCTGTCCCCCCACCCCTACCCCATATGGGAGCAGGGAGAGACGAGTGGGCAGGAGCAGGGTAAAGGGGATAGAGGACCAGGGGGCTCAGCAGCCAACCACAGCCTGGCTTTGAGCCAGACACTTCATGGTCCTTCCTCCTGGGTGAGATGAGGATAATTATAATCCAGCTGCACCGTTGTTGAAATGATACATTGGAACTGGTCGGAACCAGAGTCTGGCACATGCTAAGAGCTCCATAAAAGTCAGGCTAAGTATTGGATGGCCGAGGTGCAGGGGACCAGGCTGGGCGATTTTCCATACCAGTTCCTGGGAAGCTAACCTCCAAGAGTGGGAAGGCCAGAGGGGATTGCCAAAGCAGGGTGAGGTGGTGGAAAGAGGGGGGTGGCAAATGGCAGAGGCTTCCCAGATCCACCCCTGTGCTGCCTGCTTCAGGGCAGGGCAGGGTAGAGGTGGGGGTGGGGCTGAGGGTGTGCAGGCTGACCAGGGGATGGAGGGAGGGAGGCCAAGCTCCACTAGAATTCCATGCAGTCTGAAGTCAGGACTCCACCTCCCCCAGGGTTTGCCCCAGCTCCTTTCTGTTCCTCCTTCCAGAACCTTCTACCCCCAACCCCATACTACCTCTGGGTTTCCCTCACTCTTTCCAACCCCACTCCATCCTGTGTCAGCTACCTGTTCCCACTCCGCTTCACGCGGCCTCACTTCCATGTCGGGGCCCGCCTTCTGCTTCTCTGCAGAGCATGGGGCAGGGGCATCCTTCTCCGAGGGACCCTGGGAAGAGAAGAGAAGATGGGGCGATTACTGACAGTGGGTGGGAAGAGAGAGCTGAGCCCAGGGGCTGCACCCCAGGGGATGAAAGGCGCTGGGAGG
>NW_022106189.1:36693884-36696772 GCF_000313985.2 Echinops telfairi
GAGAGAGAGAGAGAGAGAGAGAGAGGTTCTACAGCAGCCTTGTGTTGGGACCCACAGGGCAGGACCAGCCCAAGTGGGCTCAAGGTTAAGCCCAACTGGAGACGAGGTAAAGTCAGAAGGAAATGGAATGTGCTGGGAAAATTACTCAGGCCGAGCTGGCTCTGTCATCACATGGGGTGAGGCCAGGCAGCCAAGGTGGCACGCAAGTCAAACTCCTGCCTGTCAGCAGGGCGGGCAGAGTCCTTGCCGATGGGCCCTGCCCGCTGAGGCCCAGTGACTAAGGAACAGTACGGGGCACTGGGCAGCTGAGGAGGGGTCCTGGGCGTGCAAGAGAGGAGCCAGATGAGATTGCTACTGGGACGATTCCTATGTTTGCTTCCAGAGGAGCCATGAGGACCCGAGGGTGCTAGTGACCGTGCTGGCATGTCCTGGGAAAACCCACAGGTAGCCCAGATCAAGTGGGCGTTGGAGGTGCTGAATGGCTACTGTGTCTCAGTCTGTTTAGTGGGTGTGACACGCTGTTCTCTGAAGGAAGGCAGGGGCGCACACCTGTTTCTTGAAGACAAGGAGGAAGAGGGGTGCACAGCTCATCATTGAGTGCAATGCCCTAAATATTCCAGCATGGCATCTCCCCTGCTTGGTCATTTTGTTCCTTCTCAGTTTGCTTTACTCTGAAAACGTCCCAGGATGCCCTGCTCACGGCCTTCTTGCTCTCCACAAAGCCAACGTCTGTCAGACTCAGACCTGTCTTAGACATGTCCACCCAAACACCGTTGGCAACAGGGACAAGGCATCGGCCACAGCAGCGAACTGGAAGCTTTCAACTCTCCCACTCAGGCTCCTGAGCACCGGACGCCAGCCCGGGAAAACTACTCTGGGATGCCCTAGGCTTCCAGGGGGCACCTGGCGCTGCTGCTCCCGGACCACCAAGGCCTCTTCCCCTTTCCCCTCACAGACGAGGGCTGTCAGGAGGGTGGCCATCATGCCCACTTCCTGCCAGGGCCACTGTTCCCAGGCTGCTCTTCTGACAAAACAGGGTCTCTGAGCATGCCGCTCGGCCAAGGGCGCCCTTCAGGGAGCTGCGATGGGATCTGTGCGGCTCTCGTCTCCCTGGGTGGAGCATCTCAGACCTCATCACAGGGGCAACGCTCCCACTGGTTCTTCTGGCTGCCCCCTAGAGGCCTCACTCCCGTGTCTTAGGGCCATTTGGTTTGGATCTGCCGAGCTGCTCAGAGGAGGATGGAGGTTGGGGCGGCCAGAGAGGCGAGAGCGGAGGGCAGTAGGCAGTGGGAAACGAAAAAACTCCGAGAAACGAAGACAGAGGCTGGGGGCCTGGGGGCAGGGGCGCGGAGGTCTGGGCACAGAAAGCCCCAGTTCCAGGGCAGCCTCCTCTTTCAGGCCCCACCCAGAGCCCCACCCAGCCCCATGGGGATCTCACCCGCATCCGCTGTTGACAGATGCGTGGGGAGCAGCCGTGATGAGCTGGCAGCACCCTTTCAGGGGACTCTCTCCGATATGTCTCTCTCTGATCCTGGCCTCACTCCTGCCCTCGGGAGAAGCTCCCAGGGGCCCACATCACCCACCCACAGGAGAGCTGCACCCCAAGCCCTGCCAGCACCTCTGATGGGACACACCCTAGTGTCGGCGTGTCCTCTGTCACTCGGCGCATCCTCGCCGTCCCTGGTTCAGAGCCCTTGCCGTGTCTTTCCAGACTCCTCCTCTTTCGTGACTGTCAGCCAAGCTCTGTGCCGGGCAGCTCTCTGAGCAGCTGGGCCATATGGAGGAGAAGGACATCAGGATGTGGGGACGATTCATCGTGGTCCTGAGACAGGCAGGTGACACAGGCTTGGCTGCCGAGGGCGAAGAGGGCTTCAAGTACGAACCAGACGAGGGGCAGTGTGGATTAGGCCTCAACCCGAAGACCAGGGAAATCCTCTCAGCTGGACCAGTCACCACCCACCGCCATCACTGGAAACGGTGGAGTCGTCTAGCGTGTTCTGCTACTTGGCCCCACAGCCCACACTCGTGGAAGCAGCAGTGGAAAAAATAAAATAAATAACAGGACCTGTTGCCTTGGGCGAATCTGCTGCGAGAACCCTCCCTCAAGTATGCAGGAGCCAAGACGTCATTTTGAGGACCAAGATGTGCTTCCTCCAGTCCACGATGCTTGGCCATCCCCTCGACTCCATGGGAAAGCCGGGCGAGGTCTGAGCGAGCCCCACGGGGACAGGGTGCATTTGAGTTGCCAAGAATATTGACTGGATGACGAACTGCCGAAGAGCGAGCAATCTACGGTGGAGGAAGTGCGGCCAGCATGTTCACGGACCTAGCGAGATCGGCTTCGGCCCTGGGCAGGAGTGCCACCTGGAAGTCCTCTGGGGCAGCGCCAGCCCCCCTGCACAGCCGCTGGGGGTCCGAATGGACCTCATGGCACGGGGTTTCCTCCCGGGTCCACAGACAGACGGAGGTGGCTTCCTGCCTTTTCCTCTCACAAACAAAAGGTGCGCCACAAATCCTCACACGTCCTCTTGGCTGTTTTTGTGACGGGCGATTTGCCAACTCACCGATTTCTACCTTACCGTTCGGGGAGTGACACTGGTTTCACTCTTCCGTCTTCCCGCAGGTTGGTTGCAAAAAATTTTTTTAATCATTTTATTAGGGGCTCATACAACTCTTATCACAGTCCATACATACATTAATTGTGTAAAGCACATTTGTACATTCACTGCCTTCAACACTGTCAGAACATTTGTTCTCCACCTGAGTACCTGGCATTAGCTCCTCATTTTTTCTCTTCCCTCCCTGTTCCCCCCTCCCTCATGAACCCCTGATAATTTATGAATTATTATTTTGTCATATCTTGCCCTGTCCGACATTTCCCTTCACCC
>NW_022106189.1:36697836-36700374 GCF_000313985.2 Echinops telfairi
GTTTGAGACTGAGGAATGGGGGAAGATGTTCTTTTCTTTAACACCAGAGTCCCAGAAACCACTTCTCCTCCTCCTCTGGCCCCAGCTTAATCCTAGCTTGCAGGCCTTAGGGTCACTAGGGAGGAACTCTGAGTGAAACGACCGTGACACATAAATTCCCAGGGGGGCATATATGCAAAGTGTTTGCTGAGTGGTCTCATCGAGACCGCAGCTCCTCCAACAGAAGCCCCAGTTGTTATTACATGACTTCACACATGTCCAATAAGCCAGGAGATGGGGAGCAAGCTTCTCTCGGCCCGCTCGGCCGGAAGAAACACCCTGAGGCACAGCGAGCCTCTGGGACGCACCCTGAGGTCCTCCAGGGTGTCTTTCACGGACTATTTCCTCCGAGTCAAGTTCCCAGATTTCAGCAGGTTGAAGGACTTTCTACTTCTACAGAGAGTGACAGCCTCGGAAACCCACAGGGCAGTTCTACCCTGTCCTATAGGGTCGCCGTAGGTCAGGGTAGACCCGATGGCAGCCAGAAGCACTCTCTCTACATGCAGACAAGACAAAGGCCCTCCCGTGCCATGAGGGGGTCCCAGTCCATGCCGGAGCTCCCGCTTGTGAACCTCGGGAATGGGGCTTCTACAGGCACCACTCAGCCATCTGACCCAGGCCTTCCGGATCTCCCTGCTCCAGGTCTATTTATCACTGCACACAATACCCGTGAATCAGAACGTGTAAAGGTCATTCCTGGGCACTGGGGTACAACCCACACTTCAGAAGGCTTAAAAAAAAGTGTCCTGGAAACTTCCACACTGCATTATTTAATAGACTCTCCCGATGGTGGAAGGCAGCCAAAGGGGAGTTAGAGAGAAAAACCTGCAAAGGGCTCTCTCTTCAAGGTTTTGGACACTGTGCTGATGGAGGGCTTCGGCTGAATGTGTGTTGGTGAGCTTGGCTCAGTGGCTGTGATGAGCAGCTCAGAAACACAGGGAGGCCGGGGAGGATGGCTCAGGACCCGGCAGCTTTTGGGTCTTCTGTACACCGGGGAGGCTGTCATTAAGAGCCGGAAACGGTTTGACAGCACCAAACGACAAAAAGAGAAGTGTGTACTTTTGTTAGCTTTATGCTGGCGTACATACGAATGCTCAGTGCGCGTGTTAGCGAGTGTGGCTTGACAAGGATGCCCAACCCCACTGTCCGTCACCTGTGTGGAGTCCACCTTAGGGAGGTGAGGCAACGGGGGTGGTTCTGAAGACCGGCCCCCCCAGACAGTGGCTTCTCCTGGCCTCTCCCCTTCAGGAAGGGAAGCCAAAGGTAAAGTGGGAGCAGCGTATTGTCAGGCCTGTGGCTGGTGGCAAGGAGGCTGCCAGAGCACAGGGTTACATATTTGGTGAATGTCTACACCTGACATCGGCAAGGCGCGCAGTGTAGATGCTAGGGCCCAAGGCCGGGAGAGGTCACCCCAATGTGGACAGTGCAGGCAGGAATGGCGCTGTCCCCAAAATCTTCCACAACCTGGGTCAGGCAAGGGGCAAGGGCAATGGGTTGTTCCCTCGGAGGAGCTGCAGACTTGTGGAGCAACGTGGCAGCGGCACGGAGGGTCATCTGTGCTCTTTGGAGTCTCCCAGAGTCACTGGGTGGTACCAATCGGAAATGTGCTCGGCTGCTAACCAAAAGCTTAGGGGTTCGTTCGAGTCTACCCAGAGACTTGGTCATCTCTTTCCCGAGCATCAGCCACTGAAAACCCTGAGGATTCTGGGGCATGGAGGCTGCGTGAATGCCTTAAGCGATTGCCCCGAGGTGATCTTTAAACCTTAAACCAAACTGTCCCCTGAAGGCTTCTTCAAACCCGACGATAGTTTAGCCTAACGAGTAAAAGCTGTCTGCCTGCCCGAGGAGTCTGCTCTTTGGAGAGCATCTCTCTGGGAACCAATGGACAAGATTCGGTAGGAACTTAGAGGGCAGCGAGCCGGCGTTAGCGCGGGAGGAACCACTCGGAGGTGACAATGGCCACGCAACTCGAAGCGTGTCATCGGCGTCCCAGAATTGTACACCCAGATGGCTGGACTGGAGTGTGCTTTGCTGTGCAGTGTTCTCAACAGGAGCGAGGCCGCCCTGTGGAGCCCAGGTCCACTGACACTCGAGGGGTCACCGGGAGCCAGACTCAACTTGAAAGCGAACTGGTGAGACGCTTCTCCCCAGGCCGGGGCCACATGGGAAAGCAGCCAGGAAGACGGCAGTGCCAGCCCTGGCTTCTCTGCGCCCATTGGCCAGCCCTGGCAGCTCGCACAGGCTTATTTCATCTAAGGACATCTCCAGTCACAGCTGTCCTCGGGTGGAGGCGGTCACACTCCTGGGGAGTCCTTCCACTTCCACTGAGAGCTCCCTGATGCCAGTGGGTACTGGCACAACTCTCCCTGAGAGGCCAGTGAGGAACAGTGGGGGAAACTGAGGCAAGGAGACCAAGTCACTCATTCCAGGTCTCAAGCGCTCACCGGTCGTAGGCACAGTTTCCCGACCTGCCCCCGCTGGCACCCTCATGCTCAGCTC
>NW_022106189.1:36700514-36708546 GCF_000313985.2 Echinops telfairi
CCAAGTCCTCCTTGTCACCCCAGGCCCTTATGTCCCTAGAGAGGGTTTGCTTGGGAAGGGTGGGGGAGGGAGAGCGGGGTAGACAGAGAGAGAGAGAGAACAGAAAGCCTGCACTGGACCCTACAGACAAACAAGTCGGCCATAGAGGTGGCGGTGGTGGCGTGAAAGGAGGCAGTGTGCTGAGGGTGGGGGCGCGACATAAAGGCATGTTGTTCGGGAGAGCCGGGGCTGGGCACCACTGGACGGACAGATGGCCCTTTATCCCCAACCCCGCCTCTTGCCTGAAAACCAACCCTTTCTTGGAAGGGAGCTGGTGCCCAACTGCCCCCCACCCCCACCCCATGCAGGCTCCGAAGGAAGGTGGGGCACCAGGTGCCTCAGTGGACAGGTAGAAGAGGCAGACCCAAGAGGGAAGACACAGCCATATCTTTGCCCAGGGGGCCTTCCTTGGCGCAGGTGCTGCTTGGTGGGGAAGGCTTTGTGTTAACAAGTGGACGCCGTGGCCTCCAGGAGCAGTAGACCTGCCCTGGGTTTCCACAGCTTCACATCAGAAGCCAGGCCCTGCCACCCTCGAGGGGTGCGGCCCTGCAGCCCAGGGAACCAGAGGGTCACTGTGGCCCCAACAAGGACAGCAGCACCATGCCAGGAACAACGTCCTACATTTGCCTTTCAGGATCAAGGAAGACATTTACCCTGGGCACTAAAAAACAAAACAAAAACCCAACAGTGACTTCAATAATAAAATAATAAAAATGCAATTCATTTTTATGAATTTTTAGATCAGGGTCAGGGAACACCTGGCCCGAGGGCCATCTACAATCACGATAACCAGCGAATAACAGTAGAAAGAACATGTTTTGAGAATGATGATGGCAACAAATGTACAAATGTGCTTGACACAATGGATGGATGGATTGTGATAAGAGTTGGATGAGCCCCCCAATAAAATGATTAAAAAAAAAAAAGACCAGCTAGCATCCCCTGCTTAGATGCATATAGTGGAGGAGGCGGGGGAGGGGTCAAACCAGTGATCTAAGATCGTTTTTTTCTGAGGGAAATTGAAAAGAATCAACAAAATGACCCGGTGGGTGCCAGCACAGCCATATAAAACAGAAAACCACAGGCCGATGAAACAGGAGCGGATGCACGGTGGAGAAAATGATCAGATTAGGAAGTTGGGTGGTTAAAAAAAAAAGGCAGAAATTCGTGTATCCAAAAGCATGACCGAGACAAAAACATGACCACTCTCAGGAAGATACAAAGTGTCACTGCGGCCCGGGTAGACGGGCTCAGGTAGCGCAAGGATAGTGGTCCCCAATATGCCATTGGGGACGCTGGAGATGAACTGGAGGTGTCTAGGCAAAGAAGATTAAAACAAGTTTATCTTTTATAATCTACCATATATACTCATGTAGAAGCCGAGTTTTTCAGCACATTTTTAATGCAGTTTTTGTGGTAACATTAGGTGTCTCAGCTGATATTTGGGTCGGCTTCTACTCGAGTGTATATGGGAATCACTTAACGGGGGAAACAGCTATTCTTTTATTTATAAAATGGCCAACGATGGGATGGAAAACAGTAAGGGTCACAGATCTGTTTCATAAAACAAAGTAACGGCAACAAGAACAAGCCTGGCAGTTTGTTTGTTCATGTCTTGCTGGTCACGTGGGTGGTTTCTACTCCTTGGATATGTACATGTGTGGTTTTGTGGCTTTTTTTCTCTCCACTCAATGGAATCATATAATGCTTCACTTGGGATTCTCCGAGATTCTGTCCTATTTGACTGCAACTTAGGCAGAAAAGTAAACGATGTGCTCTGGAGGCGCGTGTTCAGTTTTAGAAACTAGCTCCAGTGGTGACGCAGCGTCTGGTGGCATGGTGGGGTTCATCTTGGGCGGCTAGCCTCCAGGTGAGCAACCTGAACCCACCAGCTGCTCCACAGCAGAAAGACGAGGCTTTCTGCTCTCATAAAAATGTACAATCTCTGCAACCACGGGGCAGTTCTACTCGGTCCTGTCAGGTCACGGTGAGTTGGAACCATGTTGATGCCACTGGGTTTGGTTTTGGCTTTTTGGAGGAAGTTGTCTGAGTGACAAAAGTGTTGAGTGACATCCTTGGAACTGTGACTCTGGGATGCAAATCACCATGCAGGTGCAATCATTTATTTTGTTTCATTTTCATCCTGTGAGAGCTTATCTACGTGGATGTCCACAACACCACTTTTTAGTGGGATTTGCTTTTCTAATATTTCGTAAAGGAAAATTTCAAGCATTCAGCAAAGCTGAAAGATGATCACCATGAACATCTGTACCTTCACTACCTAGAGTCTACTGTTCACATTCCAATGTGACTTTTAAAATTTTTTATTAAATACTTTTATTAGGGGCTCTTACATCTCTTATCACAATCTACACATTTATCCAGTGTATCAAGCACATTTGCACATATGCTGCCATCATCATTTTCAAAGCATTCTCTTCCCACTTGAGCCCCTAAATCAGCTCCCCATTTCTTCCCCTTCCTTCCCTGCCCGCCCTCCCCCACGAACCCTTGATAAGTTATAGATGATTATTTTCATTCAATGTGACTTTTGAAAGCAATTCTTTAAGAGGCTTGTAAGTACTAACTTGCAATTGAGAAAACGTATCCTTTGGGGTGACTACCAAATTTGTATCAATCTGCCTTCCTTTAAAAAAACAAAACTAAACCCAACAATTGGGTGTCACCTTTATGTAATAAAAACGCACAGATGGTAAGTGGATGGTTGATGGTTTGTGTCAAATATTCACCTCCTTCTGGCCAAATGCCCAAATGAAGATAGAGTAGTTCCACCACCCTACAAAGTCCCAGGAATCTGTTTTCCATAAGTCCCTCGTGCAATTCGGATGAAGAGAGTGGTGGGGCGGGTATACAGTTCCCTCTGCCAGAGGAACAAGAAGTCGGAGATCCCTGGGCTTCTCCAGAAAGGGGCCAGGCACCCAGTGACGCAAACAAGCCAGCGTCCTAGGGGGCCTAGGGTGGCTCAGACACGGCGAAAGGGACCTGCAGGTTCCTCCTCCTCCAGCAGTGCTCACTGAGTAGGAAAGATACATGGAACCCACCTCCCCTCCTGTGTCCCAGCTGCAGCCTGTCCCCGCCCCTGCAGATCCCAAACTGACAATGGCATTCTTGGCTGAAGGCGCTACATTCCATGACTGCCTGGACACCCACTGGGGACCTTCCTGGGGCTGCTTCTGGGCTCCCTGAGGGCTTTGGTCCCTGCTCCAGCAACTGGACCGCAGGGACCACAGCCTCTGCAAGTCCGCTTCTCTGTGCTTCCAAGGCACCAGCAGCACGGCCAGCATTTACTCTCCGCCCTGTCCTACCTTTCGCCTGTGCTCGGGAGCGGACTGGGAAACACGGAGTGGGAAAACCAAAGGCTAAAACCCAGATAAAACAGTGCCACCAGTACAGAATCAATTTCAAAAGCATGAATGATCAATAGGCCATAGAGGTAGATTTTAAGTCAGTGGGAAAGGAAAAATTGTTCCGTAACTGTGAGGGGACCACGGGTCAATCATATGAAAAAGAAAAGAAAAAAAAAGTGTGTTTGTGTATATATGTATGTGTGTGTGTGTATAAAAAATTCTTACCTTGATCCATATGCTAAAAATACCCTTGTTAGTTAAAAGAGTTTATCATTAAAATATAAAGCATACCCAATTAATGTATGGATTGTGCTAAGAGTTGTATGAGCCCCCAATAAAATGATTAAAAAAAAGAAATACTTTTTAAAAATCATATACATAAATTCAAATATATATATATAAAGCCATGAAAACATTTCTGTTTCTAATATAAAAAATCTTAGTCTTTCTAAGAATAACAAAATATGGTGTATTTGGCTACATGAAAAAATAGGACGGTTTTAGAAATGGGGAAACAAAACATGAAACAAGTCAAAAAGCAAACGAAACTGCAGGCAACATAGTAATATGGGCTAATAATCTTTATAGGGAGGCAGAATCATAAATCATTCGGAAAACACCAGCTATCCAATAGAGAAATGGGCAAAGGACAGGAACGGGCAGTTTGCCAAAAGGTGCAAGTAGAATTACATACCCGTATAAAAAGGCTTTCCACCTCTCTCATGCTTCAGGTGCCACCATGTGCCATGGCGTGGATTCTGACTCACGGTGGCACCTCGGGACAGGCTAGACCTGCCCCAGATGGTTCCCAGGCTGCCAGTCTTCCCAAAAGTGAATCAGAAGGCCTTTTCCCCCACAGAGCCACAGGCATTTCATACAAATAAAATGTTAAACCGGGAACCTTCATTCTCATTAGCAAACATGGGCACACAGGCATTTGTAGGTGCTTCTGAAGGAGGTTGGAATTGGAACAACCTTTTTAAGAGGTTAACTTGGCAAAGTCTATTAAAATACAGAATGTGCACTATCTGTAAGCCTAAACCAAACTCTTTGCCATTGAGCCGGTGAAACTCACAGCGCTCTTAGAGGACAGAGTAGAACTGCCCCTGTGGGTTTCTGACTGTAACCTTCACGGGAGTAGAAAGCCTGATCTTTCTCCCGAGGAGCAGCTGGTGGTTTTGAACTGCTGACCTTATGATGACCAAACAGCCATGCTTAACTCTATGTCACCCCCAGGGCTCCATCATAGTATCTATATTAAAAAAAATATAAGCAAATACATGAAATTGATTATAGAAGAATGTCTCTTGCAGCAGTTCATGAAAATTGCACCAACTGTTAAAAAAGAATGAAGTCAACCTACACTGCTGATACGGGAAGAAGTACAAAGTGCGTAAGGGGGTGAGGGGGGTCTGTAAGGAGAAGCAGTAATGAAGAGCCCAGTATATCATGTGTTTCCTTCATGTGGGGAAATAAACTAAGAGGGAAATAAAAATAAGAGAGAAAATAAACTAAACACGTCCATGTGTAAAATACTTTAAAAAAATCATTTTCATTGGGGGATCATACAACTCTTATCACAATCCATACATACATACATTTATAAAGCATATTTGTACATTCTTTACCCTCATCATTCTCGAAACATTTGCTCTCCACATAAGCCCCTGGCATCAGCTCATTTTCTCCCCTTCCTTCCCTCTTCCGCCCCCATGAAAACTTGATAATTTATAAATTATTATTATTTTGTCATGTCGTATACTGTCCGATGTCTCCCTTCACCCACTTTTCTGTTGTCCAACCCCCAGGGAGGAGGTTATATGTAGATCCCTATAATCAGTTCCCCCTTTCCAACCCACCCTCTCGCCACCCTCCCGGTATCACCACTCTCAGCACTGGTCCTGAAGAGATCATCCATCCTGGATTCCCTGTGCTTCCAGTTCCTATCTGTACCAGTGTACATCCTCTGGTCCAGCCAGATTTTTTTAGGTAGAATTGGATCATGATAGAGGGGGGAGGAAGCATTTAGGAACTAGAGGAGAGTTGTATTTTTCATAGTTCTACATTGCCCCTGACTGGCTTGTCTCCTCCCCGAGACCCTTCTGTAAGGGGATGTCCAGCTCCCTACAGATGGGCTTTGGGTCCCCACTCCGTACACCTACTCATTCACAATGATATGATTTTTTTTCTGATGATGCCTGATACCTGATCCCTTCGACACCTTGTGATCACACAGGCTGGTATGCTTCTTCCATGTGGGCTTTGTTGCTTCTGAGCTAGATGGCCGCTTGTTTACCTTCAAGTCTTTAAGACCCTAGATGCTATATCGTTTGATAGCCGGGCTCCATCAGCTTTCTTCACCACATTTGCTTATGCACCTGCTCTGTCTTCAGCGATTGTGTCGGGAAGGGGAGCATCATGGAATGCCAGTTTAATAGAACAAAGTATTCTTGCATTGAGGGTGTACTTGAGTGGATGCCCAATGTCCATCTGCTACCTTAATACTAAACCTATAAATATATGCACATAGCTATATTTCCCCATCCTCATATATAAATATATTTACATATGTATACACCTATATTTAGACCTTTATAAATGCCCTCTGCCTCCTAGCTCTTTCCTCTATTTCCTTTTACTTACCTCTTGTCCCACTATCATGCTCAGCCTTCATTTGAGTTTCACTAATTCCTCTTGGTTACTTTGCCCTTGATCACGCCCTACCAGGCCTTCTAAACCCGCCTCACCACCAATTTGGATCACTTGTTGTTCCCTTGTCCCTGGGTTTGTTAACACCACTTCCTTTCCCCCTACCTCCCCCTTTCCCATGTCCCCCTGGAACTCTCAGTTCTGTTCTTTTCTCCTCCAGATTGTTCATCCAGCCTATCTTATTTAGATAGACCTGCGGAGATAATAACATGTACAAAAACAAGACAGAGCAAAACCAAGCTACAAAAGAAAACAAAACAACAACAACAAGGCAATGACCAAACAAGACAAAATGCAACACAACAACAACAAAGAAAAGCCTATAGTTAGTTCAAGGACTGTTTGTTGGCCTTTAGGAGTGTTTTCCGGTCGAGTCTGATGGGGTGCCAAGCCCTGGCCCCAAAGTCTATTTTTTGTATTCCCTGGGGACTTCGTTGCTCTGTTCCCCTTGCTGTTCTGTTGCACGCCCTCAGTCTTTTGCCTCGGTGTGGTGGGATCAGATTGGGCGCAATTCCCACGTGTCTCCAGTGTTGTCCCCTGTAGGGCTATGGTTCAGTGAGGGATGTCGTGTCTCATAGCGGGGCCTACCACATGGTCCTCTCTGTGGATTGGCTGCCATGAGCGGGAATATCATGTGAAATACCTTTCTGAGGTTCATAGGACATTGTTAATGGTATTTATAGGAGGACATGCAATGGATGAGAAACCCATTTTCTCCCCACCTTTTGTAGAACTCTTAAATTTCTGTAAACTATGTTCACCTGCAATTATCCTGATAGAGAAAAGGGCGGGGGAAGCAACAGTCTATTATTAATAATCAACGGTGTTGTATTTTCCTTACAAAGAGAATATTGCTGAATGTGAGAAACCTTTGGCATTGTTCTCTGATGAAATGCCTCTCATGAGCATTAATTAGTGTAGCTTTAATAAGTATTCACTTATGCTTTTCATGAACATTAATCAATGTTAACTAAATTGACAGTGCCTGGGATGCAAGGGACTTGAAAGAGGCCGGGATCTGGTTCCTCCCTGGCTCTTGGGGAAAGTTGTGCATCTTGCACAGGGACACCTGGGGAAGTCGACCTCACCACAGGGTCTCGCCAACCTGGCCCCGTGAGAGCTTCTCTCTCTCTTCACTGTCTCCTCAACATCCATGCCTCTCTATCCTGTCTCTCCACCTCCCAGCCCCTGGGCTGTATCTCCCTTGACCCAGGAGTCTGTTTATACTCCTATCTGGGCTCAGGGGAGCTGTGACCAGGCAGTAGAAACAGGGGTTTTCTCAATCAGTCTGTAATCTCTCTCAACGCACAGGTGTTCTGCAGGTGCGACTTTCATGACACCACCTCTGCCACATCCCTCTCAGACAGACCAGTCAATTCCGAGGAGACTGCCTGACCTTCAGGACACCACGCCTGGCGGCTAGACTATGCTTTTCCTACCGTGTTAGTCTGGGTAGACTAGAGAAACAAATTCATAAACATGCATATGTATATAAAGGAGAGGTTTAAATATAAGAGCTATTGAACATTGAGAAAACATCCCAGCCCAATCCAGATCAAGTCCATAAGTCCAATATTAGCCCATAGGTTCGATATCAATCTATAAAGTCCTCTTCAGACTCATGAAACACATGCAATGAAGCCAAATGCAGAACGATCACAAGCCAGTGGGTAGAAAGTCTTTGGGTCCAGTGGCGTTGTAAGCATCTCAGTGCTGGCAGGGGTCTCTCTGTGGCTTCTCCAGCTTCACAGGTCTGGTTGCATCCATGTGGCTTGTCTTCTGCAATGTCTCCCAGGGAATGGCAGCAAGAGATGTCTTCTGCCTCCAAGGAGGAAGTACTAGATTTCCCAGAATTCACAGGAGAAGGCCATGCCCACAGACATCTCATTGACTATGTCCAGATTGACAGCCTAGAC
>NW_022106189.1:36709292-36721057 GCF_000313985.2 Echinops telfairi
GCCTCAGACACCCCCAGGGGGTCACTTGGAGTCAGCGCTGACTCAATGGCAGCAAGTTGAGACACAGGAGGCAGACTGTAGTTTGCTGCTTTCCTGACCCAGCAACGCCCTTTCAGAGTTAAAGGAAGAGAGAGAATTATCCATCCCCCTAGAATCCTCCCTCCCTATTCGCTTCAGCCCATGGGGAATGACCCCCAAGCAAATCAGACATCCCTCGTGAGTACAAGGTCCTGTGGAAGGTGCATTCTGAGGGGTCGTCGACCATGATCTCAGGTTCCACGTAAATCGGAGGGGCCTCACCCTCTCTGCTGCCCATAAACTAAGTACTCCTCTGACTTAGGGAAACTACACACATCTAACGTAAAGACTTCAGGGTACGACCACAGCAAACAGGGACCTCTAGATGGCTGCAATCCCGAGAAACCTATCCAAGCCAACACATCAACCATCTCACACGGTGACCTCCAGACAGTCACCCTGGGGAGGGCAGCAGCCAGGAGGTCAGAGTGTTTGACCCCTTGATTAATGGGTCACTGAGTGGGCAGAAGGGGATCACGTGCAGCCCTAGGCACGCATGCTCCCTCCACAGTCTCCCTCACAGAGACCTGCACGCCTTGCCACACACCATCCTCGGAGACTGAAGGAGTTCACGAGCTCCGGAAAGCAAACAAGACCAGACCCGGGCCTGAACCTCCTCTCTTGTCAGAGGCCTGACTTCAGTCGGAGCCAGTCAGAGAGACCGGAAAAACAAACACTGCAACAAGAGAACCAAACTCACGGCCATCAGGCCGATTCCGACCCACGGAGAGGGGACCGCTCCACCTTCGTGCCCAACAGCAAGGCACTGGTCCCCCTTTGGCTGAGTCTCACCCCTAAGGCTCGTTGCAGTGGCCTAAGCAGTGGAAACGCCGGGCACCTGACGACCCACCTTCTAGGACCTCTCCGAGGCGCACGTGCCTCAGCTGTGGAACGAGAGAGCTGCCACCTGACCCCCGTCCACTGAGGGGTCAAATGGAAATGGATGGGGCAGCTCTCGGAAGACATGGAAGTCGCTAGGTAAACTTCTCGTGGGCTCCACAGGGGTCGTTGTGATCCGAGTACTTTTTCATCTGAGTCCCTGAAGATTCAAGTGGCAAAGGGCAACACTCCTTGGCAAACATGGAGACGTTTGCCAAATCAATGGATCATAGGCTGAAGATTCTGAAAAAATCGGTTCTGTTTGTTTTTGAAGAGCATCAAGGTTACCCTCCGTGCGCCCCCCCACCCCTTTGCCATTGTGAAATTTTGGTCTTCATTTTAAGAAGATCCACTTTAAGCAATCTAGTATCTAGGATACAAGTATTTAAGGTTCCAGGAGGAAATAATGTTTTCTGTTTACATCACCTTTACCTCCACCCATAAGCCACTAACTACACTTGCATTCCAAAAGATCTTGCCGGGGATAACAGAAAACGCGAAAACCAAGTTCACTGCCAATGAGTCAGTTCCAACTCATAGCAACCCTACAGGACCCAGAAGAACTGACCCCTTGGAAATCTTTATAGGAGCAGACAGCCTCATGTTTTCCCCTGCGGGTCAGCTGGTGGGTCCACACTGCTGACCTTGTGACTAGCAGCCCAGGGCTGTAACCCACCACAGCACCCGGTCTAAGAGAAGACGACCTGTCATCAGGCCAGTCTGATCTTTTCTCTGCGCTGGGCTCAGGGAGGTTGCATTTATCAGCTCAGTGTAGGTGTCCTTACCCCTCTAAGGCAGAATCTGAAAGTGTGGTCCTTGAAATGGCTTAAAAACTGGATATTTTCCCATTGTGAATGAGGGAAAGTGCACAGCGGAGACTCAAAGCAAAGCCCATCTGTAGGCAACTGGACATCCCCTTACAGAAGGGTCACAAGGAAGAGACGAGCCAGTCAGGGTGCAGTGTAGCAACGATGAAACATACAACTTTCCTCTAGTTCTTTAATGCTTCCTCCCCCTACACTATCATGATCCCAATTCTACCTTACAAATCCGGCTAGAACAGAGCATGTACACTGGTTCAGATAAGTGCTCACAACACAGGGAATCCAGGACAGCTAAACTTCTCGGGACCAATAATGAGAGTATCCATACCAGGAGGGGAAGGGGAAGGTGGAGGAGAAAGGGGAAACCGAACACAAGGATCTATGTATAATCCCCTCCCTGGGGGAAGGACAACAGAAAAGTAGGTGAAGAGAGACATCAGACAGTGTAAGAAATAAAAAAAATTAATAAAAATTTACAAATTATCAAGGGTTCATGATGGGGGGAAGGGAGGGAAGGGAAAACATGAGCTGATACCAAGGGCTCAAGTAGAAAGAAAATGTTTTTGAGAATGATGGTGGCAAGAAATGTACAAATGTGCTTCACACAATGGATGTATGCTTGGATTGTGTGTGATAAGACTTGCATGAGCCCCCAATAAAATTATTTTTTTTTAATTGGATATTTTCCTTAGATCTTTATTAGTGAACGGTACTGCCATTCACTTTCGTCATTATGAAATACTAGGGGCTACTTATTTGGGATTATAGGTTATTAATATTTGAAATTTCATAAACTAATGCGAGTTCTTAACTGGAGATGCCTCAAAACTCGAATTCTATTTTATAGTAGGAAACAGGGGCACCATGCAATGATCAGCAATGTTGGATAGATCCTACTGGGCAATATTGAAAAGGTCCTAGTGGGCACAGGAAAGTGCAGAGCACTAGAAACTGACTCTTCCTCTGAAAGGTGAGATGATGCCAGGTTTGCAGTGACAATTACCAACTACAATCTCTGCCGATAGTCTAGTTTCCTCTGAGCCACGAGGACTTACAGCAACAGAATTTCCAGCTATTTGCTTTCCTACCACAGGCTTTCAAGGCATTTTGAATGAATTGTAGTTCCAATATGTCAAACACAGATCCCTCCCAAATTCATTGTGTGGGACTGGTATTTAAATATCTTGCAGTATCCGATCAAGCTTACAAAGGCAAACCAACCCCAGGTATTTGGGAAATTATGTTAGGAGGATAAAATCCTCAGCACGAAGTTGATGGTGCTCAGTGATACCTCTGTGAGTGTTGCTGGTATCAGTTTGGGTGTTCACAGTTTTATGATTATGACTGAGCTCTTTCCATTGGAAAGGAAGACCAGGGACAGAATGGTCAGGAGAGTCTTTTGACCACCTCAGATGGACTATGGCTAGAGGTGCAGGAGGACCACGGCTCTAGGCCTTGATGTTTCCGCGATACCTGCACACAGAGGTGAAGTACAAGAGACAGGAAACCCAGGCGGCCTGTCATCTGGGTACTTACAGCCTCACTATGGGCACTGTGGGCTCTTGATGGGCATTTCTACAGTGAGTGTGACTCCTCACACTGATAGGTGGTTCGTGGAGAGGGGTGAACTGCAGTAGCTTGGCAGTGAAGACCTTTTCCAGTTCCTGTGGCCCCCAACCAAGGGCAAAGACAGAAATGAGTGAATCACTTGACATTGTTGTATGTGCTCACACTACCCCCTTCCTCTTTCATCTTGGACACCCTCTGGCTTTCCAAGCAGTTGGCTCATCCATCCAGCCCAACATGTGTTAGTTCCTGTTGGCACGCACCGCTGTGCTGGTGTACTCCAGAGGAGCCAACATGCCAGGCCCCGGAGAGGTTACAGTGTAGCAGAGACAATAAGACATGTAGTGGAGAGTGCAATAAATAAGCAAGCAAGGCCTAGATGCTGACACAGAGGCGTGAGCAGTCAAGAGTTGGGAAGTGCTCCACAGGCTGGATCGACACTGTGGTTGCACCAATGGGCTCGGGCACAGGAGCAATTGTGAGGATTGCAGTGTTTCGTTCCGTGGTACACAGGGTCGCTGTGGGTCGGAACCGACTCCTTGGCTCCTAATGACAACCACAGCAGCCTCGGGAAGTCTCTGAGCCAGAGTAAGCAATGGAGGCAGTTGCTATTAAGAGTAAGGAAAGTGGTGGATCATCCCCCGGAAAGGGTGTGGGTGCAGGAAGCCAGGCTGTACCCTTCCGTTTACATGAAGTTCAGAGACAGGTAAAGGAGGTGGAGACAGTGGGCACCTTAGGGAGAAGCTGTCAACTGGGAGGAGGCATGAACCTGATAGAGCTGTTCACCCGTTTTGATTGGAGTGGGAGCAACAGAACGGGGTGCCTATAACAGAAGGAGAAGCAGCACTGAGCTGGATTTGTGCCCATTTCTGTGATGTGAGAAGAGAGAGAAGCCAGCAGTGGAGGCTGCGAAGTAATGACAAGAGTGGTAGGTGGCATGGCAGGCAGAATCAAAACCCAACAAAGAGTCTCTGTCCCAATTCCTGGAACCTATAAATGTTATCTGGCACGGCCAAGGGGATTTGTAAGTGTGATGAGTTAGTGGTCTTGGGCAGATTATCATGTACTCTGCCGGGGTGCCTGAATTAGTGACACGACTATTTAGACCAGTACACGGGGAGGCAGAAGAGAGGGGGAGGGCGAAGGAGTGAGGGAGATGAGACAACCACAAAATCTGGAATCAGAGGAATGTGATAGCTGGCCGGGAGCCTGAGCCAAGGAATGGGCTCTAGAAGGTGGCCTCTGGAAGCTGGAAAAGGCCGGAGAATGGATTTCCCCCTTGTGCCCCCACCAAGGGGCATTCCCCTGCTGACTCATTTTAGAGGTCTGACCTCCAGAACTCAAGTAAGTTATCTTGACAAGAGGGCAAGTTTGTGCTGCTGTAAGTGACTAAATTGGTGGCAATGTATTCCAGTAGCAGTAGGACACTAAGACCGATAGAAAGGCAAAGTCAAGGGAAGGAAGCCAAGTGTCAGCCATGCTAAGAAATGCTGCCAGCCATCGGGTTTAGCAAGGTGAGGGTGCTGGGGTCCCTGACAAGGGCACTCAGTGGATTTAAGAGAGACTAGAGGGGAACGAAGAGAGAATCTCAAACAGGAACAACGGAAACCCACTGCTATTGAGTTCATTTTGACTTAGAGCAACCCGGAGAGCGAGAACCCAACCCCAACTCACTGGCATCGAGTCGATACCAACTCATAGTGACCCTGGAGTTCCCTGGGTAGAACTGCCCCTATTGGAAGGGCAACTCTTGGTGGGAGTGGAAAGCCATGTCTTTCTCTGGAGATGGTGTTTTTGAACTTCTGACCTTGCAGTTGGCAGCCCAATGCTTACTCACTCTGCCACCAGGGCTCTGCCGTCTGTCCCAATAAAGGAGAAACCACTTCTGACCCTCCCAAGCCCACCACTCTCGCGTGTTCCTGGGGGTCCCGTTGCCTTCTCATTTCCCCCCAGCTCACAGCCATTGAGTCGATTCCAACTCTAGCGGACAGGGGAGCACCGCCGCTGTGGATTTTGGAGATTGTACTTCTCTGCAGGAGTAGAAAGCCTCATCTCTCTCCTGCAGAACAGCTGATGGTTAGTGACCCAACACATAACCACTACGCCACAGGGCTCCCAGGGGATGCTAATTTCTGACTTTCCTCCAATTCTGGGTTGACTTAGGGTGACCATCGAACCACAATGACCCTGTCCCTGAGGTTCTACCCACACCCTCACTGTCCCCTACCCTGACCTCCAGGGAAGACACCCCTTGCAGGGAAGGGCAGTGCCGGGCGGGCGGCTTGGCAGCCTGGATTAGGAAGCCATCTGCCCGGACGCCTCATGGCCACTCTACTCTTCAGGCTCAGCCAGTTCCCAAGCACCAGCCTGGAGCTGAGTTCTCCACTTGACAAGTCCCAGAGCCTGGGGTGGGATGGGAACCCCACATCTTCCTGCACCAGCTCCTGTCCCCGCTTAAATGCTCATGTCCTGAAGCTTGGAGGGTATGGCAGAATCTGCTCAGAGACAGACAGGTCCCCTGTGAGACTGGGACACAGCACCTAGAGTTTTTGTGTGACTGGGGGGTGTACAACATTTGCCCGTGGGAAGGCCTCATGAGGTTCTGTGTGTCCAAGAGGCAAGGAGGCCATGTTCTGACAGTTATCGCCTCCCCTCCCCCCTGGGACTGTGATGAGAGCTACCAAACATGGCCCACAGACCACCAACACTTTCCAAAGCGGGGTGGGTACGCCACTGGTGAGGAACAGGGTGACTTTAGGGGTGTAAGGATGAGCATTTGCCACGTTCATGGCTCTGCATGTCCCACTCCTGCCTCTCAGTGTGAGCTGCTGTGGTGGCCTGCATGTGCTCAGATGCCAGAAGCTGTTTGCTGTGGGTATTCCAAACACCAGCTGGGTCACCCCTGCTGGGTGGGGCAGGTTTCAGTGAAGTGTCCAGAGGATGCCGGATTAAGAAGAAAGGGCCGGGGGGTGCCTGGATATCAAGTGGAATAGTGTCTGAGGTCTTAAAGGCTTGTATTCAAACAAGCAGCCATCTAAATGGGGCGTCAACTAAGTGTACATCGAAGAAGCATGCCAGCCTGTGAGATTCAAAGATGATGATAACAAAATCCAAATATGACAAAGGGGAAAGTATCAGAGCTTAAATTGTGAACACCCGATTTGCAGAAGGCTACGGAGGCCAGTTGGGAGCCCAAAATCCATCTGCAGACTAATCAGATCAGGCCTCTGGCAGATCCCCTCTTGTCACAGGTGAGGGACTCAACAGCTCTATTATCAGACAGAGATTATTGCAAACTCCATTATGGTAGATCAAACAATGGTACAATGTGATACTTGGTCAGTTAACCTCCCTATTGACCCAAGCTGAATTTGTTCTAGGCTTAAATATTTCTCACTTGTTCCATGACAGAGATTTCTCCTCCGGCTTTTTAAATATTATAAGTGGTCTTTCCTTTCTTATTCTTTATTTTTTCCTTTGTTTCATTTTCTTTTTTATTGTTTATTAGGTTTCCCAGTTGATGAAGCACAGGAGTGGAAGAAGAGAGACAATCACTGATGCAGCGGTTTATCGGGGATGGAGTGAGGGGGGTCCGAGGGCGGGAGGCGAGGGGGAGGAAAATCAAGGAGCAAACGATGAATGTGGGGAAGGGGGAGGGAGCAGTAGAACTGGCTGTGATGATGTATATACAACTCTTTTTACAGCAACTTCACTATGGAAGTGTGTGATATGTGGATTTTATATCCAGAAAGTTACTCAAAATGAAAGAAGGAAAGAGCCAAAGTTGACCCTGGGTGAAGGACAAAGAGTTTTTGCCTCGGGGACACTGCATTTATGTTAATGGTGGTGGAATAATTTAGGCAAAGATACCAATAATGGCTGCACAACACCAAGAGTCTAATCAATGGCACCAAATGATACAGTGTTGATTTTGAGAATGTTTTGCTGTGTATATTTTGGGCACAATTTAAAAAAAATCACTCCATAAACAGCGATGAGTACAAGGAAGAACATGTTCTACAACAGGCTGTGGTGATGATTGCACAACTGGTTGAAGTGCCAATACAACTTAAAAAAAACAGAGAAGATGGGGGCAATGAATGTACAAATGTGCTTTTCACAATTGATGTGTGTATGGATTGTGATAAGAGTTGTATGTGCCCCTAATAAAATGATTTTAAAAAAACGACAAAAAACCGGGGAAGAAGGAAGAAAGACCTGGAAGAGCGCCTGCCAACAACTAGCCAATGGAAGCCTCCAAACCACAACGGAGGATCAGAGGCTGGGACTGTGCTGGAGGGGGAGGGCCGCAGGTTGGGAGGCACCTCAAACACGCAGTGTCGGCAACCACGGGCCCAAGCTCCCAGCAACTGTGACGATGGCAGGACGGCAAGGGCGGCATGTGCCTCCCCTGTACACAGGCCGCCTGAGTGGCAGCCAGCAGGCCCACCCAGCTTCATCCGGGAGTAGAACTGGTGATCTCACTGGCAATATTGCTGAGGGTGAGCAGAGGATAAAGTAAAGAAGGAACCGATCTAAAGATACATGTTCACTAGCATGGTTCAAAGCAAACAGCCAAACTCACTGCTGTGGAGCCGATTCTGCCCAGAGTGGCCCTGTAATGGGGACAGAGTGGAATTGCTCCCTGCAGTCTCCAAGGCTGGACAACATTCTGACAGAGCAGACCGGACAGCGGCATCCTCCTCCTGCAGAGCAGCTGGTGGCTTTGAACCTCCAACCTGGCGGTTAGCAGTCCAACACTTAACCGACTGCACCATGGGGTCTCCTTAGAGTAGTAGTTCAAGGGGAGCATGCACCCACCACCACCCTGTGCCAGTGATTCTGGGATGACCACAGTCTGTAAGACACTCTCTGACCTTTACATCCCAAATTCTTTTCTTTTGAAAAAAATACAGTTTATAACTCAGTAAGTGGGCTCCACACTCCCTGTGCCTCTCCTGTCCTTCCAGGAGCATGGGGCGAAGAGCTGGCCTCCACTGACCCTCGAGGACAGGGGTGGTGGTGAGCTGCCCTTGTTGGCTTCCCCGAGTCCAAAGCCTTGGCAGACCTTATCCTCAAACAAGTTTGACTCGTTTCGTGTGTGTGCCTTGTGAGTGTGAATGTGTGTGTCAGTGTGCTTATGGGTGGGGTGTGTCCAAGTGGGGAAGAGGGGAAACACACGAGGTCAAACCTCATGGAACGTCACAGCCTGGCTCCATAACCCAGATGTCCAAGGACTAAGCTAGGAAAGGTGTGCCCCTGGCTGGGAAGCCATGAAAATTTGAGGCCAAACAGCAAAGCCAGTGAATGGTACTCCCCTGCCCCATCAGTGCCCCACCCCACCCACCTGCTCCTCACACTGCAGGAGCCAGGCTCCAGGCTCCACAGGTATCAGCAGTACTGGTCCCCCAGGAGGGGAAAGGAAGGTGAAGGGCAGTTTGGCGGGTGCTAGAAAGGTTTAGCTAGAGACGAGCAGAAATGTCGTGTCCACATTCAAGTTTTAAGAAAGGGTATCCCTCTAAAAGGATAACCCTATCCCATAGTTCTCCCCTCCTCCAATTTAAAGACAGCCCTAGGTAGGATCCTGGAGGAGAAAGTTGCTGACAGATGCCGATAAACAACTGAACGTGCTGGGTGGTGGGCTCTCAGGTGCAGTCTTCATGTTTGACTCTTCCCATGGCCTGAGGCTGGGGGGCCCAGGAGTAAGGAGAACAACAAACAAACCTGCCTTGGGGGCAGTACAGTCAGAATGGTCCTATGAAGCAAGGATGGTCAGTCAGACTTAGTCTCATTTGCTTTGGACAAGTTATCAGTCCCTGGAAAAGGACATCATGGCTGGTAGCAGGTCAGCAAAAAAGAGGAAGACGCTCAGCGAGATGGGTTGTGACAGTGGCTGCCACCATGGGCTCAAAGTGAACTACCATTGTGAGGAAGGCGCAGGATCAGGCAGTGTTCCGCTCTGCTGTAACAGGATCATTATGAGTTGGCGCTAACTTGACAGCCCTCATAATGGCACCACACTATGGCCACACCGGAACCTCAGGGGTAATAGGTAAGCGCAGGGGTAGGAAGCAAATGTGGGCTCAGTATTCTCTTGGAATCCTTTCATGGGGCACAGAAGGCAAAGCTGAGCCAAGCAAACCAAACCAAGCCTTGGTACTGGGTAGTTGCTAAACTGGAAGGTGGGGCCAACCAGAGCCTCTGACCAGGAGTGCTGGGCGGATAGACCACACCCTAAGACTCTGGGTCATAGAACACACAGTTCAGGATAGGCCCTGGAGCGAGGCAGGCAGTCTCAAATCACGGCGGAGCCTTTCTATCCCTTCTGCCAGAGTGGACCCCAAATATCAATTTCCAAGGTTACACTGGGCTCGTGTAGTCCTGGCAGTCCTGCAGAATGGCAAGTCCTGGCATTCTAGCTGGGAGTTCTTACTCCTTGGTGACGGTTTTCATGCACAAGCTGCTGTGACCTCTTGCCTGGACCGGGCGGTGGGCCCTGGCGGTGGGCCTTGGCCTCCTGACATCTACTTTTGCCTCGGCCTGTACTCTTTCTACAGGGTGGCCAGAGCCCTCTTCCAGAGATGCAAATATGAGCAGGCCACACCCTTGCTTAAATCCCATCCCTGGCTTCCTCTTCAAATCCAGTCCCAAACCTCAGCCTTGGTGGCCCCGCATGGTTAGGGTATGGACTCCTGTCGAACACCCTCCTCCCTCCTCGCCCACCAGACTCAGTCACACCAGTCTGACTGTGAATTCACTGTGCCAAGTTCTTTCCCTTCAGAGTCTTCACACATGCTGTTCCCTCCCTCTTCTGGAATGTCGACCCTCCCCCTCCCCCAAGTCCTATCCAACATTTAGTTCTAGGCATAATTGCTCCTTTTCCAAGAAAGTTCTCTCCTTAAACACTTCCTGTCCAATCTGGGGACGGTAGCCCTGAGCCATATTCTGACAGCACCGTGCAATTAACACCTCCCCTTCCCTCCCCTTAGCCAGTAGTGCCTGGCACAGTCCCCCACCCCCACCCCACACACACACTAAATGACTAAGCGAGCAAATGAATGATTCCAGATTTAGGCAAGCTCACGGGGAGCCACCTGGCGCAGAGAGAGGTAGAGACTTTCACCAGAGACTTGACAACACTTGCTAAGTCCATCTCGAGAGCCAGATTCAACCAATAGTTGATTCATATCCAAAGACAGTGGCCCCACTGTCTCAAGTCCTACAGCCAGATCTGGAAGTCTGTCTGCCAGTGGACCATGTCTACCAGGAGTCTTGGGAATGGGGATGGGGGTCTAGCTCTTCTGCCTGAAAGTCCTTGAGGTAGAGACAGGATCCATTTGGGAGCTAGCTAGGTTTCCGTTTCCCCTTAGCTAGCTGTCTGATCTTGGGAAAATTACCCAGCCTCTTTGAGCCTCAGTTTCCACAATCTAAAATGGGAATAAAAACACTTGTATATATATTAAAAAACAAAAACAGACCCCACTTGTATCTACCCCAGGGTCTTTGCTGGCTCCCGTACCAATGAACAGGTACAAGGCAGCATGCAGTCTGAGCTCAAAGAGGTTGAGAACTCCACCCCCCACCCCAACCTACTGCCCCCTTGCCCCCTCCAAGAACCCCAGACCAGCCGTTTAGGACCAGAGATGGAGGAGCCTAGGAGGTCCGGGGTACACACCCAGCTGAGCCTGAGTGCAAGGTGAAGGACATCCTGAGAAATCTAGGCGAACTGCAGGGAGCTGCCCAACCAACCAGGCTTCTTGAAGTGGAGTGGGAAGGAAGACACCTGAACCTTGGGACCCCTCTTCTGAATGGCAGTGAGGAGCAGTTGCTGAGGAGCAGTAGCTCAGGGCAGAGGGCGTGTGAGGGGCTGTGGCAAGAAACAACACCAGGTTGTCCGATGGCAGAGAGTGCAGGCGGGGAAGGGAACTAGCTAATAGGTGATGGGGGCAAATTAGAGGATGGAGGAGGGTCGCAGACTGCAGCAGGAGACAGCGACAGGGGCGGTGAGTGACCTGTTACCTGGAGAGAGAGGAGGGGGATGTGGGGAGGAGGGTGGCACCTGGGGTCCCTTCTGGAAAACTGGTGAACGGGGTTCACGGGGGCAGGGGTTGAGGGGGGAGGGGTGGCGGTGCGTGCGGAGGGTCGCTAGCCCTGGTCTACCTGTGGGTCCCGTCGCAGCTCGCCCACATAGTACTGCTCCAGCCAGCGGCGCGCGTTGGCCGAGTGTCGGTGCGGAGGCCCGTCCAGGTCGGCGCTAATGTCCTGCCCAGCCCGCATCCGCAGCAGCTGCTCGCCCCCCGGGTGGTGTCGCACGAAGTCACTCAGGTCATAGAGGCGGGTCCCGCGGCGGACCCAGCAGTCGCCGGCCGTCAGGCGCCTCTGGAGGTCGGCGGGCGAGAAGGAGGCGGCCAGGGGCGG
>NW_022106189.1:36721220-36722758 GCF_000313985.2 Echinops telfairi
GGGCCCGCCGCCACCGCACCTGCTCATTTGCATGCCGCGCTCCCATTGGCCGCTCCATGGGACGCGGCCTGAATCGGGAGGGGCCCCCGCCCCATTGGCCGGCTGGAAGCTCTAGAGGGGCCAGCCCGGCGCTACATGCCATCCACAGGTGGCCCAGAGCAGGTAGAGAGCACGCTGCCGGGTGTGTCCCCTTGCAGGTGGAAAGCAAAGGTAGTGGGCGGGGGCAGACCGGGCGCAGGTCAGTCATCATAGGAGTCACTACTGTTTGTTAAAAGGGGGGGGGGGGGCGCGTTCACTTGGAATCCGAAATGTAGTGGGACGCCAGAAACTCAGTGCCGGTGATAAACAATACTTTGATATTAAAAATGAACCACATCTACAAACCACAGCGCAGGCTGGCCACCTGTTTTTGCAAAGGCAACTTTGGTTGGGTTTCGTGAGGCAGGATCGCGGTGCAGTTTTACAGTCACGACTGCAACGGCCTTTTGGGCATCGGTTGTTCAAATATTTTTATTGTCCTTCCAATATACAGACCCAAACATTTCCCAGCACGGCTTCCGCGTTTACACTCCATGACATTTTTCGTGTGGTGCCCCCATGATCGCTATCTTCCTCTAAATTTTAGAGTCGAAAACATCCAACCACCATTCACGTAAACTCAGTGGCCGCAAACTGAAACTCCACTCCCTCCCACCCTCACCCCTCACTCCACTCATTGCTGTGGGGCCCAGCCTGACTTGGGCTTCTAACCTCAGCGTCAGCAGAGAAAGCACCTGCAACTCTGCGGAAGACAGGGGACTTTCTATGCCTATCAAAGTTACCGTCTCGGAAAAGCTCACCAAGGCAGTTCTACCCTGTCCTATGGGGTCGTCAGGAGTGGGAATCGACTGGATGGGCAGTGAGCGAGCGACCGTCGAGGGCAGGGTAGAACTGCCCCCGTGGGTTTCTGAGACTCTCAACGCCACCAGAGCGTTGTTGTTCTTCACAGTTGAATCGTGTCCTGTTCTCCGTACACACTGAATCCTGTTGACCCTCTCATCCACTGGGTGGCGGCTGGTGCCACCTTTTGCGTATTGCGAGAAGTGTTGCAATGCACATGAGTGCTCCTTCCCCACTTCTGGACTGGGGCTGCTGGAGTATCAGCTCAGTCTATGCACGTTTGGAAGTACTGCCAAGCCGCCTTCCACAGTGGCTGGACCATGTAACATTCCCATCAGCAGTAGATGAGGGTCCCAGTTTCTCCACAACCTCACTGATACCTGTTTCCTGTTTTGATCATTCGAACGGCCCAACAGAAGGTGGTATCTCATTTTGGGTTTGGGTTTGTATCTTCCTAAATGCATAGGAAAAATTGTGAGGATGGTGCAGGACTCGGTAGTGTTTCATTTTGTAGTGCACAGGGTCGAGAGGGGTTGGAACTGACTTGGTGCCTAACCGTGGCAGCAACAACGATGGCCTCTGAAAGGAGTACTGGTGGCCCCCGTTAGGTAAGTATTGGGCAGCTAACCTCAAGGTCAGTAGTTCAAACTCAGTAGCTG
>NW_022106189.1:36725334-36727315 GCF_000313985.2 Echinops telfairi
TATGTAGGAAGGCTGTCCTACATTCCTGAGGAGCCAGCCCACAAAAGAAATGTCCAAGGCCAGCCAGCTGCCTCTTCTTTTTCTCCTATCCATTGAATCTATTGCCCTGGGGCAGGCACTGCTTGGCTGAGTACATGGGAACTGCTCTCCTACAAGGTAGAGGCCTTGGGTCATCGGTGTTGCTTTTCTCAAGCTGTGACTACTTGGCTATGCTCACCCCATTGGTACATCTAGTGGGATCCCATGTCTTGCATCTGAAAGTGCATACCCATCAGGATAGTCAGGTATGCCCTGCTGGCACACATGTATAACCCCATCCAGATGGCTCACCATCATCTTACACTCTCTTCTGAAGTTGAACAAATCATTTGTAAAATGCCCCCCTTGTGGGATTTGTCTGATTGTTTTTTCCTCCATGGCACTATATTAAGGGTTCATCCTGTCAACATGACTTATTACCGGTGACACCTGGCTGATGCAGTGATCAGGGGCCCTGGGTGACACAAATGGTCTGCACTCCCTAACTAAAGGTTGGCAGTTTGCACCCAGCTATCAGTGCCACGGAAGGAAGACCTACCTGATGACACGCTTCAGTCAAGGTTACAGCCAAGAAAGCCCTATGGAGCAGTTCTACTCGGTAACGCCTGGGGTTGCCATAAGCCAAAATCAATTCTATAGCAACAGGTAGTTGCTTGTTTTTGTAGTGTTTGGTAAGCTTCTCCACTGTCATGTTATGCCCCCCTACCTTTCTCATAGCTCACTGTTTGAAAGGAGATCATTAAGTAGAGTTTACACGGTAGGAGTAGGTATCATGTCCCACCACCTTGAGAAGAGACTACTTAATGATCAGATTTCTTTGGCCCAGGAATTTTCTCTCTTCTCCTCCATGATATATTTATTCTATAATTTACTTATATCACTACGGATATAACAGTCATTTTATACTTTGAGTTTTCATCCCAAACTATTTTGTTGTGGCTGAGAATATACACAACAAAACATATACACCAATTCCACTGCTTCTACAAAGACAATTCAGTGACATTGTTTATATAAGACTGAATTGTCTTATATAACCATGCTCACCCTGCTTTCTGAACTGTTCCTTTCCACTGCAAAAACTCACTGACCGTGGCCCTCCAACTTTCCTGTGTAATCTTTCCAATTGCTGCTGTCACTTTGCACCCATGGGGACAGTTCTTTAACGAGCCTAACAAGACTGTGTTTTGTTATTCACATTTTCCTAGCTCTGCCTCTCAGAAGTTCTTTCCATTGACACTGGTACTGTGACTCTCTATCCTTTCCATCTTCTTTGAATGCTCTCTGAGTCTTTCAATGTTTTGCCCATTGAATCCTTCAGTATTGTAACATGAAGATCGGACAGTTCTTTCAGCTTGAGATATGCTGAGCATGTTCTTTACTTTGGATTTCTCACTCTAAGCCTTTGTCCATTTCATTATGACAGATTACTTGGCTTCTGTAGCTGCCCTTTGAGATGTTCTGTTCAGTTCTTTTACTTCATGCCTTCCATTTGCTTTGACTACTGTACTTCCAGGAGCAAGTTCCAGAGTCTCTTCTGACATTTACTTTGGTCTTTCTTCCCATCCTGTCTTTGTCATGACCCTTCACTTTCTTCATGTGTAATGTTCTTGATGTCACCCCACACATCATTTTCCCTAGTGTGTCTTCTAGCTGGAAGTTCCACTGAAACCTGTTCCTCATGGGTGTCCAGCTTCATGCAACATGCAAGCCACCACAGTACAACAAACTGGTAGATGAGTGGAAGTCTCCCATAAGGAGGGCAAGGATTCTACCACTGACCACCACTGTCCCCATGAAACCATTACCCACTGTGGCCGAGCCCATTCCAATGACTCTATTGGGCGCCCGAGGCTGTGAATCTTTACAGAAGATACTGCTTCATCTCACCACTTGCTGTCCATTTGTTGTAATATGGTGGCTTGTATGTGGTGAGTCAGCA
>NW_022106189.1:36729436-36738226 GCF_000313985.2 Echinops telfairi
CGGGGAGGGAGGGGAAAATGAGGAGCTGATGCCAGGGGCTTAAGTGGAGAGCAAATGTTTTGAGAATGGTGAGGGCAATGAATGTACAGATGTGCTTTACACAATTGATGTATGTATGGATTGCAATAAGAGTTGTATGAGCCCCTAATAAAACGATTAAAAAGATAAAAGACTGTCAACAAAATGAAGAAAGCGCACAAACGGGAAGAAAATATTTAAGAACCCTATGTTTGAAAGGATTTAATATCCGAAATATAGAAAGACACTCAACACAACAACAAAAAGATAAACAACTCAATTTGAAACAGCAAAGGATTTGAATACACATTTGTCTTGGTAATCTAGCACTGCTATAATAGAAATCCCACAGGGTGGCTGTGACAAATAGATCTTGCTTCTTCCTCACAGGTTAAAAGGCTTAAAGTCTGAATGCAGGTTGTTGGCCCTAGGGCAGCGGTTGGCAAACTGGGGCGCTCATGAGCCATGTGCAACTACTTCAGTACGTACAGGTGTCATCTCCAGAGTCTCACTAAGTCTATTGGGCAACAACGACAACAGGAAGCCCAGTTTCCTTGGGAGCCAGGTTGAAAACATTTAAGGGATTTTATTCAGATAATGATTAAAGATTTCATTTGTTAGTAAAAACAGACTTATGGCTCGCAAATAAATTTGAAATTGTTGTGAGGGGCAGGATTGGCTCTTCCATCTCAAAAGTTTGCCGCACTCTGGTCTAGGGAAAGCCTTTCTCAGTCCGCTCTGGAGGAAGGTCCCTACGAGTTTCTGCTTGGGGCAGTTTTCCTGTGACCTACCATCTTTCCCCTTCTATCTCTGCTCACTTGCTTACCCTAATTTCTCTTTTTATGTCTTCTAAGAAATTGCTCAAAATACACCCTACACTAACCCAACATGATAAAGGCAGCTTATTCCCAAATGGGATTGTAACCATTGACATTGAGATTAAGATTTTCCATACATATTTTTGGAGAGGCAGGATTCAACCCATAACATTCTACCCTTTGAGCCCCCAAATTCATGTTCTGCCCACATGCGAAGCACATCAGTCCATCACATTATCCCCAAAGTCTTAACTCCAAGTATAAAATCACATCTTCTGAATCCTCTAAATCAGTGGTTCTCAACCTTCCTCATGCCGCGACCCTTTAATACAGTTCCTCATGTTGTGGGGATTCCCCCCAACCATAAAATTATTTTCGTTGCTACTTCATAACTATAATTTTGTTACTGTTATGAACCGGGAAAACCCAGTGAAAGGTTCATTCGGCCCCCCAAAGGGGTCACAACCCACAGGTTGAGAACTGCTGCTCCAAATCAAATAAATATGGGTGAGACTTTAGGCATATTCCATAGTTGGGTAGAAGTCTTCATGTGTGAACCTGTCAAATCTAGACTACAAATTGTTTTCAAAACACCATGGTGGAGCAGGCATAATGCAGACATTTCCATTATTATGGTAGAAATTAGAGGGAAAGAGACAATTACAGACACCAAGTAAGTCCAAACTTTAGCAAAACAAAATAGAAAAGCTCGCAAGGATCCAAATAATGCTGTGTTCTCTGGGAACATCTTGGTAATGGCCCTGACCTCCAAACTGTGGGTGTTGGCTGCACCCTCCAGACTCTGGGTGGAGACCCCTGGGCTCTGGACATCAGTTCCATCCTACAGGTCTTCTGAGAGGGCAGCTCTGCTCCTTCCTCTTCAGGCAGGCCCCCATTAATCTTCCCCAGGGCACGGCTGCCCTACGTGCTCAGTGTAGGGCCGCAACCCAATCTCCCTGAAATACCTTGTGGAGATCTGACTCTTTGAAATCTAAGCAAGTGCCACCCCACCCTTTGCGCCCTCAAAGACTGCAGCTCCACCTTTTGAAACTGAGCGTCCTGCTTCCTGTGCTCCGTTCTGTTGACCACCAAGCTGCTCTAGAGACGGACCTTTTCTTTCCGTGGAGGATGACAGCTGTAGCTCCTTTGGCCTTTTCCTTTTGTTCTTTATCTGAAAGGCTTGCCATTGCATTTCAAAATGAGACATTGTCAAATAAGTAAGTGCCCAATGTCTCAGGACTCATCTGGGGCAGACCCCAAAGGCCAACTCTCCTTACTCATTTTTCCATTTGAATCAACTGAGGGGTGTGATGGGAAGGCAGACCTTCCCAAAGTGGGTCAGTAGGATGCATCTCCAGTAGGGTGCATCTCCAGGGTCTCACAAAGTCTACCGGGCAGCAACAACAGGAAGTCCAGTTTCCTTGGGAGCTGGGTTGAAATTCTCAGCTGCTCAGAGTAGGCCTCACTGAGAGTGACATTTGTGCCATAGCATGAAGAGGGAAGGTGGGAGCTGTGCAGGTGCCTGGAGAAAGGATCAATCATGAAGCAGGAACCGATTACCCAAAGCCCTGTGATGAAAATTTGTCTGGCATGTTTACAGAAGCAAATCCTACAGCTAGAACAGAGTAATCTGAGAACAGATGTGAACAAATCTCCTGGCACACTGCCTTTGACATCATGTGAAATGTGGACCCTCTGGAGGGTTTTCAGCAGAGGAGGTATGTGATCAGACTTCTGCTTTTACCACGGTGACCGAGTGTTCCATGTTCTCAGGACAGTGTTGGCTTGCCCCTGTTATCCATTGTAAGTATGTTTATTACGAGCATTTTCTCAAACTTTCAAAAGAGGTGAGTGGATCATATGATCATTCTACCAGGACCATCTTTGGCTGCTGTGTTGAGAATAGATTGATGAGAGGCAAAGTGGGGAGAAAGGAGACCAGTCAGGAGACCACTACAACAATCCAGACAAGAGTAGACGATGACTTTGACCAAGGTGACGGCAGGGTGGAGCTGGTGAGAAATGGAGGGATGGATCTAGAATTCAATTCTTGATGTGTTGGTGGGAGACATCTGAGACATCTAGACTTCGGATAATGTTACACAACTAATTGCAAAGTTAGTGGTTCAAGACCATCAGGGAGAAAGATGAGGCTATCTGTTTCCTTAAAGATTTACAATCATAGAAACCCGGTATCGGATTGGTATGGGTTAGAATGGACTGGATGACCGTGGGTGGGAACTGGACTTCCAAGCAGTCCTGGGTCAAGAGGTGGTTTCTGATGGTCCTTGATGATTTGGGGTTCCTTTCCCGGTCTGTTCTGCCACTCACCTCACCTCTGCCTCTACCTTGCCTTTATAGCCCTGCTGGGGAGGCAGTTGAAGACAGAGGTATTATCACAACCTAGGAATATGGGAAGAGCCTAAATTAAGCCCAGAGCCTAAATGCCTTCCAGTCCCAAGAAGCCACTCAGGGCTTAGAGGGGAGAGTAGGCAGATTGGATATGCTCAACTCTCCAACAGTCTCCATCCCTGTTTAACGGGTCTTTACACACCCAGGCCTCAACAGTAGCTACCTAATTTGTGGGGATCAATGGGACATGAAAATCCAAGACCTTGTGTTCAATCTAAACACTTTCAAGATGGGAACAACAGAGCATTAACCCAAGTGCAGGGCCTTGTGTGACTGAATAGGTTACATGTTCCTGCTCACAACTGAGAGAAGTTTCTGAATCACTACTCCTGGACCCCAGGAATGAAGGTAATATGTGAGCAAGGAAGAAAGAGTGTAAGCCTAGAGGCAGGGCGGTGGGGACAGCACTTAACAACAAAAGGATGAACAGAACTCTTGATTGTAATTCCCACCTCTTCTACCCTGATTGTAAATATTGATTTGGGAGCCAGGCTTACTGTTAAACATAACAGACTAGGAAATTCAGGTTAAGTAATCTTCCCTGCAAGGACACCTACGAAATTCCCTGAGACTGAAGGCAATGAAAGATTTGATGACAGAAAATGTTTCTTGTTGAGAGTCCAGGGACAACAAATGAGAAGTCAGTAGGTGAATGGGCCAGATAGTGGCGATACAGCAACAACTAGAGCACAGAAGAGTAGCACCTGTGTTGGATTTACACAGCCTGGTATGGACCCCTAACCCTATGAGACCTGAGTGTGGGAGGGGATGCATAATAAAACAAGTAGGCAGAAATGAGGAGAGACAGAGTCTGGTCACAGGTCAAGGGTAGAATTCTTGAGGTGCTACCAAGGAAGGGGCTGGAGAGACCATAAAAGTGTGGGAATCTCCTAGGGAATTTGATTTCAAAATCATGCCAGGAAGTAGTCTAGCCTTTTCTAGATACTTCCTGAGTTTGAAGGAGGGGAATCTCTCTCTCAACCAATCCAGGCTGGTCTGATTCTCTCTCCATTTTCCCTTATGATCATTGTCCCTGACCTATTGATGCAAGGTCCTTCAAGAACCATCTAATGGACCTCCTGAACCCCAAGAAGCTATTTACTGTTTAGAGATCCTCAGAGAACGCAAGTGAGCCAGTCAGGGTCAATTCAGAAAACCAGCAACCGTAGTAGTAACTTTAATGGAGATGATTTAATAGAGGGAGTTGGTGGGCTGAACGACAAAAAGGGAACACTGACATAACATAGACATTGTAATGACAGGATATAAAGTCTTCCCGAAGTGCTGGGAGAACAATGGGGAGAGCTTGAGCTATTAGATCATATTAAAGCCTAGAAGTTTAGAGGAGTCTTGGTGGAACGATGGTTAAGTGCTTAGCTGCTGACCAAAAGGTTAGTAGTTCAAACCCACCTCACTGCTTAATGAGAGAAAGACCTAGAGACCTTTTTCCATAAAGATGACGATCTAGCAAATCTCTATGGGACAGTTTTACTCTATTGCATGGGGTCCACTTGACAGCACTTCACAACAACAGAAGCTTATAGGAAGGCTCCCATGAGCTTTGGCTCAGGTACCTGAGCAGAAAGGGCCCTACCAAGCTAATCCTGGTGCCTCAATCAGATGATAAAGAGATCCTTCAGAGCCAGGACCTAATAAACTGTTTCTGACAAAGTTGGTTTGGGAGGGGGGTGGTGTGTGTGTGTGTGTGTGTGTGTGTGTGGAGGGGGCGGTGCTACTGAAACCAAATGTCACTGTCAGCAAGGTGAAAGCCAAACAGGATGGAGACTCTCCCTTCTCCCTTCCTTCTTCCAGCATCTCAGTACCCCCACAACCACCCTTTGCTGGTAGAGCTTAATGTGGAGCCAGCGGGCAAACCAAAAGGATGTATTTTAGAGTACCAGCCCCTACCCCACAAAGCAGGATACACACAGGCTCTTAAGAGTCTAAGGGAAGAAGATCCAAATGTTTCTAAAGAATTCTTCTACTTATTGACCGATGTATATATAGCCTAGCTTTTCTTGTTTTAAGTTGTTACTGTGAATCATTAAGGCTGTGTGTTAACTTGGCTGGGTCATCATACTCAGTGATGTGGCAGTTATGATGCAGTCATCCCTCATGATGAAATCTGATATAATTTAATCATCTCTAATATAATGAGATTGGCTATAAGAATCCAATCAACAAAAAGTGATTTGTCATGAGCAAATGTGGTAAAGAAAGCTGATGGAGCCCAGCTATCAAAAGATATAGCATCTGGGGTTTTAAAGGCTTGGAGATAAACAAGCAGCCATCTAGCTCAGAAGCAACAAAGCCCACATAGAAGAAGCACACCAGCCTGTGTGATCATGAGCTGCCAAAGGGATCAGTTATCAGGCATCAAAGAACAAAAAAATCATATCATTGTGTGCTCACCTCCATGATACGATCACTGAAGACAAATGGGTGCATAAGCAAATGTGGTGAAGAAAGCTGATGGTGCCCGGCTATCAAAAGATATAGCGTATGGGGACTTAAAGGCTTGAGGGTAAACAAGTGGCCATCTAGCTCAGAAGTAACAAAGCCCACATGGAAGAAGCACACCAGCCTGTGCTTGAAGGTGTTGAAGGGATCAGGTACCAGGCATCATCAGATGAAAAATTCTTACCATAGCGAATGAGGGGGGGAGTGTGGAGTGGAGACCCAAAGCCCATTTGTAGGCCACTGGAGATCCCCTTGCAGAGGGGTCTCAGGGAGGAGATGAGCCAGTCAGGGTGTGATGTAGCAACAATGAAAAATACAACTTTCCTCTAGTTCCTAAAAGCTTCCTCCCCTACCCACTATAATGATCCCAATTCTACCTTGCAAGTATGGCTAGACCAGAGGGTGTACACTGGTACAGATAGGAACTGGAAACACATGGAATCCAGGGTGGATGATCCCTTCAGGACCAGTGGTGAGACTGGGAGGGTAGAGGGAGAGTGGTTTGGAAAGGGAACCGATTACAAGGATCTACATGTGATCTCCTCCCTGGGGCACGGACAACAGACAAGTGGGTGAAGGGAGACATCGGACAAGACAAGAAATGACAAAATAATAATTTATAAATTATCAAGGGTTTATGAGGGAGGGAGCACGGGGAAGGAGGGGAAAATGAGGACCTGATGCCAGGGGCTTAACTGGAGAGCAAATGTTTGGAGAATGATGAGGGCAATGAATGTACAAATGTGCTTTACACAATTGATGTAAAGCAAGAGTTGTATGTGCCCCTAATAAAACGATTTTTTTAAAAAGTGATTTATCCTCAGGGGTACAGATCGATGACAAGTAGATGATAGACAGACAGATAGATTCTGGTAAAGCTCGTCTGCTTTTTGCTGGCTCTGGATCCTGTATCTGGCTGGTCATTTGACCTTAGTGGGCTACTGTACTGCCTGAGAATCCAGGAGTTATTAGCCTCTGTAGCCTGAAAATGAGTAGTTTGCCATCTTACTTGCGAACCTTGGATTCATTTGTCTCTTGTCTGACTGCTGACATTAGGTCTGTCAACCCCTGCAGTATGTGACTCAGGAGAAGCCGCCAGGCTGACATGTAACCCATGGCCCTCTACAACTGCATGAGCCATTGCCTTCACACACACACACACACACACACACACACACACGACCTCAAAAATTTTCTGGCACAATTCCATTATCTTTTCATTCCATTTTTCCATGAACTTTTTGAAGCCCCCTTGTATGTTGCTTCCCTATAGAGCCTAGCCTAAGACAATTATGGTAAAGTATATATGACATAAAAATTGCCATTTTAACCATCTATTTCAAAAGCATTCATTATAGTCTCAATGTTGTGAAAACCATCATCACTATTTCCAATCCCTCACCCCCACCCCTCCCATTATCCCAGAGCAACTCTGTCCTCATTAAACAGTAACTCTGTATTTCCCGATCTCCCCAGCCCTGTGGGTGGCCTCTAATTTACTTTCTGTTGTATGAATCTGCCTATTCTACATATTTCATATAAAGAACACTGGTGTCATAGTAGTTCCCTTACTGGGCTGCTAACCACAAAGTCGGCAGTTCAAAACCCCCTGCCTCTCTGAGGGAGCAAGGTGAGGCGTTCTGCTCCCACCAAGATTTATGTTCTCAGAAACCCTACAGGGGCAGTTCTCTTCTGTCGTGTAGGGTCATTAGGAGTTGAAATCAACTTGGTGGTCCTGAGTTCAGTTTGGTGTAGAGGTCTCATATAAGCGGAACCAATCACTATCTAAACTTATTTCACACCACACAATGTTTTGTGTTTATCCATGTTGAAGCAGAGTTAGAGCTTCATTCCTCTTCGTACTGTCTAACTTTTAACAAGTGTTTCTATGACTTAGCATGGCACAACATTGGTGTATGTCCATACAGACTGGGCTGGGGAGCATCATCTGCATGCTCTTTCCAGTCTTAATGGAACTAGGTAGCAGGACTGGTTTCTCCCCATCATCTCCAGTGATTAGTTCTCACCCATTTCCCCGCTCCCTTTCAGGATACCCTCGGGATACAACGGAGGCTCAATAATGGATATTCACGCAGAAGGTTCTTAATAGCCTGCCCCACCAGTCACAGGAAATCTGAGTTGAAATACAGTCATCACATTGGAGGGGTTTTGAAGATGAGTGGCTGTTGTGGGGCTGTTTTTATTGTTGGGGGGTGGGGCACCACAGTGGGTGAGTGCTGGAATAAAGATGATAAGAACAAGATGCTGAGTGCTAAGCCCCTTGAGAAGCCACCACTTCTCTGCCTGGTCCTGTCTCGATGTCCAGTGAGGTGGCTACCTTTATACTGGTAAGCAATGCATCTGCCTTATTAACAGTTTCATGGAGGAACTCTAGGGAATGTTCCCAAGATCCTTCCCATCTCTGTGATATGCTAAGGTACCTTGAGTGACAGGTTTCAGCCAACAGGGCCAATTTTCTTCCCAGAGACCCCATCTTTTAACATCATTTGATTGGGGGCTCTTACAGCTCTTATCACAACCCATCCATCCATGCATTGTGTCAAGCCCATTTATACATCTATTGCCATCGTCATCCGAGGCTGTCTTCCTCTCACAGCGGTTCTTCTTACAGCTTGTTCCACGGCTCCAGTGAGTGTGTCAAGAGTGGACTGTGATCATTCTGAGTTTGGGGGAGTCATGAAAAGTGGGAGGAAGAGGTTCTCTACAGATCTGTTAATATGCCAGTCCTGACCAATGGAAGAAGAGTCAGGAAGCAGGGTCCTCTTCTGTCCCGTCAAGTTGGGGTATGAGTGGCAGGCTGGCCGAGGGTGTCAAGGTACAGGCTTACCATCCAACCTGAATGCACATATAAAGCAGAGCTGCTTATTTCCGCAGCTTAGACCATTTCAGACTTTTCTAGCAATTCAGCGTGCTAGCTGGGGACAGGATTGTATGGCAAAGACTTTTCCTCTTGCTGGTATTTCTTTCTTTTTTTAAAAAAATCATTTTATTAGGGGCTCATACAACTCTTATCACAATCCATACATACATCAATTGTGTAAAGCACATTTGTATATTCGTT
>NW_022106189.1:36738969-36740297 GCF_000313985.2 Echinops telfairi
TGGCAGTAGGTACAGTTGACATTTCTTGGTTGGTCTTTCTTCCATACCTTTTAAAAATCTACAGCTAGTTGCTCCAAAGGGTTAACGAAGTCCTCGTACAACTGTAAGCCTGTCTCTGCTCACTTAGGAGCCAACACCTGCCCTCTGCCCGGCTCTTCTGAATCATCTCCTTTGCTAATAAGGAGACTTTAGTAAGAGTGTGTACATGCATATGTACAAATCTCATTCCTTTTATATCTGAGTCTCTGTGGAAGACAGGAGGGGATTTCTGGAGTTAGTTAATCAACATTTCTGTACTCTATAGGGGACCTGTCCAGCTTCTTGGATGATTTGCTCAGCATACAGATTGAAAAATATGGTGAAAAGATACAACCCTGATGTCCACCTTACCTGATTTTATAAGCCATGCAGCACCTTCTCATTCTGTTCACACAACTGCTTCTTGGTCTAGGTACAGGTTCCACATGAGCACAATGAAGTGTTCTGGAATTCTCATTCTTCTCAGTGCTATCCATAGTGTTTTTTATAATCCATATAGCTGAATGCCTTTGCACAGTTAATGAAACACACGTAAACATCATTCTGGTATTCTTTGCTTTCAGTCAAGACCCAGCTGCCATCAGCAATGATATCCCTTATTCTACATCCTTACAACTGCACCGAAAAATAATAATCATGGTAAACAAAGAAAAGACTGCAGTTGTCAAGAATTTCCTTTTACTTGGAAAATGTAATGTAATCATTACATTTACAACCAATGCTAATGGAAGCAGCCATCAAGAAACCAAGTGACATGGTAGTCTGACCCAGTGACCACAACAATGAGCGGAAACACCACACAGACTGTGAGGATGGCAGAGGGCTGGACGACCTTTTGCTGTGTCACACACGATGCCAGGATGAGTCAAAGCAAACTCGATGGCACTTAACAATAAAAGTAATTAGAACAGCACCTGACATAGAAGGTATGCAACAAAACAAAAAGGAAATCAAATGACATGCTACTTTAGGCAAATTTGCTGCACAAGAACTATTGACGTAAAGTAATAAAAACACAGATGTCAGCTTGAGGACTAAGGTGCATCTGACTCAAACCATGGTGTTTTTTGTTTTTGTTTATCAAAATTTTATCAGCTCCCCTCCCCCAGAAGAATTTATTTCAAAGATGGCATTGAATCTGCAGCTCTGGGAGAGGGACATATCTGATCGGAGCACATGGGAGCAGATGAAAGGTGAAGAGGAGAGAGTGGAGCACATCCTGGCCCACCAGGCCGTGAGGATGATGTTCCCGATTAGAGCAGACAGTCCACAGAGAGGACCACATGGCC
>NW_022106189.1:36741749-36743138 GCF_000313985.2 Echinops telfairi
CAGGGGCTTAAGTGGAGAGCAAATGTTTTGAGATGATGAGAGTAACGAATGTACAAATGTGCTTTATACAATTGATGTACGTATGGATTGTGATAAGAGTTGTAAGAGCCCCTAATAAAATGATTTTTTTTAAAAAGTGAGTACACAAGAGAACAGTGCTATGGTCGTTACATAATCTCACATCAACTTGAGGGTATTAAGAGTGAAGGGGTGGGGTTTAGCCAGTCAATCAGATCACAGCTTGACTAGAGGACAACTGAGATAAATGGCTCTCTGGATGCCAGCAGCCTCCCTCTTTCTCTTTAACTTCACCTTCCTGTTGACAAGCCACACATATACTTGCTAAGACCTTCGATAGCCTCTCTCTCTGCTTCACCTTCCTGTTGAACAGCCACACTCAGAAAGCTGGAGAAGCCACATTGAGAACCACACTAGCACTGAGATGCTTCCACCGCCACTGGATCCAAAAGACTTTGCAGCCACCGGCCTGTGATCTTCTGCATTTTACATCATTGCATGTGCTGCATTAGTTTGAAGAGGGATTTCTGGGCTAATATGGACTTATGGACTTGATCTGGACTGGGCACGGGTGTTTTCTTAATATGCAATACTCTTTGATATAAAGCTCTCTCTTACACATATATGAGTTTCTCTGGATTTAGTTTCTCTAGTCAATCCGGCCTAACACAAGTGTCTAGAACATCTGTTTACCATTTGGGAAGAAGGTGACATCTGGGTTGGGACTTACTCTCTCCAAAGGTCAAGAGATTCAAGGGAGCTCACTTGCTAATGACGTTGTAGAAACACTGAAGCTGTCATCATACCATTCTGCCCTGTGAAAACCTGACATCAGTAGAGTCCTGGCTCTCCAACAAGGGCATAACCAAGATAAGGGGTATTCTGATATCTGAATTGTAGTCTGAATATTGAGCTTCATGTACTTGCTTCTACAGTTAGTGTAGGAATAAGTAAACGTTGCTAACATGTCTTTCTTTTTCTTAAATACTTTTATTGGGGGCTCTTAAATCTCATCACGATCCATACATTCATCCATTGTGTCAAGCACATTTGCACATATGCTGCCATCATCATTTTCAAAGCATTCTCTTCCCACTTATGCCCGATAGCAGCTCCCCATTTCTTCCCCCTCCCTCCCCTGCCCACCCTCCCTCACAAACCCTTGATAAGTTATAGATTATTATTTTCATATCTTACATTGTCCTTGGTCACCCCTCACCCACTTTTCCGTTGTTTGTCCCCCTCGGAGAGGGTTATAGGTTGATCCTTGTGATTGAGTCCCAGTTTCTCCCCTCGCTCCCTCCCCTAATCCTCCTGGTATCTTTACTCTCATTGTTGACCCTGAGGGGTTTAGCTATCCTGGATTCCCTG
>NW_022106189.1:36744335-36745902 GCF_000313985.2 Echinops telfairi
GGTAGGGGAGTTCCCTAGGTTGGAAGACACTCAATACCCAGTCACTATAAGAATGGACTCCAGCATGCCCATAGTCGTGAAAATGGTACAGAACCAGTCAGTCTTTCCTTCTGTTCTACATGGAGCTACCCTGACCTGGTGCCAAGTCTACGGCAAATAACCACACATGGTGGAGGGGCAGGGAGAAAGCCAGTGAATCCTCTGTTGGTTAGCTATTAATCATTGTGCCTTTTGTACTCATAGATGAGAAAACGTTCACAGGTAGCAGGTACACTAAGATACTGTGACTGTGATGCTGGGTTGTTTTAACAGCTTTATTGAGCTATAACTAAAAAAATTCATATCATTCATGAAAAGTATATAAATGAATGTTTTAGTATATTCACAGCGTTGCACAGCCATCAGCACAATACATTTTAGGGGATTTTCATCACCCCACAAGACACATTGCATCCCACCATCTACAGGGCAACCATTGGTTTTGCCCCCTCCAAGGAAAGAAGAGTGGTGAAAATCCAAATACCTATGGAAATAATTAGTCCAGTGGACTAATGGGCCATGCAAACATTAATCTACACACCCCTGAGACCAGAAAACCTAGGTGGTGCCTGGCTACCACTACCAGTTGCTCTGAAAGGCTTACATTGCAAGGTCATGGATGAAGAGAGAAAAATATGGAACAAAACTCAAATTCATTATATAAGAGATTAGACTTGCTTGTCTGAAAACTACAGGTCAGATCCCCCAAGTCTACGCCCGTAGTCACCCTTCAGGTCTGAAAAGGCATCCAACCCTGTAGTTAAAATACAAAACAAAACAAAAAAAACCACTGGAGCTCAAAAGGGCAGCACTGACCCAACATCAAAGTTCATAGGGTTAGCAATAAAGGAGAAACAGATACAGGAAGCCAGGGAGAAATCAGAGTGGGTGATAGTATATTGAGAGGATTGCAATAGATAAATGAAAACAAAAGGTGTATGAATTGTTGAATGTAAAAGTAATGATCTGCTCTGGACATTTTAAATAACTGTCCTTTAGGTCTGATTTTTTTCACTTAATGTAATCTTTTCAAGGTTCATCCCAGCTGTAACATGTATTATTCCTTTTTAAAGGCAAATGAAGTTCCATTATATTCATCTATCGCATTTTGTTTATCCATCCGATAGTGAACATTGGGGTTATTTTTGCCTCTTGGCTATTATGAGTAATGATGCTATGGCCACTTGAATACTAATTTTTGTATGGACATTGGCTGTTTTTTTCTTAGGTTTATACTTAAGAATGTACTTGCTGGGTCACATGGTAACTCTGGGCTTAACCATTTGGTGACCTGCCAGACTGTTTGTAAGGGTTCCAGTTCTTCCACCTCCTCCCCAGTCTTTGTTGCTGTCTGTCCTTTTTACTGTAGTCATGCTCATGGGCAGTGGCATCACAAGGGTTAGTGTCACCCAGCAGAGTAACTCATGGTGTCCATCCTCCCTCCCCCGCATGAAGAGAGCCAGCTGGCAAACCACCCCCTGGGGGTGGAACAGTCCGGCCTAGTCCTGTCCCTTTTTGTTCCCTACAG
>NW_022106189.1:36749578-36751263 GCF_000313985.2 Echinops telfairi
CCTAGGATCAGGCCATTAATACAACAGCCCTAGAAGGACATTTTCAACTTATCTCTCTGTGTGTAAACATGATGTTTGCAATGAACCAGGGTCACTCACACTCAATGCTGATTCGACAGTTTATACTTGCTCTTTGCCAAACCATCTGCTTAGCAGAACAGATGGTTTAGCAGTAGAGAAACTACAGAAAAAAGAAGTATAATGTAGGAAAAACCTACCCTCCTGGAATAGGCTCTTCCTTCAGCCTAACTGCTTATCATAACCAATTAATGAGGAAAAGGGTTAAAAATGAGATGAAAAAACTTCATCTCAGCATCAGTTCAGGAGGTAAGAATGTGGCCGACTATTTGTGTCCCAAACAGCAACTTCCTCATTACTTATCCCATGTCCTCCCTGTGTTTTCTGTTTCCATTCCTCCCCATTCCTAACCCTCCAAATGCTGTCCTTGAGTAAATGCTGCCCTGTGGATCTTAAAGGATTGATTATTTAAACCTAGGGGTGAGTTCAGTCTTACACCTGAAGGGTGACAACGGGCCACAGTTGGGGGACCCATTTGACCAATAAATCTTTTAAGATTTCGAGTTTTGTTCCACATTTTCTCCCTCTCTATGTAGGATCTTCTAAAGTGATCCTTTTCAGAGCACTTGGTAGTGGTAGCCAGGCAACATCTAGTTCTCCTGGTCTCAGGGTTGTGGATACTGATGTTCACATGGTCCATTGGTCCATCAGACTAATTGCTTCCATATGTCTTTTGATTTTCATCTCTTCTTTCCTCTGGATGGCCGCTCAAGAGCTTTAAGGTCCCCATCTCAAAAGCAGCTACTTCAACTGATCGCCCACTAGGCTGCTGATTCTTCCAAGTCTCTCACCTCTGATGTGTTCTTCAACTCCCAACGCTACTTTCCCTAGACGAAGCTACAGTCACCTCCTCTGGAAAATGCTGGTCTCTCTGAACTACTTCCCCTGCTTTGTCTCCGCCTTCTTCGAACATTGATGTCTACAGTTGCCAGATCATGTTCCTGATCGCAGTAACTTTCTTTTTTTTGGTCTAAATTAATTAATTTATTTTTATTAGTAGTTGGGCATTAATACCTATATCATTTCATATCTCAATGATGTCAAGTAGAATTGTACAATTGCTACTACAGTTTCCAAACGTGCTTTTTCTACATGGATTCCTTGACATCGCCCTTTTCACTCCCCCACCACCCCTGAACTCCCTCTCCCCATGCCCCTTATTCTACTTGCGGTCCCTATAGGTTCATCAGTCCTGGGTTTCATATACTGAAAAGTGGAAAAGCATGTAACACAGCTTCAAGAAGGTGACCTCCCTTGACATCACACCTCTGAGATACACTCTAATATGAACAAACAAAGCCCAAACAACACAATGCACACCAAAAAATACAGAACAATTGATAACCAGATCAGGTCCAGTCTGCATCATAGGGGGGATCTACTGGCAAAGCTTTAGCTGTTCAGGTCAGATTTATGCCTTTGATCTTCTATACCCCCCACTCCCAAGCACTTTGTTTAGTGACCACTTTCCTTCCATCCCTCACTTTAGACAGGGGAGCTCTCCAGGGGCTTATTTCCTTTGTAGTTCCACAAATAAATCCTGGGCTCCCACTGTCATCCATTGCCATCTGCACACCTGATTCTCACAATTTAGGCTCTGAAATGGA
>NW_022106189.1:36752102-36753454 GCF_000313985.2 Echinops telfairi
GTGTAACGAAAATGCATGGTCTCAGTTATATATTGAAGAATGCACAATTCACTCAATACCTTTCAATGGCTCCTTGTAGACCAAAGAACAAAGGGAAAAAAACAAACAAACCCTGAACTTGATAACTGATTATCAAGACCTTCCACAATTTGGCCTTGGAAGTAGTTCCGTCAGAATCTTTCTTAGAAGTAAGGATGGCAAGACTTTGCCTTGCTTATTTTGGGCATGTCACCAGGAGAAGCCAACTCTTGGAGAAGGACATTATGCTTTGTATACTGTCATTAAAAGAAGGAAGACACTTGGCCGCAATGATGGGTCCAAATTTATACCCACTATTTTGAGAATGGCACAAGATTGAGAAATGCTTGGTTCTATTATAATGAAGTTGCTATGAGTCGCTATGCCACTGATGTTGCTCTCCCGGCTGTCCTCAGAACATGTACTGCCTTCTCCTGCCTCTTGCCTGGTTGTCAAAATTATCTGCCATTTCGTCAAAATTGTACTTGTCACCCTGTGACCCAACAATCCCAATCCTGGGTGCCACCCAGCATGTATAGCCAGAAGGTGAATACAGTGGAAAAGTCTAAAAGCAGGTGAAAGAATGAACGAAATGTGGTTTATGTGTACAATGACTTGACTATCAAGAGGAGTGAAGTCCCAATGCATGTCACAATGGGGGTGCATCTTGGAAACACGCCGCATGAAACAGCAGTCACACAGGGCAATATTTCACGATCTCAACATGGATGAAATAAGCCAATATTCTAGAAACTAAAGAGTAGTAACAGTTACTAGAGGTGGGAGAGATGGGAGAAAATGGTTTGAGAGCGGAAAACGAGAACAGCGAAACCTGAAGAAGGTTATCAGCGTGATAGAATCCTACACATAGCATTTTGGACTGGCAAATGTTTTGTTATGTATCGTTTTGCGACAATAAAACCATTAAAAAATGTACCTCTCCTGAAAAACATCTGGAAGGATATATGTTCAATTATTTATGTATGTGGACAAAGGGCTGACAGGACCTTTCCCTTCTGTGAGACGTGACCCTCTGTTAACTTTCTAGCTGTGTTCTCTGCAGAACCTGGTCAAGATGTGTTTGCTGTGGATCATGGCTCATGGGAAAAATGCCCACAGTGGGTTAACTCCCCCTGGAATGGCTGACCTGTAAAAACCTGTGGGCACAGTATTTTCAGATGTCTTTGACTGTAGTGACTCCTTTAACTGGGCAGAGCCTTGGGGCCCTGGGAGTTCTCATGTAGAGTTGCTACCAGAGATACTGAGGGGCATCTAAGTCAGGCCGACTCCAGGCCTAGTCCCAGCCCTAGCCTCACACGAGTCTTGTTCATCAG
>NW_022106189.1:36754883-36766326 GCF_000313985.2 Echinops telfairi
TCATATCCTGGCAAAATAGCCACATGGCAGCTGAAAAACCGTATACCCTAGCTTGTTGTGCATTCTTTCCAAAAATCGGGATATTTTAAAAACGCCGCAGGATGCAGAAAACATTGTTAAAAATCAGGACTGTCCTGCCAAAAGTGGACGTCTGGTCACCTTACCTATAGCACCTCTTAGTGAGATGCCCTAGAGTTCCTTGGTGTGAATTCTCTCTTGCTATGAGGAATGAACTGATGCCTAGGGGTGCAATGGTGACCAGGACTGGTAACCAGAGGTCCTCAGGAGAGAAATGGGGCAGTCTGCTTTACACCAGTTCTACTCTGTCCTGTCTTGTCACTGTGTGCAATCAAGTCAGTGCAATGGCAGTGGGTTTTGGGGGTCTGAGTAATAAACACAAGTTTATCTACAGTTGGGTTCCAGATGGTCTAGGCAGGAGGGTATTGACAGGGGTTTTCTTTCCTATTTTAAAAACAATGGATCCTGCTACCAAACATTCGCTGCTCAACCCTCGTTGGGGATTCCTTTCCCCCATTTCCTTTGGCAAGCAGCACTCCTTTCTTATCCGGGTAACCTCCCCCATTCAGAAGCCCTGGAGACACACAGGCTGGGTGTGAGGCTAGTGGAAGTCTCCTCTCCTGGGGCATAGGGATCTTCCTGGCCCACCCTTCAGGATTCCTCCGTTGATGGCAGAGCAATTGCCAGTGGGGGAATGGCTCCAAGTGCTCACTTACACCCAGTCACTCACGGGCCTCAGCAGCCACCTGGTGAGCAAGGACTCCGTCTCTTTCAGAACACCTAGTTCCCAAACTGCCCTTCCGGCTCTCCATGAATATGAACAGCTGTACAAGTACCTTCAGTGTTCTGTTCTACAAAAATAGAAAGCTGGCATAAATATCAGTATTTCACCATGTCTTTTCATACGACTCAGATGGAATCGCTGTAAGCTTCTGGAGTGAGACCTTCTAGTGACCGACCTCAACAGGTTCGAGTGACAACTTCCCTCGTTCTTCCCTCGTGCTCTTCACAGTCAGGTTTTGAGAACCGTTTGGAAGAAGAAACAAGTTTCCTGGAGTTGGCTTTATTAGGGTAAGAGCTGCGCAATGTCCAGAATGCCTGACACTCTTTAAGGAGGGGATTGGGAAATAAAATTCTCATCATCACAACATTAACCAGGCAATTAATCTTAAAATAATGACAGGAAGAGTTCTTCAAACCATATTGGTATAACATGGGAAATATAAAACACACGCATAAAAAATTACCTAGTAATAAATCTGTTGAAACAGAGCTCTAAAAATATAAGCACATATACTTTGGGTGTGTGCTTTTGGGGAGCTGTATCCATCATCTCTCCTCATGTACAGTCATCCCATTGAAAACAATGTGTAGGAATGGCTGTGGTTTGCACCCAGTGATAAATGGTTGGGAAGCCTTGTTGACAAACACTTTAACTTTTTCCTTAATTTTGGAAGAGTAATTATTGCTAAGAGGAAATTTAAATCCCTTCTAGAAATAGTTCAATAAACTTTTAATGTTAGAACAGTTTTAGAAGCCCAGAATTAGCAGAGAACTCCTCAAGGACACAGTGGGAGGGCTTGCTTTACCTGACTTTAGCACATATTATACAGCCACAGGGGTCAAAATCGCATGGTATTGGTATAATGACAGTACTTAGACCAATGGAAAAGAACTGGAAAGCCAGAAATTAAATCATCAGCATAGAGACAACTGATCTTTGATAAGGGCCCAAAAAATATCAAATGGGAAGTGGATGCCCTCTTAAACAAGTAGTGCTGGAAAATATGGATATCTACCTCCAGAAAAATGAAGCAAGACCCTTATCTCACTCCATGCACAAGAATGAACTCAGGTGAATCACACACCTTGAGGTAAAACCCCAAACTATTGGGTCCATCAATGAGGGAATTGGGGCAAACCTGAGAACTTTGGTGCAGGGAATAAATAGGCAATCAGAAATAGGGAAGGACACAAATACAGATAAGTCATAAGTGGAAAATTGGGATATACTGAAGATATAACACCAGTGTACATCGAAAGAATTCACCAAGAGAGTAATAAGAGCCCACGAACTGGGAAAATATCTTTAGCAATGACACATCAGACAAAGGCCTTATTACTAAAATCTATAGTACTCTGCTAGCTTCTAAACAGAAAAAAACTAATTGCCCACTTGAGAGGTGGGCACAGGACCTGAACAGAAGTTTCACAGGGGCAGAAATCCGAATGGCCAACAAACATATGAGAAAATGTTCCGGATCTTTAGCCATAAGAGAAATGCAAATTAAAACAACAATGTTACCACCTACCACCCTCAGAGATAGCCCAATTCAAAAAATCTGAAAACAAGTATTGGAGGGGCTGTGGTGAGATAAGTACTCTCGTCCACTGCTGGTGGACCTGTAGATATGTACAGTCACTATGGAAATTGATTTGGCGATATATAAAACAGATGGAAATTGAGCTACCATACGACCCAGCAATCCCCCTACTGAGCATATACCCAGAAGAGGCAAGAAACAAACCAGACATCTGTGCTCCAATGTTCATCACGGCACAGTTCACAGCACAATCGCCAAAGACAAAATAGGTGCATAAGCAAATATGGTGAAGAAAGATGGTGCCTGGCTTTAAAAAAATAGAGCATCTGGGGTCTAAAAGGCTTGAAGATAAACAAGTGGCCATCTAGCTCAGAAGCAACAACGCCCACATGGTAGAAGCCCACCAGCCTGTGTGATCATGAGGTGTCGATAGGACCAGGTATCAGGCATCAAACACCCAGAACAAAAAATCTTATCATTGCGAATGAGGGGGAGTGCAGAGTGGAGACCCAAAGCCCATCTGTAGGCAACTAGACATCCCCTTACAGAAGGCTCACAAGGAAGAGACGAGCCAGTCAGGGTGCAGTATACCACCAAAGAAACATCCAACTTTCCTCTAGCTCTTTATGCTTCCTCTCCCCCACCCTCCCACTTTTATGACCCCAATTCTACCTTAAACATCTGGCTAGACCAGAGTACGTACACAGGTACAGATAAGAGCTGGAAACACAGATCCAGGACCCCTCAGGATCAATAGAGAGTAGCAATACCAGGATGGTAAGGGGAGGGGAGGGGCAGAAAGGGGGAACAAATCACAATGATCTACATATAACCCTGTTCCTGGGGGATGGACCACAGAAAAGTGGGTACAGGGAGACATCAGTCAGTGAAAAAAAAAATTTATAAATTATCAAGGGTTCATGAGGGAGGGAGGGTGGGAGAAGGAGAGAGGAAATGAGAAGCTGAGACCAAGGGCTCAAGTAGAAAGAAAATGTTTTGGAAATGATGATAGCAACAATTGTACAAATCTGCTTGACACAATGGATGGATGGTGATAAGAGTTGTATGAGCCCCCAATAAAATGATTTTAAAAAAGAAATAAAGTTTTAGATTTAGTGAAAAACTTCAAAGGCAGCACAAGAGGGTTCCCATACACCCTGCACCCATTTCCCCCCATTACTGAATTAGTATCTTAGCATGGTATGGTTGTCACAATCAATGAACCAAGTATTTCAAGTTCATACTGTATTTAGATTCCCGTCATGTTTACCCTGGTGTCATTTCTATTCCAGGATCCCATTCAAGATCCTATATTATATTTAATTGTCATTAGGCTCCTCTTCTAACAAAGGAACTCTCATGGCACAGTGGGTACCAGGTTGTTCACCACAAGGTCAACAGTTCAAGCCCAGCAGCTGCTCTGCAGGAGAAAGACGAGACTTTCTGCTTCCCTCATGATTTGTTGATAGGCTGTTGTTAGGTGCCATCAAGTCGGTTCCAACCCATAGCCACCCTATGCACAACACAACCAAACACTGTCCTGAGTCATCCTCACATCTGGTCCTATGCTTGAGCCCATTGTTGCAGCCCTGGTGTCCATTCATCTCACGGGGGCCTTCCTCTCTTTGCATGACCCTCCACTTTACCAAGCACGATTTCCTTCTCCGAGGATTGCTCTCTCCTGACAACATGTCTAAAGTACATGGGGCGAAGTCTCATTATTCTTACCTCTAAGGAGCACTCTAACCGTACTTCTGCCAAGACAGATTTCTTTGCTCTTTTAGCAGTCCATGGTACTCTCAACATTCTTGCCAGCACAATTCAAATGCATCGATTCTTTGGTCTTTTGTAGTCAAGGTTCAACATTCACATGCATATGAGGCAAGTGAAAATACCTTGGTTTGGGTCGGGCAGACCTTAGTCCTCAAAGTAACATCCTAGCTTTTCAATACTGTAAAGAGGTCTCATGCAGCAGATTTAGCCCAATGCAATGTGTCAATAGGCTGTTGCTTCCATGTGCATTGATTGTGGATTCAAACAAGGTAAAATACTTAACAACTTCAGCCTTTTCTCCATTGATCATGCTGGTACCAATTGGTCCAGTTGTGAGGATTTGAGTCTTCCTTACATTGAGTTGTAATCCATAGTGAAGGGTGCAATCTTGATCTTCATTAGCAAGTGCTTCAAGTCCTCCTTGATTTCAGCAAGCAAGTTTGTGTCATCTGCATAGCCCAGGTTGTTAATAAGCCTTCCTTTTATCCTGATGCTACATTCTTCTTCATAGAATCCAGCTTCTCTTATGATTTGCTCACCAGATTAAATATCATATATACTCGAGTAGAAGCCTACCTGAATATCAGCTGAGGCACCTAATTTTACCACAAAAACTGCATAAAAAAGTGCAGAAAAACTCCGCTTATACACGAATATATACACTAAGTGTGGTGAGAGGATGCAACCCTGACACACACCTTTCCTGATTTCATACCATCCAGTGTGCCCTTATTCTGTTCACACAACTGCCTCTTGATCTCTGTGCAAGTTCCACATGAGCACAATGAAGTGTTCCACAATTCACATTCTTCTCAAGGTATCCATAGTTTGCTATGTTCGACAGAGTCCAGTATCTTGGAAGAGTCAATGAAACACAAGTAAACAACTTCTGATATTGTCTGCTTTGGGTCAAGATCCATCTGACATCAGTGACGATAGCCCTTGTGCCACGTCCTTTTGATTTAGAGCCCCAGGAACCCATAGGGCAGCCCTACTCTGTCCTGCATGGATGCTGTGAGTTGGAATAGACTTGATGATGGTGAATTTGGTTTGAGTTGTGCCTCTAACAGCTTTTCTAACTTCCCTAGTTGTTGATCGTGCAAAGGAGTATTTTCTAGAATGTGCCTTGGTTGGATTTGTCTGATGTTTTCCTCGTGGTTCGACTGGGTTTATGAATTTTGGAAGAGGTCAACTCGGCAGTTAAATGTCTTTCTTATCACATCTTGTTGAGAAAACATCTTGTCAGCATAACTGAAATCTACTGTCTACATCGACCTGCAGCATCTGGTTGTCTGGAACGCGTTTGTATAAGGATAGAGGTCATAGCTGAATCCTGGTTGTCTTCGATGTGCATTGTGATGATGAGTCTGGGTATTGGTGGCAGGGAGGCTGGGTTCATTTCAGAAGCCAGATCAGAAATCACTTGGAAATAATACCCCAGGTTGAGAAATATCTACTGTTGAGAAATAATTACTGTTATACACATTAGCAAAGGAGGAACTCAGGTCACCATGCCAAGAATGCCAGGCAAGCTGAGGTTAAAACCCAAGTAGTCTGCCAGCAAGGTCCAGCACTTCGCCAGTCTATCCTGCTTCAATAATGGCATACTTTGCCTTCATTTGTGTTTATCTGATTCCTAGTGTAGTCGAGTGTCTTGCCTTAGGTTTATTGGCAAGCCAGACTTCTTTCTCAAAGATTTTGGATGCACCCATTTTGGGATTCTGGTTTTTCCCCCCCTAATGACCGCTGTTGTTCTCTGTTGCTGTCCCACCAGCCCCCCGACTCTTGGTGACTTCACGCACAACAGAGTGCAATGCTGCCCAGCCTGTGCCATCCCCAGAGCAGACTGCTGTGCAACTCTACAGCGGTTTACCAGGAGAGCTAAGTGATCTTAGTCTGGAAGCGCGCACAACACCTTTCAGCATCGCAGTCACACACAGCCTCCATGTGCAGACAGGTGGTGGCTATGCATGAGGAGTGCTGGCCCCAGTCTCCCACAGAGGAGGTGTGGATTCCACCTGCCAGCCACCACTGTCCCCACTCGGGAACACTGTCGATCTGGAGATCTTCATGCGTTCTGAACAGAAATTAATTATTTCGAGTATTTTCTCCTGAGGTTGTGGTTTGTCTTTTTGTTTTAGTTGTCTCTTGTCCCCAAAAGCCTTTTTTCATTTTAATGACAACTTTCTTTGTGTTTGTTTCTAACTTGATTCTGAATTCGCTGTAAGTTGACAGAGCAGGTTCGTTTTCCAGTTAATAATTCTTACACATATTGCTTCATCTCGATTGCAAGCCCCACGATGTAACCTTATGTATTCCACCTTCTCCCTGCGTTTCTTGCTTCTCTTCCTCTTTCTTTCCTGACCTTTATGAACCTTGTCTTCAGTATATACTGCCGTCGTGAATCTACAGTGTGCATACCTCTCTAGTTGATGGTTTACCCAATAGGCCTGTCTGTTGTTGGTTGAAAATTGAGCACAGGATGAGACCATTTCCAAACCTGAAAGAAAAACTAGGACCAGGCTCAGGCCAGTAAGCCTGTTTTTCGTTTGTTTTGTTTTAATGATTTTTTGGTTTGTTTTCAAATTTGACTCTCACACTCTCCAGGACCTTCTGTGACCCCTTTAAGAGCTGTTGATGGTAGCCGGGCACCATCTAGTTCATATGTTTCCAAACTCAGTTGGCATACACCACCTTTGCAGAGAAAAAATGACTCAGAGCCCCCCTGGAAATTAAAAACTTGTATTCTAGCCCATAATCAAGGATAAAGTGTAGGTATCTGCTTTTGCAGCCCCTTGGATCATTCCAGGACCCGCAATGGGTGGTATTGCCCACTTTGGGAAACAGCAATCAAGTTTCCTCTGATCTCGGGGATCATGGAGGCTGATGATCATGTAATCTACGAGTCTACTGGACTAATGGTTCTCCTGTGTCTTTGATTATCATCACTCCTCTTTCTTCAGGTCACGGAGAGTCCAATAGTTGTGTCTTAGGTGGCTTTCTGCAAGCTTTAAAGGTTACGGTGGCTACTCGCCAGTGTGAGACCATTGTCTTTGTGGACTGTATTATGCCAGCTGACCTTGGTGTCCCTTGAGATGACAGTCCTGAGCCCCCAGGTGTAGTGACTATGGACAACTTCCTTAATCTGTATCATTATTGTTTAAGATACAGTACTGAGCAGAAAGCAACAAATGAAGGGGACCACGTAACCGTTTGTACAGTAAGATACCACCATTCCTGTGGGGTTTTTTTGAAACGGACAGAATTGTGTATGCACCTGGAAGACACCCAGAAAACACTACTGATTACTGCTTTTAAGGACAGGGGATGGAAAACACAAGTACTGATATACTGTTTACATTATTGTCTTTAGAAATACTTTTGCTTTTCTGTGTGTGAACATGTGTTGCACAGTAATTATTCAATAATCTAATAAAATATTGTCTTTTAAGCGGAAGGGAAACAATTACAAGGCAAAAATAGTGTGCATGGCAATAAAACACCAGCAATTCCTATAAAATAATAATGAGACAGACCCAAGGAGTGGACCAGATAGGTCATCCTGGGAGAAATCAAATGAGTCATCTAAGCAAGCAAACATCAAGTTGTAACACTGACCAGGTCTTTTCTCTAAGACAATTCATTCCAGGTCCTAACAAACATCATGAACCAGATAGAACTCGACTTAAAAAATAATGCTCTGTATTGTCTTTCTGATTAGAAGAGAAACATATGTACTGTAGAAGGACAGAACCTGTGTGAGGCAGAAACCTGTCAGAGGGGGAAGACACAACTATTGCTCACAAAAACGGGCACTGGGTCCGTGGTAAGACTGCACCCTGCGAAAAACTTGCAAGACCCGGTGTGTCAGACAGGGTTCTCTAGAGAAACAAAGCCTGAATGCTAATAACTTTATATATATATTTATACATATAGACAGATATAGAACATAAGAAATAAAGTTACTTAAATTATAAAGCAGTACAAATGGCTCAGTGCAACTCACTCCTGTGAGACAGTTGTGAGACACTGGCAGTCCTTCAAGTCTTGAGGGCCACCGGGTAGTCCTCTGTAGAGCAATTCAGGCTATCCGGGCACAGGCAGCAAATAGCAAGGCAGGTCACCAAAAGTCAGCCAGATGACAGGGTCCGACAGTCCCCAGCTCAAAAGATGTACATTCCAATGGTGTGGCCCAGCAGGTCTTGAAGGAACCTCAAATTACAGCGACACAGTCCACGGGTTAGGTGTCCCACAGATAGTGTAGCTTGCAAATTGAGGCACAGAACAAGCAAAGTAGCTGCACACTGGTCTAATGATCAAAGAGCAAGAGACAAGAAAGGTGAGGCTCGCCGAGCCATTTATCTCTCCATCCTTCAATTAATCCCACATGTGTTTATTGGCCAGGTTGGCACAGTAAACTACCTCAACCTGGAAAAACCAGGCAGTCCTATTGAGCCCTGTCGTTCACAGGCCTCACTGTGTAAGAACACCACAGCACGGGTGGGGGTGGAGGGGGTCATAGTCTGTGATGAAAAAGAAGAGAAATTATGTGACCTTTTAGGGAGACCTTCCCAGAATGCTCTGCGAAATGAAAAAATGACGTATAAGCAATGGGGGGATGGGGGTGGCGGTGTTATAATTAATGGACAAGATAGGCATTTTAAAATTCTGAACTTTGGTTCAAACAGCAACTCTTAGAAAAGGGACCATAAAGTTCTGGAATAATGACTTAAAAGTATAACCCAGAAAACTACTGTCAAAGGGAAGTTGCTCCCCTTGTAACTTGGAGCAGAGTTGGTGGGGGTGAATGTGCGCGCACCTGCACAAGCACATACACAGAGCTGGCTGGCGTGGGGCACAGTGTGTTTGTGGCTCTGACTTGTGGGCTTCAGAGAAGACCCACTGTCTAGACTGCTGTTCCCTGGGTCTACCTGCCTCCCGGAGCATGAATGCCATCAGTCTGTAGCCACCCACTACATGATGAACAGATCCACCAGGAGACACTAGGCGTTCAGAGAGCAGCACTGCTGCTGGAACTCAGCAGGCCCTAGGGCCTCCCCCTGCTGGAACCATCTCAGAGTCTAATTTAGGCCTGGCCCTGGGCTTGGCGTGCCAGAGTTAGTAAAATAAAATACCGGCTGCCCAGGTAAGTCCACATTTCGGATAAAGCACAAACATGTTCTAAATGGCATTCCAACTGAATGGGTTTCCTGTAGTTCATCTACAACCTGCCCCTGGCTCTTAGCCTCCAAGTGCGACTGCTCAGTGCTCCTGGAGGTTCTGTGAGTTCCTTCCAATCCTTTTCACAACCTTCTTTCTGTTTAAAATAGTTGTCAGGGGCCTGCTGTGTACCACTAACACCTCTCCTAGTGGGTTTCTGTCAATCTGGGGGAAAGAATGAAAGAGTTCACCGACAAAGTGTTCCAAAATGAGCAAACAAATGCAGGAGAAAACAGTTCTTTGTGGAAGAGGAGCATATAGCCATGGGTCTTACGCAGAGCACCCAGCGTGGTCTACAGAACATCACTTAAGATGGCATTAGGAAACAAATCATCCTATCTGCTCTGTGCAATTGTGCGAAGAGTTCCAACCCCAAAGGCTATTAGGTTTGCCACCCCTGAAATCCTCCCAAACCTCTATTGAAGAGGCACGCTGCTTTGAGACCTAATAATGGTGTTCCCCCAATAAAATAAAATAAAATAAAATGGTGTCGCAATAGCGTGGGGGTGGGGGGTGAGGCTGTGTGTTCCTCTAAGGATTTACAGCCTCCAAAAATCCTACATAGGGTCCACTATGGGATCAACTAGATGACATTGTGGTTAAAGTGCTCTGCTACTAACCCAAAGGTCAGCAGGTTAGAGCCCACTAGCTTGCAAGAGGAAGCTCTGCTTCCAGACAGAGCACAGCCTTGGGAGCCTAGTGGCGCTCACAGGTTTGAATCTGCCCAAAGCCCTTGGTGGTCTCCTTAAGCGAAATCCTTCATTACAGACCCAAATGGTGCACCCCTCTCCTGTGGAGCACAGGGGGCCATTGTGAGTTGCAACTGACTCAATGGCAAGTGGTTTTCTTGTCCTTTAAATCAACATGGTACAAACTAAACTGTAAGATGCCTCACTGTCAGCAGTCCTGCCTAATGAACAAGGCGAGCTCTGCAAAGGAGCCTGGTAGTGCGGTGGCTAAAACATGTGGACTGAACCCACTACTACTCATCCATTCGTTTGTTGCAATCGGATAGCTTGCATGTTGCTAGGATGCTGGAAGCTATGCCAGCAGTATTTCAAATACCAGCAGGGTCATCCATCGGGGCAGGTTTTAGAGGAGCGTTCAGGCTGAAGATAAGAGTAGGCAGACAATCCTGGCAATCTACTTAAAAAAAAAAATGGGTCAGTGAAAACCTCATGAGTATCTAAGAACATTGTCTGATACAGCGCCAGAGGATGAACCCCTCTGGTTGGGAGGCGCTCAAACTACAACTGGAGAAGAACTCCCACTTCAAAGGCTGACTCTAACGGTGTGGAGAAACAAGGTCTTCCTCACCTTCACTCGCACAACTCAAGAGGAGAAGAAATAGCCGCAAACATCCAGTAACAATCAAAGTGGAAGGTACAAAGTATGAATCTATAGGAAAAATGGAAGTTGTCGAAAAATGAAAGCGAATGCTTAAAGATCAGTAGACTAGGTGTGGGGTTACATTGACTATGCCAAGGCATTCAACTGTGTGGATCATAACAAATGAGACAGCATTGCAAATAATAGGACCGCCAAAGCACTTAATTGTACTCATGTGGAACCTGTACATCCGACCAAGAGGCAATTTTTTTTAACAGAACACTCGTGATTAAAAATCAGGAAAGGAAAAAAAAAATCAGGAAAGGTGTGTGTATACTTATACTCTACATCTTCAATCTGTATGCTGAGCAAATAATCTGAGAAACTGAACTATATGACGAAGAATGAAGCATCAGGATTGGAGAAAGGCTCAACAACCTTTACTATGCACATGATACATCTTGCTGGAAGTGAAGGACTTGAAGCACTTACTGATGAAGGTCAAAGACCACAACTTCCAGTACGGATCGTACCTCAAAAACAACAATAATAACAAATTCCCACAATTGGACCAATAAACATCATGATAAATGCAGAAGATGAATATATATTTTTTACTGAGGTCTCTAATTTTTTTAAATCATTTTATTAGGGGCTCATACAACTCATCACAATCCATACATACATCAATTGTGTAAAGCGCATTTATACATTCATTGCCCTCATCATTCTCAAAACATTTCCTCTCTACTTAAGCCCCCAGCATTAGGTCCTCATTT
>NW_022106189.1:36768542-36770663 GCF_000313985.2 Echinops telfairi
TATAATGCCCAAGGAAGCAGCAGTTAATAAATCAAATATTACATTAGGCAAATCTGCTATAAAAGACCTCTTTAAAATGTTTTGAGAGCAAATAAATAAATAACATGTTTAAAAGCAAAACCATCAATCAACTTGAGGACTAAGTTGCATCGTACCCAAGCCACAGACTTTCCCATCGTTTCCCATACATGGGAAAGCTGGGCAATGAATAAGGTAGGCAAAGAATTGATGCCCTTCCATGATGGTGTTAGCAAAGAACATTATAAATGTGGACTAGCAGAAATACGAGCAAATCTGCTGGAAGAAGTACAACAAGAATGCTCCTTAGACAGGAATATGGTGAGACTTAGTCTCATAAACTGACCTTGGTATCAGGAGAGACCAGTCCTGGGAAAAGGACATGATGCTTGGTGAAGTGAAGGGCTTTAGGGAAAGAGGAGCCCCTCAATGAGACAGACGGATACAGAGACTGCAACAGGGGCTCAAACAAAATAATGATTGTAAAATGGTGCGGGGGCCAGGAAGTATTTTGTTCTATTGTCCAAAGGGTTCACATACATAGGATCCAACTTGACGGCACCTACAACAGCAACGTACTCCAGACACCCCCAATTCCTCCTTTATCCTGAACAGCTCAATACGAAGTTTGGTAGAAATGACATTGAAGGATACGGCTCAGAAAGGGGTCAAATGCCCATTGAGGGAAGACTGTGTGTGTGTGTGCACGTGTGACAAGCAGACAGCAGTTTGGGCTAAATATCTGTTCCCCCAATCCATGGGAATGTTGGGGGACCTCAGCACCCACAGTCACTGTTGTTTTCTCATTGGTCACTTGACCCTATCCTGGGCCCTATCCTCTACTGTCATTTTCCCAAAGCACCATTCACAGGTCGCAGCGAGTAATAACAGAGCGTCATCACGGGGTAATAGTAGAGGGTAATTATGTCATAGAGCAGGAAATAATGTCAAACATAGTGTTTTATATTATTGCTCCAAGGAATTTATTAGCCACTCCCCACTTCAGCTAAGTCTCACTCAGCACATCACACACACACACACACACCCGCTCCCCCCCCCCAAGACTAGACCTCGTTCCTGCCAGGTTCTGCTCCCTCAGCCCTCCTCACCATCTCTTCCCATCACTCCCCATGGAAAATACACATCCTCTCATCTCTTCTGAGACCGAAACTTTGAGCTCTATTTTTTTTGTATTCCTCCTTCCTCACCACAAGCAGAGGTGGTTCACCTGTCATAGCCAAGGAGGTTCATGCGCGTCACTTCTCCCAAACAAAAGCTCTGGGTTTATGTTATACCCAAATTGTATGTAAACACCATTACACTCAGTTGTTCTAATTTTCTTTGGTATACTTCCACTGAGCTAAAATTTATTTCCATTTTTCAAAATTTCCTTTTAAGGGAGGGAGGGGGGAAAAAAAGAAGAGCTGATACCAAGGGTTCAATAGAAGGAAAATGTTTAGAAAATAACAATGGCAACATAAGTACAAGTATGCTTGATACAATCAATACAGGAACTGTTATAAGAGCTACAAGAGCCCCCAATAAAATGCCCTTTTAATTAAAAAATAAAATTTAAAAATTTCCTGTTTATAGGTAATGGTTTTACTTCCGAAAGTACAGAATGAATTTAATTTACTTGCAGCCATTAAAAGCTCATTTATTTGTCTTCTCTTGCATTTTTCTTACCCAGTCCAATTTTTCCAGTTCTTGCAATAATTCTTCATGTTACAGCGCCTCCAAATTCTTCACCATCTTGCTTAGCCTTTAGACATTGTCCCTCTAAAATGCCCAGGATTGAACAGAACAATCCACAAATAGGCTGAAAAAAAATGAGGCTTTCTCCCACAGAGTGACCAGTAGTTTTGAACTGCTGACTTTGTGGTTAACAGCCCAACATGCAACCACTATGCGACTAAGGCTCCTACAGGACAGAGTAGAGACTGTAAGTATTTATGAGAGAGGAAAGCCTCAGTGTCCTGCAGCGTGGCTGATTTTGAACAGCTAGTTTTGAACCTGCAGTTAACAGCCCAACTAGTAACTCACTACATCACCAGAGATCTCTGCATCTTAGTCTTAGCAACTACAGAAATGAGCTTCTCTTCC
>NW_022106189.1:36770892-36799402 GCF_000313985.2 Echinops telfairi
CCACCCCCAGTTCTTCAGTTTCACAACTAGATAAACAGGTATAGACTAGTCTGAATGAACCCTTAACCTACCGCTCATTTTACTGGGGATCTTTAGAGGCAAAGCAAGCAACTGCACATATCTGGTCCTCTGCTGCCAGCTAGTGTCGATAACTTCTTGGTTTTAAAAACTAGAAGCTGTTCTATAAATGTTTCCCAAGGTGGAAGATATCGCCCCCTGGGGGCTCTGGAACAATCCAGCGAGCAGCAAAAAGCAGGTTCCTTACACTTTATCCTGGATCATGGACTCTCGAATGGAAATTCTTCATTGCCAGCGATGGGCGCTGAACACGGTAATTAATTTTTCCGAAAAGGCGAGGTAGGCCAAATTAAGATGGGCAATGAACCTATGAATGTGTAAGATTCTCCGTGCTCCAAAAAATCACACCCTGGGCTTTCAGTATTCCCGATTCTATCAAAGTCTTTGGCTACGAGAGGAAATAATAAAGACTGTGCCCTGTATTAGGCGCCCTGGTGGTGTAGTGGTTATGCGTTGGGGCTGCGATCCTCAAGATCAGCAGTTCAAAATCATCTCAGGGGAAAGACAGGGCTTTCTGCTCCTGTAAAGGATTACAGTCTCGGGAACCCACAGGACCTATAGGACCTCCCCTGTCCTATAGAATTAACTATGAGTTGGCATGGACTCCATGGTAGTGAGTTTGTTTTTACAAACACTCTCTACTTGTAGTGAACAAATGTTTAAATTCTGTAGCAAGATATTGGTATAAGAGGGGGAGGGGGGAAGCTTGATACCTTTAAAATAGATTGGCCAAGCCTTATAAACACGAGCAAGGACATTCGTTGCTGGGATGTTTTCCAGGTAAGAAAGAAATCTGGACAGTGGACACCAAGATTGCTCTTTCCCTCCTCTCTCCTATTTCTGATCTCCATGTGGAAAAGGGGAGTGAAAGGAGTAGTAATATTTGGCCCCACCCAGGCACTTAAAGGCAGTGTCAACTTCTGGTTTGGGAATAAAGCAGCTTAAACCAGTTCATGCCAGCGAACCTTCCCGTCAATGAAAGCACTGGAGGTGAGACCAGCTTCCGAGATAGTAAACCACGACAGCAAAGGGCAGAGTTTGATGAGAAAATAGATCTACCTAATCGTTTTCTCTTTAGATCTTTCCCTAATTTTGTGTTTTAAGGCCCACTGGAACGAGTCCATTCTGACTCACAGCAAGCCTGGAAATCCCAGGGCAGAACTGCCCCTGTGGGTTCCTGAGACTGTGAATCTTTACAGGAGTAGAAAGCCTCCTATCTCTGAGAGGCGGGTGGTTTCAAATGGTTGACCCTGTGTTTGGCAGCCCAATACGAAACCCCCCACACCACCAAGGCTTCTAATTAGGGCTGTAAGGCTGCTATAAATTCACACAAACTAGATGATTTTTTAAAAAATGTCATTCTCTCAAAAATCTGAAATCAAGGTGTCACCAGGACCATGCTTGCCCTGAAGGGTCATGGGGAGAGTCCTCTTCAAACCACTGTACTCCCTTGGCTTTTACATAGTTGAAAGTCTATACATAGTCAACAAACCCAAGTAAATGTCTTTATGGTATTCTACTGACAGAGTGCACCCAAATGCTATGCTGTCATCTCCATCCTTGTGTTCCTGCGCCTCCCTGTTCTTCCTGACCCAAAGTGCACCACCTCATTCTTCAAACTCAGCCAAATCCCTTTCTTCATGCAGTCTTTGACCTTAGTAGCTACTTCATTCTTTTCTGTCCTGGGAAGCCAATAAATAGCACATGGCAGTTTAAGCATTTATGTAAATACGTATATTTTTCAATGAGCCTCGTGTTCCAGACAGGCATGACTGCATTCTGTACAGTTTCTCTTTGCCCAAGTGCTTAAACTCCTGGTGGGCAAAATCAGTCCTCCTTAGAGCTCAGAAAAGCAGACCCAATCAAGGGAGACATAGATGCTGCCAATGTAATAGGAGGAAAACACCAAAATGGATTTCTGATTCTGAGGAGGACATACAGATCCTCCGGAGGCGAGGTAACTCGGATTTCTGCTTGATTCCCTGAGGCTATCCTTTGCGTGTGGCTCTGTATCCCCATGGCCGGCTCCAGCTTGGAGATATTAACAGGCAAGCTAGTTGGTAGAGAGTTACTTACAACCATGTCTCCTGAATTATGTCTCCACTGCCAGCAAAATCAAACCAAGAAAACGGGTTTGTGGCACAGAGAACACTGAAGCGCTCCCCACAGGGCAGCCCCGTCTGTATCCTGACCCAGCGAATGAGCCGCTTTCCCCACTAAGGTCCAGCTGCATTATAGTAAGCCACTGAAAAGGATGGTTTTTCCCCCTAAATCCTGTCAACCACCAACCACTTAGGGAACCACTGAATACTGAAAGGAGCTCCTAGTTTGTAAATGGGCTTCTTTAGACGGAATGCATTTTTATATTAGATGAAATTGGGGAAATCAAATGGGGGAGGAGGGATTGAATTCATTTATGTCATTACCAAGGAAAGTATTACACTGTTTGTGCTTTGGGGGCCCTCGGGTCAGGGGCACACCATTAAGGTAGTGACTGCCCAGAGGCATACCTTTCCACTCCCACCCTTACTCCCATGCTTGCCATCGGAGCTCCTGGGCAACCTTTTGCTTCTGGTGCTCCAATAAGGCTGCTAGTCCTGTTTTACTCGTCAAGTACAAAGTGCCTGGGAACAGAACCTGTGCTGTTTCTATGAAAGAAATACACCAGAAAACAAGGCCGTACCGCCTGTCGTAACCTACTCTTCTCCATGAGGCACGGCAGACCAAGGCTGGCAACCAGATCAACGCTTCCAAAGGTTTTTAGAAATATTAACTTTCTTTCTCCCAGTAACTTGGAAATTCACATATTGAAAAAGGACAATGTTATGCAATCAAGAAATTTTCTGTTCCAGAAAACAAGATGCCCATCATACTAAGCTAATGCAACAAAAGCATCTCATTCTTAATGGGGACAGTGAGGGAAAGTTTTACACTCACTTGAGCATGAGGGAATAAGAAAAGGCTATTCTCCACCAGAAAACAACAACAACAACAAAACGTCATTGAGGAATACACTAGCAGTCTTTCATCTGAGTCAACTAGTCAATCTCCCAGGCGCCTCAATGCTCCGTGAGTGGAGAGCACCGGGCGAACACAGTCCTTTGGCCTCCCTTCTTTATCAGCTTCCCCTCTGGACGTGAGAAAAGCCCTCAACAAGACAGATGGGCACAGTCACTGCCACCATGGGCTCCAGGACAGGAACCGTGAGGGTGGCGTGTTTCATTTGTTGTGCATGGGGTCGCAACTGACGCCGTGACACCTAACAACAATAACGTACCTTGTGTTCCGAGTTACTCCGCTCACATAAGTGTTGGCATCTTAACTCAAGCCAGAGCCCAGGGCTGAGTGTCTGGTCGTACAACACAGGATTTAAAGCTTTGTCTTTACACTGCGGTGTTTCATGTCCAGTAGCATAGGGATGGGGTCCCGCATCATTTAAAATAGTATTTTTAATGTGTTTCAGGCTACAATTTTCAGTAAAAACCAATTCCTCTTGTGTTCCAGTATACATATACAAACGTGTGCTTATACACAAGTTAACATGCATATGGTCCGTTCTGATAATTTCTCTTCCACTCTCCTTCATATAATAGCATTTGATCTGTAGGACTGGTTTCACCATCTATTGATGGGTCACAATAAGCAGTCTGAAACACCGGTGAGGTACAGTGTTTTCACATTTTGGGGACAGATGGTTATATTTCTTAAGTCAGTCTATTTGGGGTTGTAAAATTCTAAAAGAGAACCAGAAATGTCAATTGGGGATTTTAAAGAGAAGATGCCGATTCCGTGTCACACAAAATTTCGGGGACGCAATGGAACATTTTGAAGAACTGGTGGGCACAGGGAACAAGAATAAAGCACAGGGTAACATGTTGGATGCTCGAGCAAAGAGGGGAAAGTACTTACTGGAGCCCAGCCAACCTGCACAGAGGCAACAAGAGACGTCTACCAGCGCTGCACTGCAATCTCATTTTCTTTTTGCTAAAAGAAATAATTATAAGATTCTCAGGGTTGGGAAGAACCTAGAACGTCAGGCTCTACTTTCTCTTGTCTGATGCCAAAAGGAAATTTCAGTGCTCTCTAAAATAACTCATTTGAATTTGAAGTAGAGGAAGAAATGATCCACTCAATTGTTCAACTTCCTTTTTTAAAAAAAGCAGTTATTAGAATTTTATTAGCCAAGGGGCAGCAGCTGCGGAGGGGAACAAACAAAACAAAAACAAAATCTTAAGAATCCTTAAGTACATCACATATTTATAACTTACATGTATTTTTTAAAGGGCACACACGATTCATCAAATGGGCCCACTTGTCAATTAAATTGACACCTGCTATCCTTTGGTCCCAGGGACTGTCTTCAGCACCTGACTCTGGTCTCTGCGCTGGCACCCGAGGGGACGCTGCTCGATGGTTTGAGGTGAACCCTGGCTCTGGAGGCAGAAACTTTTCTTCCAGAAAGCATCCTCGTCTTACTAGCTCACCAACGCAGATAATATGGGAAGGTAGGCTCTATGGTTGCTGGGTCTGCCCTGGGCGCTGCAAACTGGTTCCCCAGCCTTTGGGGGAGCTTCAGGCTAGGCAGAGGTAGGCCCTGGAACCCCTCTCCTGGCTGATAGCTTGTCGCCCCGCCGGCACTGAGGAGGGCCTCTAGAATTTCTGACCACTTCCTGGGTCTGTCGGATCAGAAAGTGCTTTCCAGCAGGCAGTGGCATCCACACCCGGTCGGACACACTTCCTGGGTCCGAAACCACTCCATCATGTGGCTAGTGTGTCCGCCGTGTCCACAGGTCAGGCAGAAGTTGGACGATCCTCGCACTGCCACGTGGCAGATGGCGCACTGAAAGGTGAAGCATTTGCAGATGGCACACTGTGTGCCCCGGACCTCACTCCGGCAGTGGCTGCAGTACACACCAAATTCTGGAAATGACCCCAAAAGAGAGAAATAACAAGACATTTAGTTCTGGGAAACGAAACTGGCCTTGTAAGGTAAGAAAAAGCAATTTCTCTTCAGGGAGGACTGTATGAAATCAATGGCTTTTAAACTTGGTTGGGAACAGCAGAAGCCCCCATCTGAAGTCTAGCAAAGTCTCACTGCAGAGGCGTGGTGCGGGCAGAAGGGACGCAGCAAGCTCCTGGTTCTCAGAGGCCCTGCCTGGGACCCTGTCATCTGTGTGCTCCATGCCTACCACCATCAGCTAAGTGTTCCTGAGGAAGACCCACCCGAGATGGGTTTCACTTCAAGCTGATTCCCAGTGGGCACCAACATGGCACAGTGGTGGCACTTCTAGAAGAGACAACTATTTCAGGCCTCCTCCGGAGTCGGAAAACCCCTCCCGTACTCCTCCGAGCCCCTCTCTCACCTCTACTCTCACCGGGGAGGGGCCTCTTCATGCTGACACAGCCGACCTTCAGTTCTCCTGACGTCTGCTCCCCTTCACCTGCCATCTGTTACGCTAGAGCAGTGGCTCTCAACCTTCCGAATGCCGCGACCCTTGAATACAGTTCCTCGTGTTGTGGTGACCCCCCAACCAGAAAATTATTTTCGTTGCTACTTCATCACTGTCATTTAGCTACTGTTATGAATTGGGTGACCCCTGTGAAAGGGCCCTTCAAACCCCAAAGGGGTCACGACCCACAGGTTGAGAACCGCTGCGCTGGTGTCCTATCAGCACTAGTCCCTCCGCTTTGTAACAACTGGCCGTCACAGAACGGAACCAATCGATGTTCCCTTAATACACAGTCATTAAGAAATCCGTAAGGAGCCCTGGTGGCAGTGGTAAGGCATGTGGCTGCTTTGTAGGATGAGGGCGTGGTGGTCTCTTTCCATACGGATGACCATGCTAGAAAGTCTGTGGGGACCATTCCACTCTGTTCAATGGGGCCCCTATGAGCCCGAGTCAGATCAGTGCCTCGGCAACAGGTAAGGAGAAATCGATATGATGGTCCTGATGAGGGAAACGCGGAGACAAACAGGTTTGATAAGTTGGGTTTAAAAACAGTGACGTCTTGCATAATCACCGTGGAAAGTGGTATGACACTTCCTTAAAAAGTTGGAAACAACAAAGCCGACACAGAAGAAGCACACCAGCCTGTGTGAACATGAGGTGTCGATGGGATCAGGCATCAGGCATTAAAGACCCAGAACAAAAAAATCATATCAATGTGAATGAGGCGGGGTATGGAATGGAGACCCAAAGCCCATCTGCAAACAACTGGACATCCCCTAATGGAAGGGTCATAGGAAGAGACGAGCCAGTCAAGGTGCAGTTCAGCACCAGTGGAACATACAACGTTCCTCTAGTTCTTCAGTGCTTCCTCCCCGCCACTATCATGACCCCAGTTCTACCTGACAAATCCGGCTAGACCAGAACATGTGCACTGGTACAGATAAGAGCTTGAAACACAGGGAATCCAGGACAGATAAACCCCTCAGAACCAATAATGAGTAGCAATACCAGGAGGGTAAAGGGGGTGAGGGGAAGAGTAGGGGAAACCGATCACAACGATTGACATACTATAACCCCCTCCAAGGGGATCAGACAACAGAAAAGTGGGTGAAGGGAGATAGCTGTCAGTGTAAGTCATGAAAAAAAAAATTTATAAATTATCAAAGGTTCATGAGGGAGGGAAATAAATGAGGAGCTGATACCAAGGGCTCAAGTAGAAAGAATATGTTTTGAAAATAATGATAGCAACATATATACAAATGTGCTTGACACAATGGATATATTTATGGAGTGTGATAAGAGCTGTAGGAGCCCCCAATAAAATGATGGGGGGAAAAAGGATAGTGAATTTTATTAAATGCTTTTACTGCATCCACAGAGATAGTCATGTGCTTCTTTTCCTCTGTTCTAATGAAGAGTGTGTTACATTGATTGATTCACTAATGTTTACTCATTAAATGCACAGGTTCCACATGAGCACAATGAAGTGTTCTGAAGTTTTCGTTCTTCACAGTGCAGCTCATAGTTTTCTATGATGCACACATTCAAATGCTTTTGCATACTCAATAGAACACAAGTAAATATATTTCTGGTATTCTCTGCTTTCAGCCCAAATCCATCAGAAGTCAGCAGTGATCTCTCTTACACCACATCCTTGCCTGAACCCAATTTGAATTCCTGTAGCTCCCTGTGGATATATTACCATAACTGTTTTAATAACTATCTTCAGCAAAATTTTACTTTGACATGATTATTGATATTGTTCAATAGTTTCTACACACTGTTGGATCACCTTTCTTTGGAAGGGTACAATCGGACCTCTTCCAGTTGGTTGGCTAGAGAGTTGACGTCAACATTTCCTGGCAGAGACTGTGGTTGTTCGGTGCCACCAAGTTGGTTCCAACTCGTGGAGACACAATGTACAACAGAACAAGACACTGCCCAGTCCTGTGCCCTTCTCACAGGTGTTGTTTGAAGACAGGAACTGGAAACACAGGGAACCCAGGGCGGATGATCCCTTCAGGACCAGTGGTGTGAGTGGCGATACTGGGAACGTAGATGGGGGGTGGGTTGGAAAGGGGGAACCGATTACAAGGAACTATATGTGACCTCCTCCCTGGGGGACGGACAACAGAAGAGTGGGTGAAGGGAGACGTCGGACAGGGCAAGATATGACAAAATAATAATTTATAAATTATCAAGGGCTCATGAAGGAGGAGGGAGGGGAAAAAATGAGAAGCTGATGCCAGGGGCTTAAGTGGAGAGCAGATGTTTTGAGAATGATGAGGGCAATGAATGAATAAATGTGCTTTACACAATTGATGTATGTATGGATTGTGATAAGAGTTGTATGGGTCCCTAATAAAACGATTAAAAACAAAACAAAAAACAAGTGTTGTTTGAGCCCATACATGCAACCACTGTGTCAATCCACCTTGTAGAAGGTCTTCCGTTTTTTCCACTGCCCCTCTCCCTTACCAAGCATAATGTCCTTCACCAGGGACTGGCAGCTCTTGACAACACGTTTAAAGTGTGTGAGACGAAGGCTCACCATCCTTGCCTCTACGGAACATTCTGGCTGTACTTCTTCCGAGAGAGCTGTGTTTATTCTTTTGCCAGTTTCATGAGTGCTATCAGTTGAATGCGGGCAGTGTTTCATTCTGTCGAACGCGGTTCACTGTGAGTGGGAACCAACTTGATGGCACCTAACATCATCAGTTTATTGAGCTTTCCTTCTAGTGAGCTGCATCAGTTTAATGAACATTTCAATTGGTATTCCGTCCATTTCTGGAGTCTTGTTTTCCGCTCGTGCCTCTGGTGTGGCTTGGAATTCTTTCAGTAACATTGGTTCTTGATCATATGCTACCTCCTGAAATACTCTCAAATTCCTGCGATTTCTTCTCCTGTGGCAGACTTTGTCATGGTTTGCTCTTGAGAACGTTCTTCCCTTCTCAGCAGGCATTGACTGCTCTGAGTTTCCTTCGGAATACTGCCCTTTGCAGTATCCCACCAGTTTTGGCATGCTGTGCTTTCTTTTCATTTGGATCTAAAGAAATCCCTGGCTTCTCCTTTGATTTCTTCCTTGACTCACTGGTAGTTTAATAGTGTGTAGTTTAATTTTCAAATGTTTGTGTGTCTTGTGTGTTTTTCTGTTGATTTCTGTTTCACTCTGTTGTGGTCAGAGAAAATGTGCATAATTTCAACCTTTTAAAACTTACCAAGACTTGCTTTGTGACTTAAAATGTGGTCTGTCCTGGAGAAAGAGCCACGTGCACTGGAGCAGAATATAGAGTGCTGGTTACAGATGGAATGTTCTCTGTGTCTGCTAGGTCTACTTGGTTTATAATGCCCTTCGGGTCGTTGGTGATCTTTCTTGAAGTTTCACCCAATATTAGAAGTGGGATACTAAACTCTCTAACTACTACTGTAGTACTATTTATTTTACCCTTCAATTCTAGCTTCAGTTGAGGTGTCCTTATGTTGGGTAAATGTATATTTGAGTGTTAAAGCTTGTTGACAGATTGACCTTTTTATCACTATATAATGTTCATCTTCATATCTTCTGAAAGACTTTGTCTTAAAGTCGACTTTGTCTGATGTTAAGAATGCTGCTCCAACTCTCTGTTGGTTGGTTTTATCAAATATTTTTTCTGCCCTTTCACCTTCAACCTGTTTGTGTCCTTAGGTTTAAGTTGTAGTTCTTGTAAACAACATACAGTTGGATTATTTTTAAACACATTCTCTGCCAAAATAAAGTCATACATCCGTTGTATAACTAACTAACCCCTGAACTAAAAATAACCTCTTTAAATTTGTGATGGCCTTGCAAAAACCAGAAGGGAGATCGCTTTCCACCACAAGGAGACGAACTGGAACTTTGTAGACTTTTTCATTCAATACCTGGTAATGTCCTGTGTCCGAGAACTGAAGTCTTTCAAAGTCTGGACTACTTTGTAAAGCTCAGCAAATTAAAATATTTTTCTTAATGTTTTATCTGTGGGTCTTTCACCACCTCTTATCCTTTTAGAAATATTTTGATATTGTTTTTATTGATATTAGGACATATTACTCATTATTGAAGATCATATAATTCTTGTGAGTTTATGTTTCAACTCTCTGATTGAAATATAAATGCCTTAACCAAAGAAAACGCACTTTATATTTCTTTGTCCTTCCCACACAAGCTAGCATAGGGCTTTATAATAGATGGAAATAAGGATTTAGTTGATTGATGGATTGATATGTCAGTTACATATTTCTATGATTCATATATATTTTCCTGAAAACTAGTTTTAAAAGACAGATTGCTCTAGGCTGTGCTCTCATGCTCTTAAGACACTAAAAAATATGCTGACCAAATAGCACTTTCTATTCTTTGCATTCTTCATCAATACCACAAGAATCCTTTTTTTAAAACTGTGTTAACATAATCTTTGTTATTCAATAACTAAGTGTATATATACACTGATTTACATTTTTCATTAAGTACATAGACACATAATTTACAGTCAATAGTTACATGAAGCTGTCTACAAAAATCAGAGTTCCCTAGCACCTACCCAATTGTTCTCTAAAGGAAATCATTTCAACTCTTCTGTTTTGTTCATTTTTGGCTTATCCCTAAACAGCATGTTTATAAAGCTGTTTCTTAATTTTTAAATTTACGCATCGCCAATGACTTTCCACCGTGGATGCTCTTTCATTTTCCCCATCACCACAACCACCTTCTTCCCACATACAGACACCTGTCCCTGCATCTTCCCCATATGAGTATGCATTTGCTCTATTTGCATTCTGGTGGGCTCCGTCTTCAGTTTTTATGTTAAGTAAACACGGTGCGATTCTGATTACTTTCCCTTTTTTGCACATCTTGTTTTCCAAGAGATAATAACTATCTTACGATGTTCCATTTGTTTAGTTTGCTATGTACTTATCTGCAACCCATCTCTAAACTCTCCCTCAAATGTCTGAATATTTTCTAACATGCTGAACACCAAAAGTGGGCAGATTACCCAATAAGCAAGGTAAGCATGGGCTTACTTGTGCTTGCTTGCTTGCTTATCGGAGTGGACAGTTTCACATTCTTTTTACCACATCAAAGACTCTGTTTACAGGCGTGGCCAGTATCTGTCGCTCCCCCAACCTTGCAGTACCTTCCTGCAGAATCACAGCTTCTTTCTAAATTTACAATCCCTGACAGGTACTTCTAAGCCTGCAGCTACCTAGCACACTGGGTAATCTACCTCTGACCAGAAGGCACTCGATTTTTTTTCTTTTCTTGAAGACAATTCTCCTGATGCCTTTCTGAGTATAGCAATCTAAATAGTCTGTCTCTACAACTGTCATATAAAGTTCCCTTTACCATCACGCCAATTCCCTTACATCCTGGCTCAAATGTTATCCTTCTTGGACAGGGTGAAGGTTTACTTTCTTTTTCTGGTTTTAACAAACAGAAATGCATTCTCCTGCATTTAGTTATTTAGAAATTTAAATTGAGAGCAGTTGCTCCTGATTTCCACACTTACGGGTTTGTCATTCCTTAGAGATCTCCATGCATCTTGACATCAGTCTTGCTCTGGATCTAAGAGGTTCCCAGCACAGGGACCCTCCGTCCAGATGATGTGCTCTAGTCCCAGCCCTTCTTTGTGGTGGCAGCAGGTCACCCAGATCTCTGCTCCTTTATTTACTCTTTTGTATCTCAAAAAAGATTAACAGAGAAATAATCTAATTCTACAGATTTTATCTTGCCTCATTAATATAACTGCCTCAAAACCTACCTCTTTAACATCATACAGGTGAGGAATTATAGCATACATAATAATTATATCAGATCACCAAATGGGGGAATAACATCATAATGAGAATCATGGCCTAGTCAAATGAATATATGTTTTATGGGCACACAGCTTAATCCACAACATACACTAAAGCTTTCAGTGGCTAGAAGCTTCTGTATTAGAACATTCAGCAATGTAATGCCACGTTGTACCTGTCTGGGGCAGAGAATAAATGTTCCCAGTGAGTAAGGAGGACTAAATTGACTCTGTATGACTCATGGGTATATTAATTTTTTAAGACCTTTTTATTGTAAATTGTGTGAATGTTCACAAGTCAGAACATCGGTTTTCCATTCAACAATTCATACACATCTTGTTTCATCTCATTCACTCTAATCTCATCAGTGGAACACGACTTATCCAATGTCTTCCCTTTGTTTCTGCTTCTATTCCCCCTTCTTTCCTGACCATTCTGGATCTTGTCCTTGGGCAAATGTCCCTTTGATTCCAGACGTCTGACAAAACCAAGGTGTGTGTGCCTCACTTGTGTTATTGCTCCCCTTATAGATGTTATTCAACTGAAAATGGAGCCAAGGGGCTAAGTTCATTTTCAGGTCTGAAGGGGGACTAAGGGCCATAGTCTCAGAGGGTCCCACCAATCTCTATCTGACCAGTAAGTCTAGGATCTCCCAGGATCCTCATATTTGTCCCCCAGTTTTCTCTCACTCTATTCTGGACCTTCAACATGCCTTTCAGAACTGTGGGGAGTCGTAGAGGGTGAGGTTTACTTTCACACTTGACAAGCTGGATACAGAGTTTTAAGTTACATAAAGTTCTCTTGAGGATTTTAAAGGCAATGTTGCCTTTAAAACTGCCTTAAAGCTGCCATCCAGTATCCAGTATTGCTCCTAAGAAGTGCAATGCCATTCATAGTCTTCATCATTAGAAAGTGATCTGTTTTATTCCCTAGAAGTCTAGGATCCCCTCGGGATGGGAGCCCTCTCTTGGTTATGCGAGGTTCTTGATGGGCCTTCCTCATCTGAACGTGCACTGGTCTTCTCTGGAGAGCAAACACCTACTTTCTGCTGGCTGTCTGTGCGAGCGGTCGTTGAACTGGCTCCAACTCCCGATGGCCGCTCGTCCAGGGCCATCTTCATGATCGATGGGCTGCTGGGTCCATTACTGCATCAGCTGTGCATTTTGAGTGCTTGTCCGTGGCTCATCTTCAGCATGCTACCCCGACCATGTTCTCTGGTTTCACTGGCTACTTTTTGGAAGTAGAATGACAAACCTTTTTCCCTAGACTGCTTTAGTCTGAAAGCTAATAAATCACGCTTGCCATTGGTGACGCTGCTGTCATTTGAAATGCAGGTTCCAGAGCCGCCAGCATCACAGCAAAATACAAGGTGCAGCAGCAGGACAAACTCTCTGGCGGGTGGTCTGCATGACGGCTTCTCCTCACCCTTCATCCTCAGCTGCAGCCGCCCCTCCTGAGAGAGGCCTTTCCGAGACAGCTGAACATGTCTCTACTAGTCCTGCCCCAACATCCTTTTTATTTACTAATAGTTAAATCTAATACATTATTTAATTTTCCTCCTCTAATAAACCGAGTTCAATAAGGAGGGAAGAAAAAAACAGGCTAGCGCTGTACCTAGTGCCTAAGAGGAGCATGATATACTGTTAATGAGATAAAAGAATAAATGTTCTTGCTACCAATCAATATCTGAGATTTTAGCATATGAAACAACCTCTGTCACAAAACAAATTCAACCTTGTTATAAACACAAGGATTTCCAGACGCTTAGAACAAGTTCAAAATGTTTATGTCATTTCTGTTTAAAAAATGCGAAGTGAGCATCTTGTTTCAGATCTGCTGTGGACAAACAAAGCCTGAGGAGCTCTCAGAGAGGGAGAGGAAAAGGGAGAATCTCATATTTACCGATTCCTTTGTGAGGGTCAGGGGGACAGGAAACAAACTTCAGGACTTCAGCACGTTTCTCTCTCAGACCCCAGCGGTAGAGGATTTCCCCATAGCATTTCTTAAAGTCATCAAATTGCTGGGTATTGGCAGGGTCCAGTAGTCTAGAGAGAATTTTTAAATTTCTGTCACTTCTTTTCAACAAAAACCAAACTCACTGTCAATGAGTTCATCCCAACTCAGAGCAACCCTGCATGCGGCTACTGAGACTGTAAATCTTTATCGGAACAGGCGGCATCATCTTTGTCCCACAGAATGGCTAGTGGGTTTGACCAGTGACCTCACCGTCAGCAGCCCAAACACAGGTGACATTCAACACACCTTTGTAAAAGCAGGTGTCCTTCTGGAGACATGGAGAGTTAGGAGACGGCAGCCTGCGTGCGCTGGGGAAGGGTCGGCTCACCTTTTGTTTCTGTCATGCTGGTCTCGCTCTCGCTCGCGAGGATCGCTGTAGGTCAGGCTCCCAAAGCGGATTTCCTCTGGAGAAGACTCTCCCCAAGGCGAGGACAAATGTTCTGCCTCTCTCCCCGCTTGGAAGAAAACAAAAGGAGATGAAAGACGCAAATCAGACAGAGCACATGAAATAGCTGAAGGTGCTTTCTGCATGCAATGGCCCCACTTTATTTCCTGACAGGAGAAATCAAGTAGGTGGAAAACTCCGAGAACCCTAACTCAAGAGAACCCTCCCCTAGCCTGACTATTTGGTTGTCTAAGTACTGGTTGACATAAATTTATCACTAATTACACACACTGACTAAGCAAATTATGGTATTATCAACACAGTGGTATATTATGTGGTCATTATTTATAAAGGCATTTAAATGGTTTGAGAAAATGCACGTGATAAAATACAAACACAGAACACATCATTGCTGGACACCCCCTCTGGATCCGCCTACACACAGATTGGGGAAAAATAACCGTACCCCGACCACCCCCCCAAAGAATGACCTTACCCCCTGGCCCCCCTACACACAAAGATTGGAAGAAACTACCCCCTCCACCAGCACCCTCCAAAGAACAACCTCCCCTGGCCCTCTTACACACAAGATTGGAAGAAAATGTTCCAAAATGTTAACATGTATTTTTAGGTGAGAAAATTACCAATGATTATTATCTTCTTCTCTAATATTTTCTCTTCACTAGGATGCATTACTCTATTTTAACACAAATAATGGTTTTCTGCAGACAGTGCAACTCCCTCAGGAGTTAATTCCCTGTGCACGCTATGAGTACTTTATGTGTGTGGGCAGTATTTACATGGACACATCATATGCACACACAAAAAGACAAAGAGGATATTTGTAATTAAAAAACAAACAAAGCGTTTTTCTAAAAAACCAAAAAACAGAAATCCACCTATTTCTGAGACAAATGTTTATAAGCAGCTGGAGTTACGCCCAGCCTTTTTTCCTTCCGGGGACAAGGCGGATGATAGGAAGGGCGGATGATCACAGAAGGGGTTGTGAGGGAACAGGAATAAAGGTCAAGTTGAGTTTCAAGGGCAAACGGGCAAGTTCCAATGTTAGTGAGATGAAAAGAAACCCAGTGAGACACAAAAAACTGGTCTGTTCAAATACGAAAGTCCAGGCCTTGCTGGCAATAGTATCACCATCTTCAGGGAAAAACATTTATTTTCTTACAAAGAGAAACAAGGAATAACATGGAGAAGGTCTATCTACAACAGGTCAATACTGACAATAGGCCCAGTTGTTACTGAACTGAAAACCTGGCACTGTGGAAGCTGTTTCCATACCAACCTATGTTCCAGCCACCAGTGTTGAGCCCTGGGTCTGACATACTTGAGCAGGAACCAGAGGAGGTGAAGCTAGGCTATACGGTGGGAAGAGAAGAACAAAGAGGAGGAACATTAAAATACCATCCGACATGGAAGTTTACATCCAAGAATAGGCGCAGACCACGAAACCACACACTTACATATCGACTATGGGACACCACAAGATTGGAAGAGCGATTGGGAAAAGGTCCAAAGGGGTTTGGTGTCCCCTGAGGCCTAGACTGGGCTTCAAAGACACTGCACAGCATAGCCAACGTCTGAACATCCCGAAGCTGGCAGTAGTGGGCCAACCTGGGGGAAAAGATGAGAGCAAAGAAAACAAGTCACGATTAGGGATTATAGGAGGAAAACCACAATATGGTTGTTGCCATAGGTAAGGAGGAAATATTTTTATTCCTGCCTCAAAAAACTCTATTGGGAACTGGGGCTTTCCATAGACCAAGTGGTTTGGCAAAACTTATTTCGTAATAATACCTATCAGAGTATCCCAAAGGGTCAATCCAAAAGCTTCTACTGACACAAAACATAGGCTCAAACGATAATGTCACTGTCCCAAGAACTATGTTGACAAATTAAACACGTGCCAGGAGCCCTGGTGGTATCACTGGGTAAGCACAAGGTTGATGGTTCAAACCCACCAACTACTCCATGAGAAAAAGATGAGGCTCTCTTGCTTCCTTAAAGATTTACAGCCTCAGGAACCCTTTGTAGGGTCGCTATGACTCAGAATCAACTGGATGGCAGTTGAGCTTTAATGTCATGAGTGAGTGATCCCATACATCCTTTTTTTTAGTACTGCAAGGAAGTTGGGGGAGGGGAGGATTTCGCTATAGCTTTGCTTCTTAGAACCTCCAGCTATGTGAAGGTGGTCAGAGCACACCGTACCATCAATGTATGGCAGGTGGCCAGCAGATCAGAGAATAATGAATCTAAGCCATTAAAGAAGAACATTTTTACTTTTTAGGTACTCATATCCCGTGTTCCTTTCAGGCTCACGGTGCTCAGAAGAGAGCACTACAATAAGACAGCTGAAGCATGCACACTTACCCCACATCTGGCCTCAACAACTAAGTCAAGGCTCTTTAATGTGATGGGGTAGTGGTCCTCTGTGTAGGAGCTGGGCCTCACGATGAGGGAGGTTTAGGAGTACATTATTTTGTATTTGACATTTCTAGTATACACATTTTGGTGTAATAAACTGAACACAAATTCAGTGTTTTGAGCGGACTGGCAAAACTGACCTGTAAATGGCATAAACTGCCTAACAGGATGAAAAGTGTCGTGGCTTTGTGGAAATGGGAAAGACCAAAACGCGATTCTCTAACATGTTATGATGCTAAAATCTATGGTACCCGGAAAGAAAAACCTTGTTATACACAACAAATACACAGTTCCTTCTTCCTCTTGAGCCTAAGGCCGCTGCCTTTCATGTAGACAGCAGCAGTAAAACGTTTAGGAACCTAAAGTGTACGGTACTCATTTAGCTCTCAGAACCTACAGGGCCTCCAGCAGCTGTCGCCCAAACGGATGTCGGGCCCAGGGTGTTTCCAGGTCTGGGTCAGACTTCGGACCGAGGCAAAGATCTGTAGCTACTGTAGCCAGCGACCACACCTGGAGAGACCAGAGAGAAACATGGAAACTCAGACCCAGAGGGATGAGAGGACCAGAAATCAGAGTAGAAGCCCACCCTTCCTCAGATGTGGCCCCACGCCTTATGATTCTGAGGGTCCACGGCTGGGAGTTTAAGGAAATGCACAATTGTCAACCCCACGCCAGACCCACCGAATCACACGGGGCATTTTAACAAGATCTTCAGGGAATTTGTCTGAGACACAGTAGGCCTAAACAACTCTTCATATTCCGCAGACTTTGGGGAAACAACAGAGTGCAGTGACTTCAACGGGTCATTAAGGGAGCCAGGACACTCGCGTGACTTGCTCTGCTTTTCAGACCTGTGTCCCTTCACTCAGATAAGGAAGAACGGTGCTGCCTCCGTTAAGAAAGCTTCCACACGCTCTTGGACGCTTAAGACAAATGGGCCACGACGACGACACAGTCCTGGCTTCCTCTTTGTGGACCCCCATCTGGGAAAGGCCTCCACACTGGGGATCTCCTGGGCAGCACACGTCCTTCAGTGTCCACTAAATCCTAGACGCACTGCTCAAAGCACCGTGCTATGAAGAAACCCTGCCTCTTGAATGCTTCCAAACGCTGACATTAATCTCAGAAACACTTTCCTGAACGGCACTGTTTGTCCACTAACTGAAAAACATCAAGACGAGACTGTGAGAAGCTAGACTGGAGGATGCTTATAACTGAAGAACAAAAACACTGAGAAACAAACAAACAAACAAAAACGAGTAGAGACACCTAGCAGCCGTATAAGGTCCATTAAATCATGTGGAACAAATCGCACACACATTCTGGTTAACCACGTGCAAGACACTTGGGGTTTGCATTTGTCCTCATCATTCACAGCTCTCCGAATGGCTTTCTGGATCAGGATGTTTGCTGCCCTGACTGAAAATCCTACACGTGACTTCACCTCGCTATTTCTTCAACAGAAAGGATGACACTTAGAGTTATTTCTATAATTTTGCAAAATAGCACACATGCTGTCTTGAACACGTGAATAAAGAACAATTCCCTAGGTAATGGCACTGGTGTCATTTCTCCATCCCATTAAACGGTACCGTGACATAAATGCTGAAGATAAGGACAAGAACAGCAGTCACTACTAGATCCCTCATAGCCCGGGCATTACGATCTATCAGGCACGGGTACGGGAACTTCATAGATTTACTCACTGCATTCTCAGAGTGACCTGGAAAGTACTGCTCCCACTTTACAATGGAAGAAACGGAAAGTTCAGAAAGATTAGGTAATCTGTCTAAATCACACATCCAAAAAGTGACAGTACCCATATTCCAACTCAGGTCTGTCTGGATGCAAACGTCTTTCCAATTAATTCGAGCTTGAGTGACCTTCCAAATGCTCTCTCCCAGAAAAGTACGGGAAGCGTAAAAAAACAACACTTCTAGGAAAGAGTGTTTTCCTCACAGATTATGCTTTCAGACCACAAACCAAGCCTACCTTCATTTTGCATTTACCGTCTTACCATCTTCACAAGGTAATGAATTATTCTGACAGCTCTCATTTTACATAGAGAGGCCGAGAGAGTGTCACATAACTTGCCTAAGGCTTTACCTCTAGGCGGCACAGTTGAACTATGATTGTTCAACTGTTTATAGTTGAACTAAAAGTTCTGTGTGATTTCTGCTATCTCACGATGCTGCCTCCTCCGTGCTCACTGAACTTTAGCAGGCAGATTCTTTTAGAACAAGATTAGATGCAAGACTCGACAGTTCTCCCAGAGGGGTTTGGGGCAGAGCCTTAACAGTGTTTACTATGAGCCAACGAGGAACTGTAGGGCACTTTTTGTCAGATAAGAGTCGAGAGAAGGCTCACTGAGAAGACTTTAAGGGGAAACAGCCGACAGACCAGCTAGTGGTCCCCATGGCTCCATCTAACCCTCGTGCAAGGAGAGACAACGTAGGTTAGTCTTGAGCTGCAAATGGTAGTGAGGGAAGAAGGTGTGATGGCTTCTCTTTTTCTTTTTTTGTAAGCGATCATATATGAAGGTCACATTCCCCCCAGAGGGGATTCCAGGAGGCCAAGCAACACTCAGGGGTCCTGCTACCCTGCCTACCCGGGTACAAGGTCAAAGGTAGAGCTGGTCCTGGGACAGTTCCCACCACCTTCCCAGGGGCTGCCACTGAGTTCCCTGCTGGCTTGCCTGACACCAGCACTTTCTAGGAGAACATGACAACCGAGGGGGACGGCTTCCCAGTAGCCAACAGTGCAATGGTAACTGCTGGTGAACTTGTGGCTGAGCCCCAGGTCCCTGGAGGCCTCCTGGCAGAGTGGCTGCAGTTTCACCTGCAGGTCTTCTCTGATGTCCAGTTCTGCAGCTGTTGGATGAAGCAGGGAGTGGACACCATCTTCCCAAGGAGGCTATCTTCTTAGGGTGATGAAAAGCATTCTAAAATTGCCTGTGGTGACTGACGATTACAAAACTCTAAATATACTATAAGCCGCTGAGGTGCACATTTCGGATGCGTTAACTGGATGAGCTATGAATGTTGCGATAAAGCTGTTATAACAGCAACAAATGCTCAGCCTGCTTTAACACACTCGTCTTTTGTTAAAATTAAGTCATAAGTTAAACGTGCAACGACTCTCCATGTCAAAGAACACTTTAGCCAATCTTTTAGGTAAAGAAGCATGTTTAAAAGAGGGAAAAAAATGAAAATGCAAACGAATCAAGGGTACAAAGGGCAAAGATGTACCTCACCAAATTTAGGTAGGTGACGATCATGGTACTGCAATACAAAAGAAACGGACTAGGCGCTAAGTGCTTTAAGGCTTTTCCAAGTAAGCAGCAGAAGAAACACACCCCAGGGTGGGAAAACTGGTGCAATGATCCAGAACCCTACCTGGACGAGGTCCTTTCTCCCAACGAGCAAGGCTGAAGCAGCATTCTTCTGACACGTTTCCTGAATATCATTCACATTTAATCTGTAGGGAGAGGAGGGGAAGAAAAGCATCTTTCTAGTCTAGCTTCCTAACAAACAGACCAGTAACAGCCTCTTGTCACTCTGAAGCTCCTTGTCTACCTGACACGGAGAAACACTCACTGAGAGCTGATGTCATGCTGGGGGAACAGGCCTGCTCAACGTAAACTTGCTCAGCCTTCTGACGTCGGGAGACCAAGTAGTCCTCAAATACTGATCTCCCAGACAGCTTTTGCTGGGCATTCCCAAAGCTTGGGGGTCAACTGGAAAGGGATTTCAACATCTGCAACACTGACTTTGGTTTCGAACACAGAGTAGCATCTACACTACAAAATAAAAACTTTTCAGTGGGGAAGGAGAAGGTGGGGGGTAAAAGGGGAGAACCAATCACAATGATATACATATAAGCCCCTTGCAGTGAGCATTCAACAGTGGTCGGTCTCCTGACCATTAAGACATGAAAAAGGGTTCATGAGGGAAGGAGGGCGGGGAGTGGGGGGGGGGGCGGAAGCAGAGCTGATATCACGGGCTAAAGTAGAAAAAAATGTTTTGAAAATGATGACGGCAACATATGTACAAATGTGCTTGACACAATGGATGTATGTATAGATTGTGATAAGAGCTGTAAGAGCCTCCCCAATAAAATGATGTTTTTAAAAAAATCATAATCATCCTTGGTTGTAATCAAATAAAATGTAAACTCCCTCGATCATAATCAGATAAATTAAATTTCTAAATGAAATAAATACCGTATATACTCATGTATAAGCCAAGTTTTTCAGTACATTTTCTATGCGGTTTTTGTGGTAACATTAGGTGCCTCCGGTCTGGCCCCATCACACTGGCCGAGGCACCGAGGACACGCAGCAGAGCAGCAGGGGAAACAGTGACGAAACTCCCGGGGAATACCAAAAATAGACTTGGGAGACAGTGTGGCACCCGATCAGACTCGACTGGAAAACACTCGTAAAGGCCAACAAACAGACCTTGAACTACTTACAGGATTTTCCATTTCTGTCAGTGGCTTTCTTTTTGTTATTGTTAATTTGTTCTTGCTGTCTGCTGTTGTTATTACTTTGTTGGTTTTGACTTCATTGTTTTATTTGGCTTTGCCTGGTTTTGGCACTTATTAATGTATCTGCATGTCTATCTACATAAGATAGGCGGGATAAGTAATTCAGAGATGAAAACAATGGGACCAGTGGTTCTGGGGGATATGGGAGAAGGGGAGGTGGGAGAAAAGAAGTGTGTGTGTGGGGTGGGGGTGGGGGGACCAACCAGGGACAAAGGAACAACAAGTGAACTAAAATCAACGGAAGGAAGGTCATAGGACACCTAGTGGGGCTCAATCAAGGGCAATGTAGCAGCGAGGAATTACTAAACCCAAAAGAAGGCCAAACATGATGGTGGGACAAGAGGGAAGTAAAAAGGAAGTAGAGGAAAGAACCAGGAGGCAAAGGACATTTATAGAAGCCTAAATACAGGCATGAACATATGTAGATATATTTATAATGAGAGGGGAATAGAACTATGTACTCTTATCTATATGTTAAAAATTGAGGTTGCAGATGGACACTGGACCTCAACTCAAGTACCCACTCAACATAAGAACACTGTTCTAACAATCTGGCATTCTGTGATGCTCACCTTCCCGACACAATCGCTGAAGACAAAATGGGTGCATAAGCGAATGCGGTGAAGAAAGCTGATGGTGCCCAGCTACCAAAAGATATAGCATCTGGGGTCTTAAAGGCTTGAAGATAAACAAGCGGCCATCTAGCTCAGAAGCAACAAAGGCCACATGGAAGAAGCACACCAGCCTGTGTGATCATGAGGTGTCGATGGGACCAGGTATCAGGCATCTAAGACCCAGAATAAAACCATAACCAAGGTGAATGGGGTGGGAAGGCATGGAGTGGAGACCCAATGCCCATCCGTAGACAACTGGACATCCCCTCACAGAGGGGTCACAGGGAAGAGATGTGCCAGTCAGGGTGCAGCATAGCACTGATGAAACACACAACTTTCCTCTAGCTCTTTAGTGTTTCCTTCACCCCACTATCATGACCTCAGTTCAGCCTTACAAATCAGATTAGACTAGAGCATGCACACTGCTACAGATAAGAGCCCACAACACAGGGAATCCAGGATAGATAAACCCCTCAGGGCCAACAAGGAAAGTAGAGATACCAGGAGGATTAGGGGAGGGTGGGGGAAGAAAGGGGGAATTGATCACACGGATCAATCTAGAATCCCCTCCCAGGGGGACGAACAACAGAAAAGTGGGTGAGGGGCGACGGAGGTCGATGTAAGATATGAAAATAATCATCTGTAATTTATCAAGGGTTCATGAGGGAGGGCAGATGGAGGAGGGATGGAGAAAAGAGGGGGAAGAAATGGGGAGCTGATATCGGGGGCTCAAGTGGGAAGAGAATGCTTTGAAAATGATAATGGCACAAATGTGCAAATGTGCTGGACACATTGGAGGAATGTATGGATTATGATAAGAGATGTTAAGAGCCCCCAATAAAAGTATTTTTTTTTAATTAGCTGCTTCAGCTAATATTTGGGTCAACTTATCCTCAAGTATATATGGTAAAGAAACAAATAAATATAAATAAATAAATAAATTTTTCTCATCATGTGTTCAAGGGTAGGAAGGAGTGAGAGTCCACAGGTTGGCCTCCAATACCTATCACCCACACTACTGACTCCTTCCAAATGAGGTTCTATCTTTTTAACACAGGGGGTATGTGAAAAGCACAATTCTAAGAAGCCCCGAGATGCCTGTTCCCTGGCAGATACCCCTTGAATAATCTCTTCTCTTTGAGTGCAGGCAAGACCAGGGATGGGATGGGATAATTATTATTCCTAGAACCATCAATCAGTCAGTTGACTTTAAATTGATCAGCAGGGAGATGGTGATCCTAGGTGGACCTACCCCAGCCAAGTGAGTCTTCAGACAGAAGGTGAAGGATCACTGACAGCCTCGCAGAAGGTAAAATTCTTCATGAGCTGTAGAGCCCCAAGGGACTCATGGGGTTAACAACATGAGAGAGCTGGGGAGGAGACCTAAGCACTAGAAGCACGCACGTGCGCGCGCACACACACACACACACACACACACACACACACACCTCCTCCTCCAACCAGCACCACAATTTCAGCCTGGTGAGACCCTGCTCACTCCGGCCCTGACACCTGCCCCAGGGAAACTGGGTAGGAAATGTACACTGCCGCAAGCCACTGAGGTTGCAGTCACTGCTGACGCACCAACAGAAAATGAATACGCTGGGCTGCTCTGAAAACTACGCTGAGCAGCTCTCCTACTTAATCGCGATTCTGCTGAAAGCACCGCACCCTTAGAAACGCGCACTTACATGTACAGTTCTCCCAAGGACTTGTGGACAGGGAGAAGGCATGCGATGTCTTGGATGATCACTTTTCCAGCCGCTTTGATTGGCCGGTTGCCAGAGTCCGATCCCTCGCGCTTACTTTTCCATCTCCTCGATTTCTGGGGAGACAACAGGGTGTCAGCAACAGAGACTCGGACACTGGAGATGCACAGTTGCACAGCACATCAGAACTGGGTCATTGGCAATTGGCAGAGGCTTTACATGATCACGTCATGCCCACAATTACACGAATCAGCATCTGTAGGAAATAGAAGGATGACAGAGGGCATCCTTTGGAGCTCTTAGTCCAAAACCCTAGCAGGCGAGAAGAACCCAGTGCAGAGCAATGTACATTCTGCGGGTGCTCGGAGATAGGTCCAGGAATCGAGAATTAAAAACAACAACAAAAACCCCAGCAGCTAAACAAGTTAGTAAAGACCACAGAAACGTGAGAGAAAAGCAATGTTGAAGGTTGGGTTAAGCGCTAGGTTCACAATTTGTGATTGAAATCAGTCAACGTTTTTTTCTTCCTTCTCAGTTTCTTTAGATAGGGGCTTGGTGGGTGAAAATTTAACTCAGACACAACAGTGTGGGTTCCGCAAACCGTAATCCATGGTAGTAAGGCGGGGAAAAGCGTAGCCCACAGAGAAATGACCTTTTCTTCTATGACTTTCAGAGTTTCCAAAAGCAATTGCTTAAGAATGCCAAAAACACTTGGCAGAAGGGCTCAGGTTAAAACTGTGGAGGACCATGAGCACTGCCCACCTACCTGAGCCTACCTACACACGGCTATCGAGGAACCTGCGGGTGTGAGATGGAAGATGTCCCAGAGGATGGGAATTATTAGCACATAGCTCCCTAGAAGGACCTTCCAAAGTGACAAGAAGCCAGGAGAACAATATCCTGTCGTATTGTGTTGCCAGAACTTCAGGAGGCGGCCCATCAGTGAGGCAACTGAGCAGAGACGTGGACCTATCTCTTGACAAAGGAGGCAAAGGGAACCGGAGAAAGGGCCTGGAGAGCTGGCTCCACACGGAGCTGGACGAGCTGGCAGTTTGCTATGGATGCATTCCTGTGTCACGCTGTCTTCTCACCTCTCTAGGCTGTGGCTGGCGACAATCCCTGCCGTTGTGAATCTCACAAGGTTAATGAGGGTACAGTGGAGAGAGCTGTGGGAGGACAGGACTGTCTAAACTGGAAAGGGGGACTTTCAAAGATATTAATGGCTATGAATGCCAAAAAAAGCGCAGGGTTTTAGATTACGGTAGATCACTAAGTAGACGGCACACAAATAAATTCACTTTCTACAAGTGACTCCTATATATCACTCTTCCCTGCATTAGTTGTGGCCTAAATTTACCTATTTCTGACCACTAATGTCCCAACTGAATCCCCAAAGTGTCCCAATGCACAAAACCTCCCCTAGGATTGTGAAGTGTCACGGAACACCACCTAACATAGAACCATCCAACAGAGGACTGAGTGAGGATGGCGCAGGGCCAGGACCAGGTATACCGTGTCATTCTGCTGTGCAGAGTCCCCCGGAGTCGGAACCACCTTCCAACCCCTAACAACAACATGGGGTGAAACTACCTCTGGAGAGCTGGACTTAGTTCCTGGTGGGCAGGCGAATTAAATGGCTTACGGGAAAGATCTGTGTGTTATTTATCGTGATTTGTAAATACATGTACTCATACTCACTCGATCACTGACTGCCCTTGAATCTATTCTGACTCATAGCGACTACAAAGCAGAGTAGAACTGGCCCTGTGAGTTTCCAAGAGTGTCTCTTTACAGCAAAAGCCTGTCTTTCTCGCAGGAGTGGCTGGTAGTTTCAAACAGCTGACCTGTCGTTAGTAGCCCAACCGTGTAACCCATTTTACCACCTGTTGGGAACGGGGACCCATCTACCTTCCATTAGCAGCTCAATCATCACTTACTGGGTTATCCATACACAAGGCACTACTAGTCTTCAAGACAAAAGGAACCCCACTTATTACTAGAGGTAGCCCTGCAATCGTCTGCTTGCCCTGGTTGTTTTCTTAAGAATTATGTGCAGACTCATAAAAACACTACCCTTCTCGACATCAAACAGACTGACACGGGTACCAGGGAGGGGAGGGCCTGTTAGAGAGCCAGCAATCTGTCAGAATGGGCTGGAGCCAGGCAGCATTAGCCCACACAAGATGCAGGCCATCACACAAGCACTAAACACATGCCCTCACAGGGACATCGTTTTAGGGAAGGCAATGTAGTCTGTGTCTAACCTGCAGTGACAGTGGACAGCAAGGGATGGTTTGCTAGAGTAGGGGAACGCCCATTTTTACTGTGGTTTTCATTCAAGGTCCCAGGGGTGGGTTAAAAATGCCAGGACTGACACACCCACAGTCCATTTAATTGGTCATCTTGAATGAGAATGAGGCTCAGAGTGAAAGAGTGTCCCCCTGGACTGAAAACTGCAGCTCTGTCCTGAGCTGTGATATGAACTCTGGTTGGGCCTCGGGGCTGGATGGGCTGTCGCTCTGGCTCTTTATTACAGAGAAAACAAGAAGCAAGTGGGACAGGTGAGTGCTGTGCTGCTGAGATCCAAATGGAGGCCTTGTGAGCGGTGGGCTCAACTAGGTTTCAGGCTGAAAAGAACTACCATTCCCCAATTTTCATGTGCTTATAATGACAATGAGGCCCGGGTGCCCAAAATGGCTCATTTGCAAGCCAACTAGTCCATGTGAGAACTGCACGACTACTCATCCATGGGTACAACGTGTTTGCATGGGGATGTAAACATGTGCCTATTACTATGAACAGCCACATGAGCAGCTCCTGCTCTAAGCTAGCGTCAGCCTCCCCACAGCTCTATGAAAGGAGGTACTACCTCTACTTTACAGGTGAGGGCGCTGGGCACACTCAAGGTCCCGGGGGCACCCGAGCTGAGATGTGAATGTAGGCCCACATCAGACTACAAAGCTCTGATTTGTTGATTTGCTCTTAAGTGTGTGATTACAGATGAAAAAGAAAAAGAAATTTAGTCCTGATTGAGCTGCCTCCTAATATGTCGGCAGTGCGGTCCACTGTAAAAGAAATCCATTCCGCATATGAGTGTTTGGTTCTAGCGATCCCTCCCCTCAGCCATCCTCTGAAGGTTGTCACTTCTCTGCCAGGCACAGTGCCTGGGTTCTGCTAACGGGAGGAGTCTGTGGGGGAGCAGCAGAGGCATGCAGCCCCCTACTCATGAGGTCAGCCAGCTTCACACGGCACACAGGAGCCGGTCAGTCCCGGATGCTGCACCTCAGGCTCCCAGTCTGCACTCCAACTGTGGAATCGCCTTTCGGCACTGGCAGGACACCTCACATTCACGTCTAGGAGAATTCAGAGTCCTGCGGCAGATCTTATCTTCCTCCCTCTGCGGTGTGAAGCTGTAGCGAGCTATCCAGAGAAACAGACCAGGATGAGCTGTCAGCAAACATGTGGTGGTAGACACATAAAGGTCGTGGTCTTGGAGGACTTTTTTGCAATTCCCCTTTAGTGAATTACGGGAGTCTTGGCCTGTTATTTCCTGGACTTTCTGGTCTACTTCTGGAGATACCAGGAGCCTTAGGGTTCTTCTGTATGATCTGTACTGAATGGAACCTCACTGAGCTGCCTGTAATAGGAGATTCCTCAAAATAGGCTCGCCCTAATTATAGCTGCCACTAAGAATCCAGCTATAAAAGCAATGAGTTCTTTTATTCCAGCAAGGGATAACTAAAACATTATCAAAAATCTTTAAGGGATCACAAAAATTTGCCATTAAAAAAAAAAAAAGGTTGATAATGGTTTTAAGATACATAATCACTCCCCTAAGACCACAAGGGGCCGCTCTGTAATCCTGTCTCGTGGTCACTTACTCTGGGCCTCCATGTCAAACAGGCTGAATCTCAGATGTTATTTGATGTCATTTGGGGCCTTCAGTCCTATCTGCTGGGAGAGATTTTCAGGGCATTTCCCCCATGTCCTGGCAAGAAGAGAGTTCATATTCTTCCCCATGTCCTGGCAAGAAGAGAGTTCATATTCTGCCCACACCTTACCTGAGACGGCCTGCCCCACCTTCCTATCTTACTGGCGACTTCAGGGGCTCCTCTTGCCTGTGCAACAGGCAGGTAACAACATACAAACTTCCCTTTGGACTCTGGGCCCAGTGAACAATGACACCCTGGACTAAAGGGAGCAGTAAATCTGTCCAGGTTTGGCAAGGGCTCTGTGGCCCAAATGCTCCAGTCCCACTCTGATGGGAGGGCAAATGGCTAGTTCTGGAGGGGCGGAGGGTTTGTGTTTCTCTCAGGTCTTTTCAATGCCCATCAAAGGGAATACCCCTTCCCCACAGATTTCATGAAAAGGGATGGAAGGAAGAGAGCCAAGCAGGACACAGACAAATTACTGTGGGGTGAGCACCGGGTTGCCCCTCTGAACACACCAAGAAGGTGCCCGTGGAATTATGGGAAAGAGGAGGAGGAAGGAAGGAGCGGAGCTGGTGGGGGGGGGGGGGAGGCAGAGGTGCAAATAGCACTGAATGACAACCAACAGCCAGCTTGCCACTGTACCACCAGTGTTACTGCTACAATCGGAGGCAACATCGATGCCAATAAAGGGGTTAAATATAAAAACAGCCCAAGAATAAGCCACCAACTGCTTCGCAGCAACCCCGTCAACACTGCATAATCAGCAGAGTGGGCCGTGAGCGAAGTGAGCTCCCGTTACAATAGCAGAGGGAGCTGGGCCTTTGGGAAATTCCGTGTCTTCAGTTGGTTGGTTGGTTGGAAAAGGTTCTTTGAGGAAAGGTGCCCCATCAGTGGCTCCCAACTGCAGGTTGTTGGCAGCAGTGGTCCTTGCTATTCGGGGCTCCGGATATCAAGGGGTCTTTCTGAAAGGCTATAGGACTGCTCCCCGAAGGATGCTTTATACTAAATGAACTTTTACACAAGAGCCTCAAGGCTGGCCTTACACAGCTTGAGGTCACCTTGCTCTGCTGAAGTCATGAAGGGGCAGGAGAGGAAGACAGAAGAGGACAGATGGCCAATCGAGTGAGTGGTAAGAAATGCTGAGAAGGAAGCGAGAATGTCCAGAAGCAGGTTTTAGGCTCAATGAGAAATGTATCTTGGGGAGGCAAGGGGAGATTGCTTTAGAAAATTCTCAGAAGATTAAAAACTATCGTATGTGTTATGCCAATGCAGCAGGTGGGCACCTCCCTCTCTGAAGCAGACCAGGACTATTGGGACAGAGTGGTGAAAGCCTCTTGTATCTTCCTCTGCTGCCTTCCACGCCCAGGGTAAGCCTGTCTTTGGAAAGCTCTATGACGTTAGGGAAATCAGGCTTACAACCGAGGTTCTTTCTGAGAAACCCAGGATTAAGCTTCATCTTCACACAAGTATATTTGCAATCTTAGCGATATCACCTGCAGTGACAGTGGACAGCAAGGGATGGTTT
>NW_022106189.1:36800778-36817787 GCF_000313985.2 Echinops telfairi
CCTGTGAAAGGGTCGTTCAACCCCCAAAGGGGTTGTGACCCACAGGTTGAGAACCGCTGCCCTAGGCTAACCGATATTGCAGATATATCAACTACTAACAGCTGGTTTCACCGTCAAACTTGAGGACTAGCACCTTCCCTCTGCTTTCTAATTGCCTCTGACATCTCTAGGGCTTTTAAGGTCGCTCATACTTTATGATTTCTCCGAGGGAACCTTGAACCTCTGCTAGAACATTTGCGTGACTCTAACAGTATGACCTAACTCGAGCAGGTGACAAAACATACAAAAACAACAACACAAGAATCCAATCTCAATCCCCAATGGCTTTCTCTTTGCAGCGTGCAGAAAACCCTTCATAACCCCTTTATTCCTCCATTTTCGGGCAGCTATCGTCTTCCAATCCTTTATCCTCCTTGAAAGTTCTCAGGGGTGGAGATCAAAAAGGGAATAAGAAAAACGGTGGAGAAACTTCCTTATTGAAGATGAAAAGGATCTTAGTAAATGGAAATTGCTTCTAGGAAAAAAGTAGTGGTGCTATCGAAACAAGACACCTAGAGGATTGGGAACCGCTCTTGGGAGGACCAAGCTCAGAGGAACTCCAGAGGCAGGGCCGGTGGCCTCCGAAGGACAGCCTTTATTGTTACAGGGCATTCCTTGCACCTCCGTGGGACAAGCGGGCCCCTCATACATGGGATGGCTCTAAACAAGCCCCAAGGAGAGATCATTATTTCAGATTCATCACAAAATAACTGACTTATTTCATCCTAACTACTACTATGCTGAGCCACCTGAAATGCATTTCATTTTTGAGGTAAAAAAATAGGCCTATCTCAACGACTTCATGTCATCCAGTAAAATGAACTCCTTCAAGGGACTCCTAACTCCTGGTAATGTTCTATTTCTTGACCTGTGTGATTATTGGACTATTGATTCATTGCATTATATTATGAACTTTTCTGAGTTTATAATCTACATCAAGTGCTTTGTGTAAAATCACATTAAAAAAAATTTTTTTTAAACTGTCTGCCCCGTATCTGTCCGTGACGATTTAACTCAGTTCGTCCCAGTCATCAAAAGGCAGTTTATTCTAGGGAGGTTTGGTGACAATTAGAGCAGCACACTTCAGCTCAATTTGTGTATCAGCCTCCCAAAAAATCACGTTTTTAAGCGCTCCCCATTCTATGGGGTCACAATTTGAAACAGAATTTGGAGATCATTTGCTTTGTGGCACTAGGGAACTGTGCTAACAGAGACCCTCTCCCTTTTCCAAGGAGAACCAACCCACGGAGGACCACCCCAAATTGAAGTGTCACACTCCTTCCTCCACTCCTCAACAAATCCCCAGCAAAACCTCCTAGCCTTGTGATTATGGTACAGTGCTCAGCTGGCAACCAAAAGGTTGGTGGTTCAAACCCACCACCTGCTCTGTGGGAGAAAGATATGGCAGTCTGCTCCCATGAAGAGCACCGTCCTGGAAGCCCCAGGGCAGCTCTAGTCTGTCTGCTGTAGGAGTCAGAATAGACTTGAGAGCAAAAGGGCGTTCAGGAGAGCAGATCATGAAAAACAGGGAAACAGGAAAACAGCTTTATGACTACTTTTGCAGGAAGTTGCAGCCTCACGTGGAACTGGAGTTTTTGACTAAAGATGGTCTTTTCCTGGATTACTGCAGATGTAGTTAGTTGAACTGCAACACACCTTATCATATGATCTTCCTGTGGACCCATTTTTAATTTGTTCCAGTTTTCAGTATTTTCTGCTTTCTTTTCTATGGAGGTTTTCCTCGGTTTTATTTTGTTATTGAATGCTGCTGGGTGTTTTCTATTGTGTTTCTTCTGTATATGAAATCCAGGGTAGGCAAAGCTACAGAGGCAGTAAGTGGACCAACAGTTTCTCAGCGGTTTGGCAGGGAGGGCTGGGAGGAAATGGGAAGCTAATAACAGTGCGTACAAGAAAGAAGAAACTGTTCTAAAATGAATGGTGGTGATGACTACAGAACTCCTTTTACAATGATAGAATTATTGGATTATATGATAGGTGAGTTACATATCAATAAAACTGTTAACATTAATTAATTAGTCAATTAATTTTTAAACGATGGCCTTTCTACACCACTGCAAAGTCTCAGGTGCTGGTCAATTTACTTTGCCCATCTGAACCAAAGCAGGGGTTATAATCTAACATGAGCTGAAGGGGAATTCAGAACTGCCTCACAGGCTAAAAGATTTCCTCAACCTGGCTCTGATACGAAAGAAAATCCCACATTTACTCAATCGTGAGTTTGCTTGGCTATTCTGGCAACTAAATATCTTAATTCCAACCAATTTGTTATATTATCTACTGATAATTATCTGCTGACTTGAAAAAAATTTTTTTGAAATTAAAACCCTGGGGGAGGATATAGCTCAGTAAGTGTTCTGAGGAACTTCCTGACAGCCCAAATAAAACCAAGCCCCGCGCCTCGTCATGAGAATTCCGACTCACAGCAAACCTATAAGACAGAGTAGAAATGACCCATAGAGCTTCCAAGCCTGTAAATCTTACAGAAGTAGACTGCTGTATCTTTCTCCTGTGGAGCTCCTGGTGAGTCTGAACTGTTGATCTAATGGTTACTGGTTATGTACCACACACAACCTGGGCTCCTCTGTGACAGCCAGGGAGACAAAATTCCATCAGAGACAAAATAAAGTGGATGCATAAGGTTGCCCAGAAAGGTAATAGAAAAGTCATTTCCCGATTCAACTGAACAGCTTTGCCCAAGGCTGGCCCTGTCCTAAACGTCAGTTCCAGCCACTTGTTTCAGTCGCTGTGGCCCTAAGACGAGACAACGGAGACGGTCAGCTGTTAGTGGGAACCATGGGAACCAAGGGTGAACACTGCACTGCCAGGAGACTAAAGACATACCTAATCCTTGCTAGATGTTTTACTTAAACTCATATGATATTTTATTTTGGGGTTTTGCAAATTTCTTTTTTTTTAATCTCTTATTTTTTTTATTTGATATTTTATATCATGATAGGCAATCCATCATTTTCCATTTAGTGGAGGACAACCACAGAGAATCACTAAGGATAGAGGATGTGCAGAAGCTCACGGGTAATTATCTGTTTAAAACATCGTGTCACTTAGGTCGGTTTCAGCCAGACTCCCCATTTAATGACACGGGAAGAGCTCTTCGGGTCTCTTCTACTGCTCTGCCAGTCTTTTATACATTATTCTCCCCAAAGGCTTATGGCAGCTAAAATGTAAAATTACTTACTTTAGGGACAATGTGTGCCTTAAACACCTGGGTGTTTTAATTTTTTTAAATTAAATTGGTCCATTCAAATGGATATTTAAGCGAAGATTTCACAAAAATACAAAAGCTCTCAGCAAATCAACTTCGGAGCTTTGCAACAGAGATGAAGATCTATCTATGCAAGATGCCAAGCCTTCTGAAGCATTCTTAATTGGTTTACAAATAATGTAAAACTGGAAGCTAAATTAAATTCTCCACTTGAAATAATGAGAACCAATAGGAAGCGAAGACTATGTTGGGGCTTCAAATAGTGGAAAAATTCCATTTTCCCACAAACTTTTTGAAGGTTCCTTCGCCTCATTGGATTTAAGAACGAATTCTCCAAATGTACAGCAGTTACAACCAACTGAGGTGCCAAGCAATGATTCTTCTTAAAACTAATGTGGAGAGCCAAAAGTTATAAGGGGTTACACATTTAGCTGCTCTGCATGGTGGACAGGGAGACAAAGAACAGGAATCCATGGGAAGTAATGAGTCCAAGGCCATGGCTCTCCCCTTACCCGTTCCTTGTAGTAGAAGGAGCTGATTGACACCAGCTCTTTCTCACTGCGGGTGGGGCTCCCACTGTACAAGCGAAGGTTCCCGGGGGCCTCAGTGCGGATCTTCATTGGAGCAATCAAGCCAGTGTGATAAGCAGACAAGGCCGAGAGTGATCTGTGGTTGAAAGCACACAATTAGTCATCGGTTTCCCACTCATTCCATATTTCTAAGCAGTGGAACCAACGGTGGTAGAGGAGAAATAGACAAAACAGGAAGAAAATGGAAACTGATTTCCTATTTTTGTAGGAATACAAAAGACCGGATATAATTAACTCAAAGTATGAGATTTTAAAACTCTACTAAGGGTATGGGGCTGAGAAAAAGACCCACAAATATATGGTCAACTGATTTTCAACACAAGTGTCAGTAGAGAGGAAAACCTTTGCTATAAATGGCACTGAAACAACTATGCGTTTATACAAAAAGAAAACCCAAAGACTCCCTATCGCACATTATCTATAAAAACTTACTTGAGATGGCTCATGGATCTTAAATAAGCAATTTTAAATCATAAAGCTTTTAGAAGAACACACATAGTCACACAAAACAAAAAGCATTAAATATACATATATATATATAAATGATAAAATAGACATCATTAAAATTAAAAACCGCTAATCAAAAAATTCATTTAAAAGAGAAAAGACAAGCCACAAATAGGGAAAAATTATTTATACACATCCAATAAAGGACTTAAAACTAGAACAGATTTTAAAACGACTACAAGTGGGTAATGAAAAGGCACATAACCTCCTCCTGCCCCATCCCCCCAAAAGAAAACACTGCCACTGAGTTGATTCCGACTCCTAGTCGCCCTATGTACAGGGTTTCTGGGGCTGTAACTCTTTAAGGGAGCCGACTGCTTCATCTTCCTCCCAGAGAGCAGCTGGATGTTTTCACCGCCAACCTGTGGACGGCAGTCCAACACCCTGTCCACAGCACCACCAGAGCGCCAAGATAGAAGCACAGTTCATTATCAAATGGGCACACAGACCTGAACAGGAACTTCATAAAGAAGGTACCCAAAGACTCAATAAGCACACAAAAGACAATCAATATTATTATTAATCAGCATCATGAAAATGCAAAGTAACAAGGAGGGCCTGCTGCATACAAGCTAAAACTGAGAAGATGAACAATACCAAAGTTGGGAAAGGGATCGGAATCAGACTCCACAACATTGCTGATGAGTGTAAAATGACACCACCACTGTGGACACGTTGTTGGAAATGTCTATTAAAGTCAAGCATGTATCGACCCTATGATCCAGCAATTGGACTTCTCAGGTAGATCGGCAGGTCCATAAGAAGCCTTGCATGTAGAATAGCCCCACCGTGGACACATTCCAATCAATCCGTCAACATTCTCCATCAATAGGAGAACAAATTATTACAGGAAGACAATGAATACTCTGTATCAAAGCAAAGAACTTAAGAGGATGACATCGGCAAATGGTGGGGATATAGCAACATTATGTGGAGCCAAATACACAGGAAAGAAAGTGGTGCTGAGTTCGTGAACTTCTATTTAGACAGGTTCAAGAACAGGCAACGCATGCTGATGACAGTCAGAACACTGGTTTCCTCTGAAAGGAGAAGCTGGAAGCAGACCAGGAACTTCTAGCAGAGGATGCCAGCAATGTGCTCCATCTTGATTTCAGTGTTGGTCATCAAGATGCACTCCGGGCATGTGGGAATTGTAAATTTGAAGAAAGTGCTGTTAGCATTTTGGACTCTGACCCAAATATGGTATATTACCATATACCCTCGAGTATAAGCTGACCCGACTATCAGCTGAGGCACCTAATTTTATCACAAAAACTACATTAAAAATGTGTTGAAAAATTTGGCTTATACATGAGGATATATGGTAGTTGTTTCCCTTTGGAAAGTTGTCATTGGTTTTGAGCCTAATTTTTCAAAAAGGGGCCCAGTTCAATGGCGGGAATCTCTGGTGCATACCCTCCAGGTCTCATCTACCTGGGTTATTACGGAGTGGTGCCTACTCATGTACTCGGTCCAACCCCTTTTCTCTCCTAATTAAACCCCTATCCAATATATCTGGGCACTTGTAGCAGCAGGGCTGCCCAGGTCATCAAGGCCCCCCGCAAGGTAGAACCAAAAATTCCTAATATAATCTTTATGTTTGGGAAAGGACAACACAAAAAGCCAACCATGCATCAGCCCTGGGAAACAGAAAGCACTCACATGTGCCGGGCAGAATGCTAAATGCTTTACTCACCGAGTCAGCGAGTCTTTACAACAACTAAGGTATGTTACTATTATGCTGTTTTGCTGCTGAAGAAATTGAAACGCAGTTTAGTTTGCTCAGGGCTGCACAAATAAAACAGCAAATCCTAAGATTTTGGATCTAAGTGATTTGGCTCCGAAATTCATATTCATGGCGATAGATGGACTCACAAAGCAACAAACCTCTGTTACCAGTGGTCCTCCCAGGGACTTGGACAGGAAAGGAATGGCTTTCACATGTTAATTGAAAACTTCTGTGGTGGCATTTTTCAACATATTATTTATGTAATTAAATTGCGTTGGTACTGTGAGAAGTAATATACTTGGGTTGTGGGGCTCTGTTCTTTTCATCATTTTCCCAATTTATTATTTAGTCAAATAATGCTTCATCCACAGAGAAAAAAACTCAACTCACTGCTCTTGAGTCAATTTCAACTCATAGCAACTTAATGGAACAGAGTAGAAGTGTCCTGGAGGGTTTATAAGCACATAAACCTTCATAAAAGTAGAAAGCCTACCTAATAAAGTGATTGTTTTTTAAATGGAAAGAAAAAAAAAGTAGAAAGCCTGGTGAAGAAAGCTGATGGTGCCCGGCTGTCAAAAGATATAGCATCTAGGGTCTTAAAGGCTAGAAGATAAACAAGTGGCCATCTAGCTCAGAAGCAACAAAGCCCACATGGAAGAAGCATACCAGCCTGTGTGATCACGAGAAGTCAATAGGATCTGGCATCAAAGAACAAAAAATCATACCATGGTGAATGAGAGGGAGTGCAGAGTGGGGACCCAAAGCCCATCTGTAGGCAACTGGACATCACCTTACAGAAAGGTCTTGGGGAGGAGACAAGCCAGTCAGGGTACAGTAGTACAGCACCAATGAAACATACACTTTCCTCTAGTTCTTTAATGCTTTTTCCCCACCACTATCATGATCCCAATTCTACCTTACAAATCTGGCTAGAACAGAGACGTACACTGGTAAAGATCAGAGCTGGAAACACAGGGAATCCAGAACAGATAAACCCCTCAGGACCAATAATAAGAGTAGCGATACCAGGAGGGGAAGGGGAAAGTGGGGGAGAGAGGGGGAACTGATCACAATGATCTACACATAACCCCCTCCCTGGGGGACGGACAACATAAAACTGGGTGAAGGGAGACATTGGACAGTGTAAGACATGGAAAAATAACAATGATTTATAAATTATCAAGGGAAAGGGAGGGAAGGAAGGTGAGGGAGGGAGGGGGGGAAATGAGGAGCTGATACCAAGGGCTCAAGTAGAAAGCAATTGCTTTGAGAATGATGATGGCAACAAATGTACCAATGTGCTTGACACAATGGATAGATGTATGTATGGATTGTGATAAGAGTGGTATTGAGCCTCCAATAAAATGATTTTAAAAAAGTAGAAAGCCTCCTCTTCCTCCCAGTAGAGGGAAAAGCACATTAAAATAAGAATTTACCTTGTTTTGACAACAGCTTTTCTCAAGCTATTCCTGAGACAAAATGATTAGATGGAAAAATTTGAATAAAGCTATTGCCAAAACAAAGTAAACTCATTTTAATGTGTTTTACCTTTATCGAGAGTCCTGGTGGCATAGTGGTTACATATTGGGCTGCTAACTGCAAGGTCAGCAGTTCAAATCCACCAGCCACTCCGAGGGAGAAAGATGAGGCTTTGTGCTCCCATAAAGAATGAAGAGTCTCAGAAACCCACAGGGGCTGTTCTACCCTCTCCTCCAGGGTTCCCACGAGTCAGAATCGACTTGGCGGCCGTGAGTTTGGTTTTGGCTTTAGTGGGCTGCGCACTGAGCTGTGAACCACAAGGTCAGTGGTTGGAACCCATAACCTGCCAGGCCCATAGAAACCCATAGGGGCAGTTCTACAGGGCTTCGATGAGTCAGAATAAGCTCAAGGGTAAAGAGTTTATAGAAGTGTTTTTTTCAATGGTTTGGTAGTAACCCAACCCATCAATGGAAATCTCCGTTTAGTAGCAATTGAAAGAATCTGGATCATTTTCAGATAAACCTTATAATGAGAACTTACTGGAGAAATTTAAAAATTGCCCAAAGCCAAACTCAGTGGCCATTCTCAGGTTTCTAACCCTTCTGTAGCTGTGAACACAGGTGACTTCCGCATCTCACAGACTCACCTGGGAGTGGGCTCTGTCGGAGACACTGCTCTGTGCATCGTCATCGGCCTTGTGAAATACACCAGATAACCTGACAAAGGAGGCACCACACATATCAGTGTCAATCACCTAGACAAGCGAGGCCCTAAGGTAGCCCGGGTCACTTTTTTATATTTCTGTACACCTGAGCGTGAAATCATATTTTCCTGAGTTGCAATGGCTCATGAGGGCAGTGAGTCTACCAGCAGCAAACCCGAGAATCCCCAGGAATCCAGGAGGTGGATGGAGATGCAGATGGTTTGAATGCGGTCCTCACATGTACTTTACACCAGGAGGTTTCAAAAAGTTTATGGAAAAATGGGAATGAAACACAATGGAAAATTTCCATGAATTTTTTAGGGTGCCCCTCTCATATTTCCTTGAAGCTAGAGGATATTCCCCATCCTGGTGAGGATGAATGGTCTCACTAGGAATTAAAATCCCAGGTCATCCGAATAAAACAAAATTACTACTGAGCATTCCTAGAACAGGCCCCCACACATCTATTCAGCAGGAGACACGAAACACTTACGGGAGTCTTTTGGAGCTCTTAGGGGAAAAATGAAAAAGAAAATCTTCCGTGGAGATATTTATGCAAACTATACCATAGTCTTAGTTGCTCAAACTCTAAACACCTGCAATCAGGGAACCAAGAACAGACCAACCTGCCCCACAGAACCTGGCCCCAGAAGTCCTCGGAAAGGGGATGTTGGCGTCCTGGTATGACCCGTAAGCGGTGGTGACACGAGCAAACGTTGGTAAGGGCGGTGTGACCGAGTTTGGGAGAGCAAAGGGGTTGCTGGAAGCACTGTCTTCTTGGTTCTGAAATTTAAAAATCAACAAGCTAAAATAAAACCAAAAAAATTTTTTTTAAAGAAAACTTTTAAAAATGCTGGACTATGACATCAACACACAATTATAAAACCAGGTAGCCCAAGATTTTAGGGAGGAACAAAACTCAAAACCAAAGTCATTACCCATCCAATCAATTCCCACTCCTAGTGACCCTCCAGGGCAGGGAAGAACTGCTTTGTGGGTTTCTGAGACTGTAGCTCTCTATGGGAGTAGAAAGCCTCATCTTTCTCCCAAGCAGTAACTGGTGGTTTTGAACTGCTGACCACAAAGTCCAACGTGTAACCAGGGCTCAGAAACTGAGCACTAAAGCACATATTGGCACACCAAGTTCACCCTTCGCACCACAAAGGATTCGAGGCAGGAGACAAGCTGGCGCAAGCAGGGCTCCAAACAACTCTGGTTGCGTTTCACTTTCTGCAGAGACGTGTCTTTCAGGATCTGAAACAAGGAACAGAGCACAGTCAAGCGTGGCTGCAGAGTTCTCCTGATTTGCTTTTATTCTGCCACACCGCCGGAAATAAAGGAGATGCAAAGACTGGGTCCCGGTTAAGTCTGTCTGAGGCTTCCTACCTTCCATGGAAGCTCAGAAAGGTGAACTCCATTCTGATCCCGACAGAAGCCCTTTCCTCAGCCAAGGTAAGCACACACACCCTGGCTTAAGGAGGAGGTCCTAGTCATGGGATGACGGCTCTTCCTTCCTAGTGAGTTCTCCGCCCCCACCTTTCCCCACCCCACCCGACACCCATGAGAAATCTCAGTACCTGAGTAGCAGTAATACACATTGGACTGAATTGAAAACTGCTGAGTGATACAGGCCAGTGGGGGCAGATCTCGCGTTAGTGAAAATTTAATGTATCTTTATTTTTGTCCTTACAACTATAAATTCTAACATATATGAGGAACACGATACACATATATACATACAAATACATATATGAATGAATTGGTATGCACACAGTGAAGCTATACGTTAGACTTGCATTCCTAATATAAGAGTCAACACTGACATGGCGCAAATCCAAACAGAAATGTGGTGTTAAGTGTGAAAGCTGCACTGAATATTGAAGACTGTATTAGCCATATAAAGATATAGATGTTTGGGCTATATTTGATACAGTAATAGTTTGGACATTCTGAAGAAGAGCAATTATTGTTGAAGTAAGTAAATTATCAAAATATACTTATCATAAATCATCACTGTTGTTCATTTCTGTTGAGTCAACTCTGACGCTGGGGCCTGTGTGTGTCACGGTAGACCTCTACAGGGTTTTCAGGGGCTGAATTTTAGGAGACTGTCAGGTTTTTTTCCGGAGGCACCTCTGGGTGGACTCAAACCGTAACCATCTACACCACCCAGGGGCGCTACAACTACATCTAGCTCAAAGGAAGTGGAATTGCAGGGTTCTTAACCTGGAGTTAACAGAGAGCTTTAAGGAGATTTTTGCACCTTCTGAAAATTATAGGAAAAGCTAGGCAATGTTTTCTTCTGGGGAAGTGTCTGCAGTTTACACTAGAAGTTCAAAGCGGAGTCATGACCTGAGAAAGACAGGAAACTACCACTTGTCTCCACACAAAGCAAGTCGGAGGTGTGGGAGACAGACTGCTAATACTGCAGTTTATAAGGAGCAGATGACTCCAAATCTTGTCTCCAGCAGATTTCTCATCTAGCCTCCCTCCTCAACTCAGACACTGATGAATGCGAGCAGAACCCTTCTCTTAGAGCATCGTGGGGGATTTGTGAGCACCGGTCCTCACCTTCAGCAGCTTTGCCTTCATTGTGGACGTGATGGTGGTGGGGTTAATAAACTGGAAGGATGGGGCAGCGTTGTTTGGGTACTGTGCAGGGAACTTCACCAGCATCTTGACGCGGTGGTTGCTACAGTGCACAGACACTGTACAGCTCCTGTCTGCTGCATCCATCTGCCAATCACAGCACAGAGGGGTTAAAGTACGCTATCTGAATGCTCCATGTTCCTGGAATTAAGGTAAAGGGACGGGGTGCCAAGTTTTTTCTCCTGAAAATAACGTGCTCTCACACGCAACGAGAAGAAAGGATGGCCAGTTCTGGAACAACACAAGTACCAATTGAAAATAAAACAAAAGAAAAAAAAAGAAAAGAAAACAAAAGTGATCATGCCTTTGAAAAGCTGCAAAGGGAGAGCAAAATCTGTTTATTTTGAGAGGAAAAATAAGGTCGAATGAATTTCTTCTTTAGATGCCCTGCCTTCAGTTGAAAGCTACGCCCAGGTCCATCCATAGAGACAGGAAGGAGACCACCAATGGCTGCCAGAGAGTAAGGGGAGGGAGAGAGGTGGGGGGTGAGTGACTGTGAGGGCTTCTGGGTGGAGAGATGGAAATGTTCTGAACAGAAAGAAAACCACATGTATGGAGAGCTTACCATGATCCTGCTGATGATTTCATTTCTTGGGATGGGCTGCGTGTATGTTTGTGAATGTACTAAGAGTCAACGCATCGTACACTTTCCAGGGGCCAACCTCACGGTCTGTGAATTCCATTTCAATTTTAAAAAGTACCCCTGAGGGAAGGAATCAAGATGTCCTCCTGTGGCTATACCACTAGGCTATCAACTGGGACAAGGGGCCTGTAAATTGAGCTTATTGAGAAAATCAACTCATGGATCCATCCTGTAGCTCTTGGGATTTCTTGTGTTGCCAACAAGAGGAGTCAGCCCAGAGGATGGACATGAGCCACACATGGGGTAATTTGGGACTTGGATTCAAATATTCTCTTGAGCACAAAATAGCTGCTGACCTTGGGCAAGATCACAGTTGGGTCTCCCCATTTCCTCATCTGTAAAGTGAGGATCAAAACCACTGATGACTGAGTTGTTTCAGAGACCAAGTGAGGTCATTCTGGAACAGCCCCTCTCGCTGCCTACCTGAATCTCGGCAAAATAAAACCAAAAGAGCTTTAAAACTTCTTCTGGATTGATGAGTAAGTTTCTGAGGCAAAGAATTTAGTCTCTGCCTAGAGACTAAGTAAGTGAATCTCCCCACATGCTTAGTCAAAGGCTCCTGGATTTATTTGCCCTACTGCCCACTTTGCAGTAAAAATACTCACTCAGTGCCCCCTGGCCATAATGAACCTTTAGTAGCCCATCTCCCAGGACAAAGTACAGGCATCTGCTTTTGCAGCCTCCCCCCACCCCAGGGATGGTAGCGCCCACGCTGGGAAACAATGTAGTAAGTATATGAGAATATTTGGTTATCATCATCTATGTCAGAGGTAGAGGACCTTTATACTAACCAGGCCATTTGGATATTTATAACATCATTCGCAGGCCTGCTCTACTGGGTCAAACATTTAACTAACTTACCCCTAATATGACGACTGGCACTGCTTCTCTTTGAAGTTGCTCATTCCCTCTATAACTTGGATCAGGGATGGTAATATCTGGCCCACTGACTGATTCGCAAATCAGCTAACATCAAAGACAATGTTTAAAAAAAAAAATACCCCCAAACTCACTGCCACTCAGTCAATTCCGATCCATTGAGACCCTACAGAACAGAACAGAACTGATCCACGGGTTTCCAAGACTGTGTAACTCTTCACTGGAGTAGAAAGCCTCATCTTTCTCCTGTGGAGCAGCTGGTGGTTTTGAACTGCTGTCCTAGTGGTACAAAGTCAAACATGTAACCAGGGCTCCTCGGAGAAGACAGGGCAGCACAGTAAAAAGAAATCTGGAGAGGCAGGAGGTCTGGATACCAAATTCTACCCTGCCATGAACTTCACGAGAGAGCCTGGCCTGGTCACTAAGTCTTTCAGGGTCTCAGTGTGGTCCTAGACAGTAAAGCAAGGGGCTGAGGCACCAAAGGTGAAGCTGCCATACAAACACGACAGCTTAACTTACGAGAAGAGCACAGGGTGTGTGAAACTCTCATGCCTACAGAAAAGCACAGAGAGAGACTTCCATCGGGGGAAGCACAGCCATCACAAACAGCAGTTAACATCACGCTAAGGCTGAGTTAGCACAGATGGTGAGAGACCAGCTGGGAGAGACTGCTCATTCACTCTGAGTACCTCCACATTGACGTTCCGGATCTGCACATTGATCAGGGAGAACTCTTGCTGCAGAGTCTGAGGCAGCCCCAACTGATCAGACTTCCGCTCTTCTTCCAGGTGACTGGGAGGATCTTCCTTTGAGGCTAGAAGAAGAGAGAAGTTCAAGTATTGAAAAACATTCTTGGAGAATGAATCAGAAAACAGGTCTAAAGTTTCTGAGCTTTCCTGTCAGTTGGAAAAAAGCAGAAAGCAGAAACACACGTCATTTAACCTAAGCTTAAGGAGACCAGGGAGACACTTATCCTGAGAGTGTGCAGGCTGCCTTCTGGGAGGAGGCCGACGAGGTTGGCCAGAAGCAGGCTGGGGACTACATACACTTCCCACTGGTGGGATTCTGGTGACCTACCTACTAAGCTTTCCGTTTTATGCAGGGATAGAATTCAGACATGACAAACACTGTGCCCAGAATGAGTGCGTGTGTGCGTGCGTGCGCATGTGTATGTGTGTGTATGTGCATGTGCTCACGCACGCACCTGGCATGAAGATCAAATCTACCTTCTACAGAAAGACCTTAGTGATGACACAGGAAAGGAATTACCTGGGAAGATTTCTTTTCCCCCAGAAAATCATAATGATGTAATTTTTTTATTCATTGGAAACATTGTAAGCTAGGAATAGCAGAGAATGGCCTTAACCTTTGGAGACCCAAAGCCCATCTGAAGGCAACTGGACATCCCCTTACAGAAGGGTCGCGGGGAGGAGACGAGCCAGCCAGGGTGCAATATGGTAATGGTGAAACATACAACTTTCCTCTAGTTCTTTAATGCTTCCCCCCGCCCCCCAACTATCATGATCCCAATTCTACCTTACAAATCCGGCTAGACCAGAGGACGTACACTGGTACAGATAGGAACTGGAAACACAGGGAGTCCAGGACAAATAACCCCCTCAGAACCAATAACGAGAGTAGCAATACCAGGAGGGTAAGGGAAAGGTGGGGTAGAAAGAGAGAACCAATCACAATGATCTACAAATAACTCCCTCCTTGGGGGACAGACAACAGAAAAGTGGGTGAAGGGAGACGTCGGACAGTGTAAGACATGACAAAATAATAACAATTTATAAATTATCAAGGGTTCATGAGGGAGGAGGGTGGGGGAAAGGGGAAAAAATGAAGAGCTGATATCAAGGGCTCAAGTAGAAAGAAAATGTTTTGAGAATGATGATGGCAATAAATGTACAAATGTGAAAAAAAAGAAAATGATGATGGCAACCTATGTACAAATGTGCTTGACACAATTGATATATGGATTGTTGTAAGAGTCCCCAATAAAATGATTTATATATAGAGAAAATGATACAAAATCAATGTGCCAGCTTTAATTTTTTTACAAAATCAATTGCATTACCATAAATCAGCAACAAAGAGAAAACAAAAAGAAAATTAAATGCCATCTTTAATACCTTACGGAAAAAACAAACAAACAAGCTTCCAGGAATAAAACTAATAAAATGGGCCGAATTTCTATGGAGAAAATGAGAAAATCTAATTGCAATGGGCACAGAGAGACAGAATAGAGCATGTTCACAGAGTTGAAGTTTAAAGATGATATTCTCTCCAAATCAATACAGATTCAGTTAAAATCTTAAACAGATTCTTTATAGAACCTCCAATTGATTTATAAATTATGTGGAAATTCAAAAGAACTCTAAAGCTATTCCAAGTGAGAGGGCTTGTCCTACCACTTATCAAGACTTATTTTAAACATCTCTATTAACAGGGGGGAATTTATGAAAAACCTTTACTCAAAGAAGGAAACAAATAAACTGGGCTTTCCAGTTAGGCTTTTTCTATTAAATCCTCCTTATCTCGGGGGTTATCGTCCCATTTCTGTTTTTTTATATCCTTTTGGTGCACATTAAAATAGTTTAAAATAGTCCGTTAAACTTTTCAAGATTCTTACTCTTTCTCCAAGTTGAATTCTTTTGTAAAGGTCTCCTCTTTGAGTTTGACATCCTTGTCCCCTCTACCATGACACCCCTGGGCTAATTATGTTACGATTCTAGGGTCCTGATCCTGCCTCCCTTACTGCCCACCTATGAAATGCAAAGAGCAGCGTTTCACCTAAAACATCAGCTAGACAATCTACCTTCTTCCTCCCCATGACTTGAGTTGTGCTGATTCTCTGTATCTTGAGTGTGAAGGTTCTTCTCTGGTTCCGGCAGAAGAGAAATACTCTCAATGAACTCATCCACGCCATCTAATATGTCATTTGCACAAAGCTGAAACAAAGGACAGAAAACAGCTAGGTAGACGGCCATCAGTGGAAACAATCATCACGTTTAATGAAAGAGTTCTGACTTCAAATTGGCAAGCACAAAGGGCAGAGCTGTGTCGGCCTAGAACGGACGCCAATCAAAATAGGCCTTGCTCATCCCTAACTCTCCCTTTCTGGTTAAAATATACAGGGTACTACTCTGTATCACTCTACCCTGGGAAGTTCCCATCAAGATCATACATCCATTAAATCTCAAAGCATGATGGAGTTATTCAGCTAACATAACCTTGAGATGTTTGGAGCAAATGGCACTTTATGGAGAAATAAATTTTAAAGGCATTAAGGTTGTGATGTGAAGCCAAAAATGGTGGTGGTGGCGGAGGGGGGTGGGGTGCGCAAGAAACCAGCTTCATAGGAGAGATGTTGTTGCTGGGCCTGAGGGCTCTGAATATTTACCAAGCACCAAAGCGGCTTCCTACCCCATTCAGAAGAAGCCTGTCACAGTCTGCCACTGCAACTATCAGACATGCAAAGAGTTTTTGTTCGAAAAGTGGTGGGTCGCCTCTTAAAGACCACAAAGAAAGGCAAGCAATCAGCAAGAATTTATTAAGTGTTTTTTATGTATCCTCTAACATCCACAAAAGCAAACTGTAGTCTCATCTTTTAGAAAAGTTTCCTGGCTATCCCCTTACAGTCCTTCACAACAACATGAGATACATACCCTCTGCATCTGGGAGTCCACGCGCCACATCCTCAAGGTCTGATCTCGGGACCACGTGACAAGTTGGTAATCCTTTGACCCTAGGAAGCACCAAGCAAGAATCCTGCAAACGGTTCTGGGTGCGACACTCATTTTGTTACAAATCCTAATGGAGTAAGATTCATTTCTTCATTCCCAAATAGCGTGTGCCAAGTACTATTTTTAGGCACTAGGATCACAGAATGAATAAAATAGTCTCTCTCTTGACAGATCTCATAGTCCAGTGGTGGAAAGTGACAAGCACATAAATACGTAACATAAAGTCAGGCAGTGATAGTGTTATAAAACATAACCCAGGATAAAAGGATGGAGACTGATGGAGAAGCTATCTTTAGATAGGACTCCCTGAGGAAGCCACATTTGAGCAGAAACTTAAATGAAGTGAAATAATAATTGGCCAATTATCAAGCGAAGAGTGAGGTTGGGATTTAATGTCACACTAAACTTTCACCTCTGCAAATGCTTTCCTTTCATATCCATGCGTTTTTTTGTTTTTAGTATATATGCCGCCGAAGCAAGCACTTTCCTTTGATACTCATATGTTCTTGATGAGACAAATATATATATGATATCAATATATTACACATATCATTTTCCCCAAAAAGGGAATTGTTTTAAATACATTATGGCATCTCACTGTCTGAAATAATTTCTTTTAGCAGAGGGATCTTGCAAAGTCTCTTTGGGATCTAGCAAAGAGGGATCTAGCAGAGTCTCTTTGCAAAGAGACTAAATCACTATGTTCTTAATAGACTAACATGTATTTTCACATATTAAGTTGGGTCAAAAAGAAATTAGTTTGAAAAGGCTTGAGGTGCTTTATAAAAGAATCTGATT
>NW_022106189.1:36818019-36821135 GCF_000313985.2 Echinops telfairi
GAATGATGTACAAATGCGCTTTACACAATTGATGTGTGTATGGATTGCGATAACAGTTGTATGAGCCCCTAATAAAATGTTTAAAAAAAAAAGAATCTGATTAAAAGAGTGGGATATGTCAGGGTAATTATGTTGTATCTATAATCTCTTTCCTAACCATCTTCAGAGAGCCCAGAGTTTAGAAACCATTTCTCTCATTTGATTGATGGGGAAACCAAGGCAACAGAGAAAATGGCTAGGCCAAGGTAAGAGGCTTAATCCATGTGTGGACCCTGCAAATGAATTTTGGGTTTCCACTGTCACCTACAGCCTTCTGCCAACTGCATGTTCACAAGTTCAGCTTTCATACCATTCCTTCCTTTGGATTTGGGTTTTATTAATGACAGCCCTTGGATCACACAGACTGGTGTGCTCCTTCAATGTGGACTTAGGGGACACCACCCTTAGATGGCTGCTTGTTTGAAAACAAGCCTTTAAGACCGCAGACATTATTTTTTCTGATAGCAAGGCACCACCTGGTTTGTTCACCATGTTTTACTATAGCACCCACGTGTTCAGGGATCTCTTTAAGAGGGCGAGCACTGAGCAGGGACAAATCTATGGCAGTCCCCAGCCACCATTCACTGGGTAACCTCAGAGCAAGAGATCTGAACCAAAGTCTAATGACCTCCAGTCCCATAACCTTGGGGTAGTAGTCAGCTGCTTCTTCTCACACTAGGTGGTTTAGCCTTAAATCTGTCAGGTCCTTAGATCTACTTAAGGTAAAGGCCAGTTAGTGGAGTATCCACATCGAATTCTTCTGGCGTGGCCTATGAAAGATGCTGTGCACCTTGAAAGGACAGCATCTAAAGTCCCAGTAGTCCACAGCCTAAGACCAGGGTTACCAAGGGATGGATAGAAACTAAGTCAAAAGTGTCCAATTAAGTAAGACCTTCTTAGGGAGGGGGAATCGGGGAGGGACATGGAAAAATGAGGAGCTGATATCAAGGGCTCAAGTAGAAAGAAAATCTTTTGAGAATGATGATGGCAACAAATGTGCTTGACACAAGGGATGTATGTATGGATTGTGATAAGAATTGTACGAGCCCCCCAAAAATGATTAAAAAAAAAAGTAAGAGCTTCTTTGACTACCCTCCTCCGAGTCATTTTTCTCTTTGAGGCACGAGCCAAACAGATGCTGTGGGTGTCATTAAGGCAGTGGACAAAAAGGCTGCTGGAGCTGGCAAGGTCACTCCAAGTCTGCCCAGGAGGCTCAGAAGGCTAAACGAGTATTACCCATAACACCTGCCGCCCCAGTCTTAATCAGCGGTGGAAGAACAGTCGCAGGTCTGTTTGTCTCAGTTGGCGATTTAAGTTTAATAGTAAAAGACTGGTCAACGATAACAATGCATCAACGTACAACCTTCAAAAGGAAAGGAATGTTTTGCGGACCATATGCTTCTTTTGTGTGGTAGTTTTAGGTTATTAGTTTTTAAAATCACTACTTTTTTAATGAAAAACAACCTAATCAAAAATTTGTCACTGGATTTCGAGATCCATTAAAACAAAGTTTAATGGGGGGGGGGGGGAAGTGTCCAATTAGGATCATAGTACCAGTCACATTCTATTGGGTTTTGTTGTTAAACATTTTTCTTGAATGTTGCCTTTTTTATTATTATTATTATTGCTTTTTTAATGACTGGCATGTTGTCTTTCTTGACCTTGTTGGTAGTTACACAGATTTTCACCTTATAGTTACTTGTTAAACTGTACATTTCAAGTACCTTTGTAGATCAGTGATAATTATGTAATAATAATAAATTTTCTAAAAACCTGGAACTGGTACTCCTGCCACGAGGTCCTTCTCTGACTTACCTTCCTTCTGTTTCCTCCACTGGAACTCCAGGACCACATCGTCGTGCCCCACAAAGGTATGCACTGGGGTGTTCAGGTCAAAGACATTCCAGAGGAGGAGGCTGTTTTCTCGGCGCAGCTGGGGCACCATCACTGTCACTAAGCCGTTGCTGAAAGGCTGGGGGTGAGAAGCGGAAAATCACAAGATTATCCCAGCTAGAACCTGCTGAGTCTTGAGTGACCAAAGTTGGAATGCATTCCTAACTAAAACAGAAGATGGAAGCTCCAACCTGTCTATGGAAAATTTTTTTTACCAAGACACCATCATGTTTACCCTCCTCTTTGCTTTTGGAAGGGACAAGAGCAAGTGAAAAATAATGATGAAGCCAAATGCTTGGAGAACTTTTTTCATCCTGGAAATATGCAAACAGCTCTGACCATAAGTATTAGAGCACACAGTTTCATATCCTAGCTGTTCTTCCCAGAACGTGCATGCAAACTTGCCCAAGAACAATCTCGTGGGGCAAACGCAGTTCTTAAGCCCTAAGAGGCACTAGAAACATGCCACCTTGCGGATGCCCCATGTACTACAACTTTCTCACTTCAGGTCTGACGTGCTTGACTTATCAACACGCTCCCTGCCGGGTAACTAAGGGCCCACTTGGTTTATAATTAGATCAGTTCCTTAAGAATAAATCACAGTCACTTAAGAGCACATTAGCTTCACCACCCTACCTGGCAGCACTCCTGAACGTTCCTGTTTCTTTTTTAAAGCAAACATGTTAATCCAGAGAAGCATTTCAATTCCTAAGAACAGAATCAGCTGTTGATGTTTTTTTTTTTTCAGAATCAGATTTCTTGGCAAGTGCTCCCAGTTGCAGAAATAACATAATGCCCAATTACCTAGAATGCTCCATAACACCCCAATTGACAACCTCGTGGATAAAGGTAACTTTATTCATGCCTGGGCTCACTTTCACATTGACATTGAAAGAAACATATCTGTAGTCAGATCAGCAGCTAGCTGTGTGGCAATGGAAACACTGCTGAATGGTTGATAACAGTTTACCCCTATTATGCGTAGCATTTATGGCTTCTAAAAGCCTTTTCATATACATGATTTCAAAAGGAAGACATTGTGAATGGATTAAATGCCACTGAGTCACACATGAGAGGCAAAAATCGTGATGCTTGAGAAACGATGTACAAATGCGCTTTACACAATTGATGTGTGTATGGATTGGGATAACAGTTGTATGAGCCCCTAATAAAATGTTAAAAAA
>NW_022106189.1:36822145-36843733 GCF_000313985.2 Echinops telfairi
TTAACCTCCTGTCCCATATTCCATTCAGACACCTCCCCTGACACCTCTTCTGCCTCGAAAGGATCTCTAGCCTCCCTGCCACTCATGGCAGCCCAGCAACCTTCTTGCCCATTTTGCTTCATCTTCATGTCCTTGCCCTCCCTCCGTTGAGAGCCTCCAAAGTCTGCTCCTTCGGTATCAAAGTTTTACTTGGTTTTTCTCCTTACTGTAATGGCCTCATCCAACATTTGCTCCCTGTGACTTGTTCCCTTCACTCGGCCCAGTGTTCTCCAGGTCCATCCACATCGCGAGATGCTTTGCGGTTTTACTATTGCTTTCTAGTGTTGCTATAGTATTCTATTGGGTATGGACCCATGTTTCTTTATCTATTCTTCTACCAATGGGCATTTGGGCTGTTTCCAACTTCTTGCTACTACGAACAGTGCTGTGATGCACACGGGAGTGCACGTGTCCTGTTATGCCTCTGACTTCTTTTGAGTATACGAGGGGGTACCCCTGAGAAAAATGGAAAAAAGCTCTGCTGGGTGGAGCTTTCATAGTATGCATTTTTCCTGCTAGGCGAGCATCCAGCAACGCACCCTGGGTTAGTGCATCCAGTGGTCTCGCCTGGGAAGGTTCTCGCTGGTCACAGTGAATTTTTTCATAGAAGTTGTTTCACTCGAACCTCCTATTTTGTGATGGTTGATTTAAGAGAACAGTGTGCAACTGTGAAATTTTGTTTCCTGCTTGGGAAAAATGCCATAGAAACTGTTGTGATGTTAAAAACACAGCTTACAAGGACAGCACTATGGGAAAGGCTCAAGTGTACGAGTGGTTTTCTCCTTTCAACAAAGGTGAAATGTCAATTGATGGCAAACCTCATTCTGCATGTGTGTCAACTTTCCAAGCAGTCAAAAATGTTGACTCATGCATTTAGAGTTTGTTCCACCAGGTCAGACTGTTAATCAAGCTTTCTATTTAGAGGTTCTGAAAAGATTATGTAGCAGTGTGCAACAAAAAATGGCCTGATTGTGGCAGACAGGGGACTGGTTTTGCCACCATAACAATACACCTGCTCACAAAGCCAACTCAGTGTGCCACTTTATGGCAAGATTCAGCATGCCTCTCTTGCCCCACACACCTTACTTACCCGACTTTGCTCCCTGCAACTTCTTTTTGTTTCCACAAATGCAGAGGGACTGTGAAAGGACAATGATTTGATGACATAGAGGAAGTGAGAAAAAAAACAAGGGAGGTGCTATCATTCATCCAAACGATGTTTGAAAAGGTTTCTAAGAATGGAATCGCAGATTTGACAAATGTACTAAGTGTAATGGAGAGCAATCTGAAGGCGATGAGGTTGTTTTGTAAAAAAATTTAAATACATAGCTTTGAAAACTACATTCCAGTTCTTTTGGAGGGTTCCACGTATACCCAGCAGAGGGATTGCTGGCTCCTACGGAATTTCTGTTCCCAGTTGTTTGAGGCGGAACCATATAATTCTCAACAATGGGTGTACATGCTTTTATTTTAAAAATTTTATTATGGCAAAAACATAAGTAACAAAAAAACTTGCCATGTTAATAGCATACCCATAGTCCACAAAGGCAATGCTCTGGATCTTGCAACTAGGGACTTAAAAGTTAATGAGCAGCCATTTAAGGTGCAACTGTTGGTTTGTCCTTACCTGGAAGAAGGATGAATGATAAAAATTGAAGACACGTGGGAACAATTATTTCAATGGGCCAAAGGATCATGTGAACATCAGTCTCCACAATCCTGAGACCAGGAGAACTAGATGGTGCCTGACTGCCTCTACCAATTGCTCTGAAAGGGATCGTATTAGAAGGACCTTCATGGAGCAGGAGAAAAATGTGGGGAAAACCTCAAAAATCATAAAGTCCCGACTAACTGGTCTGACAGACTGGTGGAACTCGAGACCATTGGTTCTTCTTCTCCTTTAGGTCTGAACATGTTTCTTGCTTGTCCAAAATTTTTTAATTTTGTCTTAAAATAAACTTGCCTGGTTGTGGTAGAAAATAAAGAAGGTAATAAAAGATAAAATTGAAAGTTTTCAGTAAGTTGTAAAAGATCTGAGAAGTGAGTTGCATTTGCCCTGGTTATAATGCCTACACATGACAAGTGTGAAAGGAAAGATGAGAAACATTCAGTGTTGACAATAGGGGCTGAATGTTGATGGATGTTCTTGTAAGGTGGAAGAAGGCTTGTGAAAAAGTTACATGGACATGATACAAAAACAAAAGAAGAAATTCCCTTCAAAGAGAATTGATTTCTGAGCTCACAATCTGTCCTAGACAATAAAATGATATAGTTATTCTACACTTGGGGAGTAAAAGTTTCCATATACTACTAAACTATGTTGTTGACTGGTATTTTTCATAAATTAGTATAATTGATATTTTGAATCATCTAAACTAAAGCCCTTAAAGGCTATCATCATTCCAAGTAAGTACTTTTTCTTACGTCTGTGTTTCTTTTCAGTCAATATAAAATTTCTAGTCATTTCTTAACTTAGGCCTCTATCACTTATGCTTATATCTTGTTTATCCTAGCAACGTTTTTTTGGAGGGGGGGGGGTGTAAAATTCAGGCCTCATAATCAAACTAATAAATTAGTAATATGTTTTTCCTACCTAAACGACTTTTGGGTTTTCCAGATGGCTAGAGGGCCAACTTTAATTTGCTGCCTCAATTCATAAAAGGAGGAATACTAGAAATAATTAGGTATGTTTGGCATGCTCCTGTTTTTAATTAGCTCAGCACTTTGTGAGTGCTGCTTTGTGACTAAGCTCACGGTATGTGAAAAACTAGCAAATAGATGTTCAGCCTCCCTAGGCTAATTATATACATGGAAAATGTTACTAATATGAAAGCTCTTCAGCCATTGTTTACTTTTCTGGTTGGATAGACTCATACTCATGTTCACGAACAATGATGAAACAATAACTGTTAACAAGTTAATCTTTTTAAAAAAAAAAAAAAAAGACTTTGTTTCTAAGTTTAAATAGGCTTATCGCAAGTGTAGCATACAATTTACAGGAAACAGTGGGGGGCTCTGGAGAACTGATAAGGTTCTCAATGTTTTTGATATGGCCTTATTCTTTTTTTTTTTTTCCCTTCAGTTTTTTTTTTTTTAACATTTTATTAGGGGTTCATACAACTGTTATCGCAATCCATACACACATCAATTGTGTAAAGCGCATTTGTACATCATTCTCAAAATATTTTCTCTCCACTTAAACCCCCGACACTAGGTCCTCATTTTTCCCCTCCCTCCCCGTTCCCCCCTCCCTCATGAGCCCTTGATAGTTTATAAATTGGTATTTTGTCATATCTTGCCCTGTCCGACGTCTCCCTTCACCCACTTTTCGGTTGTCTGTCCCCCAGGGAGGAGGTCACATATAGTTCCTTGTAATCGGTTCCCTCTTTCCTACCCACTCTCCCTCTACCCTCCCAGTATCGCCACTCACACCACTGGTCCTATAGGGCTCATCCGCCCTGGATTCCCTGTATTTTCAGTTCCTATCTGTACCAGTGTACATCCTCTGGTCTAGCCAGACTTGCAAGGTCGAATTCGAGTCATGGTAGTGGGAGCGGGGAGGAAACATTTAAACTAGAGGAAAGTTGTATTTCTCATCGTTGTTACATCGTACCCTGACTGGCTCATCTCCTCCCCGAGACCCCTCTGCAAGGGGATCTCCAGTGGCCTACTAATGGGCTTTGGATCTCCACTCCGCACTCCCCCCATCATTCACTATCGTGATATGGTCTTATTCTTGTAAGGTAAGAGTTTCTGGTTAGTGCAATGGTTCAGGACTCCACCACTAATCAAAAGGTTGCCAGCTTGAACCCACCCAGAGGTACTTGGGCAAACAGGCCTGGGGATCTGCTTGAGACAGTCACAGCTGTGAAAATCCTGTGAGGCAATTCTACTCTACACACGTGGGGTCACCACAAATCAGGGCCAACTCCAACAAAACTAATGACACTAACTCTCAAGGCATTCTCAGATGGAGTCTTGTGAAAGGATTCTACATGACATCCAAAGAGGACTTCTCCAGCTTCCAATCTCATACAAGTGGCTATTATAGTGAATTAAACAGTCTTTATTTATATTCCTATCTTTCTGTGATTTCTGCTCTCCTCTTACCCTTGCCTGAAAGATCCCTGCCAAAAGCTACAGATCAGAAAGAATTCTTCTGCAGAAAAGTCAGAAGAACCTCAGTTAACATGGAATCAGGTTCTACTGACTGCTGAGCCCACAGGGATAAACTCATGGGGTAGGCTTCTCCACACAGCTAAACTTGTCTCGGGGCAGAGAGACACCTGTCTGAATGTGTCCAAATTCCCAGGACTCTGTTAGTCTAAAAGGGCATTTTCTGAAACACACTGCTTAACCCAAGATCAGGAAAAAATATTACATTCATTGCCTAAAAGGATATAAATTAATTTAATTGTAGATCGTATTCTAATTCTCAAGATCAAGTAAGAAAATCGTTTTCTTTCTTCTTGCTACATCTCTAGCCCTAGGGTTTTCATAGTTTAACAATTTATAAAATAGTGTTTGTAAGTCAAACACTCATTCAATGGTATCTTGCTCCAGTTTACCTTTAGAACTCAGTAAAAGAGATACCAACTCTTAACACAAGAGAAAAGCTAAGGTAAACAAGAATAACATTTACAGAGAAACAGGCTACATTGATTATCTTTGTCTACAAACTACTAATAACAACAGTTGAATAGCATACAAAGTGCCTTCAGCAAGTTGCTTTGCTTTTTTTATGATCTTGTTATTTACTTAAGTTCAATACAAATTGTTTTTCTTCCTCTCAACCTACAGTAAAATAATCAAATGCATAGTAGTCATGACCCTGCCAAAACACTCATGTGATTAGTGCGCTAACTGGACTAGTAAGGATCGGTGCTCCACATGTGGAAACCAGACCCAACAGGTCCTCCTGTAGTGTGGCCAGCTACCTCTTCATTACCTAGAATCTCAGCCGTGGAGGCAGTAAAGATGTCACTGGATATAAACAAACCTGGGGTCTCAAAGAGAGAGGCAGAGACAGACTAGATAGTTTGCAGTCCCTGAACTTGGAAGACAGGAGGAGTTTGGGAGAAAGAGGACAAGAACCCTAATCCAATACAAACAAGAAACACAGAAAACCATTTCTAGCACATAAAAATAAATGACACTCTCAGGGAATTTATAAACCTCTAGACAGACGTTAACTTTAAGCCTAAGCATCTTCTGGCTAACTTTGCTAACCATACAAGGAAGAGATCTTCCTTGACTATGTAAATAAAACAAAGTATTAAATTAATGACGCTAAATCCCAGAATTGTTAAAACAAGCTTCTATGGTCAAACCCTTTCCTTTGGGCCAAACACTGACCGCGAGGACAGCCTATAGACAGCCTGGGCCCTGCCATCATCTGAACAAGGGCGCACATGACATCCCACAGTCAGATGAAAACAAGCCAGAAGACAAACTGCACTCTGAGATAATCCAAAAATAGCAGACTTGCCAAAACACATAAAACCTGGGGCATTTCCTGTTAGAGAAGCCTATGCAAACAACTCTCTCTCTGACTTTTGCAATGCTCCCATCTGAAGATATGGCAGAGCTTGTGTAGATAATTACATGATATAATTGGTGCTTTTCTACCACACAGACTAAGTGCAAACTCAGTAACCTTAACAATGTTGTGGGGGTTTTCCTATAAACATCTGTTGTTTTTTATATGAATGAGCCATTCTGAAATCCAACTTGCTGACAAGAAAACGTCCTTTCCTTTCTAAATGCTGTTGTCTCTTGCTTCCTTCCTCAGAAGACTGAAGGAATTCTGCACAAAGTCGAGAAGCCACATTAGATACAGGCTTTGTCACCCCGGCAGGTCTACACATCCGGCTGACTTGTCCAGCTCCCTAAAATGCCCCTACAACCCAGATGCTGTGCTAGCATACCGGAGCTTTTCTCCCAAACACAGCTCCCTTCACCTGTCCCTGAGAGGTGCCACTCACCTTGACGGAGTTGTCCTGGCTGGAGGTAGCAAGAATGTGCTCGCTGTCTGGGTGCCAGTCCAGGCCGTGGATTTTGGAGAGGTGGGCTGCCAGATACTCCACAGCTGTACTGGGTTTCTGCAACACAGCAGCACTGAGTGTCATCATCCAGAAAGAACTCATGGGGTGCCATCATCTGGTGATTTGCTGGGGCTGAGCGGGGACACAGACACAGGGCCAGATACTGCCCCATACACTTTACAAACTCTGTCTGGTTGGTTTTAGTCAAGCTTTTACTGTAGAAGCATCACAACAAAGCAAAGAATCAGAGATTTCAACACCTGTCCAATTGACCAGATTGTGATGAACGCCTAGGCTTGATATGGCAGAATGCGAGTGAACCAGGGTACTTGAGCACTGGGTAAAATCAGTGGGGCCTGATTTTATTATACCACTTTCCATTTGAATCCACGTATGTGCTGCCATGTTAAAGAACACACACACACACACACACAAAGTCAAAAAGGACTGCTCTAAAATTACAGAAAGCCTTATTAAAAGTATCAAGATGGGAAACCAGTTATTGCCGGCTATAGATCTCCCATTGCGGAGGACACACTTCTGAAGACAGTTCTCTCGCTCTCATCTTTCCTCGGAGAATTCTGCACGCTTTAATTTGTACCACCTAAAATGGTAGTTTGGGCGTCTTTGAGGAACTCAAATTATGTTCCTTTAAAATAGCTGAGTTTGAGGAAGGGGGTGGGGGGGCGCAGGGGACAAAATCAAGTCTGAAGGAGCCAGATCAGGGCTGCAGGGTGGATGAGTTGGGGGTTCCCAGTGAGATTCTTATAGGACAGCTCTCAGAGAACAAGCAGGTGCACTGTCATGGTGGGGAAAAAATTCCTCATTGCAACTTTCTGGCACTTTGCTCTCCAATGCTGGTTTCCATTTTCTTAAACCTTCTTCCTAATAAGCACTGGGATTATTCTGTGGTTTTGAGAAAATTCATCCAGATTACCCTTGGGAACCCCATCAAACAACTGTCCTGACCTTCTGAAAGGACTTCTATGCCTCTAATATAAACAGATCCAGCAGATCCCCTTGTTGTTGTTGTTTGAAGGCGCCCTTGTGGGACTGAGGCATATGCATTACTAAGAACGTATTTGCAGCCATCCACTGATGACAGAGACCTGTTGAAGAACATTTTATCTGGAATAAACCCAGGCAAGTATGAACTGGAATCCTTGTGGCATTCCCCTCATATAGCCAGGTACACAAATTGGGTGTAAATATATAAGCAAATGTTTTGTTGAAATTATTATATTCAAGTGCTATGCTGGTGGTGATTTAAAAATAAAAGGGGGGAAAACAGTTATCCTCAAACTCAACTAAGAGAGGCAGAAGATGCACCTGTGTGGAATTTTATTTACAAAATCACCTTCTCACCAAAGAAGAGGCATCCAGCCAGCACCTGGAGGTCTGGACGTCCACTCCAGCAGAAGGAGCATGTGCCACCCCCACCCCCTCTTGTCTGCCAGAAGGGAGGTAGCAATGCTGAGTCTGCCTGTTCAGTGCCTGGGAGAGGCATTTCTGAGACAAGTTGCAGGATGAGGCTGAGAGTCTCTTGCCTCACGTTTGAAAGCAGGAGGCAGCATCACGCCTAGAGAAGTGGACTGCTCTGCATGCTATCACCTAACTGGCTGGCAGTACGTCATAGGGGCAGCCTTGTCCCCTGCATCCCTACCTACTCCCACCGTGGCAACACTCAAGACTTCCAAAAGACTGCCTACCACTGCCACTGCTGAGGACCCAGCATTTCTCATACCTCAGTTACCTGGGCAGATGTACTCCGAAACCTAAAGGAGGAGCTGAGTGCCATGACACTCGCCCCAGAGATTGATATCAGGAGGGCACTTGACCTGGGCCTAGCCTTCACTTTGTAATCTGGGGCAGGGATCGCAAGTCTTCTGACCACCCTAGAATAGTGTCTGGTCCCCAAGACTTGACCTCATTGATATAACTGCTATTATTATCTTTATTTTAAAGACGGGAAGCAGGGGTATCGAGAGGGTATAGTGGCTTGCCTGAAGTAACAATTAAGAGACAACAGGGCACAGACTCTCAGAGTTGGCCATGTTCACTTCCTACCTTCTTTCCCTACCTCAGGTCAACACATTAACTGGGAAGCAGATCTCCTCTGGTGTTAAGAACTTGAAGTGGCAATTCACCATGCTGTCCAAGGTACCGCAGCCCTGTTACACAGGACAGCCTTTGTGCTCTCTCACAGGGGCTAAAGACCAACCAGGGGTGAGGGGGCGAGGGATAACTCACCCGCTTGTCCCATATGCGCACATCCCCATCATGACTGGTGGCAAGACAGTTGGCATTCCTTTTGTTCCATTTGACCTGCGAGGCACCCGCTGCAAAGAAAAACCACGGGGCAGGAAAGCTATATACCCTCAGAGCCTCTGGAGCCAAAGAACGGCCCACATCCCGGGCAAGTGGGTATTGAGCTCCACTGGAGCTCAAGAATCTAAGACTGAATCAATTCCACCATTAAAGGTGCAGTGAAGCCACAAGATCAATGAATTAACACGTGACCAGGAGCCCTTAAATGAGGAAACTATCTAACTTGGGGAACAAGTGCACAGGTTACCTCCCAGGAGGATCAGTGGGGACAGGAGGCTCAGCACGGCACTGTGCAGGCCTCATTGGTTCATCACACCACCTGACCCTTCACCATCTCCACCGACATCAACCGTGTGTCTCTAATCAGAAGAGCAGCAGCTCTAATGCCTGTATTTTTCTTTTTGGTGGGGAGAGGCGGTCTTCAAAAACCTCAAACGCTAGCTGACGCTCACCTAAAATCTTCCCTGGGAGAGGGTTATATACCCCTCCTGGGCTCTCCTGTCCCATCATCAGTTCAGGGACACTCTGGGAACTATGTGAACTAAGGCCTTTTCCTATCAGCCAATGCAAGGAGGCTACAATGACTACGTAAGAGCCACTTCAGAGAGAGGCACAATCAAAGGTGCTAAAAAGGGCCAAGACACGTAGAAACCAGGGACATAGGGTTCTTCTTTAAAAGAAAAAAGATCATGTTAACTAAGTTAAGCCAGAAAACAGAGAGCTCACCTTCCTATCTTGTCCTTGTCACACCACTGGTGACTGATTTGACACTTCTCTCTTTTGATGTTTATTAGAGCGTAAAACAACAGCAGGTCCTTTAGAGAGCCACCCAGTCCACGTTCTGAGAGCCACCCAGTCCACGTTCCGAGAGCCTGTGTGTTCGATACCTCAAGGACCTAGCAACTAACTGGAAGTAGACCACGAGGACCCAGGACTTGTGTTTGACTTGGGGTATCCAGTACATTACTTAGGAGATTTGGTTCCTTGGCAAAACCAAGCATTAGCTAGAGGAGAGACTATGTAAGAAGAGCTTGCTTGATGATCTCCTCTTCACAGCTTTATTTGGAGAGCTTCAAAGAAAATAATTTCTTTAGTGCTGAGAAACATGAAGGTTCTTAAAACATTCTGGGAACCTCCTAAATCGTGGTACTTTACTGGTATCCATGACACAGGAGCACGGGGAGCCCCCAGACCGTGTGTTCTCAGACAGAAGGAAGGCTACTCGAGGGGGCATGGTGCTCTGACTCCTGACCCCATAAGGCAAGCACAAGCAGCTCAGTGGTAGGTGGGATCACAGGTTCTGGGGAGCAGCAGTGTTCATGCTGCATCTGCCAGTACGTGTTAGCTCGAGCAGCTCTTTATTATTCCTGAACTGCTGTGATTATATTATTGTAATAACATTACAAGCCTTTGTTTTTGCCTTGTTTCCTCCAGGGTAGCTTGGCCACTACTCAGGACACTCCCTGGACGGGTCTCTTGCATCTACTGTTAGGAGGACCAAGGAAAGACTAAGAAAGCAATCAGCACATGTGGGGGAGAACAAAGAAGTGTCTTTCTTTTTAGGGTGCTTCTAAAACCGCTCTAACTTTGAAACCTACCTGAGTAGCAAAGTCAGGGGAACGTGACTTAGGCAGTACACAGGGCCTAGGCATGTTTGTTCTGCTAGCTGTCCTGCCAGCAGGCCTGCAGTCACATGTCTCAGATCACAAGCACCTGAAAGTGGGGACTGGATCAAAAGAACCCTTGAGCACACAGCACAGACACACAGGTGCTGGACCCCCATATTGAGCATCTCATCTCTGCCAATCCTGGCTGTTGACATTGGCCCACCGGCCTGAACAAGATACACCTTCGGCCCTGACCTCACAGAACACACCATCAGCTGCTTACTACATACATTCCTGATGCTAAATATCTTTAAATAATGAAGCCGGAGGTCGAGAGGGTAAAGGAGAACTATGTCATCATTTCTGCAGTCACATGTACTAGGGAGGTACAAAGAAACAGCACTGAAGAGACAGGCAAAGTCAGGTAGATCAGTTCTATACCCAAGCCCTGTGCTCGGGTCGTGGTGGGAATAGTTCCTACCAGCCCCAGTTCAGAAATCCAAAAGGTTACCTCCAGCTAAGGAATGAAATCAGATAGATCAGAAGGTAATTCAGACACGGCTGGTCCATATTAAATGACACTGTGGGGATGCAGTGTCAACACAATGGAGATTGTGGGACAATCACAGACAATCTGGTTTCCTCCCTAAACACACTGTAGCTAACAAAAACGAACCAAGCAAAACGCACTGTAGGTAAGAAAAACCAACCAACCAACCAAAAAAGGAGTGGGCGGAGACACTTACAGATTGAAATAAAGATGAGAAACAGATCAGCCGATTGCAATTAAAGGCTCATTTGAACGCTGATTCAAACGCTTTATAAAAAACTATGAGATTTGTAACAACGATGAGAAATACAACTTTCCTCTAGTTCCTAAATGTTTCTTCCCCGCTCCCACTACCATGACTCGAATTCGACCTTGCAAGTCTGACTAGACCAGAGGATGTACACTAGTACAGATAGGAACTGAGAATCCAGGGAATCCAGGGCGGATGAGCCCTACAGGACCAGTGGTGTGAGTGGCGATACTGGGAGGGTGGAGGGAGAGTGGGTAGGAAGGAGGGAACCGATTACAAGGAACTATATGTGACCTCCTCCCTGGGGGACAGACAACCGAAAAGTGGGTGAAGGGAGACATCGGACAGGGCAAGATATGACAAAATACCAATTTATAAACTATCAAGGGCTCATGAGGGAGGGGGGAACGGGGAGGGAGGGGAAAAATGAGGACCTAGTGTCGGGGGTTTAGGTGAAGAGAAAATGTTTTGAGAATGATGTACAAATGCGCTTTACACAATTGAGGTGTGTATGGATTGCGATAATAGTTGTATGAGCCCCTAATAAAATGTTTTTAAAAAAATTATGAGATTCTAGGGGAAATGTGAACAACTGCTTAGCTATATGATCATACTAATGAATTATCATTAATACTTTTAGGTATTTTAATGGCACTGAGGTTGTTTATTTCTAAGAATTCTTAACTCATAAAAGCAAACAACAGGCAGATGGATAAGGGGAACAGCAACACTCAGATGTACCCACAACTTAGGATAATGGACCATTTGAGATTTAAAAAGGCAGCATCTGCCCAAGGACAAACTTCAAAAGGGGTGGGAAAGGAGGAGAGATGGAGACAGGGCACACAGAGGGAAGCAGGATAAGTGAGGATTCATAGGGGCGATTCCAATCCATGAGATGAAACAAAATGGGGATTACTGAATGGAAAATAGATCTGCTCAGTAACCTTCACCCAGTGCACAAAAAAACTAACTAAAAAACCCCTTACTTCATCAAAAAGACACCCTTTAGTATTTCTGGAAAAGACTGCTGATATCTGGGACTGGCTTCAAAATCCCCCCACAAGTTAAGGCTGGATGGAGGTCCCAATGAACTCAGATGGGCTGTGCGCTGACAACTGTGGAGGCTGGAGAATGATGTTCACATGTGCTTGAAATGTGGCACAATGAAGTTTGTACGTCAAATAACTGGACTCCTTTCCTCAAGGTTCTGCACTGAGTTCCTGCCCTGCACGTGCAGTCAGGACCCCAGACTCCGACAGCCGCCTGGAGCCTGCCCCTCGTAAATGCAACTGACTTGGCCCCACGGGGACAGGATGTGGGGACGTGGGAAGAGGACAGTCAGTGTGAGCAAAGGGCGAGGTGGAGTCAGGCAGGGCGAGGGCACACTCACCTACGGCAGACAGGGCAACAGTCGGCTTCCTTGTGTCTCTGAAACAGAAAGGTGAGACATCAAACACCTGCTCCTCAGCCTCTGCCGGCCTTCCTGCACTTTTCTGTCAGTGGGAACAAGGAGGAAGAGATGTGGTGAGGGCCCCTATTTCTCTCTAGGTAAGTGAACAACTTTCTCAGCCAACTCCAGCTAATGCTGATTCAGAATTTCAAATCATCCAGTCGATCCGAGGAAACAGTTACACGACGTATTAGCATAGGGTGGAGAGGGGGAGGAGCCACAGGAATCCCTCACTGGTGGCCTGTCTCCTACTGGCAACAAGGTGACAGTCACGGAAGGGTGTCTCTCCAGAACCTTCCACGAGTGAGCACTGCGAAGGTGGATTTAAACGACGCCTGGAGACAATGAGGGCTCCACAGTTCACCACAGTTGGAGAGGTGACTCCTACACACAGGGTCAAGCAACAGAACAGTGTGGCACCCTCAGGCTGGGTGGCCCTGACAGGGTGAACCGGAGGCTTCAGCTTACTGTTGAGACAAACCAAACCGAGGGCAGCTGCCACAGTGGGGCACGAGGTAAGCTTAAGTGTTCTGTGGCGAAAAAGAACGTCCTTCCTGCCTGGTGTCTGTTTCCGTTCTCCCCTGAACTTTTCGATCTTCTCCTCTCACGGGCTGGGGACTCAGGAGGCTGTCAGTGGGGCACATGCTCCTTCCTCAGAGCTCCTCTCGGTGCTGTGTCTGCTCTGTTCCACCTGCTGACCTGGCTTGTCCTCGGCCTGCAGCCCCCTCTCCAGATCAAGCGTCACAAGGCCACTGTTTGGGAAGCACAGGACCCCAACGAAGGCAAAGGGTGTTGGGGCTGGCAGGCCCTACCAATTACACCCTTGGGAGTGTCCCCCTTCACCAGGGCAAGGGGAGCGTCTCTGTGCTCAGGCAGAAGGGAGTAGGTAATCATAAACACTTGTGACACTCTGGGAACTGCCTGGTGAGGTGCTCCTTTTCTTTCCTCCACGAAGAGTAACTGGGGACCACTGGCCTCTGTGCCATCTGGGGATTGGAAGCCTGACAGGAGTCAGTGAAGGGCGGAGCAGACGTGTCTCTTCACACTGCCTGCAAGAGCAGGTGTGTCTCTCTGCCCCATCCAACCCCACCCCACCTCACTTCCCACGGCAGCAAACACCAGTCCAGCTGCCAAAGGGCAGTACCTGGTTTTCTGTGCCAAAAAGATTTTGCCAGCTGCTGAAACCAGCTTTGCAAACCTGTGACAGACCTGAATGCCAGGGATTGATGCCCCCAGGGGCTCCTTAAACCCAGAGCTGAAAGTACATGATACATCACTTGCTTAGTCCTCGGGTGGGACACTGCTGGGAAGGCTTACAGGAGCACCTAGCATTCCCCAGTGTGATTACAAGTTAGCTGTTCTGAATGGTACCGCGCTGACCACACACTTCTGTGTTCAGCCTCCTGGACCCTTTATCTCCTCTCCATACCCTTTCCAGCATTTCATTCATCTCCTAAATAATCTTTGTTTCAGTGTCTGCTTCTAGTAGAAACGAAGAGAAAGTTCCTTAACCAAGAGGAGGTGCTCTAAAAAAAGTCCTGAAGAGTCACCACAGAGTGGTCGGCTGTGGCTCTTAGTTGTCCTTACTTGATATCCCAAATGTAGATATAGGTATCCACGGAGCTGGTGACCAGGAGATCCGGCTCAAACACTGCCCAGTCCAAATCACTAGGATCATGAGAAATGAAGAGAAGAACAAAGAAAAGTTAAAAAGAAGAAAAATTCTGATCAGATTCCAAAGCACTGGCAAATTTGGTCTCTGGTGGCTTCAGACAGCTACCATGAATAAGCCTCGCAGCACCGTTTAGACTGTGAATGTCTACGGTCTCTGTGGGAACAAACAACACTTAATTGGTCCCTGAAGGAACCTTCCTGGTTCTGTCCCCGGCGTCTCTAGCTATACAATTGCCTGCTCCTAAAACTGAAATGGTGTTTCAGTTGAACACACACAAAGCAAAGACAAAACATGCTACGTGCTCTCAGACCTATGGTTTTCTAAGTCAGCCTTAACCACACGTCTTGGGTAAACCCAGTGTCTTTTGGTTATGGCCTATGCCCTGTGGCCACACAGCTCTCCTGGGTGGCAAGCCCGCCCCGATCCTCCATACACTCAACTTCACAGCGAGAGAGGCCATGACTAAAGACAAGCCAGGTGTCTACCTTTCTCCATCTCTGCCCACCTTGGCTTCACTAGCCCTGCATTCTCTACTGCTACTCACTAGAACGAGTTTCCCCAACACAGAAAGGGTGATTCAGGGAAAAAGTGGATCAAGGAATGTTCCAGAAGTCAACTGGAAGACCAGCAGTGGGTGGTGAGCCTGCACTTGGGTAATAACTGTGAAGTGGAGGCTCTCTGTGCCAACCTACAGCTGCTGCAGAAAGAGCCAAGGGTGCTCTCTGCGGTCCCTGAGCACTCTGTGACTACAAACAGAGGCACTCTGTTGGCACAACTCCCTCTCCCTCCTGCAGCAAAAATCACCTTGACTCCTTTACTACGTGTCCTCTGGGGCTGGGGCTGACAGGAACACAGATAGGGGTTCCTAAACAGTGATTGGTCTTCATGGTGAAAGTCACCACAAGTGAATGCCAAGCACCCAACAGTCACCCAAGGGCCAGCGCCATGAAAAGCCATGGATGGACAGCGTCTTCATTGTGCAGCCCCACCCCAGGGCACCGTGAAGGTGTGCACAGTCACTGAGCACATCTCCACCAGTGAAGACAGGAGTCTTCTCTCTGAGCTGGAGGCCAAATGAGAGACAACAGGCCAAGGAATTGGGGGGGGGCTGGTGCCTACCTGATGACCCGAGTGTGGCCTTGCAAGGTTGTGCCAACTTCCCCACTGCCATCTTTCCATTTATACAGGTCAACCCGCTGGTTACTCTGGGAGGGGGGGTGGGGTGGGGGACAAACAAAGGAAAGTAGTATAACATGCAGCTCAGAATATGCACTGAAGATTGAAAAGCAGTAGCCAGGTAGGAGTCATCTTGCACAGCACACATCTTACAGGTGGAACTTTGAAAAAAAGAAAAGCTATCAGACAAAAGTATAAGCAAACTTGGCTTGAACTACACTCAGTATGCGTGAGGGAGGAAAACTTAAAAAAAAAAAAAAGTCCTTTAGGCTCTATCTCTTTTATTGGAGGTAGTTCTGGCCTAAAAATAGAAAAGAAATGCATGAAAAGATGAACTATAGTGATGAATGGAGGGAAGATTATATGGAGAGGCCTAAGCTAAAATAAGCATGTTGCCATTGTCAGATGCCTATATCTATCTATCTATCTATCTATCTATCTATCTATCTATATGAAACAATTTCATATATATATATATGAAACAATGCCCGGGTCTGTGCCATGAGCCCATTGTTGCAGCCGCTGTGTCAATTCCTCTCGCGGAGGGTCTTCCGCTTCTTCATGGATTCTTTACTTTACCAAGCATGATGTCCTTCTCATCAGGAGGCTGGAGCCCAATACAAGATGCTACCCCGAGTGTGGTCACACTCTTCCATCCCTGTCTCTTTAACTCTTACCAAATGATTGGGCCAGACTATGCAAATAAGGAGTGTGCAACACTAATCATCCCCCTGGCTATAAGGATGAGCCATCTTTGAAGCAGGAGCTGAGAGAAATCCCAGAACCATAATAAGAGCCCCAAATGCAGCACGTTCAAGACCTCTGTCTGAAATGGTGGGGGCTCAGACTAGAGGCACCACAGGCTGACACAAGGAGACCAGGAGGCAGTACAGAGGGGTATCATTGAGACTGAGGCAAGGCAGTAGGCTGGCTTCCTGACCGCAGAGGCAGAACCCAAAGAACCACATGACTGAGAGGCTGAGGACCTGAAACAGACTTCACTTCTGAGAGGTGTTGTTGCTGTGGACCGGTGACCTACTCACGTCTATAATAAAAATGCTGCAACAAGTTGATAAAGCACTGGAAGCACTCATTCCTCTACTTGAGAAATTTGGAACCCAGCTATTTGGCCAACTAACTGGAAGAGATCCATATTTGTACCCGTTCGAAAGAAAAGTGACCCAACGGAATGCTGAAACTATAAAAAAAATATCATTACTATCACATGCAAGTAAAATTTTGCTGACGTTCATCCAACGACAGTTATAGCAACACATTGACAGGGACCTGTCAGAGGTTCAGGGCAGATTCTGAAGAGGACATGGACCACAAGGGATCTCATTGCTGATGGCAGGTGGATCTTGTCTGAAAGAACAAAATACCAGAAAGATGTTTACTTGTGTTTTCACTATGCCAAGGCATTTGTGTATCATAACAAACTAGGGATAGCTGTGCGAATGGAATCCCGGAACACTTCATTGTGCTCATGCAGAACCAATACATGGATCACAAAGCAGTTGTGCAAACAGAACAAGGGAATACTGCATGCTTTAAAATCAGGAAAGGTGTGTGTTAGGGTAGTAGCCTCTCACCATACAAATTCCATTTGTATGCTCAACAAATAGAGAAGCTGGGTTATAGAAAGAAGAATGCACTATCAAGGTTGGAGTAAGTTTTATTAACGACCTGAGTTATGCAGATATGCAGAAACAAGCACTTGCTTGCTGAAAGCGAGGAGGACTTGAAGCACTTGCTGATGAAGATCAAGGGTTGTAGTATGGGTTACGGTATGGATTACAATTCAATGTAAAGAAAAACAAAATCCTCACAACTGGACCAGAAGGTAACATCAGGATAAGTGGAAGGTTGAAGTTCCAAAGGATTTTGTCTTGCTTGGATCCATAACCAATGCTCACGGAAGCAGCCATCAAGAGACCAAACGACACGTTACCCTGGGTACATCTGCTACACAAGACCTCTTTACACACGTTGAAAAGCAAGGATGTCACTTTGAGGACTAAGGTTCACCTCACCCAAGCCAAGGTATTTTCAATTGCCTCATATGCTCATGAAAGTTGAACACTGAGTCAGGAAGACCAAGTCAGAATCGATGCATTTGAATAGTGACAGTACCATGGACTGCCAAAAGAACAATGAAATCTAACTTGGAAGAAGTACAGCCAGAATACTCCTTAGAGGCAAAGACGGAGAGACTTCATTTCATGTACTTTGGACACGTTGTCACGAGAGACTAGCCCCTAGAGAAGGACATCATGCTTGGTAGAGGGGCAGCGAAAAAGAGAAAGAGCCTTAGCAAATGGATTGACACGCTGGGTTGCAACAATGGGCTCAAACAAAAGAACAATTGTGAGGCTGGCCCCAGACCAGGCGGTGCTTCCCTTCTACTGTAGTTAGGGTGGTGATGAGCCATTGGCACCCAACAACAATAAACGCCCCCAGGAAAGCTCGAATCCCTTACACACCACACTTCCTCATCTGGGCAAAAGGGCCAAGGAATTTAGATCCCTAATTGTGCGAGGAGAATGATCTAGCATCTGCGGTCTAGAATCTGGCAAAGGATATGACCTAGCCCAGATCTTTTAGGAGTCATGTATATCTTAGAAAACCTCATAAATGCTGTGTCTTTTTCCCTAGAGAAATTCACACACAACACGGAGATATTCTGCCAAAACAATTCAGGGAATTAACCAATCTGGTAACTCCCAATCAAGGAGGACTCACTTCCTCTGAGAGGGAGGATGTATGGAATCTTCAGGACCCTTCTGGAGAAAGGAGAGGTTAGCCTTCCTTTGAGGCAGCAAGAACCTCCTTCAGGGCCTCCTAACTTCACGCAGGTTACGCACACAGCTGCTGGTGAAACCGGTCTCACCATGCCCCTCTCAAGACTGCAGAAAATGGGGGCATCTACCTACTCCCTCAAGTTGCCTGGATTCAGCTTCCAGGAATATAAGGTCTGACACCCACGATACCAGCAAACAGTTTCTTTTCTTTTTCTTTTTTTTCCAATCTGCAATTTGCCCCTGCCTTCCTTTCAGAACCAGCTGGACTTCTTTTCTAACTGAGAGGTGAAGGCTGCATTCTCTTCTCTGCACAGGACACAGACCAGCCAGCATCCGGTCACACCTTGAGGGGCATTTTCCCCCGCATGCCTTCAATGAGCTCACCGAAGCTGCAAAGTAGTGCGCAAAGCTGTCATGAGGATTCCACTGCACAGCACCAATGTCCCATTTGCTCTGGCGAGAGATCTTTCGGTGACCTTCGAAAGGGGCGTCCAGATTAACGATGTACAGGAATCGGCGGCTAAGAGAACGACAACAACACATCACACATTAGCATCAAGGCAGGAGAGCACATGTGAATCACAGACGGCTTGTAAGGGGGACTCTGAGCACAAACCACCTCCCAGACAGAGCTATGCCTCCCCACCCCCAGCCCCTACTTCACTGCTCTGAAAGGCAGGCAAGTGAGGAGTCATGGTGACTGTCAGGCAAATGAAGGTCCTACACCCACAGAAGTCTACTGCAAAGGGGGTCGTCCCTACCACACCCATCCGTGAAAAGTCTAACCTCTCCCTCCAATTTAGCACCCATCACGCCCCACCCAGGCTTTTCCAAACCCTTGACGATTCATCTCTGCTTCCCCTGGCATGGTTTGCATGTCATCTTCAGCACTTCTCTAGTGTTCAGGGTCTCGTGATAAGGAATAATGGAAGACAGGCCACATCATGATTCTCTTTGAAACCCCACAGCCCTAGGCCCGTAGTTGAGCACTGGAGTGTTTGATGTTACCGATTTTCCTTTTGTTTTTAATTTAAAAACCACATCCCGGCCCTCAGAGGTTGATGTGTTGTCAGAGAACACTCCCAGCTCCTGGATGTCAATGCGCACAGGTCGGCTCAATCATGCAAGTTTGATGGTCCCGTCAAAACACAGAGAGATGGAAAGTTACATCGGCATGGTAAAACTCCAGGTGGTGACAGAAACCCCAATGCAGGAGGGTTCAGAGAGAAGAGGCAAGCACAGAGAAGTCACCAAGTCACAGTGCATCAAAGACTTCTAAGACAGTCAGTGCAGAACGAAGGTCTACACCCTCTGACCTCCTGTGAAGGAATTGCCTGACCCTGAGGCAAGCAGACTGGCGCCTGCCCACTCGTCAGAGTAGCAGTCAAGGGTTAAGAGCTATACATTGGGGATGTGGATCCACAGGGGATGGGGGGTGGATTAAAAAGCATACACAGGAAGCAGAAAATGGGCACTGCAGAATAAACATGGCTGATTGAACATATGTGTTTATCTTCAATCCCCCCTGAAGTCCCACAAAAATAAAAGTTAAAAAAAAAGTGGGGGGCAGGGTGGGAGCAGAAACCCTCCAAGAAAAAGAAACTGAGAGTAAATGAAAAGCAGATGGACCCATGGTGAAAAATGATCTTGAGTGAAAAAGCTAGAGCCCTGGTGTCTTCAGATGCAACTGAATGGGAAGCAGGCTGGCTCCACTGCCAAACCTGGGCCGGCTCGGGAATGCAAGGGCCAAACACAGGACCAAAAACAAACCCAGGATCACACAAAAACAAGGAGACTTGTTGGAAAGAGCCATGGAGAGGCGGGGCCCTGTTAGCATTAGCTTTGAGACACTCATCCAGAGAAGACACCCAGTAGTGGAGAATGTTGTAAAATCAGAGACCTTCAAGTACCCCTTACTTACTCAGCACTCACAGGTTAGGCCTCTATTCTTTTATTCTTCAGACAGAGTGGCAGATTCTTAGCAAGAGAAAAATTAGAAAAACATTTTGACCCCCAATGGGGGAAGCAAAAAAAAACAAGTTAGCAAGCCAAAACAACAAAACTTAGAGAATTCATTTGGTGTATCCCCCAACAAAAAGGTTTAGTTCCCACGCTGACAGTGACAGCCTCACGGGCCCCAGTAAACAGACACCAGTCCCTCTCTAATGTTAACAGAGAAATGACATCAGTCATCAGAGGAAATCTAGAGAGCAGGCACTAATGCCAACAAAAGAACATCAGGAACTCAGAGCAAACAGGAAGACTGCAGGGAAAACATAGATATGCTCAGAGAGATAGAAGGCCATGTAAAAATGATAATACTAAAAAAGAAGACAGAATGTAAAACCAGAACATGAAAGCTCTTAGAAATTAAAATAACAGTTGAAATTAAAAATTGGATAAAATGATTGGAAAGTCAAGTTGAAAATGCCCAGGATACAAGACAAAGAAAAAAAGACCAAAAGGCAATTGTGTGTACTACCAAATTAACAGAAGCATCAGAAAGAAAAGAGTGAGAAAACTGAGGGAAGGAAATTGAAAAATGACATTTTTTCCCCATGCAAAAAAGATTTCCAGACTGAAAGAGCTTTCCAAGGTAATAAAATATATTCTCTACCTTAATCTGATAGGTGTCACATGAGTGTATTATGAATATGTAAAAAGATAACCTACAAATTGGAAGAAAGCGTTCAGGAAACAAATCATCAAAAAGTAGCTAATTCCTCAGTAGTCTATTCCTTCTTTCAGGTCTGCCTGCCTTAGTCTGTAAATTCTGTTGGAGTCTGTCTACCGAGGTGCTCATGCCGAACCTGTCTGTGGACCAAGAGGCAGTCATTCAAACAGAACCAGGGGATGTTGTGTGGTTTAAAATCAGGAAGGTGTGTCACGGGGATATCCTTTCACCCAGTTTATTGTACCTGCATTCTGGGAAAAGAATTCAACATGCTGAACTACATGAAGAGTGTGGCACCGGGATTGCGGAAGATTCTTGCTTCCTGAAAATGAAGAGGACTTGAAGCACGTACTGATGATCAAAGACTGCAGCCTTCAATAAGTATTATTCAAAGAAAACAAAAATCCTTACAACAGGATCAATAAGCAACGTCAGGATAAACAGAGAAAAGATTAAGATTGTCCAGGATTTAATTTTACCTGGATCCACTATCAACACTCATGGAAGCAGCAGTCAAGAAATTAAAAGACATACATGCATGGTGCAAATCTGCTTCATAAGATCTCTTTTAAAGTGTCAAAGGGTAGAGGAGCTGATACCAAGGGCTCAAATAGAAAGGAAATGCTTTGAAAAAGATGATGACAACATATGTACAGATGTGTTTGACACAATGGATATATGTATGGATTGTGATCAGAGTTGTAAGAACTCCCAATAAAATTAAAAATAAAGAAAAGGGAAAAAAAATAAATAAAGTATCAAAGAGCAAAGATATTACTTTGAGGGCTAAAGGTGCACTTGACCCAGGCAACATGTATTTTTTTTTGCCACGTGGATTTTCAATCACCTCAGAAGCAAGTGAAAGCTGGACAATGGATAAAAAAGATCTCAATGAAAAAACACATTGTTGCTTGGTTTTGCTCTGTCTTGTTTTTGTGCATGTTGTCTCCGCAGGCCTGTCTGGATAGGACAGGCTGGATGAACAATGAAC
>NW_022106189.1:36845190-36857229 GCF_000313985.2 Echinops telfairi
ACAGTTGTATGAGCCCAATAAAATGTTAAAAAAAGAAAGAAAGAAAAAACACTTTGTTCTAACAAATCGGCATTCCACGACGCTCCTCCTCCCGACACAATTGCTGAACACAAAACGGTGCACAAGCCAATGTGGTGAAGAATGTGGATGGTGCCCACCTATTAAAAGATATAGTGTCTGGGGTCTTAAAGGCTTGAGATTAAATAAGCGGCCACTCAGCAGAGAAGCAATAAGCCCACATGGAAGAAGCACACCTTCGATGAGATCATGAGGAGTCATGGGGACTCATGGGGACCACGTAATAGGCATCAGAAGACACATAACAAACGAACAAAAACATATTGTTGAGAACAAAGGGCGGAGCAGAGACCCAAAGCCCATCTGTAGACAATGGAACAATTCCTCTATACAGGGGTCACAGGGAAAAGATGAGTCAACCAGGATTCAGTAAAGCACTGATGAAACACAATATTCCTCTGGTTCCTTGAGGCTTCCTCAGCCCCCACTACCACGACCCCAGTAATGTTTCAGACTAGACCGGAACATGTACACAAGTACAGCAAAGAGATGGGGGCTCACGACACACAGAATCCAGGAACAGGAGTGGGAATAGTGATACCATAAGGGTAGCGAGAAAGGAAGAACCGATCACAATGATCGACATATAACCATACACCCCTCTCCAGGGGGAAAAACTACAGAAAACATGGGGGAAGGGAGATAGCAGTCAGGGTAAGATACGAAAATAATAATAATTTATTATCTATCAAGGGGGCATGGGGGAGGTGGGAAGGGGAAAACTGAGGAGCTGATACCAAGTGCTCAATAGAAAGTAAATGTCTAGAAATGAATGAAGGCAACATGTGTACAAATATGCCTGATGCAATAAAATGTATGGACTGTAACAAGAGATGTAAGAGTCCCTAATAAAATGATACAACAAAAAAAGAAAGATCTGAGAAGAAATGATGCGTTTAAATTAGTGTTGGAAAACAATACTGAAATAACCATGGACTGCTAAAAGAACAAATAAATCTGTCGTAGAAGAAGTACAGCCAGAATGCTTCTTGTAAGTGAGAAGATGGTGAGACTTTGTCTCACATACCTTGAAAATGTTATCAGCAGATACCAGGCCCTAGAAAGGGTCGGTGGAAAAGAGGAGACCCTCAATGACATGAAATGACAATGGCTACAGCAGGGACTCAGACAACAATTGTGAGGCTGGCACAGCACCAAGAAGGGTTTCAATGTTGGGCAGGAGTCGCTGTAAGGTGGAGCTGACTCATATACATGGTAAGTGTCACCATGCCCCTTTCTCTAAGTGGCCTTGAGAGCATAGTGCAGCTCAGACCCCTTTCCTCAACTGGAGACTTGGAATCACACTGACTTCTTCTCCCTGCCCTCAACACAGGGAATCCAGGATAGATAAACCCCTCAGGGCCAACAAGGAGAGTAGAAATAATAGAAGGATTATAGGAGGGTGGGGGAGAAAGGGAGAATCCATCACAAGGATCCACTTGTTACTCCTTCCCAGGGGGACGAATAACAGAAAAGTGGGTGAGAGGTGATGGAGGATGATGTGAGATATGAAAATGATAATAATCTATAACTTATCAAGGGTTCATGAGGGAGGGCAGGAAGGGGAGATTGTGGGAAGGAATGGGGAGCTGATATTAGGGGTTCAAGTGGGAAGAGAATGCTTTGAAAATGATGATGGTGACATATGTGCAAAAGTGCTTAACACACTGAATGAATGTATGGATTGTGATAAGAGATGTAAGAGCCCCTAATAAAAGTAAGAAAAAAAGAAAAAAACTTCTACAACTCAATAACAAAATGCCAAATAAACGTATTTAAAAACAGGCAAAGGACTTTAATAGATATTTCAATAAAGAAGACACACAAATGGCCAATAAGTAGTACATGAAAAGATGCTCCATTTTTCAATAGAGAAATGTACACCAGAGTCACAATGAAATACTACTTCCCTCTCACCAGGATAGCTATTATCAGAAAAATGCAATATATGTGCAACTACTGATCTCTCACTGTCTGGAAGAAGAGAGAGGAAAAGCAAAATATAGCAACAATCAGATCAATGATCTAATGGACCATACAAATATCAGTTGATGGTGCTCGACTACCACCGCCAACTGCTCTGAAAAGGATCAATTTATAAGGTCCTGGATAGAGTGAGCGAAAAATTCAGAACAAAACTCACAATCATAAAAGAGACCAGGCTTATTAGTTGGACGGAGACAGGCAAGACCACCAAGACAATGGCACTTAGTTCACCTTTCAGACCTGGAACTCAAAGTCTCCTGTATTAGAATAATTACCATTTATGATTAAAGGGGCAGCTTTTACCCACGGACAAAGTTCAGAGGGTGAGGAAGGAAAGAGGAAGGGAAACAGGAAACACAGGGAAGAAGTGAAATAGGTAGTGGTAGATTAAGTGCCTTGTAATGGGTGAAGTGAATGAACTGTTGAGGTAAAACTGATTATCTGGCCTGTAAACCTCACTTAATTCAAAATTTAAAAGAATGAAAAATGGAAACCAGTCATTGGTATGGACTTGGAGAAACTGAACTCCATCTATTACTAGTGAGATTGTACAAGGTAGAGTCCCTGTGGAAGCGTGTGACCAGAAACCCATTGGCGTCCAGTTGATTCTGACTCACACCAACCCTATACTGTAACTGCTTATGGGAATAGAAAGCCCAGTCATTCTCCTGAGGAGCTGCTGGTGGCTTTGAACTGCCGACCATGCAGATCACAGTCCAATGCATCACCACTCACACCAACCCTAGGTAGGATTTTCTAGACTGCAAACTTTTACAGGAGCAGACAGCCTCAACTTTCCCCTGCTGAGTGGCTGGTGGGTTTGAACAAACAATCTTGCAGTTCACAACCCTACATCTAACCAACATTGTCACCAGGCTCCTTTCAAAGTGTGGCAGCTGGTCAAAAAGTAAACAGAAAAGTACAAGACCCAGAAATTTCACTAACTCTACACTCAAAGAAATCATACTAGAACAAGGGTAGGAGCCATGGTTGGTACAGTGGGTGAAGCAATGGGCTACAACAGAAAGGCAGGTGTTTCAAGCCCACAGGTGCTCCACAGGAGAAAGATGAGGCAGACTGCTTCCGCAAAGACCGACAGGCTCAGACACTCTATCCTGGAAAGCTGTTATCAGTTGAGATTGACTTGACTATGGTGGGTTAGGCTTTCTCGTTTGGTAAGATGATAGGGTTATTTGGAAATTACAAGTGTGGCCAAATGAATAAAAATGGTATGCCAGTGAGCACTGCGAAAATTACATAGTTCAATCTCTTCAAGGGAAAACTGAAGGAAGGGAGGTCAACTGAGTATGTCCAAGGGCCAGGGAGTCTTGGCATTGTTCAGGTCGCCACCATTCTCCCACCTACATGTCAGGCCACACCAGGTGGCATCTTTCTGAAGAGTCTGTGCAGTGCACAGAAAACCAAAACTTGCAGATCAAACTATCAGTCACTAAAATTTCAAAAGATTTATATTGCTTTTAAGGCAGAGACGAGAAATACACTACAAGGTCACTGGGATATCCGTGCTTAACTCTGTGACTGTCTCTTTAATTCTGAGGGGCTTCACAATGTTGGTGGAAAAATCCCAGGATCTTTTCATTCTACCTACCCAGGAACTTTCTGAAGGTCCCTTGTATAAACAGAGTATTTTCCATTTTCCCAGAAGACTCTTAATTTGCGATTTGCTCTCAGAAATCATGGCAGATGATCTCTGAAAGCTCACTTACCCAGAAAGCACTGCATGCTGCCCAAGACAGTCCACAGACATAGCCGTCGCCTGTTACAAAGAACACAGATTCAGTGCTGCCGGCAGACCAAGCCCCAGTCAGAGGAAAGAGAAGACTTCCTCTTCCCACCTCCCAGGTCTTCCCCAGCTACCAATTATCATTAATTAGTGACCTACTAATTAATGGATACTTCGATGAGCGCATACTTTCACTCCCTTCGAGCTCTCACATTCACAGTTCATAATAAGGGAGCTGAGATCAGCTACCCCAAAACCAGGACTACACATAATACCTGCTGCATTCTAAATGGAGAAAGGAGTCAGAGGTCCTGGAGGTCTTGGTGAGTCTGAGTAGTTCAGAGCAAACAGTAGCTATTATGCACAAGTAGAGGTCAGCATTGGGTTTGCAGAGGCACATTACAGAGGGTTCTATCAAAACCACCCCCAACCCAACCATCGTACAGCACCCCAGACAACACCGCAGCACTCCTCCACAGGGTTTCCAAGGCTGTCCATGTTACAGAAGCAGACTGAGAGCTTTCTTCCACAGAGCAGCTGGTGAGTTCAAAGAGCCAGCGTTTCCCTCAAATGGGAGCCTTTCACTTTAGCAGCCAAGTGCTTAATGACTATGCCAGGTGAGCTCCCAAAGGAGATTGGGGAAAGGGGAAAGGGGAAAGGGGAAAAGGGAGCAAGGGGAAGACAGAGGTGTGAGAGGAGTGAAACAATGTGCCAGACTACCCCTCTGGAGCTCTGTGGGGAGGAGACGCCTACAAGCTAAGGCCTCAGCATATCTGGTGGAGGAATGGCTGAGATTTGAAGTCTGGTTGATGACAGTTTAAGAACTAGGTAACCATGAGATCTTGTAATGATCCCACTGCAAGAGGTGGAGATAGAATTTCCCATCAGCCTGAGGGAAGGGGTTGGCTGCAGATTAAAGATATTTTACAAAAGTAAAGTGGTGTTTTATACCCTACTATGGACTAAATTTTTGATCTTATAAATAAAAGAGCCTTGGTGGTACAGTGGGTTAAATGCTGACCTGCTAACTGCAAGTCAGCAGTTCAAACCCACCAGCAGCTCCACAAGAGAAAAGTGAGGCAATCTGTGTGGTAGTCACATAATCCATTATCTACGTGAGAAAGGGGTCGAGTCTAGACTACCTATCAGATCATAGCCCATGAGGCCTCTGTGTGGTCATGACCTTCTCCTGAGGATTCTGGGAACTCCTGTCTTCCTCCCTGGAGGTGGGACACACACTGTCTCCCCGTGAGACATTCCTATGACAAACCACATGGAGCTATGCTGATGGAGCCAGAGTCCTGGAGCTGGAGAAGCTACATGGAGACCCATGCCAGTGCTGAGATGCTTCCACCACCACTGGATCCACAAGACTTTCCACCCCCTGGCCTGTGATCTCCTGTATTCGACATCATTGCATGTGTTGCATGCATCTGAAGAGGAATTTATAGACTGGTAACCGACATATCGGCTAATATGGGACTTATGGACTTGATCTGGACTGGGCCGGGATGTTTTGTTAATGTACAATTGCTCTTTTATATAAAGCTCTTTCTTATACACATACGAGTCTCCCTGGACTTGTTTCTCTAGTTAACTTGGACTACACAGCCTGGTCAAAGATGAGAGCGCCATGGTCACTCCCTCTTATACTTTGGCAAAGAACTCGACAACCATCTCTAAAAGTGTCAACTGATTGGCACTTCTAAAATTCCTTCGATTCTTTAATACCTCCTAGGATAGTAAATACCAACAGTCCGCTTTCAACTGTAAGATAACGTGAATTACACCTCAATAAAGCGATTATCGAAACACCTTCTACTACATCATTTCAACTTAAAAAACAACAAGGATGAGACACTTTCTAATACTCAAGTGACATCGAATCCAGAGATGGATTACAAATACATTCTGAATTAACAGTTACATTTTGGTACAAACACAAATCTTTTTTAGAACTCCTAATATATCGACTAACTTTCTACCCTGATTCAGATCAAATAAATATCTCTTTATAGAGAACGTTGATTGCTATAGCCTTGGCTGCCTAGTGGATTAAGCACTGGGCTGCTAACCATAAGGTTGGCAGTTCAAACCCACCGATTGCTCAGAGGGAGCCAGATGAAGCTGTCTGCCCCAGTAAAGGTTTAGACTTGGAAACCTTATGCAAACATTGTACTCTGTCTGAGAGGGGCCACTATGAGTTAGAGTTTAATTGAATTGATGGCGGTGGGTTCAGCTTCCCAACTATGCAACAAGATCTAGGGCTTGGTATTTGAAATGACTCTGAAGGAAATCAACCCATTTTCCTTGAGTTCACGCTGAATTAGAAAGCTGTTCTGTAAAAATGAAAGCACTTTGCCTGTTCACTCTTCCAGATGATGCAAAGTGGAAACAGCCAATCAATGCAAATCAGAGCTAGGTCAGCTCCTTTAAAATTCATTTACCAACCACCAGCCTGCGCAAAGGCTGTAATATGTGCATTCTCAAATTCACAGAATAAAATTACTGATATAAAAAAAGGTCACACCACTTCACATGCCATGATCCAATCTCTTTCAATGAGAAATGGACACTGCTACAAAGGCTGTGATTATTCCCATCCAATGCTGACTGGAAGTCATCTATTGGAGGTCTGGTTCACACATGTGTTCAACACACGGAGTGCTTCTCAGGAAGTCTCCCCCTTTACCGTGAGAACATCCTCACTACTCCACTAACTAAAATGGGTATCACCAGGTAAATCACTTCTTCTTTCTGAGTCTCAGGTTCCTCATTTGTAAAATAAGAGAGTAGATTAGATACTTTCTAAAGGTCTTTTCAGCCCTGAGAGTCTATTAAATATGTTGTTGTTGGGCCAAACTCATTGCTTTCTTAAGTGAATTTTCTAATATCATCTTAATATAAGTAACATTCAGTGAGCACTTAGCATATGCTCACCGCTGTGTTAAGTGTTCTGCATCGATTTTCTCATTTTTGTCCTCACGGTTATCCTAGAAGGCAGTGGGTGGAAAAGAACTTCCACCCTTAGAAAGTCCTGTTTGTAAGACTGGCCTTTGGCTGGTGTCTGGGAATTGAATTTTGGGAGTGTTCCCACTTTCCCCCAACTGATAAAAGTGGCTCACTATGCCCAGGCTGTTTGTATAAACAATGTGATTAATGCCAAATCCTGCTTTCCTCTGATAGTCTAGGAATTGGGTCCTGCCAGATCAAAGGTGTGAGTCTAGGAATTGGGTCCTGCCAGATCAAAGGTGATGATGAGACCAGCACCAATCAACACCTTGGGCCGAGTCCCTAACGAGCTTCCTTGATAGATACAATCCACATGTACTGTCACAGTTCAACCCCGAGTAGGTTTCAGTGCCATCCTGTATGACTTCAGGGAGCTCTGGTGGGATACTGGTTATGTGTTAGGGCAGTGGTTCTCAACTTTCCTAATGCCGTGACCCTTTAATATAGTTCCTCATGTGGTGGTGCCCCCCAACCATAAAATTATTTTCGTTGCTACTTTATTACTGTCATTTTGCTACTGTTATGAATTGTAATGTAAATATCAGATATGCAGGATGTACTTTCATTATTACAAATTGAACAAAATTATACATAATTAAAGCATTGTGATTAATCACAAAATACGTAATTATATATTGTGAAATATTTATGTGTTTTCCGATGGCCTTAGGCAACCTGTGTCATTAGACCCCCGAAGGGGGGTTGCAACCCACAGGTTGAGAACCACTGTGTTAGGGGCTTGCAAACCACAAAGTACCAAATATACTCGCATATAAGCCAACCCAACTATCAACCAAGACAACTAATTTTACCACAAAAACTGCATTAAAAATGTGATGAAAAACTCGGCTTATACACGAGGATATATGGTAAGCAGTCTGAAGCCACCAGCCACCTCACGGGAGAGGGATGAGACTCCCTAACCTCGTAAAGAATTAGTCTCAGAATCCCACAGGGGCAGTTCTATCATATTCTACCCAGCTGCTATGAGTTAGCATCAATTCCAGGGCAGTGAACTTGGTTTGTGTGACTTCGGCGGGAAAGGGCGTTTGAAAGCTTGCTCGTGGTTTCCTCTGAACTCTACCCTTCTTCCTATGCTGATTCTGACTGCTACCCTTTCACTGTAATAAACCATAACCCTGCAAATAACTGTTTCCTGAGTCTTGTGCATCCTCCTCGTGGGTCATCAAGCCAAAGAGTGGGCTTGAGGACCTCCGGGACAGGCAGGTGCTTTTACTGAATGAATACTCATTTTAGGGATGAAGAAACTGAGGCTAGGAAAAGTTCGAGAATTTGCCCAAGAACACACAGCAGACAGGCAGCATAACCTGGGTCCTGACTTTCCCGATCCTGAACCTCTTTGCTACTTTATGTTCTCACTCGTCCATCATTGCATCTTCGTATGAAGTTTCCTAAAAAAAAAAATTTGCAGAATTCACATCCAAATTAGTCATTTCTCTCTCTCTCTCTCTCTCTCTCTCTCTCTCTCACCACCACGGGGTAGGAAGATTCAGGGGCCAGACCCCACGGGAGGGTGGGGAGGCAGGACAAAAAAAAAAAAAGAACAAATTAGTCATTTCCGCAAATTCCACAACATGAGACCCTACTGTTTCCCTGTCCTAGCCTCTGTAGTTTGATAGGAACTTTGAGTGAAATTTGAAACTCAAGCTCACTGCCACGGAGAGTCAATTCCAGCTCACAGTGACCCAATAAGCAGAGGAGAATTGCCCCTGTGGGTTTCCAAGACTAACTCTTTGTAAGAATAAAAAGCCTCATCTTTCTCCCTCGAGTGGCTGTTAGTTTTGAACTGCTGAACTTACAGTTAGAAAGAAGCCCAATATGTAACCCACTAAGCGCCCAGGGCTCCTTATGGGAGGCTTGCTACATACTAAACACTATTGTAGGCACCAAGGGAACAGCAGTCCACCAAGCAGTGTCTCCACTAATACAGGGCTTGCACTTTAGGAAGGAGAGAAAGAGAAAACCAAGTCTTGAAAAAGGGGAAGAGTGGGGAATAAGCACCATCGGAGGAGGAGGCAGAACAGGCCAAATCAAGGAATTTATATTCCATGCTGGTTCAACAGGAAGTCACTGGAAGATTCTTATCCAGGGAGAAATATAAACAAATTCATTTTTTACTTGTAATAGGATATTTATAATATTATTTATAATATATTGTTTATAATAAGATATTGATATTTATCACATTGTTAAAATCACCAAAATCTAAAAACAATTCAAATGGCCATTAGTGGGTACATAAGGCCAAAAAAATGATTGACTTAACTGAGACACAAAACAACAGGGATGGACCTCAAAAGCAGTAGGCTGAACAGAAATGGGAGTAGGGATACCAAGAGGGTAGGGGGAAGGTAGAGAGAGAAGGGAAGGAAGGCGGTACCGATCACAATGAACAACATATAACCACAACACAGCCCCCCAGGGGGATGAACAACAGAGAACGTGGGGGAAAGGAGACAGCGATAGGTGTTAAGATATGAAAATACTAATAATTTATAATTTATCAAGCGGCCACGAGGGTGGGAGGGATGAGAGAGGAAAAAGAGAGGAGCTGATAATTAGGGTTCAAATAGAAAGGAAAGTTTTATAAAATAATGATGGCCACATATGCACAAATATGCTTAATACAATTGATGTATGGATTGTGATAAGAACTGTAAGAGCCTCAAATAAAATGATTTTTTAAAATCATTTTATTGGGGGCTCATACAACTCTTATCACAATCCATCCATCCATCCATTGTGTCAAGTACATTTGTACATTTGTTGCCCTCATCATTCTCAAAACATTTGCTTTCTGCTTGAGCCCTTGGTATCAGCTCATTTTTCCCCTCCCTCCCTGCTCCTCCCCCATGAACCCTCGATAATTTATAAATTATTATTTTGTCGTATCTTACACGGTCCAACGTCTCCCTTCACCCACTTTTTTGTTGTCCATCCTCCAGTGGAGGAGGTTATATGTACATCCTTGTAATCGCTTCCCCCTTTGCACCCCACCCTCCCTCCACCCTCCCGGTATCGCCACTCTCAGCACTGGTCCTGAAGGGAACATCTGTCCTGGATTCCCTGTGTTTCCAGTTCCTATCTGTACCAGTGTACATCCTCTGGTCTAGCCAGGTTTGTAAGGTAGAATTGGGATCATGATAGTGGGGGGTGAGGAAGCATTAAAGAACTGGAGGGAAAAAAACAAAAAAACAAAAAACAAACAAACAAACAAAAAAGAACTGGAGGAAAGTTGTATGTTTCATCGTTCCTACACTGCACCCTGAATGACTCGTCTCCTCCCCGTGACCCTTCTGTAAGGGTCCACTTGCCTACAGATGGGTCTTGGGTCCCCAATTTGCATTCTCCCTCATTCAAAATGATTTGATTTTTCGATCTTTGATGCCTGATACCTGATTCCCTTAGACACCTGGTGATCACACAGGCTGGTGTGCTTCTTCCATGTGGGCTTTGTTGCTTCTGAGCTAGATGGCCGCTTGTTTAACCCAATAAAATGATTTTTAAAAAAGAAAGCAGTAGGATAAGTGAAAGAAGTCAGACTCAAATATACATTATATAATTTCATCTGTTACAGAAATCTCCTCATAGGTTTTGAGGGGTTGAGGAAGGGATGTCTCTTAGTTAGCTGGTGCTATTATTACAGAAGTACTACAAATGGGAGGGCTTAACAAAGTCATTTATTTTCACAATTCAGAGAAAGGCTTTTACTGTGGGCTCTGGAGGTAGGCCCTTGGCTTGTTTGAGCTGCTGCTTGGCATCTTCAAGCGGCCTGGCATCTCCCTTTCCCCATTTTTGCTTGCATGCTCGTTTGTTCAATCTATTTTTTTTTTATTATCTCAAACCAACACCAAAAAGGACAAGCTACTCCCCAATGGGATGATACTCACAGGCACAGAGGTTAAGACAACACATTTTGGAGGACAATTTCTAATCCATAATAGGGCACAATGGAACCTCTTGGAGTAACGGAAATATTTCTCTTCAACTGTGGTGGTTACATGACTGTCAAAACTCAACAACTGTATACTTAAATGGGTTGAATTTATTATACACTATGGCCCAGCAAAAATGTTTTTTTGTTGTTTTGTTGTTGTTTTTTAAAAACCACTCTGGTTTTGCAGACAAAGAGTTGGAAGGGGACAAGAAGCTGGGGGTGCAGGGAGAATGGAATGGCTATTTTGAACATAACTGACTTTTGAGAGGCCTCTCAGCTGCCTAGGTGGAGACAGAAGTAAGCAGCAAGCAAGCAAGCAAGCAGCTAGTAATGAATCTGCATTCATAATGAATTCATAATGAACCTACCTTCATCATTCTGGTTTTCTTCTGTAATATTTTTGCATATACTATTGACTTAGTGACTTCTTAGCATCATAGTCTGCCATTAACCTCTGAGAGCAGAAACTATTTAATGTGCACTCTTTCAGCACCCTGTTCCTTCCAATAACATAGGCACTAGCCACAAAAAGAGACTTAAACAGCCATTACTTAAACTTTCATTAAAAACATATTTCAATCTACTAGTCCTACTTCAAGTGCTCAACACCCATATTCCTATTATCACAGAAAGTTCTACTGGAATTCTGAAGGTTATGTATAAGTTTTCTTTTTTAATTTATTTATTTATTTTATTTCTAAGTTTGCTAATAGTTCTCACAACACTCAAGGAGCACCGATTCTAGGACCACTTCAGGGTAGCTGACTTGCAACACAGGCTCGTGAGTGACTTCTTACTGGGTGGCAGCCACAAAACTCTGTCTTAGAAGGCAAACGGCATTTGTGCAAGTTGTAAAAAGGACCTTCACCTTTCAGGCTGCAATTTTTCTCTGACAAAAAAAATCTAAAAAAAAAATAATAATAAATTTACATAAGAGGCTTGAGGTGTCTTGAAAAGTGCATTCCTTATACAAAAGGCAATATAAAGATTGTTCTCCCTTCTATGTTAATGAAGCAGTTAATAAAATAGGTTTCCACGAAGTGTTGAAGGGAACAGGCAGCAGACACCAAAGAACAAAAACCATCATTGTAGGACCACCTTCCACATAAACGCTGAAGACGAATGTGTGCATAAGTAAGTGTGGTGAAGAAGGCTGATGGTGCCCGGCGAGACCTATAGCGTCTGGGGACTTAAAGGCTTGAAAGTAAACAAGCGGCCATCTAGCCCAGAAGCAACAAAGCCCACATGGAAGCAGCACACC
>NW_022106189.1:36857888-36861483 GCF_000313985.2 Echinops telfairi
GTATAGATGTGCTTTACACAATTGATCTATGTATTGTGATGAATTGTATGAACCCCAGTAAATTGATTTAAAAAAAAAAAAAAAGGTTCCCATCTCTCCCCACACCCCAACCATCACCACCAGACTCACACTTTGAGGTCCTCTTCCAACTGAACAGAAAATCTAGAAAGAACAACGGAAACTCCCACAAGGCAGTTAAATTGCAGAGTTTACTTTGTTCCCCTTCCTATGACGACTGCTGCTTAGGTTTAATTATTTGACACTACTTCAGAGCATCCTAACAGATGTGTCAGCACCCTCTCAGCAGGTCTCCTCAATTACATCTCTGCAGAGAAGCGGGGATGAGACTACCTGGGTTTCTGTGAGAATTAAAGGACCTGTGCGTTAGGGCTTCCAAATTAGCAGGCTCTGAAGCACAGTGCATGATTTGGTCCTGTCCTAACCCCCCAGTGAAAGCAATTAACAGAAGGGTAACAGGGATATGGCTTTTTCCCCTCAGAGTCTGGCGCCTCCCTTGGGAGAGCTGGCTTCACAGAGACACCATGCTGACAGTGCAAAGTGCTTCAAGATCCCTTCATCCAAAGGCTGCTGCTGATTTCCTCCCAGCGGGCTTCATCTTGCTGGAGGGTTCCTCCACTCATTCCCCTTAGCAAACCAGGTTTCTTTCAATTCAGAATCAGTCAGCTGTGGATCAACCAGGGAGAAGCTCAAGAAAGAATTGTTGGATTGAAGAGTAAATGAAAATCTGGCACACTGCAAGGCCAGTCTTAAATGGCAGGGGAGGAGGGACATAATGCTTATTGCAGAACAATTCCCTGACAGGTCTAGAAGGACCCACTATGAGGCCATGTGCAGTGAGATGTACAAAGGTCCTGTGGGGGCACTCACATTCGAACGCAAGGTACCACAATACAAAAGGCCGTGGCCAAGTCACTTGGGCTCAGTCTCAGCTTAGAGCAGTGGTTCTCAACCTTCCTAATGTGGCAACCCTTTAATATAGTTCCTCATGTTGTGGTGACCCCCCCAATCATAAAATTATTTTCGTTGCTACTTCATCACTGTCATTTTGCTACTGTTATGAATTGGGCAACCTTGTGAAAGGGTCGATCGACCCCCAAAGGGTCGCAACACACAGGTTGAGAATCGCTGGCTTAGGGGAAGGGACTCACACCCATGCATGGTACTTTCATGAATTAAAAACCCACTGCCTCTTGTTGTGATTGAACTGCTGAATTGTATGGTTATGTAATTATATGCCAATAAAACTGTTCAAACAAACCCACTGCCACTGAGTCCATTCTGACTCATAGAGTCCGCATGGAGGGTTTCAGATGCTGGAAATCTTTGCAGGAGCAAGTAGTCTCATCTTCCTCCCAGCAGGCTGGTGGGCATGAACTAAAAGCCTTGCAGCTAGCAGCCCGACACCAAAATCCACAGCACCACCAGGTTCCTTTTCATGAGAGTAGAAAGCCTCCTCTTTCTCCCTTGGAGCAGCTGGTGGTTTACGATTGCTGACTTCTCGGTTAGCTGGCCCAAGATAATAAGCCACGATGCCAACCAGCGCTCCCTAAAATGCTAGTAAACGTTAATGTTCCCAGAGGCTTACCATTTGCCACCAAGGCTATCTGCTCTAAATGTGTTGCCTCATAACACACACACACCCATGCCAACCACATAAGGTGAGCAGACTCAGACTCCTGCCTTCCCTTTCGACAGCTCAGGAGGGACACATGCAGTGACCCCACTCAGTTCCCAGGGTGGGATTTTTTCACTATTATCATCAGCAACCATCTAGAAAGCCTAGCAGAAAGAGGGCCTTGGCAAAGCATTTTCCCTTGAGTCCCCACAAACCCAGTCTACAGGGTTAACTCCCCTCAACAAAGGCGAGCTGCCCAAAGTCACGAGGGAGGATCTCTGGGAGCAAGCACCTCCAGTTCACGGCCTAGAGTCCAACGGTTCTCAACCTGTGGGTCGCGACCCTGTCAGAGTCGAACGACCCTTTCACAGGGGTCGCCTGATTCATAATACCAAAATGACAGTGATGAAGTAGCAACGAAAACAATTTTATGGTTGGGGGCCACCACCACGTGAGGAACTGTATGAAAGGCTCGCGGCATTAGAAAGGTCGAGAACCACAGTGCGCAGGAAGTCTCCCCTCAACACTGGAGCGCACTCCGGGGCTTCAGGGTCCCAAAGTGGACCCCACGCCCCGAAGCACCAGCCGAGTCCGCCTCAACCGACCCCAACGGCTATCAAGGCTCCTTACGCACGCCCGCGTCTGACAGTTCCGAGCACCCCTTGCCCATTCACTCAGCCCTGGCCTGGGGGTCTCTCCTCTGCCCCGAGGACGGCCCAACAGCGTGAGGGGGTGGGGGGCGGAGAGAAGGAGCCAGGGCGCATGCCCAGAAGGCTCCATTAGGCCCCGGCTCACCTGCGAGTCGCGGAACTCCACCACCACATTTTCACTGCTCCATCGCGCCGCCATCTCCTCCGCACGCAGCCCAGGTCCCAGGAGGGCGGCCACCCCACGCCAGACCCGCCTTCCGGGACTCGGAGCACCCACGCAGCCCGCGAGTCAGTTCTGCCACGCTCTGTCCACGCCCCAGCTCCTGACCTCCAACCATTGGCTGGCCCAAACATGGGCTCTGCCCGCTCCTCTCGGCTTCTCCAATTAAAGCACGCGCCTGCTAGAAGACCCGCCCCCTCTCCCATCCATCACTCAGATTCAGTCACCCATAGGCTTTGCGGTGGCGGGCCCGCCTCTACCGCGAGCTCTGTCGGGAATTGTAGTCCGAGGTCGAGCAGTGTGTGGTAAATCAGGAAGCGCTCTGTGGTTAGGATGATAACTCAGTGGGGGTGTGCGTTGTTTGATCCCCTCTGTGGTGTCCCTGAGATAACCAAAAGTTACTTCCTTTGCGACCTATCCCTAAAGGTATGATACGACTCCCAAAGTGTGATCCAGAGACCACTGAGGGTCTTAAAAGGCAAAATGATGTTCTTAATCGCACTAATAAGTTACATGCCTTTGTCACTCTTATTCTCTTACCAACGCACAGTGGAGTTTTCCAGAGACAACGCCATACGTTTTTCAACAATTGAATCTAGAAGCAGATCTAAGAATCTAGCTGCTTCTATTAAAGCAGATTTTAAAGATATAAAGGTAAGCTAGACATTATAATGACGAATCCACTCTTTTGGCTAATTTTTAGCGTTGGAAAAAATATATATTTGTTTTGGAACAGTCTATGTTAATGTGAATTAATGCCTATATGAAATAATGAATACTTTTATCTTAATCCTCCTTTTTTAATGTTTGATAGAGTGACTATGGATAAATACAACCCTATAAACTGTTGTTTGGAGGGTAGGGACAGGGATCCGCCATCGTATTTAACACCTGCCCCTGCTGTAACCTCCGTGAATGATGACTAATGTAAAGGAGCACAGAAGTTTCGAGAGCGGCTGTGCTAGAGCAGGAACCCTTCCAAAGGCCGGCTCAACTGGCTGGTTTAGGCAGCGTCCTTTTAGCAACAAGACATGACCTACTTCACTGGCTTATGGGTTTATTTTACCACAAGTAAATTTTTTTTTTAAC
>NW_022106189.1:36862430-36863691 GCF_000313985.2 Echinops telfairi
TTTACAAATTATCAAGGGTTCATGAGGGAAGGGGGCAGGGAGGGAGGGGGAAAATGAGGAGCTGATACCAAGGGCTCAAGTAGAAAGCAAATGTTTTGATAATGATGAAGGCAATAAATGTAAAAATGTGCTTGACACATGGATGGATGGATGAATGGATTGTGATAAGAGTTGTTCGAGCCCCCAATAAAATGATTTTTTTTAAAAAGAAAAAGAAAAAAAATACAACAGAGGAGGGTTTCCAAGGCTGTAGATCTTTCCAGAAGCAGACTGCCTCATCTTTCTCCCATGGGCCAGTTGATGCTTTTCAACGGCCAACTTTTTGGTTAGCACTCGAACAACACTTAATTCACTGCACCACCAGCACACCTTTTTCTATTCACAGTGACCTCAGGTGACATAGGATTTCCTGGGCTATAATCATTACAGGTGCAGAGCAACATCAGAGGCACTGTGTGGACTTGTGCTACTGACTGTAGAGCTTAATCATTATGCCAGCAGGGCTCCTCATTGCAGAGCGAAACTCACAGCCATCCACTCACTCCTGACTCCTCGTGACCCTCTAAGTCTGGTGGGGTGGGGAGGTCCACAAGAAAATGTAGACTCCTCTAGTAGGAGTCATGATGGGCTGGTGTATTGGTTACATATTGGGCTGCTAACCACCAGATCAGCAGTTTGAGCCCACCAGCAGCTCTCGGGAGAAAAATGAGGCTTTTTACTCCTGTAAAGTTACAGTCTCGGAAAACCCATAGTGGCAGTTCCAGCTTATTCTATAGGGTCGCTATGAGTTGGAACTGACTTGATGGCAGTGTTAAATGTAATGGGGAAGACCTGTTAACAGGTGAGGGTGACCAGCCTCCCATAGATAATCTATAATGTTCTCAGTTTTAACCTTTCGGTCCAGGCAAACTGGGACAGGTGGTCACCCTATGTGACACTTGTACACTTGGCAGAATGAGTTAGGTTTTCTAATCGACTTGCCAGGATTGTGCAAAAGCAAAGTAGCCTAAATGGGAACTTGAAATGACTTCCAGACCAAAACTAAACAACTGTCACCAAGTCTGACTCATAAGGACCCTCTAGGATAGAGGAAAACTTCCCCTTTGGGTTTCAGAGACTATAAATCTTTATGGGAGCAAAAAACAGGCGTATCCTTCCTCCTTGAAGCACCTGCTGAGTTTGAATCACCACCCACAACGCCACCAGGGCTTTGGGCTTCTAGAACGGCGTGACAGTTAAGCTCTACAGCATGTACAGGTGT
>NW_022106189.1:36870687-36872511 GCF_000313985.2 Echinops telfairi
CAGGTAGGCCTGGTGGACGACCCTGGTCGACCCCATTGGCTGAATTGAATTAGGTGGGCCAATGCAGGTGCAGCACCCACCCACACGTACCTGGCGGGAAACCTGAACCTCTGAGCATGTGCAGTGTGCCACTCCTTGGTTTCTGTAGCTCGGGTCAATGGGCGTCCCAGCCCGATGCTAGCCTGCCTAACAGAAGGAAGTCATGCTTGGCAATGTAGAGGGTCAGCGAAAAAGAGGAAGACCTTCCATAAGGTCTTGATGCCGTGACTGCAGCAATGGGCTCCAATAAAACCGTTTTGAAGAGGGTGCAGGACCCGGTGGTGTTTCTTTCTGGTGTAAGTAGGACCACTGTAAGTGGGAACTGACTTGATGGCATCTAACAACAACAACAACAACAACGTGCTCGAAATGACCTTAGGACTGTTTCCAAGGTTGAGGATGAGACAGGGGCTTTAGTGCAGGCGGAACAAATGCCTTTGGTTTCAGATACGACCTCATTTTCAAACACTCCTTAGATCCCTTTTCTTCCTTTCTCCACTCACATCCTTATCAGTAAAGAGGGTTCTGGAATTCAGGACAGAAATCCTCAGCCTGCTTTCTCAATTGTCCACGTCCTATGCCTCTGAGACTTACGTGTAAAGACACTTCATTGGGATGAATGAGGTCATCAGCAAGACGTTTCATCAAGGACACACCCAGGCAATTCTCTAAAGGCTAGCCCTCCCCTTCCAGGAATAGCTAGGATTGCTACTGAGATCCACTTTCGAATGGATTCTGCTTGAGGGCAAGGTTGTTCACATTGCTGGTGCATGCTTAGAAAGAAATTCAATGGCGGCTGAATCCAAGTCCAGATTCAAAAATGGATTTGGGGGCTTCCACTGTTATCCACAGCCTTCTGCAAACTTAGTGCTCAGAATTTAAACTCCAATACAGGGTTAAACCAGAAACCGGCGGGGTCCTTTGTAGGGAGACCATAACTTGCTGGCGTCTGATCATCAGTCTTTTCAGAAGCCTACTTGGTGATGTCGTCCCAGTAGGGTGGGCACAAGACAAATCCAGAAATTCAGGCCCCTTAGCAACTCCCCAGCTTGTTGGAAAGAGATTCTTATCTTTTTAGTCTTCTGGTCCCTCTTCTGCAGGTTGACCCCTTCAACCTTTTACAGGTGGCAGTCTTGGCTCTCTGCCCTCAGCCCCAGTAGGAACTTACTTTATGAATGTGCCCACACACTTGGCCACCTTACTAAAGAGGCCGGGAGGAAGCTGCCTACTGAGGAACCCCAGAGGAGATGCATTGGGATTCCCCACAAAGCCTTGAGAAAGACCTCCCCCCATTCTCTGGCACAAAGACAAGGGGGTGGCCCTGGCCTTCCCACTGCTCCCGAAGACTTGTTCTCCTGTCCCCTTGAGTTGATGGTGACTTAGGACGGAGTAGAATTGTCCCACAGGGTTTCCTAGGCTGCCATCTTTATTACAGAAATGGACTGCCTCATCCACAGAGTGTATTCAAACCACTGGACTCTGACTTAGAAGCTACGTGCCTAACCACTGGGCCACCAAGGTTCCTTCCCCCTGGAGTAGACCAGCCCTAGTGAATCATTTCCCTCATTTTCTGAACCACACAAGTCCCCTGAATTGTCATATTCTTCCCCAAGGTGTTTAAAACTCGGGCTTTGCAGCATTGTCATGCACTTGTATTTGCAAAGAGCTGTGGCAACAGATTTTATCAGCTTTCTCCAGACTGTTCTGGAAAGTGAGTCAGTGGTTTAGTAACCTTGTTTCACAGCTGAAACAGAGCGAAGAAGCAACTCACCCAGGGTCAGTTGA
>NW_022106189.1:36874597-36875480 GCF_000313985.2 Echinops telfairi
TCCTTCTTTCCCCTGTCTCCCATGTCCCCACATAACAGTCCCTTTCTCCTCCAGATTGTTTACCTTGCCTATCTTATCTAGATAAACCTGCACAGATAAAAAACCTGCACACACAAAAAAACCAAGACAAAGCAAAGCAAATGAAAACAAAACAAAACAACAAAAACTATTGACCAAAAAAGAATCCTGTAAATAGTTCAAGGTCTGTTGTTGAGCTTTAGGAGCATTTTCCAGTCAAGTCTGATGGGGAGCCACACCCGGGCCTCACAGTCTATTTTTGGTATTTCCTGGGGATTTCCTTGTTCTGTTCCCCTTGCTGTTCTGTTGCACACACTTAGTGTTTCCTCTCAGTGTGGTGGGGTCAGATCAGGCACAATTTCTGCACTGTGTCTCCAGTGTTATCCCCTGCAGGGTTATGGGTCTATGGTGCTATTTCTTATATATGAATGTTCCCATTAAAGGTTGTATTTGAGTTTAAATTGTGAGTTTATAAAAGGCTTCAGATTACAGTGGAAGCCCCAAATCCATTTCTGAGTCTCTGCTTGGATTATGCCTCCATTGAACACTGCTTTGGTCAAAGAATTCTTGTCTTTCATCATGTGCATGTCTCAATCATGACTCCATTCCTACTCTGTGGTCCTGCTTTTGTGATGGTTTCCATTGTCCTCTTAGGCTACTGATTTTCTGTAAATCCTTGGATGTTATTATGACCTCATGGCAACGGTCCCCGTCATCCAGATGAATTGACTTTGTTTTCGTCTCATCTTTACCCTGTTTAAGATTTAAAAATAAGTGTGCCCTAGAAATTTTAAGATTTGGAGTCTCTTTTGCTCCCTACAAGGTGATAGACTCATTTGGAAACAGATGATCACAATTTTTTTTT
>NW_022106189.1:36876638-36890489 GCF_000313985.2 Echinops telfairi
TTAGGGTGGCACATTTGGGTCTTCCCCCTTTCGTGTCTCATAAAGCACCATCAGCTTCCTTATGCACAGCTTTGGGCTCCCTCTGCTTCTTTCCAGGCTGGTCACAGTGGGACAATCCAAATTTGTGACAGAACAGTCCTGCCGACCGAACAAAACCTACACCAATTCAGCAGTTTCTACCCCGACAGTTCAATGACGCAGATGACATTCTGTAGTCCTGCCTTCCTACCATCCTTTTCAGAGTCGTATCCCCGCCTCACCTTCATTAACATGAAGTCATTCCTATCTAATCTTTCCAGTGGCTATGGCCAGGTTGATCCCATATAGATAGTTCTTTATAAAGTGTATTGCTCAAGGCAGACCTTTTTTACTAATTAAATTGTTGTCCCCGCTTCAGATAATTTCAGGAGAGAGTTCTGTTATATTGTTTACAGTTGACCTCAGGGCAACAGTTTCAGGTTTATCCACCCTCCATGACTCCAGAAAGTCTACAGTCCATAGGACTGTGATTTTCTGTTCTATATTCCCCTCCTTCTCTCTTCTATGATCAGGCTTCTTGTGTGTTTATTTGTTTGTTTGAGATGAACTCTTTTGTCACCAAAGACTCCAAGTCCATTTCAAATTTACTTTTCCACCAAAGGATTCTTCTATGGAATCTTTTATCAAAATGCTCAGTCTGGTCTCCACGCAAAGGAGACTGTTTTTCATGGGGGAGATTAGCGGGCCACATAACGCCCCTTCTGTTGCTGCACATGGGTAGGCTGCCTGCAAGCTTTTAAGACCTGAGATGCTATAGAACTAGGAGGTACAACGGGAAGCACTAAGCACCTGACTTGGCTAACTGGGCTGTTCCATGACATTTGGTTTCCTTTGAATACATTTTTGTATGCTGTTTTGCGTCTGGGTCTGGAAGTACCTGATGACATTTACAGTAAAGAAGTCAGAGCAGGCCGGGTTGAGGCTTATAGTTTAGCACATAGTTTAGCACAGGACACTCAGAAAGTAGTTGATGAATGAATGTAAAACTGAGAGAAGCTTTGGAAGGGAGGTTGAAAGGTGTTTCTGGGATGCAAACGGAGGGCTTGGTTAACAAAGACAAAGTACCCTCAGGTGCCTGTGAGAATACAAGGCACACAAAACAAGGGCCTTGCCTCTGGATTAAGTTCTTTTCACGACTCCTAGCTTCACTTTATACTGTACATCTGAGGAACGAGCCGGTTTGCTTCAGCACAGATTAGGTCCTTCTGCCCCCTGAGCACCTGGCAGTCCCAAGTGCCCCCGTGCTTCATTCACCCAAAACTCCCCCAACCCCAAATGCAAATCCCTTGCTCCCCTGAGAGTGTCGTTAAAGCCGAGAAAGGGGCTGGGGACGCCCAGCCAAGGGTGGACGGCACGTCCACCAGAGGGTGCTGTCGGGGCAAACTGTGGCGGGAGGGGAGCTTGACCGGCGACCCTCGGAGCCAGGTGATTGGGTTGAGGATGTGCATTCCTCCCCACTCCCTTGAACTACCGCCGCCCCTCCCCCCCACGGGACACCCCTGGAACAATCAGCCACTTTCTGGGACTTAAAGCGCGCTGGCTTCGAAAAAGACGTCTCACTTTGGTTTCTGCTGTCCCCTGGCTCCCGCCACGCAGGTTCCCGGCCGGCCTGAGTGTGGACGGTGGAGGGGGCGGGGGGGATCTCGGTCGCCAGCTGCCAGGACGCCGCCGGGGCGGCGAAGGGGTTAAGCCGGCGGGGGGTGGGAAGGGGTGGGGGAGGGGGCGCGGGCCGCGCCTGCGCTCTGCCGCCCTCCATTGTCTCCACGGCGGCTCGGAGCGCCGGCGAGCGCAGCCTGGGACGGAGCAGGGCGGTGCGGCTGGCGGAGCCGGCGGCTGCTGGAGCGAGCGCGCGACGCGACGCGACGCGACCGCCACTTCCAGAGCCCCGCCTGGCCGTGCGGCGCTGCGGGCTGCCCGAGGCCTGGAGGGCTCCGAGGCGCCGTCCGAGGTCTCGGCGCCCTGAGGCGGGGAAGGCGCCCGACGCCCCCCAGCCTCCACCGCCGCCTCCTCCGGGCGGGCGGCCTCTCGGCGCCTCCCCCCCTCCCTCCTTCCCTGCGGCTCCCCCGGCTTTCGGGAGCCCGGGGGCGGCCTGTGGCGCGGAGCCCGCGTCGGACTGCGACTCCTGGGACCTTGAGGGGAAGCATGCGTTTGGCTTGGATGGTTTTGAATTCTTAGTTTGGGATCCCCGCCCGCCTGCCTCTTCCGCCCCGCAGGTTTTTGGTGTTTTTTTTTGTCGTCCTCCCCCTTTTTTCTTCTCCCTTTCCCCCCCACCCTCACCGTCTCCTTTTTTGACTCCCCGTCCGTTTATGCTGGCCCAGCCCTCCCCTCGCCGCTGAGAAGTGGGGGAGGGTCTCGGCCTCCAGGTTCCCGCCCCATCGGGGCCCGGGCTAGGATGGGGGGCAAGCAGAGCACAGCCGCCCGCTCCCGGGGCCCCTTCCCGGGGGTCTCCACCGATGACAGCGCCGTGCCGTCGCCGGGAGGGGCGCCCCACTTCGGGCATTACCGAGCGGGCGGCGGGGCCATGGGGCTGCGCAGCCGCTCCGTCAGCTCCGTGGCGGGCATGGGCATGGACCCCAGCACCGCCGGAGGGGTGCCCTTTGGCCTCTACACCGCCGCCTCGCGGGGGACCGGCGACTCCGAGAGGGCGCCTGGCGGCGGAGGGTCCGCGTCCGACTCCACCTATGCCCACGGCAATGGTTACCAGGAGACAGGCGGCGGTCACCATAGAGACGGGATGCTGTACCTGGGCTCCCGAGCCTCGCTGGCGGATGCTCTACCTCTGCACATCGCACCCCGGTGGTTCAGCTCGCACAGCGGTAAGTCCGCGGGCGGTGGAGGCCTCGGAGGGGGGGTGGGGCACCCAACCTGCTCGCGCGCGTAAAGGTTTGGCTGTGGAGTGCACGGATCGGGCTGAAGCCAAGGGATGAATGGGTTACCCACCCTCTGGACCAAGGTGCTCGGCGACGAGTGGTTTCGATCTATGGGTGTTTGTTCACTCGTGGATGGGCAGCGTCAAACCTGCCTTCTCCTCGAGCCCCTTTTTCTGGTACCAGCTACCTCAGACAGGGTGCTCCTGTCTGGCCTCTAGCAAGGCAGCATGGGTGCTTCTTGCCGCTCACCGCAGCATTGGGCCTCCCTGGCTGGCATCAGAGATGGAGCCGGGCTGACCAAGCTGTGTCTCTCCACCGAAACCAAGTGTGTGAGAAGAAATATAATTGGGGGCAAGTGGTTCTTGGATTAGGACTTTCACCCTTGCTGGGGAAAGGGGGCCACCCAGTGTTACCAGCCCGCTGGAGATGTGTTTGAATTGTGGAAAATGGAGCGGCTAGCAAGCTGCTGGCACAGACAGGTGTGGCCTGCTGTACCAAGGACCCAACCAGGAGACTGCCTGCCACAGGAGCCTTTGCAGGACCTGGGCCCTGGTCTCAGTATGCTTGGAGCCTCACACATCCCTCCATCTTTTTTTCCCCCCTCCATTCTAAGTGCTTGCCCTTCCTGTGAATCTGCATCTTTTTGTCACAGGGAGCCTAGCAAGGTGGGGCTATTTTTGGCTGGTTTGGAGCATAGGACAGTAGAGAAGGTGGATTCAGAGATTTTGGATGAGTTAATTCATCCTGTGAACTTCTGGTGACTGGGCAGTAAAAGGCTGGAGGGGGATTTCCCAGGCTCCAGTTGGCAGGCAGGTTGCTGGAGGGAAACAGCTCTGCCAGCTGCTAACCTGAGAGGACAGGTTAGGCTTCTAGAAAACTGTCCAAAAAAAGGTGTGGGGCCACAATTAGCTGCTTGGCAAGTCAGAGTGAAGAAGTTGTGTGTTCAGACACCTTTGGGAGTATTGAGATAATTGGACAGGGTTCAGAGAAAGGTGGTGGTCGAGCCCCTTAGGAGACCCCTCTGGGAAATTGTCAGTTGGACCACTTTTGTTGTGAAATAGGATAGACTTTATTTCCTGGAAATAACCTGTATCGATTCTTCTTTTCTTTATGAATTTAGAAACTTCAGTTTGTGGATTTTTTTTTTTTTTTTGAGAAACACACTGATTAATTTAGGAATAATGGGAAAAAGGGGGCTTTCGAAACGCTGGGATGGTGTTGGAATCCCCAGACTTTATCTGAGATGGGCGGGGTGCGGGGCATGTGCCAAGGGGGCCAGGTATAGCTGCAATTGTGCAATTGTAGGCATGTGGCCAGCTGTAGGCAACTTGAAATCAGTCTCCTTTTTTTCTCTATAATATTTTGTCCAGGGAGACTCAGACATGTTTGTGGGGTGATTGTGATTAAGTTTGTGGAACTGCCATCAGGGCCTAGTTTTAAGGTAAACTGTGAAGTGCATCAAGAAGGTTCTCTAACATCACAGATGGAATTTGGGGTGTCATAAAACAAATGTGAGCAGATCCTTCTCTTTAAGCTAACTTTTCTTCCGTCTGTCTCTTACTAGAAACATTTTTATCTCTGTTTCACTACCAGGTTCCAGGTTCGAGTTCAGGCTTATAGTTGGATTCGAAAATTTCTTTTTCTTGTTTTTTTCATCCACAGTGGTGAGATTAGAGAGTGAGACTGAGTAATGAGAATACAAGAAAAGTTGTAGCATGTTTTTGGGGAAAGGTATCTAACGTGAGTGAAGAGGGCTATATTTATGTTGGGCAATCGATTTTAAGGATTCCTGGTGGCATAGTGGTTACTCATTGGGCTGCTCACAGTTCAAAACCACTAGCTGGTCCTCAGGAGATAGGTGGGGCTTTCTACTGCCACTCCCCTCTAAATGGTTATCGTCTCAGAAACCTAGGTGGGCAATTTTACCTTGTGCAACAGGGTTAGGGTTGCTAGGAGCCAGCATCAAAATGAAAGCAGTGAGTTTTGAGTATTCTTGTGTTTTCGGACTGCCCTGACCATTGTAAGACCTTGAGCATACCTGGCCCCACCCTGGAGAGCTCATTCATTTCTGAGCCGTTCCTTTGTGCCAAACCTTCATATTGCTGCTCTTCTCCTGTGGTGGGTCTCTCCTAACTCTTGGAGCCGGGTATGGGACATTGGGAACATCTCTTTCCTCTTTTGTTCTTTGCTTCAAGAAGAGGAACTCTGTTCCCCTCTGGAGCCTTTGAGGCAGGCAGGGCTGAGCCATTTTTGCTCTTGTGTTGTGAGATAAGTAGGAGAAGGAGTCCAGGCCAGCATTGACACAGATGCTTGAACGCTGACAGGATACTTTGCTTAGGTTTTCAGGATGCTTTTGACACTGTTCCTGAGCATAGTGAAGTTCGCAGGAGCGTTCCATGCTCGTCAAAGTCTTGGAAACCCTGGGGAGTGATTCCCCTCTGTCCTTCATAGGATCTCTCTGCGTCCAGATCAGTGGTGCAGAGAGAGGGAACTTGTGGTGGGGGGAGGCATAATTCTCGGGTCCTAGCCTGCCCTAGCACCTTTTCTGAGTAGCTCTGTGACCTTGGGCAAAACATAGATTCTCTCAAGCCTCATCTTCGTTATTTATTTGTAAAACAGATGTGGCCCTTCTCGCCAGTGGCAGACAATAAAGCTTGTCCCCAAATCTCCCAAAAGGATCACCTGCAGTCATTTATCTTTCTCAGGTTGGTGGCCGTTGGACATCTCATTTGTTTGTGCCTCGAACGCTTGTCCTGCCCGTGGTCTTTATGTGGATAGCTCCTTCTGATCCCTTAGGCCACACATTTCTCCTTGTGAGACCTTCCGTGATCCCGCTATAAAATGGGCTGTCGCCAGCCATTCATTCACCTGTTTCTTTATCAGCACTCAGCATGTTTTGTAAGTATTTTCTCCATCTGTTAACTTGTTGTACAGTCTGACTAAATTCTAAGCTCCATGCAAGCAGGCCTGCCCTTGATCACTCCTGTAGCCCTTGCACTGTGCCATGCACAAGTAGCTGAAGTGTTAATGAATGTGAGTGCTTGCAGGTGCCTGGTCTTGTGTGTTGCTTTGGCCGGCCATCTCATTTAGTTGCTGTAATTAATTTTACACACTGAGGAGGAGGCTGAGGTGCAGAGAGGTTGAGTTCAGAGAGGAACTTAAACAAGCTCATAACAGCTACTAGTTGGTGCATCTGGGATACCAATGCAGGTCTCTGGGACCCGAACCTGGGCTCACAGCCGTTACATTCTTCTGCTTCTCATCCTACAGCATAAGGAGAGTTTTGGAAACTGCCCTGGTCTGCAAGTCAGAAGCTTGGGCTAGTAATTAGTTCTCTGATGATCTGTGGCCCTGGGCACGTGTGTCACTGAGCCCCAGAATCACCATGTCTTCATCCATGTGATGGGGATAATAGCAGTCCTGCTTACTCACAGAGCCAGCTTAGGGAGGATCTCTCAGGTCATTTCTGTTAGACAAGCCTGTGGCATGTCGTTGGAGAGTGATGTTGTTCCTTCAGGGGCACTTTCCTGATAGTTCTCCACCTTCTTTGATCTCCTAAAGAATTCTGCCCGTGAACTCTATCCCCAAATGGATATTGGTGCTCGCTCTTGAAATCTGACCTACATCGTTGGCATAGTCATAATAGGGAATGCTGTTATAAAGTGCTGCTTTACAGAATCTGCCACAGAGCCCCTTCCTTCCCGTGGTCATGGACCCTGAAGGTCTGGTCATGCATGTGTACTCCTGGGCATTTAAAAGTAGGGATTTTTATGTGGGGTGGGGAGATTCCAGAAAGTCCACCATCTTGGAAGAGGTGGTCTGTGTTTTCTGCGTCCCACCGTAAAATGGCCGGTCATTGGGTGTTTCATTCCACCTTCTCATTCACACATGTGTGTGTATGCATGTGCACATGTAGGGAAATATAAGTGGTTCTTTGTTGTTGCTAAGCCCTCAACTAGGGCTGATAGAAAATGCCTTTTGATAAGTCTTTGAACATACTAGCAGGATATCTCACCGGTCCCATTTTGCTGCCACTATCGGGCTCTCAAGTGGTTGAATTTTCCCTATTCTTATGGAATTAGGGGAGTAGCCTATTCCATTGGAGTGGCTCAGAAGCCTGCTTTGTGCCTCACCTCAGGTGAGCTAGAGGTAATGGGCCTTTACCGGGTTTCTGGAGAAGGAAAAGTATGCAGTGGTCTTGGAAGAGCTTGATAGGTTCTCCACTCTGCAACAGTTCCCTCCTTAATGATACATATTTTTAAAAGCAGGATTTTTAGTTCTCTAGTTTCTATTAAAAATAAAAATGGGCTTTAATTTCTATGATAAGCAAGTTATTTTAAGAAAATGATAAATTCCCAAAGGTCACACTTCCCTCTTCCTCACTGGGGTTTGAAACTCTCACGAAAAACAGCGGTCTAGTTCCTAAGTTGTTTGCCTTACAGGATGTGTACACACTCGTGTTCCACGGCCAGCCCCACATCTGTCACGAGTGTTCTGACCCACGGCACCCTTAATCAGAAGAACACTGTGACTTTCATTTCTTTTGGGAAAAGGAACATGCGTTGTATCTCAAAGAGGTGACTTTCCTCCCAAGTGTATCAGACGGGGACATTTTTGTAAACTCCAGTTGTAAGAGTTTCAGAATTGGAAAAAACATTGTGTAGATATTGGGGTTTTTAAGGGCAGTGGGCCACTGAGGTTTTGGTACTAGAATCTTGTGACTCAAAAGCTAAATTCTACCCCCCAGTCTTCTACTATGATAGTTAACTGTACATTCTTAACTGTTTCCTCCCAGGCTTTTTTTTTTTTTTGTCATAACCTACCATATATACTTGAGTATAACTAAGTTTTTCAGCACATTTTTTATGAGTTTTATATAAAGAGTAAGTGTACATTAAGAAAGCATCCCAACCCAGTGCTGTCCAAGCCCATAAGTCCAACATTAACATATTTTTTAAAACAATATTATCTACTTTTACTAATTCTGATGTTGTTTTTTTTTTAAGTCATTTTATTGGGGGTTCACACAATTCTTATCACAATCCATACATACATTTCATTGTGTCAAGCACATTTGTACATCTGCCATCATCATTCTCAAAACATTTGCTTTCTACTTGAGCCCTTGGTATCAGCTCCTCATTTTACCCCTCCCTTCCCACCCTCCTTCCCTCACGAACCCTTGATAATTTATAAATTATTATTTATTATTTCATGTCTTACACTGACTGATGTCTCCCTTCACCCACTTTTCTGTTCTGTCCCCCAGGGAGAGGGTTATATGTAGATTCTTGTGATTGGTTCCCCCTTTCTACCTCACCTTACCCTCCTGGTATTAGTACTCTCACCACTGGTCCTAAGGGGTTTATCTGTTCTAGATTCCCTGTGTTTCCAATTCATATCTGTACCAGTGTACATCCTCTGGTCTAGCCGGATTTGTAACATAGAATTGGAATCATGATAGTGGGGTCGGGGAGGAAGCATTAAAGAACCAGAGGAAAGTCGTATGTTTAATCATTGCTACACTGCACCCTGACTGGCTCGTCTCCTCCCTGCGACCCTTCTGTAAGGGGATGTCCAATTGCTTACAGATGGGCTTTGGGTCTCCACTCCATACTCCCCCTTATTCACAATGATAGGATTTTTTTGTTCTTTGATGCCTGATACCTGATCCCATCAACACCTCTTGATCACACAGGCTGGTGTTCAGCACATGTTTTATGCAGTTTTTGTGGTAAAATTAGGTGCCTTGGCTGATTGAGTTGGCTTCAACTCGAGTATATACCGTAATCTGAATCCAGGGATTCATAGGGATTGCCATGGGTAATGGGTATGAGGACGAGAGTGGCTTTTCATAGAGTCAGCAGTTTTCCCTTGTGAGCCCTTTTTTTTGCTTCTTTTGTTGGGGGCTCTTACATCTCGTATCACAATCCATACATTCATCCAGTATGTCGAGCACATTTGCACGTATGCTGCCATCATCATTTTCAAAGCATTCTCTTCCCAGTTGAGCCCCTGATATCAGCTCCCCATTTCTTCTACCTCCCCCCCCCACCCTCTCTCCCTCCTGAACCCTTGATAAGTTATAGATGATTATTTTCATATCTTCATCGTGTCCCTGGGAGGGGGGAGGTTCTAGGTTGATCCTTGTGCCCTTGTGAGTCTTAACATTCTTATAAGATCCAGGTTTCTCCTTTAGTCCAAAGGACTAATCATGAAGCCTTAAATCAAAAATATCCCCAGAAGTCATCTTAAAACCAAACTATAGTGAGCTCACTGTCAACTAGTCCCTTTCCATTCACAGGGACCATAGAACTAACTGCCCTTGGGGTTTCTGAGACTTTGCTGGAGTAGAAAGCTTTGTCTTTCTCTGCTGACCTTGTAGTTAGCAGACTAATGGGTAACTTCTAAACCACCAGGGCTCCTAACCCTCAAGTCTGAAGCAAAGAAATAGCTAAGTTTGATCTTAATGCCACCGCAGAGCTTGCTGGTAGACTAATGAGCCTGGGTACCTTGAGATCTCTGTGGACGTTAATAGTCTTGAGAGTACAGCTGCCTTCTCTTGGTGCCCAAAGTTGAAGGGAAATTTACCAGATTCTGGGAGCTTCAGCTTAGGTGGAAGGCAGGGTAAGAGCCTATAGTTTCCTCTTTGGTGTTTAACAAGAAGAAGGCAGACACACGAACCCAAGCTTTCCTGATTATTTGAATTGTAGTAGGGTTCTCACACTTGACAATGCCCAAGAGTCTCTGGGCAGCCTGTTTCCCATGCCAGTTATTATTGGACCCCACTCACAAGAGTTCTGTAGAGCCAAGGAGAAAACCAAGGCTTTGCATTTGCAACAATTAGTTCTGAAAGCATGTGTAGTCAGTGGACCATACATCTGTCCCTGAAGCCTAGCTGTACTGTACGTAAGCTTTTCTGTGTTGACACAGAACACACTGAATGCTTTTTTGGCTGATTCACTAGCATTGTTATCAATATTATTCTAGTCAGCTATTTCCTAAGCCGAAGTTATATGAACTAATCTCTCCTGTCACCAGCAGAGAATAGGTTCACCCAGTATTATTTGATGATTGTCTTTTTACGTAGCACTCAAAAGTGTTTTCTTTTGGATGGTCCCAAACCAGTCATTCTGCCTTGGCCCTGTGAATTGAAGTTGCTCTGAAGCAGAAGGTAATGGTGGCAGCTAAAGCAGATGTACTCAATTTGTTGTTCTACCAGTTAACTAACTGGAAGGCCCATGAAACCGTAACCCTAAACTTAACAAAGCCAAGAAACCAGATCTCATGAGGTGTTTGCCTATACGTAGGATACTGTGTGTGTGTGTATATTTGTAGATGTAGTGAGCTAAACCATTCGTTTATTGAACTGCTATTTACTGAGTGCCTCTGGAACACCAGAACCTTGGCTAGCTGTTGGGAACATGTACACTTATCATCAGGACAATGATGGCAGTGTGAGGTGTCATGGAGTATTTTCCAAGTCATTAAACCTTCCGTACAACAGAGCAGTCCTGTGCTGGCCTCCAAATGGTTGGGTTTGAGCCCATTGCTGGTAGCTACCATATCAATCCATCGCTTCCTCTTTTCCACTGACCTTCTCTTTTACCAAACATGATGTCCTTTTACAGGGACTGGTATCTCCTGATACCATGTCCACAGTACATGAAGTCAAATCTTTGTCCTTGCTTCTAAGGAACAGACTAACTCTAGTTCTTTTCCATCGCAGATTTATTTGTTCTTTTGGCAGTTCATAGTATTTTCATTATTGTTTGGTAATCTGTCACTTCCTGGAGCTTTGCTTTTGGCTAATACCTTCATCGTAGCTTGAACTTCTTCATTCACTGCCACTGGTTCTTGATCATATGCTACCTCTTGAATTGGTAGAACATCAATTCTTTTTGATTCAGTGACTATTTCTTCCATCTTTTGATGCTTCCTGCTTCATTCAATTTTTTTTTCTTTTGCTTCATTCAATATTTTGCCCATAGAATCCTTCAGCATCGCATCTCAAGGCTTGTGTTTGTTTGTTTGTTTGTTTGTTTTTTCCATCACTTCTTTCAGCTTGAGAAATACTGTGTTCTTTTTGGCTTTATAACTAAGTCTCTGCACATTTCATTATCATATTGTACTTTGTCTTCTTGAGCTGTTCTTTGAAATTTTCTGCTCATCTCTTTCACTTCATCATTTCTTCCATTTGCTTTAACTGCTTTATGCTCAATGTGCCCTGGTGGCATAGTGGTTACAAATTGGGCTGCTAACCACAAGGTCAGCAGTTTGGAAACCACCAGTGACTCTGAGGGAGAAAAATGAGGCTTTCTACTCCCATAAAGAATTACATTATCACTCAAAGCCCATCTGTAGACAGTTGGACATCCCCTTACAGAAGAGACGAGCCAGTCAGAGTGCAGTATAGCACCGATGAAACATACAACTTTTCTTTAATGCTCCCCTCTCCCACTATCATGACCTCAGTTCTACCTTACAAATTGGATTAGAACAGAATATGTACACTGCTACAGTTAAGAGCCCTCAACACTGGGGATCCAGGATAGATAAACCCCTCAGGGCCAACAATGAGAATAGAGATACCAGGAGGAGAAGGGGAAGGTTGGGGGAGAAGGAATCACAAGGATCAACTATAACCCCCTCCCAGGGAAATGAACATCAGAAAAGTGGGTGAAGGGTGACAGAGGATAATGAAAATAATAATCTATAACTTTGGAAGGGTTCATGAGGGAGGAGGAAAAAAATGAGCTGATATCAAGGGTTCAAGTAGAAAGAAAATTATCTGAATATCTGATGATGGCAACATGTGTACAAAAGTGCTTGACACAATGAATGAATGTATGGATTGTGATAAGAGATGTAAGAGCCCCCAATAAAGGTATTTAATTTTTTTAAAAAGGGAAAAAATCAACAGTATCATAAATCCAAAGACAATTCTGCCCTGTCCTACAAGGTCCCTAGTAATCATTATCAACTTCATGGCAGTAAGACTTTATGCTTGAGAGCAAGTTTCAGAGTCTCATCTGACATCTTTAGTCTTTCATTCCCTTCCTATCTTTTTAGTGACCTTTTTCGTCATCTGTGATGTTCTTGATATCATCCCACGGCTAACTCATTCATTGTCTTCTTCCGACATTTGTGTTCAATGTGTCAAATCTGTTCTAGAGGTGATTTCTAAATTCAGGTTGTGTTTTGGCTCTCATGGACTTTTCATTTTCTCCAGCTTCAACCTGAACTTACGTATTCACAATTAATGATCTGTACCAGTCAGCTCCTGGCCAGGTTTTGCCTGAGAATCACTTTTGTACACGTTACTATGATACTTTGTCTTCTTGAATGAACTGTCCTTTTGTCAGTTTGATTCCTGTGTATTCCATCTGGGGAGGCACACATCTATAGTCTTCATCTATGTTGAGAAAGGGTATTTGCAATGAAGTTGTTGGTCTTGCAAAATTCTACTGTGAGATCTCCAGCCTTGTTTTTGCCACCAAGGCCATGTTTTCCAACCTACTGATTTTGCCTCTTTGTTAACAACTTTTGCACCCCAGTCTTCAGTATCAATGCATCTTGATTGCATGTTTAATCAGTTTAGACTGAAGAAGTTGGTAGAACTCTATTTCTTCACTAGCTTAGTGATTGGTGTGTAAAAGTGAATACTAGTATTAATTGGGTTTATTTGAGGCAAAAACATAGTATCTTATCACAGACAGTATTGTTCTTCAAAGGAGATCTTAAAATAATCATTTTGATGATGAATGAGACACCATTCCCCTTGAATTTGTCATTCCCAGTATAGTAAACTCTGATTGCCTTACTCACCCAAAATGGCCCATACCAGCCCATTTCAACTCCCTAATGCCTAATGTATTGATCTTTATGTATTCCCTTTCATATTTGAAGACTTCCGGCTCTCCTAGGCATATATTTCATATACTCCACACTCCAGTTATTAGCAGATGATTGCTGCTGGGGTTTTTTTCTTCTCATTTTAAGTTGTGCCCCACACCAGAAAATGTAAGTTTCAAAAGCTTTGCTGCATTCATGTCATTACGGTGACTCTACTTTGATGAGGCAGCCCTTCCTCTGTGGTATTTTTAGTGTTTTCAATCTCAGGGGCTCATCTTCTGGCTTTATATCAGATCGTGTTCAACTGTTATTCTTAAAATTTTCAGTGGCCCACCCTTCAGAAGTAGATGGCCTAATCCTTTTTCCTGCTTGTGTTACATGAGTAGGGAATCTCCAAACCTGCTCACCATGGATAGCCCTGATGGAATTTGAAATAATGGTGGCATAGTTTTCAACATTGCAGCAACAAGCAAGCCATCACAATATTATAAAGGTGGTTAGTATTGTTATGTTTTTCCTATGAGTCTTTACTTCCTCATTCCTTAAGGACTCTTGAGTATTGCAACTTGCAGAAAAATTCCCTTTCAACATCAGTTCCTCTCTTGAATAAAACAAATTCAGATGCTCTGTCCACGGGACTGTGGCAATGATAATATATACCCTTCATTCTGTACTGGAAGGATAAGGTATGGACCTTAGGGGGCAGCGAATTAGACAAGGCAGGCAGTCTTTTCGTGTGGTTCTAGTCAAGTGTATACTAAGAAATTCCTTATATGTCTCAATATATTATGGCCCTCTATCTTCTCAATGAGATTAATTTTGTTAAAACAGGAAATTTTTTTTTCCCATGTATGTCTTTGACGTCAGTGTCATTATCATCCTTAGAGTCATGTTTCTTTCAGGTTATTGAGCACTGTTTTCCAGAGCATGATTCACCATTTTTAAATTGGCCTTTGTAAAATGTATCCCAATTCATACATACCCTCATGGAAGTATAAGGAACAGTGCCCCTCCTTAATTTTGCAAGTTTCTATCGCCACAACACTAGTTAGGTATTACTTTTTTTTAAGGTAGTATTTTTTTTTTT
>NW_022106189.1:36890841-36947472 GCF_000313985.2 Echinops telfairi
ACACACAGTTCCATGTAATCGGTTCCCTCTTTCCTACCCATTCTCCCTTTACCCTCCCTGTTTTGCCACTCACACCACTTTAAGGTAGTATTTTAAAGCTTATTTGTGATAGCAACACTGGGGATTAAAATGTCATTCCCCCAAGAAATAATTATGAAGTGTGTTTTATGGTTAAATACTTTCTGTTCAAAATAAAGAACTTGAAATAATGTTCCATGCTGAGAGCCCTTATGAGGATTTTGACTATAAGGTGACTTTTCCTCCTTACTGAAGGACGAGTTTCCGACGAATCCCCCTCATGTTCAGGCATAGGTGGCCATCTTGGTCTTGGTGAATTAGTCTTGCCATTGCAGGACTCAAATTTTCTTTTTAATTTTGTTGTTAAGTTGGACAATGACAACAAAATTGTTGAGAATACACACAACAAAACCAAATCCAACAGTTCCTACAGGTTCAATCAGTGACATTCTGTGAGTTGTGCCACTGTTCTCACCCTCCTTTTGTTAGCTGTTCCTCCCCTTTAACATAAGCTCCTGCCTCTTAGGTCCATACCTCATCTTTCCAGTCATTCTTTGATCCCATATAATTAGTGCTGACTGAGCAAAATGTTTGATGCAGACGTTCTTCACTTGTTATGCACAACTATTGTGTGGTTGGTATTAGTGTTTAAATTCTGAGCTCTGAGTTTGTGGAAGGCTGTAGATAGCAGTTAAAAACCCCAAATCTATGTTTGAATCTGCATGTGGATTAAGTCTCCATTGAATTCCTTCTGACCATTATCTAGCAATGGGAACAGCCTAGTCCTTCAGCAGAGCGGATTACTGCCACTCTCCTATCCATTTCCGGGGGAGCTTGTCTAGCCTTTAGAGACTAGGTTGCTCGGGTCTGCCCTTGGTGGAACTTTGGTATACTAGGGTCATATCCTTATGTGTCATATCCTGACTACTGTGGCTGGAGGTCCCTGAACCAGTCGTAAACGCTTTTCTGTCTAGCATGGTGTAGGTCCATCCCTGCTTCTGTGGTCCATTTGCAACTGTGAAGTATTGATCTGTTGCCAAACATGCTTTTGTGATTGTTTCCTTTGCTCTCCTATGTCATATTTAGGCCTCCAGTTCTCTACAAACCCTTGGATGCCATTATGACCTCGGGTGGATGACCACTCTCATCTTGATGATGTATTGTCGTTGTCTACTTTATAAATATCCTCTGTAAATTATATTTGAGATCTGGGAATCTCCTTTACCCCCTAACACAGGTTCTAAGAGGACCTTAAGACATATTTTGACTTAGGGTTTCAGGGCAGTAGTTTCAGAGATTCATCTATACTCCATGGTTCCAGAAATTCTAAATTTCATGAGAATTTGAAATTTCCCGAATTTTCCCTTTTTGATCGGGACTATTTTGTGATCACAATATTTGGTAACAGTAACTAGGGACCATCCAATTCTTCTGATCTCATAGTGTGTTAGGCAGGGTTCTCTAGAGAAAAAAAAACAAGACACTGATGATTGTGTGTGTGTGTGTGTGTGTGTGTACGCGCGCGCGCTTGTGCGTGTGCGTGTGTAGGTTTATACAGCGAGAAGGAATATAACAGTTAATATGTCCACTCAGCAGTGCAGAGGGCTCAGTTCCACTCACTTTCATGGAACAGTTAATATACCGAAAGCCCTTCCGCTCCCACAGGCTGCTGATCCAAGGTCAAGGAATCAGATAGCGGAGTCTTCAGGCAGAGTCTACCCTCAGACCGCAGGGTGAGTCAGCAACAGTCAGTAGCATGGAGCTTGCGAAGCAGGACCAGATGGGACTTTCAGTGCAAGTGATGGGATTTCCCACCCAAGTGATGCACATCAGCCTCGGGCGCATACAGTGTGCACATGTATATGCCAGCAGTGTGGCGAAGCAGGTCTTGAAGGATCCTCAAGCTCTAGGGACGCATCCACAGGTTTGGCTGGCTGAGGCAAAAAACTAGTTCAAGTAGCAGCACACTGGTTCGATCCAATCACCACAGAGGAAGAGAGCGAGGGGTGGGCCTTAGAAAGCCACTCATCTCATTGCCCTCCAATCAAGCTGTGACCTGATTAAACTCTGTCCACATGTTCCTGTTGGGCTAGTTGGCACAATAAACCTAACTATCACACAAGGCATAAAAGGCAGTTTGTTCATAGAGGTTGCACATTCCTGTTGTTCTAGGCAGAGAGCAACTCTCCTGCTTTGGGTGGTGCTTGTAAGCTTTTAAGACCTCAGGCACTATACAGTTAACTTGGAGGTAGAACAGAAGCACTAAGCACATTATTGGGCCATTTACTTGGGATGTCTCATGAAATCATGACCCTAAAGCCCCAAACCAAGGATCTAAATCCCCAGGGTTTTGGTTGTACATAAGCAGCTTCAACAGCTACTCTGGCTCAGACTTTCTAGTTGTTAATACTCATAACTGGCTCGGAAATGTAATGAAATAAGCCGGGGTCACACACAGTTGTTCTAAAATTAGTCACCTCCATGCTGTACTGTGTAGCATCTTTCAAGGTCAAAGTTGGTTTGCTAGCGTGTGAGAGAGCAACTGAAATCTTTAGTTATCCAGATGACATGGGAGGAAGGTAGGAGTGGAGAGCCCAAGATCCTGGGCTCCAACCAGCTTAGTCATTATGCACATGTTTCTCAGCTCTTGGGAAATCCTTTCATTTGTTTCCATGTTGAATAACCCATTTTCCCTGCTGAGAAGGTGTTTTCCCTCAGCCATATCAAGATTCTTTTATCCTGAGGCTTGCCTGAGTACTCTGGGAATCCTACAGTGATTTGAAGTAACTCTGGGGATTCCAGCCCCATGCACTAAAGTACTTGGACTACCATAAATTAAAAAATAGCTCTCCAATCTTGCTTATACTTTTAATGCCTTCAACAGGGCAGGCCTGGGCAGTGCTTTGTTCACTTGGACATGAGTAGGAGCCAGATCAATGGGATCTAATAACAGAGACATTATTATTACACTGCTATAACAAGCAGCCTGTATGCCCATGTCCTCCATTATTAGATCTCCTCAGGCCTGGTAAGATAGGGCTGCGGCAGGCATACCCAGTACAACCAGTTGCCCTAGAACACTGCAGACAAGTCTGAGACCTGTAGAAGGATTGGCATCTTAAAATCTGATGAGCCTAATCATGTTGGCTGTTTAATCCATCCAGCCCTGACCTCATCCCTTAGCCCAGAGGCTAGATGCAACGCAAAAGGTGAATGAATCAGAACATCTCCAGGATCTCGAAGTACAAGAAGCTCCTATGGAATGGCAGGCCTTTGAGAAATAGTATTATGAGCTGTTCTGTTGTGCTGTGGCTTTGGAAAACCGTTGGATTCCTCTCCTGAAAATCTGTTTTGGGGAAAAGAAGGTGGGGGTGGGGGGGATCTTTTTAATGAAACAGTGTGAGTCACAAAGCAGCCACCTGCTCTCATAATAGCATTTCTCACCAGGGGAATTTTTGGTTGCCGTGGGGGGAGGGATTTGAGTAGGTTGTGGATGATAAAGCCTTCAGTCCCACATAACCAAAGGCAGCCATATCAGAACTCAGGTGCTTCCCTCCAGACAGCAGGCCTCCTAAATTCCAAGCACAAGACAGCATAACAAAGCTGGAGAGCAGTGCCCTGGGCATTGAGGTCACAGTGTGACCAATTTGGTTGGAAAGTCTACATTCACAAACAGGACTTTGAAGCCCCAGCAAAGGCCTCAGGACCTTGAAACCGAGGCCTGAGGTCAGAGTGCCAGAGATCCATCTACAAGCAGAGCCCGAGCTTTCTGGATTAAGGGGTGACTGTGCACCTGATGATGAATGAAGCCATGCTATTGCTGTGAGTTAGATTGGGCTGCTAGCCACAAAGTCAATGGTTGAAACCCACCAACTGTTCCCACAGATGAGGCTCCCATGAAGATTAAGTTTCAGAAACTCTATGCTTCAGAATTTTGACTCAATGACAGTGAGGTAGGCTTTGATGGAACTGATAAGGAGCCTAATGGTGGCAGTGGTTAGAGTACTCAGCCCCTAGTGGAAAGGTTGGCAGTTCAAGCTCACTAGCAACTCTACAGGAGAAAAATGGCGTCCCTAAAGATTTACAGCCATGGAAACCCATATGGGGCAGATGTACTCGGACCTAAAGAGTTGCTGTGAAGCAGAGTCACCTCAGGGAGTGGTGTGGTTTGGCTTTGGTCTACCCAATGATGAGAATGTAGGGCTTGTGAGGCATGTCTTGGTTACATGGCCTCCTTTTTCTATAAGGTGAAATTGTGGCATGGCACTGGAAAGCCACACAATCACTGAGAGTGAATGGTACCCAAAGAAGGGGGCACATAACTCGCCAGCATCCTTGTCGGATAGTGAAAGGAAGCACTACCATGATTGCATAGTGTTGTGAAGCTCATTAATGGCAATTTAAAAAATGATTACAATGGAAAAAAACATAGCTATATTTTGTCCCTTTTTTTAAAGGAAGGAAATGCTAGACATATTAAGAGTTTACAAACAAAAGAAGAAGGGGAAAAAAAGAGTTGAGAACAAGCCAGGGTTATAATATCAACATCCAAACTGCCCATCTAAACCTCTATGCCAACAGGAACTTAATTGAGTTTTGAATACTTCTAATGTCAGTGGTTTGCAATTCATCATTTCTCATGTCTGTTATCTGAGTTACCGATAGAGAAGAGTCTGACCACGTATTAAGACTGTGAAGACCTGCTTTGCTTCAGAAAGCCGTTGCTATCTCCACTCTGTGTTTGTGTGTGTGTGTGATTTCCTGGTTTTGTACTTTTCTTCAAAGCCTCTTACCAGCCTCCAAACCTCTGGAGCTCAATAAAGGGGGAACAGCTTTGGATGCAGAAGATCCGGCAATAAGGAACAGAGAAAGGGGCAGAGGCACAGACATGGAAGGAAGAAATCTGGGGCCAGACCTGGAGGGTACAGAAGCCCTTTGATAATGACTGTAATCAGTTTAGAAACCTCTTAGGAACCACTTAGTACCTAATTTTCCTACACAGAAGTTCCACACTACTCTAAAGTAGCTTTTGCTTAAGGAGTTCAAAACCCGTGAGCGATAAACACATAATTCTTTTTTCCATGTGATTATTTTGACATCACTTGTACAAAACAGTGGAAATTGCTACCCCATCTCTTTTCCTTGAGGATCCAGAGGGCACAACCTGTCAAGGGCATTGGGTCAGAGCCTGGCCCACATTTCCTGTCTTATTTACTTTCAGAAGATGAACTTAAACTTTCAGACTTGTGATTGCTAAACAGGAAAGTCCTTGGGTAGGGGCTGGAGGAATGGCAGTGCTGTTTCTGTTTTAGTTTCAATTGTATGTTTCAGGAACTCAAATAATTTTGTCACTCTATATTGAGACTTTCTTGGAATTCCCCCTACCCCACTCCTCAGAAAACCAACAATTTCAGGTACTCGAAATAATCATACATAAAATAACCTCCCAAGTAGTATCTGTCCCCATTCCTATTTTTCTCCCCCCTCCCCCAGGGGTCACCACTACCCACCCGTACACTAATGTATGTCCTTACTTTTATTACCTGTATCTGCACTAGTGTTAGTTTTATCTGCTGCTGCTTCCATGAGCATTTCTTGTGGATCCAAGCAAGATGAAATCCCTGGCAACTTCCAGTTCTGAGGATTTGGGTTTTTAAAACGTTGTAACCCACTTTGAAGGCTCCATATTCAGTGCTGTTCTCTCTTGTCAGACGATGCTGCAAGAGTGTTGGTGGTGCAGGGGGCTGAAAGGTAAAGCTTCAAATTCACTAGTCTCCAGGAGAGGGATGAAATAGTCTGGTTTTGTAAAGACGAGCAGTTCTGCTCTGCCTTGTTGGATCGTAATGAGTCTGAATTGACTCGATGGCAGTGGATCTCACCACTTAGTCTCCCATCAGGGCAATTTAAGGTGACTTTCAATTGCTTTGAGAATGTTCTCATACATTTCCTTACATACGTGCATGAGAGTTTCCCAGGGTTCATTTTAAGTAATACAATAGCTGGGTCTCAGGATGTATGCATCTTCACCTGTTCACTGGATCTCCCATGTGGGTGCACCAATTTACATTCCCAAATAGCTTTGTTTGCACATGCCAAAACTTAATGTTGGCAGGCTTGTGATTTTATTTATTTTATACACGACCATAACTTGGGGCTTCAAAAAGTTCATGGCAAAAGTTCCATCTTTTCACAAGCTTTTTGAAGCCCCATCATGTATTCATATATAATGTATTATGGTTATGTATTTAACCTTGATGTTCTGTGAAATGTGTACTTATGGCTCTTGTTTTCTTATAAAATTTCTTACTTGTTTGAATGAATGTTTGTTTTTGTCTTTGTGAATGCTAGTTATTTGCTAGTACATGTAGTGCAAGGAGCCCTGCTGGCATGTAGTGAGTGGGTTGTACCTTGCTGCTAACTGCAAGGTCAGTGGTTTGGAACCACCAGCAGCTCCATGGGGGAAAGATGAGGCTTTCTACTCCCATAGAGATTCACAATCTGGGAAACCTACATGGACAGTGCAACTCTGTTCTACAGCAACTTCATTGGCAATGAGTTTTATACTTAATGCAGATGTCTCTTTTTCTAATTTGTGACCTCACCTCTTTATGATTTCTTATGATGAACATACTGTAATGTGACTGAATTAAAAAAATGTTTTGCCTTTAAAATGTTTGCCTTTGTCTATTTTGTGTCTTAAATATGTACTTTCCCTGGTGTAATCAAAGGTGCTCTGGTTAAACACTGGGCCGCTAATCCTGAAAGCCAGCAGTTCACACCCACCAGTTGCTCTCAGATGAAAGACGGGACAGTCTGCCTGCATAAAGATTTGTAGTCGAGGACCTAATGTCGGGGGTTTAAATGGAGAGAAAATGTTTTGAGAAACGATGTACAAATGCGCTTTACACAATTGATGTGTGTATGGATTGGGATAACAGTTGTATGAGCTCCTAATAAAATGTTAAAAAAAAAGATGCAAGGTAAATGAGGTCCTAATGCGGGGGCTTAAGTGGAGAGGAAATGTTTTGAGAATGATGAGGGTAATGAATGTACAAATGCGCTTTACACAATTGATGTATGTATGGATTGTGATAAGAGTTGTATGAACCCTAATAAAATTATTAGAAAAAAAAAAAAAGATTTGTAGTCTTGGAAGCCCTGTGGAGCACTTCAACTCTATCGATAGCAGTGGTTCTCAACCTGTGGGTCACAGGCCCTTTTGGGGGTCAAATGACCCTTTCACAGGGGTCGCCCAATTCATAACAGTAGCAAAAATACAGTTACGAAGTAGCGATGAGAATAATTTTATGATTGGGGGTCATCACAACATGAGGAACTGTATGGAAGGGTTGCGGCACGAGGAAGGTTGACTGTGAGTTGGAATTGCCTCCGTGGCAGGGGGTTTGGTTTGGGGTTCTGGAATCCATAAAGATACTCTTATATTCTAAAAATTTCAACATTTTGTCTTAGTCTATGGAGAATTACACTTTTGAATAGGATTGGATCAGAATATATATTCTGACAGATTGTAAGGAATAATTCTTTCCAAATACTTATTTGGAAAGCCACCTCTGGTGGCGTGAAATTTCTTATGGCTGTCTTTTTTTTTGGACTGTGTATTCCTTCCATCTTTTAAAAAAAAATCATTTTATTAGGGGCTCATACAACTCTTATCACAATCCATCCATCCATCCATTGTGTCAAGCACTTTTGTACATTTGTTGCCATCATCATTCTCAAAACATTTTCTTTCTACTTGAGTCCTTGGTATCAGCTCCCTCCCCATTCCCTCTCCCTCATGAACCCTTGATAGTTTATAAATTACTATTATTTTGTCATATCTTACATTGTCTGACATCTCCCTTTACCCACTTTTCTGTTGTCTATCCCCCAGGGAGGAGATTATATGTAGATCCTTGTAATCGGTTCCCCCTTTCTACCCCACCTTCTCTGCACCCTCCCTGATCGTCACTCTCACCACTGGTCCTGAAGGGATCATCTGTCCTGGATTCCCTGTGTTTCCAGTTCCTATCTGTACCAGTGTACATCCTCTGGTCTAATGGCTGTCTGTCTTTTGGCTCTGTAACTCCCACATGATTGGGTGGAACTATGCAAATTGAGTGTGTGTGGCACAAATAGTTTTAGTTACTACTACCCTGGCTGTAAGGATGAGCCATCTTAACAGGGAGAGATAGATCTTTGGAAGTGGCGGAAGCTGAGACAAGAGGCAGCAGAGGCCGAGGCACAAGAGATCATAGGACTGAACAGAGGAACAGTGTGGAGATAGTAGATTGGAAGGCAAAAGCCAAGTGCTGGCTTCCGGGTCCACAGAGGCAGGAGCCGAGGGCCTGACTAAGTGGCTGAGAGCCTGCGGACCAGAGACAGCTGCTGGCGGAGAAGAGGTGTTGCTGTGCACCAACAACTAGCCTTACTGTTGACTGATTCAGACTTGCTAGCAGGTAGTACTTGTTAAATCCCCTAATTACCCCTCAATTGTGTGTATTGCCTGTAAGTTTAGTGTAGCCTTCGCAGAGAGGGAAAGAGCCAGGAGAGGACAGCTTGGTGTCAGAATAGGGTACAGAATGGTGGAGCAGGGAGGCACATAGGGAGGCCAGAGGAGGTCAGATGTGACCCGTCTGAGCCACTGTAGACAACCTCTATCATCTTTTCCCTCTCCTTGCAGACATTAGCTTGTTTCTGAGCTTTGGGTTCTATTCCATTGGTCAGTTTGTCCATCCTTGTGCTAATAGTCTCTTTGTAGCTTTGTAATAAGTCTTGTAATTGTATTACTTATTTTTCTTTAAAACCATTTTGGTCGAATAAAGCTTTCTAAGGGACAAATAATGGGAGTCCGCACAGTCTCAACCAAACGAAGTGCAGAGGACCAGGGGCTGCTCAGTGTGTAGCTGGTGTTCTTTCTTAATGACAGGACAGCTGGCTAGCCAACCCTAATGGGCAGTTTCAGTTTTGTTTGCTACTACGTTGTACAAACAATAACGTTTTCCCTGTGTCCTGTCCTACAAACAGCAGAATAAACAGTTCTCTGTTACAAATAACAACAAAAACTCGCTAGCTATTTTTGGCCTCATTATGATTCCTGAAACAGCTTGTCATCTTCTGTAGGGGGTGAAATGTATTGGCATTTCATTGAGTTTTTTCAGTTGTCATCTTTGTAAAATGGAGTTTGCCCTTGAACCTGAACCTCATAGGAATGGATTTAAAGATAGAATAGAAGCTTTTTTAATTCTTTAGTTTGAAAATTATTTCAACTTGAGGTTACAAAGCGTGTGTGTGTGTGTGTGTGTGTGTGTGTGTGTGTGTGTGTATAAAGTGTGTCACTCAACCCATAACCCTCAACAGTTAACAGAAAGACGCAGCTAGATCATTTGTCATCAAGTTGATTCCAGCTCATGGTGACCTTGTGTGCGGTAGAACAGAACTGTGCCTTGGGACATTTTCTGGCTGATTTAGTTTGGTTTGGGGGCTGATATTTTTAAGATTACGAAGACTTTTATTCATAGGCACCTCTGGGTGGACTTTAACCTCTAACCTTTTGGTTAGCAGCTGAGTACATTAGCCATTTGCACCAACTAAGGATTCCACATAGAAAGATGCTGTATGCCTGTCCACTCTTGATACTGCAAAGTGTGGTGTAGAATTTTCATTAATGAAACCTCAAGTTTAGGATTTTTTGTCTCTCTTTTTTTTGAAAAAATTAGTTGGGATTTAATGCATATATCACATCATTCCCATAAATTTGGGGATTTGATGTTGACCTGCTTCTTAAAAGTGACAGGTGTCTGAAGTCTATATCCCTGTGTAAACTGAAAGAGATTTGGTCCCAGCCTCTGGTTCCAAGTTCTCTGATCCAGTGTGCTGAAAGGAGGCTCATTGATTTTCTATTGAGGGTGTGCTCAGCCAGCTTCCTGCTTTAACAGCGCCCGACAGGGCTCTGGAAGCCTGCCTTAGCTTTGCCAGAAACGCCAGTGAGAGAATGGGAAGCCCCTCCCCCAGTTTGAGCCAAAGCAGTGTGTGGCATGGCTGAGGGTGTAGACCTACGGTCAAAATGCAAGCCTGCGTCCCAGTGTTGCTGCTGTTACTCATTTTGGGAACCTTAGACAAGTTACTAGTTCCTTATTGTCTTTATCTCTACAGGGAGGCTAACTATAATAATAACTCATGCAGGATGAGTGTATACATTAAATGAACTTGTATTCTCCACATTCAGAACAGTGTCTCACAGATAGTAAGTGATCAGTAAGTAGAAGCTCTTATTATTTATGTAGCTGGATAAAGTTTTTATGTATAAAATATATGTGCATGTACGTAAATTAGTAGTTCTTGAATCCTCTTTTAAAAAATTTTCCACTTAAAATAAAAATTTACCACTAGGCACCTTAAAAAGTTTTTTGGGTTACTGCTGTAAACAGCAGCTTTAATTTTCTTAAAGCTGTGGGTTTCTCATAATCTGCAGAATTGCAGAAGTCTTGTAAGCCTTAAGATTGAATGCGAAATACCTGCACAGCGCAGCCAAGAGAATCTAATGGTCTGCATAAAGCATAAAAGAAGTGTTTCTTCTTTTCCATTTCTCTCATATGTCACTTCTTTCTTGTCTTAAGGTGCTGGCTGGATCTTCCAGTAGAAGTTTATTAGACTCTATTATCGTGAGCCAGCCTTATGTTCTTCCTATTTTTAAAGGGAATGTGTCCAGCACTGGAAGTTGTTGTGTATGCTTTTGGTAATTAGGTGTACCCTTCATTCGCTTCTATTTCTAGTCTGCTGATTTCAGTATCACAAATGGCTATTTTATTAAACATTTCCCTTCCATCTATTCTGATGATCATCTCTGTTCTTTCTCCCTTTAACTGTTAATGAGGTGAATTTATATTCATAGATTTTCTAATGTTAAACTATCCTTGTATTCTTTAAATAAACTGTAGTTGGCTATAATGTTTTCTTTTTATGCAGGGAAAGATTTAATGTGCTAACGTTCTACTTTGGATTTTTACCTATGCAGTGTAAAGTTGGATTCAATTTTATTTATTTGATTTTTGAATTCAATTTTATTTTTATATTTTCCTTTTGTTACCAAGATTATTGCAGCCTTATGAAAAGAGTTAAGGAATGGTTTATTCTCATTTTTGGAAGAGTTCTTGTAAGAGTGTAGACCCAAACCCACTGTCAAATATATAACTAAACCAAATCAAGCCAAGCCCACAGCCATATAAATATTCACTGAACCAGACAACTTCATCTTTCTTCCTCAGGACCCCTGGTGGGTTTGAGTGGTCGCCTTGTGGTTAGCATTCCAACACCCAACCCACAGAGCTACCAAGGCTCTTGTCAAAGTTGTAAAGAAAGCTTCAGACAACATTGCATACTCCAAAGAGGTAATGGACTGGACTAGAAGGAAGAGACAGTACGTGCAGGGTTAAGGAAGAAGCACCCAGAGAGTGGACATAGCAGAAAGCTGTTGTTATCCCAGACATGATGGGCAGAGAGACGTGATGGGCACTTGCTTACCAGCTTCTTTGCTCACTGTTCTTTTGTACATCCTACTTTCATCCTTCTAAGTTAAAATTTCCCTCTTTTGGAGGTAGGCTTTCAAAATAGCTTCAGTGAGAGGCTATTTGCAATAAACTCTTGCTTGCTTTTCCTTCAAGTGGTTTTTATTTTCCATAACCATTGAATGAAAACATAGACTAAAACATACGAGGTGATAGTTTTATTTTGTTAGTTTGTTTCTGAGCAATGGGACAGTGTTACCCTGTCCCATTAGATTCTGGCTTCTAGTGTAGGAATTGAGAAGTCTGCTAGCTATTGCATTATTGTAGAATTAATCTGTTTTTTTCTCGGCTGCTTTTATATTGTCTCTTCATTCATGGTGTTTTGCAGATGTATTCTGATATATTCAGGGTTTTGATTAATTTTTATTTATCCAGCTTGATATTTGTCCTTGATACTACACTTGATCTTTTTTAAAAAAATTTTTTTAACTACACTTGATCTTAACCAAAAGACCAAGAAGCGATGATAGTTGTCCTTGAATCTGAGATTTGATTATTTATTTTAAGTGTCTGAGAAATTCTCATTTTTTATCTCTTCAAACTTTGCTTCTCTTTTATTTTTTCATTTCTTCTTTTGGCATTCTTGGAAGTCCTACATTGACTCTCCTATTCTGCTCCTCATTTCTCTTAAGCACTTCCATATTGTGTGCTGCTGTCGGAATGCCTCCCATCTGTCTGCCAGGGTTGCTGTGAGTGGGACTCAGCTCGATGGCAGGGGGCTGGTTTTTTCCCTTTTTTTGTGTTACTTCCCAGTCCCCCGATTCTTTCTTCACTATCACTTAATCCATCCAGTGAGTTTTATATAGCAATTAACTACATTATAAATTCCTTGAAATAGCTTCGTGTATTGTTTACCTGATTACTTGCCATTGAATAAACAAACAACAAATCGTATTTTTCCTTGTTCAGGCTGCCCCCTTTGGGAAAACAAGTGGGGTTGGCTAACTGCTTTCCGTAAGTTCTTGTCCTGCTCAGAATTTCCATGAAGCCGAATCACTCTGGCGTTAGACGATTGTACAAATAAGACCTGGGGGGTTGGGGGGGGGCGAGGCGCAGGAAGCTCGAGCCCATCATCACTTTGTTCTTCACTCCCAGAGGGAGAGCAGCTCCTGAGTCATGTAGGGAAACCTTTCAGCATTGTACCTCTTGGGGGTTCACAGCTGTGGCAAAGATCTGTTTCTATGGTAACAGAAGGCTCAACTCTTCCTCTGTACTCAGGATATGCAGAGGGAAGTTACATGACAGTTTTTCAGAGCTTTCCATTTTCAAGGGAGGCTGTTTTATCCCTAGGAGTCACTAACAACATATGGCTATTTCAATTAAAATTAATTAAAATATAAATTTATAAATTAAGTAAAATGAGAAGTTACATTCCAGAAATCACATTAGCCACATTTCAAGTGCTCAGCGACCACCGGTGGCTGGTGGTCACCATAATTGGACAGCACAGAGCAGTGCAATTCGGACTCTTTCACCAATATTCTTTTAAATGATGGAGCATTGATAAATACGAGATTGCAGGAAATGGTTCAAGTAAACTTTGATGATCCCTCCAGGGGCTCTCTTTAGAGTTACTGCCGTTCTGTACATTCTGTATGGAAGGAGCCCTCATGGTGTAGTGGTGACTCATTCGTTGGGCTGCTACATCAGGTCAGCAGTTTGAAACCACCAGCTGCTCTGAGGGAGAAAGAAAGATAGGAAAGATGGGGCTTTCTGCTCCGATAAGGGGCAATTCTAGCCTGCCCTCTAGGGTCACGATGAGTATATGTAGGAACATTCCTGAGTGGCCTATGGGAGGAGATGACGACTCATCCTCACTGGTCTCACCTTTCACTGAGTATACTCAGCAGGAGGAGGGCCGACAGGTGAATGAATCCCTGGTATTGAATAGGCTTTGGGGAAGATGGAGAACAGTTTCCAGGTAGATTTACTGAATTTGTTCAACCACAGTTAAACCAAGAATAGGGAAGATGTATTTGCGGGGAGAAAAGCAATCTGTTTGACTCAGCTTGGAAATTCCCTGTGATGAAATCTTTCTCCACCCCCTTAAAATGCTATCCCATTCACCTTTGAAATGCTACAGAACAGTTTCAAGATTCTCACAAAGAAAAGTACAGTCTCCTCCTTGCCACCTCCACAGACACACACTGCATGTCTTCAAAGACAGCAGCATTCCACAGGGACTGGATGCCTGTTAGACCAAGAAAAAGAACAGTGGGTCTCCGGCTGCTTTAGCGTCCTCCACCACCACGAATGACACAGTAAAGGTCTGGACCAGGACGTTCATGACCAACCCACTGCTTTAGGGACATCAAATGGTCATTGATGTCCTTCACCTGGGAAAGCAACAGTGCCTAAGACGGAATTTATTAAGAACCAGCCAAAATGTACAAGACCGCACCGGGTGTCAATTTTGTACTTGGAATTAGAGCCCATTTTGTTGGTGGCAAGACTACTGGCTTTGGCGTGATTGATGATTCTTTGGATCATGCAAAGGAAAATGAACCTAAACATGGACTTGGCAAGACATGGCCGATGTGAGAAGGAAAAGACCTCCAGAAAACTGTGCAAGGAACGCACGGACAGAATGAGGGAAGTCGGAGACTGCTTTAAAGTGAGCCGGAGATTGGATAAATTAACTCGATCTGTGATGGTTATGTGGATTTTTCACCAGAGAATTAATAAACTATATAATCTTCAAAACCAAAGCCATGTCGGTCGGTCAGCTCAGCCCCCACCTGACCAACTATGAGTGATGGGAGACCCATTGACCCCACCCTCACTCTTTGCCCCTTACAGGCATTGTTCCAGGGACTCGGAACCCTTCTCAACAGAGTACTCGAGATGCCCACAGTTCACACTCACCTGCTGAAGCTGGCAGGTGAGGCTAAACCGTTTACCTCTCCTTGCTAGTAAACAGAGCTCACCGCTCTGAGGACACATATTGTTCTTCTGCTTGAAGAGTTTCTCTTATGCACCAAATGTGGTAGTTAAAATGTTTTGGGTTATTTATTTTTTTAAGTCTATCTTGGGTATTTATGGCCTATGGTAAAGAATAAACCAAGCCAACTGCTGATCCAATGGAATCCAGCTTGTAGCAACCTTGTATTGTACCGGATTTCCCAGGCTGTAAATCTTTATGGGGAGCAGACAACCTCATCTCTCTCCTGCAGATAGAGAACAGGGCTCGAGATAAAAGTTACTCAGCAGGATACAGGTCGAGAAAAAAGAGAGAAGGTAATTTGTGTTGGAAAAAGGCTTCAGTACTTAGTTGGTGCAGCTGACTTTCAGAGAGTTGGCAGAGGTGGCTTGGAGGTGACTTTGTGGAAGAAATGATTCTGAAAGGAAACCTATGAAATGACTCGAATGGGTTTAGAAAGAAAGTGACATGCATGTAGAACAGCGGTTCTCAACTTGTGGGTGGCGACCCCTTTGGGGGTCGAATGACCCTTTCCCAGGGGTTGCCCAATTCATAACAGTAGCAAAATTCCAGTGATGAAGTAGCAGTGAACATAATTTTATGGTTGGGGAGGGCTCCACCACATGAGGAACTGTGATTAGGAAGGTTGAGAACCGCTGATGTAGAAGGAAAAGGAAATTGGAAAGGGGAAAAAAACAAATAGGCCCTTGCAGGGAAGGAGCAACTAAAAAGGATGAAGCCGTTGGTGCTGCTGCAACAGGAAAGTAGCAACAAGCCTTTGCGGTTTCTAAGCCTCTGTTGTCGTTTTAATGCTTTAGGTAAAAGTTTTACCTTGTAGCATGCTAGCGATTCCGTCAGTAGTCCTGCACAAATGGCTCTGGTTTGACTGCATATGTCCACAGCCTCCCCTTTTCATCCATCCATCATCCCGGCCCTCTGTTTCCTCCTTGGTTTGGGGTAAGGGTTGCCCATTGTCCTGAGAAGCACATTCCTCACTGATGATGATGATGTTTGTTTTATTTGCTGCTGTTGATTTTATTGTCCCATCTATTTGGCCAAAAGGTGGCTTCTGGGAGTGTTCTCTGTTTCTTGTCAGAAGGTTACCTGGGGCCACAGGCTCCTCAGGCCCCTCTGCTCCCATTGAAACCAGTAATTCACCGCTAATGGAGGAATTTGAATTGTGTTCTACATTTTGAATTGGTGCCTTCTGTATTTTAAGCAAGTCTGGTCACAAGATTACACAACCCCCCTTTTTCCTAATAGCAAATATAAAAGCATTGATGTTGAAAGGGAGAGACCCCTTGTGATCTCTTTGGGCTGTATTTCTCTAGCTTTTTGCTCCAGCACATGAATGGATCTGTGTAACACCATAGAAATCCTATTATATTCACAGATTTACAGTGTTATGTTTCCTGTCCCATGTTTTTCCATTGCGCTCATGGATTTTTGTCTGGTTTTATTTTTGTGTCTCTGGTAATCTGGGGAAACTTCTCCTGCCTGGGAGTGGAATCATTCCACGGTATATATAACCCTCCCCACCCCCACCCCCAGTCTGTGCCTGTTGTGCCTGTCAGTGACATCATGGTTAAAAGGTGGCCAAAGAGGTTTGCCCTGAAGTGCATTCAGCCTTACACAGCCCTTTGCTAGAGAAACCAAATCTACTTACTCTTCGATTAAAAATCTCTATGTAAGTTGTTGCCAGAATACCACAGGGAAAGACCACATAGAGCCATTCCTGTAAACCTAAAAAACAATAACATCATAAGCCAGAAAGAGCATAGAGCCAACCCCAGTAGCAGGGAAATCAATAATGCCAGACCATAAGATTCATGTTGTTGTCAGGTACTGTCAAGTCTTTTCCAACTCACAGTGACCCTGTGTACAACTGAAGGATGCACCACTCAGGCCTGTGCCGTCCTCACAATTGTTCTTACATTTGAGCCCCTAGGATTCATAGGACCTTGACTTTGTTTTCGCGGCCTTCCTGTAACCCTGAAACCATTGCTGTTAAATTGGTGCCAACTCATAGCAACCTTTAGAATGTCCAAGACTGTAAATCTTTACCAAATCAGAGCACCACATTCTGCTGTCTCAGAGCTGCTGCTGGGTTGGAATTGCTACCCTACTAGTTAGTAGCAGGGTACTTTAACCTCCGTACCACCACGGCACCCTTTCAATTTGGAAGTGATCCAAATAGGTCTATCTGGTTCTAGAATTGAGAACTTTTTCTCATTTTTCTCTCTTAACAGGACAATTGCTTCTGCCAGAGGCAGAACTACTTTGGGAGGAGGAGAAAGGAGCATCACGGGCAGCAATTATGGGTGCTTTTGCTTCTTTGGGGGTGCTGCACCCAGAACTGTCCAGCAGGCAGCACATGCAGACAGGCCTGTAGCAGTCCACCCAGGTCCGGGCATCTGTCTGGGACAGCAACGTGGAGGAGTCTCAAGTGCAGGCCATTCCAACAGCCCCACTGTCTGAGTACTTGTCACCTGAGTCTCCTCCCACATCCAGTAATTTCCGCAGGTGGAAAATGACCAGTGACTAGGCATTGTCTTTGAGTTGTAAAGGGACATGGGTCTGTTCCTGGGGTTAACCACATGGGATATTCCCAACAAAAAAGCACCCTTTCCTCAGTAGGAGTTACAGAAGGTGGCATCTGGCACATGATTGCCTGAGGGCCAGCCTGATGGGCATGAAATGAAGACAGTGCCACAGAACCTGGAAACAGAATTCAGGATGAAGTTGAAACACCACCAGTAGCAGGGTCCCCATGAACTCGGAGTCCCTGAGGAAGGCACGTGACAAAGAAGTAGACTGGGGGGAGAAAGTACTTGGGAGAATTCTGTAATGATTTGAGCATATCAGCCACGCTGGATACTGAGCCTTTGAACTCTTCTTAGTGAGATCGACTGTTACCTTTTTACCAGTATGCGTTTGTTGGTTTTTGCATCTTCCTTGAGAAAGGAGCATGCGGAGGCCTAACATGGCCTTGTGTGGGATGCCAACCACGCTCATATAGCAGGTAACTATACTGCCTGAGTGCCAGGCCCAGTTCTAAGTGCTTAGAGTGTGTGTACCCTGTTAGCCATCCCCCTTCTACAGATGGGAAAGTTAACTCTGCAAAGTAGGGGGTTCACTTAGCACCACATAGCTAAAAAGTGATGTAGGCCTAAGGAATGGTTTGTCCCCATATTTTATGAAAGTGCCATGATTATGGACATCAAGGATCTCTAGGAGGTACAGTGGGATAAGTCTTGGGCTGCCAACCAAAACGGTGGTAGTTCATACCCAGCAGCAGCTCCGTGGGAGAGAGGGGGTCAGCTTCTAAAGATCAGTAACTTTGAAAACCCAATAGAGCAGTTCTACTGTGTCCTGCCAGGTGGCTATGAGTCAGAATCACCACCGGCAATGGATGAGTTTGGAAATTCTGGGAATGCTTTCCAGCCCTGTAGCCCTTCCTCCGTTCTTGAGCTCCGTAGGGCATTCATTGTAGTCTCAGACAGTAGTGAGGAAGTTGAAACATTTCTCTACCCTGACATCACATCCTTCCTTCTTAACAGCCCTTGACCCCGGCAGGAGCTGCAGCCCATCACCCCCCATTCCCTTACTTCTCTCTCAAATCCCATGATCAACCTTGATGGTCACCGCCTCTTCTAACACTCCCCTCCCACTCACCCCTTGCTCCCTTTTTGCTTTGTCATACTTGCTTGGCTGAATCAACACTGGGGTTAAATCTTGGGCTGCCTACTCTGCGTGCTTTCCCGGACGGGAGGAAACACGCTCACTGGCCTCATTCTAAATTCATGACCATTCCCCTCCCAAGGGAATGCTGCCTGGGAATCCTGCCGTTTCCCCAGTCCATTCACTCCCTGACCGGCTTGGAGGACTGTTTAGATCTTCTCCTCTCCCTCCAAATGCCTTTCTCAGCGCTTGCTGAAGAGCTTCCTTCTTATTTCCTAAGTAAATGCCCACTGGCATCACCCCTCCCCCCCCCTTTGCATCTACATCGGAACTGCTCATGCTCCCAGCGAGGGAGGTGCCTGTACTTGTACTGGATTTCACGCCCACTAGCCAAGTTAAGGGGAAAAAGACAAGGCTTTCTATACCGGTAAAGCGCTACAGTCTCAGAAACCTACCCTGGCCTATGGGGTTATTATGAGTCAGCATCGACTCGATGGCAGAGTTTGGTGTGCCTAAGTTAAGAATGAGCCCTGGTGACGTAGTGCGTAAAAGCACCTAGCTATACATCTAAAGGCCAGGGGTTCAAACCCACCAACTGCTCCATGGGAGAAAAATGTGGCAATCTGCTTCCCTAAAGATTTATAGCCTTGGAAACTCTATCGGGCAGCTTTCTATTCTGTCCTGTACGCTCAGGAGGAGTCAGCCTCGACTTGACAGCCGTGGGGTTCTGACAAACCAAGTGCGTTGCTCCTGCCTTCCTTCTTTCTCTCCTGCTGACAGTTTGCTTCTCTAGTGGAGCATTTCATCTAAAAACAGCAGAAAGAGCAACAGAAGGATTCTCCCTCTCCAGACTCCACCACATTTCTCTCCTTCCTTTTATAGCCAAACTCCTTAAAAGTTCTCGTTTCTTAGCTTTTATGATACGCGCACACACACATTTCCTTGCGCCCACTCCATTATTCTTCCCCTCAGCAAGTCAGTGGAGACTGAGCTTACCAAGGTCACAGAGAAGCTCCCTGTTGTTCAGTCCAGTCCCTCATTCCAGGTCTCAGTTTACACGAAAGGCAGGCACATTTGACTGAGTTGATCACGTCCTTCTAGGATTCCATAGTCAAAAAATCCCAAGCTCGCTACCACCAGGTTGATTCTAACTAATAGCACCTCAAGAGGACAGAGTAGAACTGCTCCTAGGGTTTCCAAGACTAAATTTTTACAGGAGTAGGCAGTCTCATCTTTCTCCTTTGGAGCCAATGGTAGATTTGAATCACAGACTATGTGGTTGACTGTCCAGTGTTAACCCACTGCCTTTGAGGATGCCATATCACCTGGGTTTTCTTCCTGACTCTGTTAAATCTAAAGTGGTGTGGGGGCCCCGTCTGACCTTCTCCACCTTCACTAGGAGAATAACTGGAGACATTAGCCCATGACTGATTCCCACAAAGCGGGTATGTCAGGCATGCCTCCCAGGCATGGTACCACCCTCCTTCATCCTTTACTGATTCTGACACAAACACCTCTCAAGACGCACACTACTGCTAGGTTTGGCAATTCATTGGAATAGCAACTCAGAACTCTCAGTGCTCACAATTATGGGATTTATCAGAGAAATTATGCTTTTTTAAAAAAATTAGGCTTTTTATTAGGTTACATTTCAGGATCAGAAATGTTAAGAATACAGTTCTTTGACCTTCAGTGCCTTCTCTCAGGCATGCCTCTCAGACTTGTGGCCCCTTAGCCCTTGGTTGGGCAAGTGTTCCAGAGCACTGCTGACAAGTACCCAAAAGGCACCCCACTCTGAAAGTGAGCCTCCAGTCTAAAGGACTCTATTTACTCTGTCAGCTGTGATACCCACTGCTTTGTCTCGTGCTCTGGCTCTTAGTTCTGCTGCCACTGCTTGTTTGCCACTCTTCTCTGATCCTCCAGCGTCACAGTTCTATCTCCTGGTGCATTGTGGGACTGTAGGGTCAATGGATGTGCTCCACTCCTATTCTTTCCTGATGGTAGCAGAATCCCCTGCCTCTGTTTCTGAGATGGCTCATTTCAAACCGAGTAGTGGTTCCAAAAACTAACCAATCTCTGTGTAAGAGTTTAATCTGCCGTGTTTGTATGGTCCAGCGCAGTCATTTGGTGGGAGTTAGAAAGACCAGGCATTGAGATACAATCCATAGATCATACAACACACCCAAATCAAGTGCACAAGCCCATGGTTTTCCTATGCCCACAGCATTGTTCAACAGTCAACACTATTTTAGAAGATTTGCATCAACACAGAAAGAAAGCTAGTATATGCCTCCCCCGCCCACCTTATCCCTAAACCGGTTGCTGTTGCGTCTGTTCGTCTCTTAGTACCCTGCAGGACAGAGTAGTGCTGCCCCAGAGGTGGCCAAGGCTGAGATCCGTCTTTGTAGAAGCAGTCTGCCAAATCCTTCTAACACAGAGTGGTTGGGAAATCTAAGCCGCCAGCCTTTTGGTTCACCAGCTGAGCTCTCAACTATCCCTCTCGGGCTGTCGGTGCTAGGCAAGCGCAGATCAGCTCCAAGTCTTCCAAATCTGCCTCGACTGGACATTTCCCGTAAATGGAATCATACACTGGGCTCTTTTGCACCTGGCTTTTGTCACCGCCTTTTGTATTTTTTCTGCCTTTTCTAGGATTTTGTGTTCATTATACACTATGTATTGTGTCTGGCTTCTTAAGCTCAGAAAGTAGATTCATCCATGTTGTCACTTGTAACCCCGTTCATTCGTTTTTGATTGGCTGGGTCTACAACTTTGATTATCCATTCTTTTTTTGATGGACACTTAAATTATACTTTGGGCTGTTAGAATAAAACTGCTATGAAAATTTGTGTGCACTGGGTTTCTCTTGGGTAGGAGATGTTGCATCAAATGCCAAGAGTATCAACTTGATCAGAAGCTGCCACAACAGGGTTACGCACCACCTTAAATCCCCACCAGCAAAGATGAGAGTTCAACTTGATCCCATCCACATCGACACTTGGTGTTATCAGGTGGGGGAGGTGATTAAATACACACAATATTAGATTTAATGAATTGAAGTAACTTTAAAATGTGTAGTTTGGTGTCATTTATTACTCACAATGTGCAACTATCTCTGCTACTCAGTTCCAGAACGTTTACATTATCCCAAAAGAAACACCCCGCCATGCGTCGTTCCCATTTTCTTCTCCCCCATCGTGTGGGTACCCACTGTCTGCTTTCTGTCTCCATAAATTTACCTCGGGTGGAGATTTCCTATAAATGAAGGCTTACAACATGTGACCTTGTGGATCTGACTTCTTACATCCCACAGAACTTCAAGGCTAATCCATATTTACCAATGCTAAATTCCTTTTTATGACTGGGTAATATTCCACGGTATGTATATATATCACATTCTGTGTATCAAACTCTCAGGTGATGAGCAGTAGGTTGCTTTACCTGTTGACAGTTGTGAATACTGCTGTGGACATTGTATAAGCTTTCATTCTTTTAGGTCTGTATGTCGGAATGGAATTTCTGGATTGTCTGCTAATCCTCACAGGATTAAGTTTTATAGCCCATGAACACAGAATACCATATATACTCATGTAGAAGCCGAGTTTTCCAGCACATTTTTAATGCAGTTTTTGTGCTAAAAGTAGGTGCCTTGACTGATATTCTGGTCAGCTTATGCTTGAGTATATATAGTATTTTATTTAAAATCTTTGGTTTCTTTCAACAATATTGTGTAATTTTCAGTGTGCAATGTTAGACTTTTTTTGTAAGGCTCATACTTACTGATTTCAGGTTCATTTGTAGAAAATATATTTTGTTGGACAATTTGTGTGTGTTTTTATTGTTTTTGTTTTCATTTTTTAAATTGTAAATTCGGTGGGGATTTACATTTTTTACCATCAGTTTTGTATTCAGTAGTTTAAACTATGCATCCGACAACACTCCCACCCAATAGTTTATTCTGCACCACTCCGTTATTGCTCATCTTCCTTTTGTTGGCATCCAAGTTAATACCAATCTAGCGATTGCTTGGTCTTCCTTCCTTGCCCTCCCCCTGCCCACCTTGCAGACTCCAAAGTCTGTCCCCTTTGGTATGAAAGTCTTTATCTAGTTTTCTGTTTCTTATAACTATGGTCTCATTTGATATTCCTCCTTTTGTGAGTGCCTGGTTTCTCTTGGCATAATGGTTTTTTTAGGTCCGTCCATTGTTCGTGTGGTTTATTGAAGGGTTGTTTCATTTCTTTTAGCAATGTGTCGTAGTTATACTGACTGGTGATATGTTAAAATGTGTATTTTCCTATAGTGTGTTGTTGCTGCTGCTGCTGCTACTAGCTACCCTTGAGTCAGCCCCTGACTCCTGGGGGCCCTTGATCAAAGGGAGGAAATACAGTCTAGTCCTGAACCAGCCCGTGATAAGTTGGCATAAAGCACTGTTGTCTTCCATGGACTTTCACTGACCCATGCTTCAGAAGTAGCTCATCAGTTCTTTCTTTCTAGTCTGCCTTAGTCTAGAAGCATTCCTAAAACCTATTCAGCATCATAGCAGGATGCAGGCCACCACACGAGGTACACCACCTGGAAATCAAGCCCAGGTTTCCCATGCAGAAGGCGAGAGAGAATTCTACCAGTGAATGACAGTGCTGCATAAATTTACCTGTAAGCACTTGGTTTGTTTGATTTGATTTTTTACTTCACCTCGGGAATTTTAAAACATGTTTTCTGGTACTGGTCTTTACCTTCATCCCATGGTATGACTTGAGGTCTTCTTGCATTTATTGAGACTTAAAAAAAAAAAAAAACAGTCCCAGAACGTGGTTTAATGCAGCGAACATTCCATGGCCTTTTACACAGAGTGGTTTTTATGCTGCTGTTGAGTGCATTGTTCTGTCATTGTCATTCAGGTCCATTCGGTGTGGATAGTGCTGTTCAGTCGGGTGTTAGCTAATAGGGTGAGACTAATTTTCCGTCTACTTGTATCAGCCACGGAGGCAGGCACGTTAACATCGCCAACGGCAGTTGTGGATTTTGGTGTGTCATGCTCACCAGCCTGTCAGTTTGTGCTTCCTGTGTTTTGGAGCTCTGTTAGGCAACGCATAAGCATTTAGGATGGTTGTGTTCTCTGCATGAATGGCCCTTTCGTCATTAGGAAAATATCTTCATTATCTCTGGTCATATTCTTGTGAAATCTACTCTTTGTCTGACTTTAACACAGCCACTTGGTTACTTTCTTCTTGTCTTTGACTTCTAACCTGTGTCTTTCTATTTAAAGTGGGTTTCTTTAGAGAATGAATATAATTTCCTGTTGCTTTTTATCCAGCGTGACAGTCTTTACCTTTAACTAAAGTCTTTATATTTAATGTAATTATCAATATGTTGGATTAATAATTGTGCTTATTTTTTTGGTCTCATCTGTTTTATTTTTTTTCTTGTCTTCACTTGGATTATCAGAATTTTTAATAATTCAATTGTATTTTCAGCATTGACCTCTTTGGCTTATATGCTCTTAGTGGTTACTGTAGTCTTACAAAACACACCTTTAACTTATCACAGTATGTCTTTCAACTAGTTCAACTTTTGAGACAGAAGAATCAGTCTTTTCCCTCACAACAAAATTATTCAAGAAACATTTTTATGAACAAATGAAATTACAATTATCTGAATAATATCCTTTAAGATTTCTCAGTTTTACTTAAGAGCCATATGTTCACACTGGAAGAGCTACAATATGGCTCTCGAGCTGTGATCTACTGACCCCTAAATGAGTTTGGAAAATTTAAACTCTAGTGTAAGAAACTTTTAAAAAAAAATCATTTTATTGGGGGTCTATATGACTCTTATCATAATCCATACATACATTCATTGTGTCAAGCACATTTGTACATTTGTTGCCACATCATCATTCTCAAAACATTTGCTTTCTACTTGAGCCCTTGGTATTAGCTCTTCATTTTTTCTCTCATTCCCCGCTCCCAAGAAACTTACCATAATATTCTTCCACCTACTTTTGCCTCTGGAATATTGTGTGTGTGTGTGTGTATAAAGTATACCTATGTCTACATATATGGTACACATGACATTATATATATAATATGCACAAATACACTGGTGGTGTGTAGAGTGGCTTTGTGGGTTAGGTATTGGATCGCTAGCCACAAAGTTGATGGTTCAAATCTACTAGCTGTTCAACGGGAGAAAGAGGTGCTGCTATAGATTTAGTCTTGAGTTGCTGTCAGAAGCCGGTGCATAATCAAATGTGGTGAAGAAAGCTGATGGTGCCCGGCTATCAAAAGATATAACATCTGGGGGCTTACAAGCTTGAAGGTAAACAAGCAACCATCTAGCTGAGAAGCAACAAAGCCCACATGGAAGAAGCACACCAGCCTGTGTGATCATGAGGTGTTGAAGGGATCAGGTATCAGGCATCATCAGAACAAAAAATCATATCATTGTGAATGAGGGGGAGTGCAGAGTGGAGACCCAAAGCCCATCCATCTGTAGGCAATTGGACATCCTCTTACGGAAGAGTCGTGGGGAGGAGATGAGCCAGTCAGGGTTCAGTGTAGCAACAATGGAACATGCAACTTTCCTCTAGTTCCTAAATGCTTCCTCCCTCCCTCTCCCCCCCATCATGATCCCAGTTCGACCTTACAAATCCGGCTAGACCAGAGGAGGTACACTGGTACAGATAAGAACTGGAAACACTGGGAATCCAAGGCGGATGATCCCTTCAGGTCCAGTGGTGAGAGTGGAGATACCTGGAGGGTGGGGTGGAAAGGGGGAACTGATTACAAGGATCTGCATATAACCTCCTCCCTGGGGGACGGACAACAGAAAAGTGTGTGAAGGGAGACATCAGACAGTGCAAGATATGACAAAATAATAATTTAAAAATTATCAAGGGTTCATGAGGGAGGGGTGAGTAGGGAGGGAGGGGAAAAATGAACTGATGCAAGGGGCTTAAGTGGAGAGCAAATATTTTGAGAATGATGAGGGCAATGAATGTACAAATGTGCTTTACACAATTGATGTATGTATGGATTGTGGTAAGAGTTGTATGAGCCCCTAATAAAATTATCAAAGAAAAAAAAAAGAGTTGCTGTCAGTCAAAATTGGCTTGATGGCAGTGGGTTTGGCTTTTGGGTGTGTGTGTGTGTGTGTGTGTGTGTGTGTGTGTGTCAGTGTAAGTAAGCTCTGGTGGCATAGGTGGTTATAGTCGGGCTGGTAACCAGAACATCAGTAGCTGAAGCGGCCAGCTGCTAGCACCGGTGGGAAAAAGATGAGATTTTCTGCTCTGGTAAAGATTCACAGCCTTGGAAACCCAAGGCTTCTCTGTGTTTTAGGGTTGATATGAGTCAGAATTAATGACAATGAGTTTGGGTTAGTTTGATTTTGATTTTCTGTGTGTGTGTGTGTGTGTCTGTTTTGTAACCTTAATATTTGGGTGTTTTTTTTCCTATTTTTTAAGCATTATCTTCCAAAGAAAAAAATCTCAATGGCTTTGTAATGTAGGTGAGTTTGGTTTTAAAATAAGTTCAGAAATACACACTCATCATGTTTCATCCAGAGATCACTAAATCCTATACCACTGCCTCAATTTCACCCACTGCACTTGGAAGGGGAGGGTAAATGAGTAGGCCTTAGACAACAAAACCCAGATTTCACAACCCCAGTCGCAGACACTGTAAGGTCTTGGGCAAATTATGTGAGGTTGACACCCAAAAAACAGAGTCTCCTTTTTCTGGTTCTGTGATTCTGGAGAGGGAAATTTCAGTCCATCAGACAGGAGAAGACTTGGCTGTAAGGAGCCAGGAGACTAGGAGTAGGGGAACCTACTTAGTAGTTTATGTGAGACTGAAGAGTGGTCACATGGGTAATCTGCAGTCTTCTTCTAAGCTCTAGCAGAACTAAGGTCCCCTTCCTGTCAGCATCCATCAAATTCAACAGGCGCTTTCCTTCTTACTAGCAGTAGACTCAACTGAACGTTTTCCTAGCCTCCTCTCAGCCGTGAATCAAGATCATTAAGATTTGCTTAGCTGCTTTGAACTCAGAGCTCATCTCTGCAGCTCTCCTTTTAAGGATCCATCGCTAGACAGGCACGGTCTGTTCTCTGGCAGCCAAGTTATTTGCTCTCATCCAAGGAACGTTGGACAACCTGTCCACAAATACAGAAGCAACTTCATTCATTTTCTCACTCAGCCATTGCAATTGTAGCCAATTTAAAGAGACAGTAATGCCTGGGTGGTACCTCCATGTAGAACCTGACCAGTATACCTGTTCCATGTTTATGTATTCATACATATTTAACCTCCATATATCATTTTATATGTTTTAATTCCTCTGACGATGATAATTAAAGCATTTTCTTAAATGTGTTTGCTTAGAATATATTCAAGAAAACCCTTGGACTGTGTAGCACTTAAAAAATTATTGTGAATTAGATTGGGGGTTTACATTATCTGATCATCATATTGCATTCAACAACTTCTCAACCCTGCCCATGGTTTACCCTATCCTACTCCCACCCCCACCATAGGCTCTTCTCTTCCCCTCTGTGTAGTACTTTCTATAGAGCCAGTTGCATAGGAGTTGAAATCTACTTGAAGGCTGAGTATGACATGAACAAATATTTTACACTTAACAATCTCAAGAAATGAGAAGAAATTATTTCCATCTTATTGTTGAGTAAGTTGAGGGTCAAAGAGATTAAGTACCTTGTTCAAGACCTTTGTGTGTGTGTGTGTGTGGGTGGGGGGAAACAGAGCCAGAATTTAAATCTCCCTATGTCCAACACCATCTTTTACAGCCTTAGGCAAAGTTAGAGTTTTGGATGTGACTGGGTTTAAGGTTTCTTTTCTATTAGAAAGTTACCAAGCAGTGTTGGTATGCGGAGGAAAGAGCAGAGTGGGTGATAATTTGTGACTTCCACATGTGAGCTCTTTGATTCCTTCCTCTTGCTCCAGTTAGCTCTTCAGAGTGGAAGGGCCTTGAAGGGGTTGCTGTGTAATGGCAGTCCTGTGCCTCCTTTCTTTACTAAACAAGGCAGCTTGGAAAAAATTGGCTTTAGTATTATTTGGTCTTTCGTTATTTGAGAGTAGATCTTTTTCTTTCAATTCCCCCTTTCCATTTGCTTTAAAATCTTTTAAAAGTTGTCTTTACTCAATACTTGTGAATAGAATGTACTTAGAGGAAGAAAAATAGTGAACCGAAAATATTCTAACCACTGATAATGTGGTCCATGGAAAGGACAGGAAAATTCATATGTAATTTGCTTTTTAAATATAAAATTTGAGAAGCAACAACACTTTGGGTTGACATTTTGGGAAGAATCTGTAATACAAAAGTGAGGCTTGTAGATTTCTCCTTCATGGTAGGTAGATTTCAGAATAATCCTATTCTTTAGGTGTAGAGAACATGTTGACTACAGTTTCCAGCCATTGACCCAGAAGAAGGTGCAGAGCAGACTTACAACCTATTTTTTTTATGCTTTCCTTGGTAACCAAACCTAATGGCAGAACTGAGCAGCTTTAAAAACAAACAATAAACCAAAAAAACCCATTTTATATCTGCTTGTCATTCTGTGATTCAGAAATGAAGGTCGGGCTCAGCTGGTGATTCTTCTGTGTGTTAGCAGCTGGGGAGTCTCATGAGGTTGTGCTCACGGTGGCTAGGAGATGGCTTCATGCCTGGCCCCATGAGGGGCATGACTACGACCTAGGATTTCTCTCCACTGGCTGGCTGGTGTTTGGGTAGATGGCAGCCAGTTTCCATGGGTGAACATTCCAGAGAGTGACTGTGGAAGCTGCAGTTGGTTCAGGTAAAGCTCTAGAGTTCGCCTCTTTTCTTCTGGATCCTGTTGGACATATCAATGATTTGGCTTGGTTCTATGACAAGGGAAGTAGAGAGGGAACATGGGAGGCGACCTTTGAAGTGGGCAATATGGTTGGAAACAGAATCTCTCACTCAGGTTTTGTTAGAGATCTTAGAGTCTGTTAGGGATCTTAGAATCCTTTCTATGTGGAGTTTGAGCCCTGAGCCAGCCAGTTAAAGTAGTATTGGGGGAGAGGGGGGGGTATGGACGGAACAGGACAAAACAAACAGCTGATGCTCTCGCAGAAACCTCTGCTGCCAAGCTGATTCTGACCCATGGTAAACTTGTGTCTAATAGACTTTCCAAGGCTGTTAACCTGTCTTCTTTCACAGGGCTGATTCCAAACACCCTTCCAAACTGCCCACTCCATGGTTAACAGCCCAATGCTGAACACACTGCCCCTTCAGCGCCCCTCGCAGAGGCCCTCACACAAGTCCAGCCTGTGCACTCTTCTGAGCTCGCTCACATTGAGGTCTGCAGTCTGGCTCTTGCAGCATGGCATTCCAGGGTGCGAGACTGAATCCTCCCACTCCTTTGGGCCACATTGATCAGAAAAACAGAAAGTAATTTCAGGGCAGCTACACTTTCTTTCTACAACACAGGCCTACTTTTAGACCAAGTCTTCTTGTCTGCTTCAGCAGGCACTGTTGTTAAACATTGCTTTTAAAAAGTTTTCAGGTGAATACTGGTAAAAACCACATCTTTCGTATCTTAGTTTAGCTCAGCATTAGACTTTAATGGAAACGCTGAGCTGAACCATTAAAACTGGCATGATACAATGTTACCAGCACCTGTCAGAATTGTGTAGTTCCTGTAGATCTAATAATTTCACATCTGTGGGTTAAGCCAGAACCCTGGTGATGTAGTGGTTACCACTTGGGCTGCTAACCATGAGGTTAGAAGTTCAAAACCACAAGCTGCTCTGCTGGGGAATTTGGGGGGTGAAGGGGGATGAGTTACAGGAAACCCACAGAGACAGTTCTATCCTATCCCATAGGGTTGCTGTGAGTCAGGACTGACTTCTTGGTACTGAACTTGATTATGGGTTAGGCAGGAGAAAGACTAAACTGGGCTTTCTACTCTGTAAAGAGTTAGTCTTGGGAACCCACAGGGGCTATAGGGGCACTGTGAGTCAGAGTGTGAGTCAGAGCAGTGAGTTGTTTTCATGTATTAGGTGTTGCACTGTTAACCACAAGGTTGACTGTGGAACCAGTTGTCTGCTCCTGTAAACATTTACAATCTCAGAAACCCTATAAATTGGAATTGACTTGATAGCACTGTTTGGTTTTTGGGCTATTTAAACTTAAGTAAAACATCTGATGTTGGAACTGAATGGGTTTAAAATTAAATTGAATTTGAAATGCTATTTAACTATTTTTAGCAGAGAAAGTAATTTTTCATTTGTAAGAATGCTTTGAATAATTTTATTTATTTTTTAACTTTTCTGAAAATTATTTAGAAAGGCCTACAGCAGAATTCTTGACTTTCAGCGATTTAAAATATAGGGGACTGGCTTTGTCATTTTCAATAAGGAACACATTTCTTTCTAGAAACAACTTAAAAGCTGAGCAGTGATATTTGAGAGTGTGGTCAGGATGGTGTAGTGGTTACGCACTGGGTTGCGATCCTCATGGCTGGCAGTTTGAAACCACCAGCAGCTCTGTAGAGCAAGAAACTCACAGGGGTCTAGGTGAGTCAGTAATGACTTAATGTGAGGTTTTTTGAGAGCGTGATCACTGGTGTGGAAAGGAGGGCTAAACCAGGAAACTACTCCCAAGTAACCCTAAAAACCCCACTGCCATCCATGCAGACCCAGTGACCCTGTATATGGTTTCCAAGGCTGTAAACCTTTAGGGGAACAGACAGCCCCATTTTTCTCTTGAGGAGAGGCAGTTGGGGTTGGTTATCAGTCCAATGTTTACCTACAGTGAATAGTAGAGATTCCGAAGGCTGGCATGTGGTCTCTGGACCAGCAGCATCACCAGCATCACCTGGGCGCTGGTTAGAAATGCAGACTCATGTGCCCCAACCCCCCAACACACACTGACTCCCGTATCTCTTAAGGGGTGGGGGAGTGGAGGAAAGGAGGGAAACTTGTGTTTCAACAGATTTTCCAGGTGACTCTTACATGTGTTGAAGTTAGAGAAGCAACATAACAGAGGAGTTCATTACTCAGCTTTTTTTTTTTTTTACTTTTGAGAAGTTTCTTGATTACTCAGCTTTTTGCCTGAAATTGTCATTTCTATTAGGAGTGTCCCCGAAGATCCTTCAGATAATGTGGGAGTATCTCTTTTTAAAGTTAACATGTAATTTACAGACCATATGATCCATCCATTCTAAGTCTGCAGCTCAATGATTTTTAGTAATTCATAGTTGGGCAACCATTCCTAAAATCCAGTTCTATAATACTTTGATCACTGCCTGTGCTCATTTGGAGTCATTTCCTTGTTACCACGCCTGGGAGTCCTAGCAGGCCACTCACTCACTGTCTTCCTAGATTGGCCTTTTATCAAAATTCCATACAAATAAGGCCATGCACTATGTATTCTGTTTTTGAGGTTCATCTAGGTTGACCATGTACCTGTATTCTCTTGTATGAGCTTATTACATTTTTTTCTCCATTCGTCAGTTCATGGGCATTTGGATTGTTTCTCCTTTGAGACCATTATAAATAATGCTGCAGTGAACATTTATGTACAAGCTTTTGTGAGACACATGTTTTTATTTCTCTTGGGTAGGTACCCAGGAGTGCAATTGCTGAGTAATAAGATACATCTGCATTTAACCTTGTTTAAGAAAAAGCCAAATTTATGTTACAAAGTGGCTGCACTATTTGACATTTTCACCAGCAATTTATGAATCTTCCCCTTTCTTCACCTCCTCTCCAACATGTGGCACTGTCGTGTGGACCACGGGCATTCTAGGAGGTGTGTGGTGCACCACAGTGTGGTTTTCATTTCCATTCCCTGATGACCAGTGGTGTTGTGCATCTTTTAATGTGCTCATTAACGATTATATGTTGTTGATGAAATACCTCTTTTACCCATTTGCATTTTACTTTGTTTATTCTGATTACTGAGTTGTAAAAGTGATTTACATATTCTGGGTACATTTTCTTTTATGTGTAAGACATCTGATTTGCAAATGCTTTCTCCAAGAAACATAGATCTAATTGTAGGAGTTGCAAGTAGAAAATTTCTATTAGAAAACACGGGAAAATCTTCATGATCTTAGATCAGGCAAGTAATAATTAAGTACATGACACAAAAACCAAATATTTTGAGTTGCTTTTGTATGTGGTGTGAGGGTTTTAAATTCTATTGTTAATTTTGCACATGTATATCCAGTTGGTACTGGTGCCATTTGTTGAATAGATCTTCCATTCCCCACTGAATTCCTTTGGCAGAGTCCATTGTGAAAATTCAAATGGACCTACGTAATTATGGAAAGGTTTATTACTGGATTCTTCCGTTCTGTTCCACTGCTCTGCATAGCTCTAATTGGTTACTCATAGCCTCATAGTAATTTTTCATATCTCCAGCTTGGTTCTTTCTTTGCAAAACAGTCTTGGCTATCCCTAGGTCCTCTGTATGGCTATGTAAATTTTAGAGTCAGCTTGTAGATTTCTTCTTCTTTTTTTTTTAATTATTTGTTTTAATCATTTTATTTTGGGCTCATACAACTCATCACAATCCATACATACATCAATTGTGTAAAGCACATTTGTACATTCATTGCCCTCATCATTCTCAAACATTTGCTCCCCACTTAAGCCCCTGGTATCAGCTCATTTCCTCCCTGCTCCCCCCTCCCTCATGAACCCTTGGTAATTTATAAATTATTATTTTGTCGTATCTTACACTGTCCAACGTCTCCCTTCACCCACTTTTCTGTTGTCCGTCAGCCTGAGGATTTCAACAGGACAGTGATGTGCTTCTGAATCCTGCTGTTCGCCCCTTAGGAGTCCTCATGGTATCTGACTGTGATTGCAGAGGTCTTAGTACCCTGATCTGGGAGGGCATTCTTCCAGGGTAGGCAAGCCAGGTTTAATAAGCACTGTGGGCAAACGGCCTGGCACCTCCTGGTGCTGCCCTCAGTGTTGTGCAGCTCCGCCCACAAACATTTGGATGACAATGAGAGAAGGTTCTGCAACCAGTTTAGCAGGGTGCCTTTATATTCTTTTTCAGCCTTCTCTTCTTTTAATAAAGAGCAAATCCAAAACTGACTGCCATTGAGTCAATTCCAACTTGGCCACCCTATCAGTCAGAAAAGAACCACCCCACAGGGTTCTAAAGGGTATAAATCTTTACAGAAACAAAGTGCCTCATTTTTCTCCTGCAGAACAGCTGGTGGGTTTCAACTACTGGCTTCACCATTAGCAAACAGCCCAGTGCTGAACCCACAGTATGAAACCACCAGGACTCCGCCTCTTGCAAGCCATATTTAAACCAGCGAGTTTTAAGGCAGCCTGGCCAAGATCAGTTAGTTCCCTCTGCACTGAGCTACGGAAAAATTATTGGTGAATTGCTTTTATCTGTTTTTTTCATCCTCCCTTGTCTAAGCCTGTAACCCTGTATCACTCAGACCAGATGGGCGTTTATCTTCTCCAAGGGTTGCTACAGGAAACTCGGGTGGTTCCCTCCCTCAATTTTACTTTGAGAAACATTTTATCTCTCTTTGGCAAAGGTTGGCTGTTCATCTTTTGACGTCTTAAATGTGTGTTTCTTTTGAACAGGCTGCCTTCCACAGCGTAATACAGTTCTTGTCTCCCCTCTACCTCAGCCTTGTTGTGCTGGATCCACTTAAATCCATCCTCTTCGGTTAAGCTAAAATTAGCTGAGGAGCCCTGGTGGTTCAGGATGGAAGCTCCAGTGGGTTGTGGGTTCAAAGCCACCAGCTGCCCTGTGAGAGAGGAGTGTGATCTTGACCTTGAGAATTGAAACCATAGAACTCTGGCAGTCTTCTGGGAGTGAGCCTTCCAGGCTGTGGAAACAGAATTCTTACCCTTCAGGCCTTCTTACCTTAATCGACTCACCTTCCTGTCTGATTTCACAAGGACCTCTGTTTTTAATTAAATTATTTGACGGATATACAGTTTGCCTTAAACAACAACAAGACTGTGTGATAAGTGAGTTGGTGTTGTTCGGTGGTCTCGAGTTGGTGCCTGCTCATAGAGACCCTGTGTACAACAGAATGAAACTCTTCTCAGTCCTGTGTCACCCTCACATTTGTTATCTCTGAGGCCATTGTATCTCGTTGAGGGTTTTTCCCCTTTTTGAATGACTTCTTACTTTACATACATGATGCCCTTTTCCAGGGACTGGTCTCTCCTGGGAACATGTTCAAACCACTTCTAAGGAGTAAAGCATTCCAGCTTTACTTCCAAGAAAGATTTGGTTTTTCTTCTGACCGACCATGGTACTTGCAATATTCTTTTCTAACCAGAATTCAAAACCACTAGTTCTCCCGTGGGCTTCCTATTCATTATCCAGCTTTCACATGGGTAAGAGGTGATGGAAGATACCCTGGCTTATGCCATGTGCACCTTAGGCCTCAATGTGACATCTTTGCTCTTTAACACTTTAATTCTCCGTTTATCATGATGTCTGTCGGTCCAATTGTGAGGATTTTCGTTTTCTTTACATTCAGCAAGTGCTTCAAGTTAACTTTCATCAAGCAAGGTTTTGTCATCTGCACATACAGGCTGTTAATGAGCCCTCCTTCAATCCTGATTCTGCTTTCTACATCTTATAGTCCAGCCTCTCAAATTATTTGCTCAGCCAACAGATCAAATACATATACTGAAAGAATACAACTCTGGCCATACCTTTCCTCATTTTAAACCAAGTAGTGACCCTTTGTTCTGTTTGAATGACTATAACTTGTTCTATGTAAAGGTTCTGTATGAGCACAATGAAATTTTCTGCAATTCTCATTCTTCTTAGTATTATCTGTCAGTTCTGATCCACACAGTTGAATGCCTTTGAAAATACCTTTTCAAGATACCTTTCTGATATTGTCTGCCAAGATCCATTTGTCATCAGCAATATCATTTGTGACATGCCCTTCTTTTCTATCTGGCTTGAATTTCTGGCTATTCCCTGTTGATATACTGCTGCAACTGTTTCTGAAATATCTTCAAGAAAAATTTCACTTGCTTGGGATGTGTGTGTGTGTGTGTGTGTGTGTATTTGGTTGAATTATTTATTGTACTGAAATTGATCTAGACGTATACAAGAAAAACAGCATAAATCCATCATCCAATAAAAGTTCCAAGTGTTGTGCATAGTATTTGCATGTGATATTAATGATATTGCTGGATAATCTGCATTCTGTTGGGGAGCGATTGAGTACAAATATGTATCTCTTCTGGTCACTGGGCCATTCAGCTGTTCTTGAGATGGTCTCTAAATTCAGGTGAGAGCTAAACAAAATGCTATTATTCGATCTCCAGCTTTGTTGCAATCACTAAGGTCCTATTTCCCAGCTCCTTCTTTGTTTGTAACTTTCCCATTGCAATCATAAGTAATTTTGATTTTGATGCTCTTTTGAATTCATGTTCTTTCAATTTCATACTGAAGACGGTGGTAGAATTCTTTAGTTTCTTCATTAGTAGCTTTAGTGGTTGTTGTATAAATTTGAATATTAACTATTTTTGATAGGTGTACAGATATTGTCACAGACAGCATTGTATGTTAAGCCAGATCACAAAAAGTTGTTTTCGACAACAAACATAACACCTTTCTTTAATAATTGCCCAATTCGGAATAGCCAATCCTAGTCCATTTCAGTTCAATAATGACAGATGAACTTTATGTGTTCAATTTCATTATTGATGACTCAGTTTTCCTAGGTTCATACTTCCTACAGTGCACATTCTGATTACTAGTGGATGTTTGCAGCTGTTTCTTCTCATTTTGAGTCATGCTATATCACCACGTGAAGGTACTGAAAACTTTATTCCATTCATGCCATTAAAACCAACTCTACCTTGAGAAGGCAGCCCTTCCCCAGTCATGGTTTGAAACTGTGGTTCACTGCTCTTCTCAAGGTTTTCAATGGCTAATCCCTCAGAAGCAGACAGTTCATGCTCACTTTGTAGTTTGCTGTTTGTCTAAAAGCTCTGTTGAAACCTGTTCACTGTGGGTCATCCTGCTGGCACTTGAAGTGCGGGTGGAATAGCTTCCAAAATTACAGTAACACAAGCCACCATATAGACAAGTAGTGACCCAGGAGTCATATACTTATAAATTAAATAATATAATATTAAGCATCTCACACTGGTTGATCATTTCGTGTAATTCTCCAAAGACAGTTGAGTTTGTGCTCTAGTATCTGTGGGCCTCTTAAAAGTAGAATCTGTTTACCTGATGTTGCTTAATCTTTCCTTGAGAAGATAGTGGTGGCAGAGGGTTTGAGAGAGTGAATCAGCTGGTTGCTACTCCTGCCCTTTCAATTCTGTAGAAAAACTTCCTCTCCACTAGAATTTTCTGGCAGGTGTTCTGCTTGGATCAATAGGTGTTGCTTACCTAGTGCCCCTTACAGAAAACTTGATCTTTGAGCACTCAAGGGAATGTTATTTGTTTGTTATTAATCTGGAACACATTGCCTCCCAGATCCAGGAACAGAAAAACCCTTGCCAGGGCTTGAGGAAAAGCAGGTAACTTACTTAAATTTAAATGCAAGAACACTGCCTACCGTTTGCATTGTGATTTTTTTTTTTCGTGGTAAAAATTTAACGCACTGACCAGTTCTACATTTCATCATCTTATGCAACCACCACCGGTATCTAATGCCAAAGTTTCTATTGTGAGGTCATGTTTTAAAGTGATCGTAGTATTAAGGGTAATATTAATGAATTTTGTGAAGGTTAAAAGTTTTCCAGTCAACAATTCATAGACATTTTATTTTATATCACTGAATACAAGCCTTGTGTCCCACTTCTTTTGTTGTTTCTACTCCTAACCCTGCTGAACTTTGTCCTTGATTTCAAGTGATTGATCTTTCTGAGGTGTGGGAGCCTCCCTCTGTTATTGTTCCCCTGTTACATCTGTCTGTCCATCATTTGGCTGAAAATTGAGCCATTGTGGTGAGTTGTTTCCAGACCTGCTGGGTGACTAAGGGCTTTTGGGGAGACGGGGAGGGGGGTGGAGGAGGATCTTACTGGCCTCAATCAGACCACATTTGTTCCTTTGTTCGACATTTTTTCTTTGATCCTTTTCACAGCATTTTGTAGTGGGAGCTGGGTACTGTCTAGTTCTGTTTTCAAGGTGGTGGACACTGATGTTCAAGGGGCCCATTAGCCAACTGCTCTACTTGTTTTCACTCATCTTTTCTGTAGACAGGGAGAGACCAATATTTGTACCTAATTGCGTTATTTTTTGTTTGCTTTGTTTTTAGGCATTTGTTGTGGATTGACTTTATCTCTGCAATATTTGTTGTCACTTCTAAACACTGATGACATCATAGGTTGTGGGTTGGACTAGTAACCAAGAGGTAGAAGTTCTAATTCACCAGCTGCTCCATCGGAGATGAGGCTTTCTTCTGTAAAGAATTACAGGGGCAGTTCTACCCTGTTCTGTGGCGTCACTATGGGTCTGAATAGACTCATGGTAGTGAGTTTGGTTTGGGTTTTGGTATCTCCCATTTATGGTTCCGTTGTCTTTGTCATGCCAGTGAGGCAGGATTATTGTATCTAGAGCCAATCTATTTGAAGATGGAAAGGAGATGAAACAATCCAGCAGAGCACAAAGCAGAGATAAAGGGAGAACGCCGAGGAACCAGAAGCTGAAGAGAGAGGACCTTCCTCCCGAAGCTTCCCAGGCTATGAATTTAGACTTCTGACCTTCCTCTGAAACTGCGAGAAAATGAGCTGCTGTTTGTTAAAGCCACACACTTGTGCTGCTCTCTTTATAGCAGCATTAGATAACCTCCAGAATATTCTTGGCCATTTTTCCCCTTAGGAAAAGCCTGGCATGGAGACTTGAGAGTCTTTATCCTATATATAGACAGGGTGGATACCCAGGGAAGGTTACTGCTAAGAAGCCTTGTGTGTGGCCAGCACGATGTTTTGATGGAGGCCGAGGTTTTGTAACCCCCCCTGCAATGTAGATGCTGTGACAGTGTCAATTATTTGCTTTACCAAAGATCCACACTCTGGCCTTAACTTGACTTTGAACATGTGAGCCGTATTGCACCTGGTATCTGTGAGCCCTCTCTTCTTTCCTTTCAGTGGGATCTTCTCTTTAATGATCTTGCTGAGCACTCCCAGGTGAGTGTGGGACCCCTCTCCTTAGCACCGTTCAGACTGTCGGGGATCACAGGAGCCATGAAACAGAGGTACTGCCTTCGGATGGTTCTTATTTTGACTGGAGAAGAATAAGCATCCTGGATGTGAACTGGCTTTCTTTTAAAAAAAAAAAATTTTTTTTTTTTTTGAACTGACTTTCTTTGCTGCCGCTGCTTCCTATTGTGTGGGCATCTGTTGCTGGCCTGATGGTAGTTTGGGAGTTAAGCTTAGTTTGCCCTAAAAAAAAGGTGCGTGTGCCCGTCGGAGAGAGCAAAGTTGTGGAACTCTCTTAGGTATTAAGGGCCTCTTAAAGTTAATGCATTTTATCTCAGGACCTCAAATAGGTGTCGTGTTGTAACTTATGAAACATTTTTAATATAAAGACCAGCACAGGAAAACATACAGCAAATATCTGTGTACCTATCACCAAGATGAAAGTTTATACCCTGAGGATTTATCTATCCTTGTGCCACTTAGCCGAAGCCGCCCAGTTTTGTGTGTTAAAAAAAACCACACAAAACAATGAGTATACTGCATCTATCTGTTTGACGGTTAAACTCGCAGCTTTCTATTCTTGAGTTTATGCTCACAGATACAGCCCATTTATTTAAACTGTGGTATAGTGGTCCATGGGTATACGGAGAAATAAGACTTAATTTATCTATTTGCACAAGGGACAGTTCATTGGAGTCTACATGTTAGTTATTACAAGTAGTGCCACAGTGAACATTTCCATGCAGTGAGTTCTAATCATCATTGGTAAATGGAGAAGGGTCGTAGACTTGTTAGTAGATCTCTGTCCATCATATTGCTGAGCATGTGTTAGTTCTCGTAGCTTGTAGATTCCCATGCCTTTCCTCAGGTAGATAGTCATGTCACAGTCGGGTTTCTTCCTTTCTAGTAGTCCTTAAATCTCTTGTCTCTGTTTATCTCACTGCATGCTTGGCCTGCTAAGTACACTGTTAGATTAAAGCTCTTAAAGTGTACATGCTTGTCTTGTTCTGATCTTGGAGAGATTTTCATTCTCTTGTAACCCATCCGTGTCCACCTACATTTTTGACTCATTAAGTGGGAAGTTGTTATCCCACTTTTAGTGTGTGCTACCATCTGCTGGTGGTGGTGCCTGTATAAATCTGTGGATGTGAAGAAACAAGCTTCATCCCACCAACATAGTGCCCCATGAAAGTATTAAAATCTATATGACCTCAAAAAATTATTCTTACTTCACTCGATGTCTTTTATTACTCATAACATGGTTTCAACAGAAAATTCAAAAGTCCAGTCTTGAATGAATTGCATAATTATTCTGATTTCATGTATAGTGTTGTCGCAAAAAGTAAGGCTGCTGTGGCTCTGGGCTTGTCGGTGGGATTAAAGAAGTTTCTATCTGTGCCCCTGTTCTGAAGAATGGGTGTCTGCAACGGCTCAGGAAACTTGTGTACACTCTCCCTCTCTCATTAGAAGAGCCAGAGAGGTGACCTGGATTCTTTCAATGCCCCCACTATAGGCTGATGGGGAAGAGAACAACCTGAGGTGGTGGGGGTAGAATGTTTATTTTGCAAGGCCACGTTCTGGCACAGAGATGGCATCGGGGGCTGATGTGGTGGTGGGAGTTCTCCAGTGCCTGGCAGGACAATTCCATCAGTGAAGGTTCCTCATCTCATCAGGCCAGTTTCGGGATGTGGTTTGGCCTTGTCTTTTAGAAGCTTAGTTTCCATCCCATGCTGCTTTGCCAGCTCAGGCATTTCTGTGCGAGAAAACCAGTATCCTTGTTCTTAAGGCCTTTTCTAATTTACCCAGCCATTTTCTGCAGGTTTCTGTTTTGAATCCTTTTTGGGGGGTCCAGTTCTCTTCCCTTCTAACTTTCTGAGTGTACTCTGAGGTGCTTTCTTCCCTTGGATTTTGAGTTGGCAACTTCAATGATTTTCCATTTTTATTTTCCAGTATATTGACTTTTAACACCTTTGTTTATAAAACTGTTTACAACTCATATAGTGCAAATAAATTCACCCATCTAAAGTGCACATTTTTCTGTGTGTGTGTTTTAGAGTATTCACAGAATTGTGTAACTGTTATTATCATAGTCAATATCAACAGTCTCATTATCTCCAAAGGAAAACTCCCTGCCCCTCTGGAGTTGCCTGCTCTCACTCAATCCCCTCAGCCCTGTTGTTGGGGTGACCCCCAACTCCAGTTCTAAAGTAAGCCCCCAGCTCTGAGCAGCCACGAATCTACTCTGTCTCTCTAGATCTGTCTATTCTGCTGTATGCTTTTTAAGACAATAAATTTCCCCCAAGATTCTACATTAGCTATATCCAGCAAGCTTTTTTAACCACAAGGGGCTCATGTTTCATTTACTTTTAATTCTTTAAAAATCACTTTGGATTCACCTAAAAAGCTTATGCTAATTTAGTATTCACCTAGATTAGCGTAGTATTCAGAATCCATGACTGTAGACTATATCATGAAAGTATTGATCATAGATCTTGTAGTGTAATTGACAATTAAATTCTTTAGGTGTCCTCCCTTTTATAGATTCTCTTTCTTTGGAATTTTGGGCTATTCTTTATGTACTGAATTTAAGTATACTTATCTTTTTTTTTAAAGTATACTTACCTTACAGGTAGAATCTGTCCGTTGATACTGTTTTCTGATTCTTACTCATCGTGTGTTATTTCCCTTGTTTAGTCATTTTTGCCTCTGAGCTCATCTTAAGCAAAGTATGGTTACAGATCTCGGGAAGGCTTTTCTTTTCCCTGTAAGCTTCTTCTTTTTTTTTGCCAAGGACACAGCTGGTTAAGTCTCCTGCCTTTGGAGTATTAGGGGTATCTCTGTTCCAACTCTTCATTCCCCAGGGATTTAGGGACGCTTCTCTTATCTCCTGTGGGTTGTGATACCCACATACATACAGGGCTTAGGTTTTTGTACCTGGGAGTTCCCGGTTCATTCTTTTGTTTTCCAACAGGTTTAGGTCTTTAGGTAGCAGTAGGTTTTCTGCTGGCCCAGGCTATCATGTTACTGTCACTGGAAGTTCCCCTGATTTTATTTTCAGAATCGAGACATGACGCTGAAGAGATCTTTTTCTTCTGTGAGCTTTCAGCAGATGATGTACTTCGGTTCAACATATGAGCATTTGCATGTGTCAGTATGGTGTTCTTTCCAGTGTGATTAAGCTGGAGCAAAGCTATTACATTTAAGAAGATGAAAATTGTGGTTTGCTCCCCTGCGGTGGTGGTAGTTAGGAGGATTTATGACTTTTTTAACATTTCCTTCTTTTAGACAGTGTCTTATTTCTCAGCAACAGATGGAAACAGCTATGTCTAGAGCATGTTTCTTATGAACTTGACTGGTAAATAATGCTTTAGGAGCCCTCAGGCCCAAGAGAACCCTGTTTTGACAAACCCAAGCCTGGGTGATGAGTGAAACAGTTCAAAAGTAAGCAGCACTGTAATTTTCAGTTTGTAAGTTTGCAGCCACCCCAAAAGAACTATTGAAAATGTATATTTTCCTCCATTTGGCCCACTCAACGTACCCTGAGATTTACCTGCTTGAATGACCCTACCCATAATATTTTAATGTAAAGCCAAGATAACGATCCTTAAGAAAGGAACACTGACTGTCCACAGGCACAAATGGCTTGGACATAGCAATGAACATTTTTGGTAACATTGATAAATACTCCTTGAATTAGAAGATTAGAAGGGACTTTTTTGTGACCTGGAAACTTCCATGGTAAGAACTCTACAGGGAGCAATGTGGTGAAGGACACCTATTCAGAATCATCTGAGCCAAACCTTTTATTTTATTAATTATCATATCATTATAGGAAGCTATAAAAAATAATAGTAGTCCCCTGTATTCATACCTGTCACCACACACACACTACATAATTAAACCAAAATGAGGAAATTGGTGTTAGTACTTGGATTTCAGCAGTTTTATATGCAGACCGGTATTTGTGAGATGGAAGAAAGATGAGTCTTGGAAACCCGGCCCCCCCCCCCCCACACACACAATTCGCTGTCCTACAGGGTCAGGAGCAGCTCGGAGGTAGTGAGTTTGGGTTTATATGTCTTGAGAGAGAGAGAGTGTGTGTGCACCGTTTTGTGCAGTGGCATCCATGTGTAAACTAGGTATTTACCACTAAAACTAAGATACACAGCTGGTCCATCGCCACCCAGCTCTCTTTCCAGTCACACACCACGAACTCCGGGCAACCACTAATCTGTTCTCTATAATTTCATCGTTTGATAATGCTATATATAAAGGGAACCAATTGACTGTATTCACTCAGCATAATTCTTTTGAGATCAATTCAAGCGCGTTGTCAGGAGTTCGGTGCCTTTTATTGCCAAGCATAGTATTTCCTGCTATGGGAAGGCCACAGTTTATTTAGCCAACACAAGAGTTCTATATATTAAAAAAGAAAAAGCCTTCTGTGCTGGCACAGCTACGACACTACCTCCGACACCACCCATCCCAGACAGATCTTTTCGACTACGCTAGCTTTAACACACATCTCTCCACTCATCAATCCATTTTCATTTGTGACACATTTCAAAGTAAATTGTAGGCATCTGTGCATTTTTTGCTAAATATTTGAACATGCATATCTTTAACTGGTATTCAGTATTTGTTTATGGTTGTCTCCCCCACCCCCGATATAAATTTGACATACAGTGAAACGCATACATTTTAAATGTGTGTGGGCTAACCGTTTCACAAGTGTGTGCATCAAGTGCCACCCAAGCCCTATGAGGTCTTGAATGTTCCCATAAGCCCCTCAGATTGTGATTCAGGGGTTCAGAGTGGGGGCCAGGCATAATACCTCTAATGCCCTTGATTTGGTGGTGTTTCGAACTCCTTATTGTGGATTGGATGGAGGTTTAGAGGGCAAACTCATTTGATGCACAAGCTTGTAAAGCACCTTGGTGGCCTGAAGAGCCTCCTCCGGGCTCAGCATTTTATCCTGTGTCTCCATTGCCAACGGTTCATCTGCGTAACCCTCCTTCCGCTGGCTATCCTCCTTTCACCAGATGTGGTTTTCGCATCTTCGGGATTCCCTGCTAGGCTCTGCTCCTTTGGAATCCACTGTGATCGATTTGGTTTCCACTCCTAGCAGCCCAGTGGGACAGGGGGAACTGCCCCGTGGGGTTTTGAGGCTGTTATTCTTTACAACATTGACATTCGATGGACTCATCTTTGTTCTATGAAGCAGCTGGTGGATTTAAACTGCTGGTTTTTTGCCATTGGTACACAATTGTGCAGGTTTGAAAAATGGGACTTGCCGATAGGGAGGTTTCTGTTTGATGCCGTTTGGGAACAGATATGGGTGTGTGTTCCCAAGGCTGGGCCTGCTAGGACCTAGCTTCCTGAGGCCTTTCTATTGGAAGCAAAGGGTCTTTCTTAAAGCATCCTGCCCTAGGCCGGCTGGGTGCCTTCCCAAAGCTCTATTTATATATCCTGGAGGGAATCAAGGGGATTTCGTCTCACCTCCCACCCTGCTTTATAAAATTAGTTCAGGTGGGTGGTTAGAACCTAAAAGTCAAACACCAGTTATCCAAATATACATGTGAGGCAGGAATTGAGGGTCAGGAAGAAAGTGTGTTCTCCAACTGGAGATCCCATGTGGAAAGATACAAATCGGAGGTGTTCCTCTGTTCTTTGCCACCCGCAATCCCCATCCCCATCAAGTGTGGGTCTAATGATGCAAAGAACACGATCCATCTAAAGAAGCAGACTAGATTCGTGTAAATAGTTACTTCCTGTGTTCCGATGAGACTTTCTCCATTTGTGCTTCGGTATGCATGTGTCACCTTTTGAAAAATCTAGATTTCAGAAAAGCCATTGGTTTGTACAGCTCCTCCCAGCAACCTGAACCCCCCCCCCACCCCCACCCTGTTCCCTCTGGTGTCGACAGGGTCTTCCTAAGCCCTTCTCACAAACTGACTTAACAGTGTGTCTCTTCCTTCAGACAACACGCTTAACTCACATTTTAAATAATTTCACACACACCACACCCTTTTGACACTGTTTCCCCCATTAAAAATCAACACACACAAAACCTCAATGCTGTCAACTTGATTCCGACACATAGGGCCTCAGAAGTTAGACCAGAACTGCCCTTGAGGATCTGAAGTTGTAGATCTTAGGGAAACAGAAAAGCACCTTTTTCTCCCTTGGAGCAGCTGGTGGTTTTCAACTGCTGGCTTTGCCGTTGGCAGCCCAACACCAAACCCACAGCGCCACCAGGGCTGAATAGTCCACTAGTCAGATCATGTGGACACTTGATGCTTCCCCGGCCGTGTCTACCACCTTGTTCTCCAGGGGCATTACCTGATCGTCCTTCAGTTTCTCTCCTGACATGATGTCCCGGAAAGAAGACTGCCCTTCAGGAGTCTCATCCCCTTCTCACTTTGTAGGCTCCATCCAATTCAGTGGGACCCCATCTGTGGGGGATTTCAGCCCCTCTTTGCCTTGCACATTCGCACTCTTTTCCTTCTGTCAAGTATGAGCAAGAGGGTCTGGATCTCTCCCTGGTCTGCTCCTCCTCTTTGGCTCTCTTGCTTTGGAACATTGAAGGCCCAGGGTGCCTTGATGAACTTGGTACTGTGACCAGATCAGCCTCCTAGCACCCATGCAGAAAGAGGGCCTTTGTAACAGCAGAGGGAATAGAGAACACGCTTTCGTCTCCCCACTAGCAAATCAGGCTCTGTCTCAGGTGAATTGAGGTATGTGGGAACATCATGACATACTCCCCCTTTGCTTCATCTTTCTTGGATAAACTATTTCTCTGGTCTAAATTAAATGGTAGCTCAAACTTGGGGGAGTTTAGAACCATGCCTCTCTGTGAGCTTCTCCATGCCTTCCCTCCAGCCTCTCAGTCTGAGATTTAAAACCTACACTTCACCGAAGGCAGCGTGGCTGCTCTATCACAGAAGCTGGACCACAGCACGTTCCTTGCTGTTGGCCATGGAGCACTGCCCTTGGACAGTGGTGTCTTCTTGGTGAGGCCGCAGGCTAATGATGCAGGTCCCTGTCCCTTCTGGCTAGAGGCCTTTCCCTCTGCCCAGGAAGCCAAAGACTCGGGAGAAACTTCATCCTTCTTCTCTGTGGAGCCACACATCTGGAAAGCCAGAAGGAAGTCCACTGGGGTCACCCTTCTGTACCCCACTTACAGCTCTCCAGTGATCCGGGGGATGAAAGAACTTGTATTTTATGGAAGAAAAGCCGCCTGAGAACGTAGCCGTATAGGGTTAATTATTGTCTCTCCAACAGATATTTGCTTCCCCTTGAAAAGTCAACCTCTTCTCTCGCTGAATGCATCTTCAAACGACCGAGAGAGTGAATGTGTCTTAGAGAAGCTTCAAAGAACACAAGTAGCATTTTGCTCTCTCTGGCCTTTCCTCGGGAAGGACATTTGCTAGCCACGCTGCTCAGAACTTGGCGGGTGTCAGTTCTTCCATTGCCGAGTAGGAATACTTGTTAGAAGATTCTGAGGCCTGTAAGTCATTTTAGATACCAACAGCAGCCGTTATTTCTATGGGCATCCTTCATCCTCAAATTCCTTAGATTGATATGTCCTTGCAGAAGAAATAGAATCTTCTGCAGCGGTAAACGCTCAAGGAAGGTGACGTATGGAAGGCATTATCTCCTTCCTTCAATCCTGGTGTAAAAGCCAACTGGCTGTGTTAGCCCACATTTTGGTCAGGTGGAGCTTTGGCCAGAGACCCTGCAAATAGGATGTTAGGTTGAGGTTTCAGTTGTTTTCCGTGACAGTAGTGTTCATAATGTGCTAGTGTCTGTGACGTGCACAGGCTTGAAAGTCTGGTATTTAATTCTGACTGATGGTGGTGTTTGCCGTTGGTTAAAGAGGAACTGTGGGTTGGTCACCTTTGACAAAAGGAACTCTGTCTTTGAACAGAGATGTAAAGATTTTGAAGCTTATAAGTGGTCTGCTGTGGGAAGACAAATCACATTTTAGACAGTCTGTAGACTTGTCTCATGAAGGGAACAACCTCCTTCCTGCAGTGAGAATCCCTGTGGGAAGTAACCAGAGACGGCCCTGGCTATTTCACTGCCAAGAAAAAAAAAAGAAAGCGAACATATCGAGGTGCATGGACATCCTTTATTTTTATGGTTAGCCAAAGTCAAAATAAGTCCTCCGTGCTGCCTGGTTTATTGCTTTGAGAAACAATTGAAGTCTTCCTATGTGTTTAGAGGTGACGTATATGTGACTCTTAATATGATTCTCCGATGAAGGGGTGAGAATGGAGAGTGTTTAATGAGCCTCCTTAGAAGGGGAGGCCAGCGTCCCCGCTGCAGGGACTAAGGGGCTTTGGTGGCTGATCCCATTGATACCTCTGAAGGAAAGAACCCAGAACGGAATGGGAGAGCTGGCTTCAGGAAGGTGAGAAAACAGGCAACACTGGCTCCAGGCTTGAGGCCCCTGGCCTTGTTTGATGAAACTGTCACAAGAAGTCTTTACTCCTCCTGGCATTTCTGTTGAGTTTCCTGGGGTCTTTGACAGCGTGCTTGGGAGGTGGGGTGGGGGGTAGCAGTTCTCCTGACGGAGCTGTTGCTGCTGCTGGCCGTTGTCCCAGCGAGCCCAGCTCAGAGTGAGTGACTCCCTGTGTTCTAAAGTAGAACGGCCCTATAGGGTTTTCATGGCCGCTAGGCCTTCCTTTCTCCCGTTGGGTGAATGCCAATCCACCAGCCTTTTGGGTGGCAGGCAGCCGCCTAACTGCTGCACCACCAGGGTTCTTTTATCTTCCGGAGTAATGCTGCTGCATTTTCTCTTAGGCTTCCTCAACATCTCCTTGGGGTTTCTCTCATTCAGAAGATGTCTCAGATGGCACTTGGGCTCCCTGGGCTCCCTCCACCCTGTCACCACTCCTTAGTTTCCCTTCCTCCTGTGACGCTCAGAGGCTTGGTTTGTGCTTACCCATGCCAAGCCGATCCTGATCTAAATGACGTTTAGTGCAGTCATTCCAACACAAGTATAGATGGGGACAGAGTCTTGTTGTCTTGGCCATTGCTCAGGAATTACCATGGTCGATAAACATCTGGAGGTGTTTAAATGTGTTATTTTGGCCTGGGCTTAAGAGGCAATTGATGAGCAAAATGGCTAGAGGCTCAAGGGCTGAGATAAATTCACAGTCCCCGAGACATGGTCCTGGGCTGGCTTGTCCATGTCCATGTCCATATCCATGTCCACATTCCAGCCTTGTCGGTACAAAGCCCTAAGGAATAGGGAAGAGAAGAGCTCTATAGGTAACCATGAAAACCAACAAAACCGGGCTTTAAGCTTCCCTAGCTGCTTTGGGAGAAAGTCAGTAGTCTGTCTGCCTTGGCAACTTCTGATTCAGCAGGGGGTCGTGGGTGGAGAAAAACAGGGGCCTTCAAAGCCATTGTAAAGCCCCTCAGCAGATTGGGGCCTCGAGAGAAGTAAACTTTATTCTGCCCAGCCGGTTACTCACAATTACATTAATATTTGACCTACCCCTTTTCCGGTTCCTTCTCTGGTTGTGGCCTGGCTGCCTCCTCTTGGTTGGGCTGTTTTCATCAATGGTATACATCCACAGCCATTTCTTGGGTTCCAGAAACCTTGCTCCCAAGGGGTCCTCTGGAACAGCCCAACAGTGAGATTAAGCGTTATCAACAGCCTCTCCAAACAGCGAGAGGAACGGTGAAAGGTGATGCAGTTATCCCACGGTGGCAACAGCCATGCAAGAAATGGCGCCCTCCCCTGGGCTGTGGGGCAGCTGGAGCCCTGCTGACCAGTTAGAGGCCCTCCGCCTTTAGAAGGCCCTTGGGCAGAAAGGTAGTAGTGCATCAGATGCATTGCTTGGGTGCTCAGGAAGAAGTGCTTGGATTGACTTTGGTCGCTTGATCTTGGGCAAACTTCCGAGGTTTGATGGCACCAATAGGTAGTAGTGCTCCTGCTTCCTATGGGTGTGGCTTCAGTGTGAGGGCCTCCGAGACATAACCTGTGTAACTCTTCCATGGCCCCTTTCTGTTCCTCCCTTGAATAGATCCGGGCCTCATCACAAGAGATGCTCTGGGATTTCTGTGGTCTCTCCCTTTTCTGTTTCTCAGCTGTCCCCTAGTGTTTTCCATTCAAGCGGCTGTAACGGGCTAGGCTTTTCATATTTGAATATAACCGAGTAGATGCAGGCCCTCGAATGTCCCCGACCTGCTTGCTGAAGGAAGGCACTGCTCTCAGAATGGCCTGCAAATTAGGTAGCAGGACTCCTTAAAGATATTTCCCACTCGCAGGCATGGCATGTGGACTTTAAAAATGAACAACAGCATGATAGAGTAAGAGCAAGAAATGTCTTGACATCGTGGGGGTATCTGAGAAGACTATGGCCTTTTTATTTTTGTTTGTGGTCACATGATGCAGGTCACCCAGCTACTTCATCTGATGGATTTGACCCCTCCCCTCTTGCCTTCGGGCTGGCGTTGCTTCCTTTGACCCTTGAAGTTACAACCTTGTCCTTGCTCCATTTCTCCCATTGGCTCTTTGCATATAGAGCCTAGGACCTTAGGCAGGAAGCTGGTGCGGTTTACCTGGCTAGACAGCATGGCCAGAATGTCTGTGTCAGCTGGGGCTTGGGGAGCGCCTCTCCACCACAGAAAACCCGAGAGTGCTTGGAATCGCCATGGCTAAGCCAAGATGGTGTGGCCACTTCCCCAGTGAGTGTGGCCCCACAGTACCCATGCCAGGGTGGGGAAATGTGTCCTAGCCATCCGTGGGCACAGCACGGAGATCCACCCTGGCAGACCAGGCTCAAGAGGAAATTTAGAGTTGGGGGGCAGATTACAATAGTAGAGTCGAGAAAACAGGATTTTAGTCTCAGCTGCCCCCGGGGTTTGGGGGGTGAGGGGGTGCCACTGAGATCTTTTGTTCATTTCTCCTTTATACTATGAAGGTGCTGAAGTTGTCCTATCTATGGGCGTGGGGGTATGTGTGGCCAAGACAATGTGGAGGGAAGAAGCCTGCCCCGTGGTGACATGGTTTAGGGGAAGCCAATAAGATCAGACTCAGTGATTCTTGGGATTCCTGCCATCACGTTTTGGATGGCTTCTCCAGAAGAGACCATGAGGACAAGGCCTCCCCTCCCCCGGAATGATTTCCCCTCTGGCCACAAGCTTAGTTCCAAGTGTCCTTTGCCACTTGGTAGCAGCAGCTGATCTGGCAGAGCGAGGCCTTTGAATGAAGCTAGGCCAAGTGTGGGAGTGGCTGGTAAGCCCTCCCCCCTCCTCTCCTCCCCAATTTGCCAGACAGCTGGGGCCATGACGCTGCTGGTAGAGATAGTTTTTCACCCCCACAGATTGATCTGTAAGAGCCTTAAAATTAGGCGTTAACTTTTGACTTGTGAGGGAGTATCTGCAATCTCCACAGCTCAGACCTGTCTGAGCAAACGGCTGCTCAGTAACTTCAAAAAGGATTCAGACGGCTTTTTAAACTTGCTGTGACAGACCTGTTATAACCCATTTCTAATACCACGCTCAGAACCTTATTAGTTTGAGGATTCTCAGAAGCAAGACAACGCCTGGGCCATAACACCAATCTCTTTGAAAAATGCAATTCCTAGTCTCTTGGGCATTAAGACTCCTTCCTGCCAAATCTCTGAAGGTGATTGGAGATGATTCCACCTGCAGGGCCCCAAGGTCAACAGTCTGGCCTTTGGATGAAGGTGAGAGCAGCTGAAGCGAATTGAAGGGTCCTCTCTATCAGAGTGCTAAGTTACAAAGAGTACAAACACGGGCTCTGTCCCTGCCTTTCCAAGTACTGTGGGTTCTCCTTGTCTTCTGTCCTTCAGTCTGGTCAGGAGCTGGGACACTCTCTTTCCCGCCTTCCCCTGACAGATGTGACAGTGTAAACTTAACAACCACTGTTGACCTTCTCAGGAGGGGGTGTATGCAAAGCTTGCTAGGTGGGGCAGGAGGCCAGGGAGAGGCAAAAGGGAGCCTGCCCGTGCCGGGTGCAGAAGAGGCACAAGGAGACTGCCCTGCTACCCACACCGGAGTAGAAAGCCCAGTCTTTCTCCTGAGCAGCTGCTGGCGGTTTCTCACTGCCGACCATGAAGGTCGTGCCCATCTTAGAGTGACGACACCTCCTGGCAGCAGCTCTGAAAACATTTTGGGACACTTGACATGTGCGAGAACTGGGGCTTCTCAGTGCCTTGTATTCCTCATGGTAATGGTGCTGCCTCTCTTCAGGCAGAAGAATCAGGTCCTTGGCGCCTCTTTTGGGGGGTGGCCTCTAGATCACCCAGATGAACATAGGAAACAGCTCATGGCTCCCTAATGTTGCATCCTCAACCTCAAGGAGAGATTCAGAAATGCGAGTGTGTGGCACCTGAGAGCCGAGGTAGCTCCTATGGGAAGGCTGCCCGCCCAATCTATTCGTGCAGAAAGAACAGGGCGCAGGTCATTCCAGCTTAGGAAATGCCGCTTATGCCGCCACGGACAGGTTTCTCTCTCACACACCCCACTCTTTTTTTTTTTTTTTTAACATTTTATTAGGGGCTCATACAACTGTTATCCCAATCCATACACACATCAATTGTGTAAAGCGCATTTGTACATCGTTTCTCAAAACATTTTCTCTCCATTTAAACCCCCGACATTAGGTCCTCATTTTTCCCCTCCCTCCCCACTCCCCACTCCCGCATGAGCCCTTGATAGTTTATAAATGGGTATTTTGTCATATCTTGCCCTGTCCGACGTCTCCCTTCATCCACTTTTTGGTTGTCTGTCCCCCAGGGAGGAGGTCACACACAGTTCCATGTAATCGGTTCCCTCTTTCCTACCCATTCTCCCTTTACCCTCCCTGTTTTGCCACTCACACCACTGGTCCTATAGGGCTCATCCGTCCTGGATTCCCTGTATTTTCAGTTCCTATCTGTACCAGCACACACCCCACTCATCTTCCAATGACTTCACCACCACCTTCTCTTCTAATGATTGCGCTTTTGTGTAATTAGTATAGAATGTAACCTTTTTTCCCTCTCTCCCTTTTGGCTACCCAAGTAGTCTGTCAGATGAGCATTCCCCAAGTCTGTCGGCAGACCTCCATTAACCTTGAAAATCAGAGGTGGTGTAGAAGCCATCAGACACCTCGCCACTTGCATCTTTCCTCCCAGCGGAAATGGCTTTGGGGTATGGTTTTGAGGGCTGAGAACACCAGATCACTCGTGTGATGAAAACAGTTTTGGGGACCCCGAGAGCAGAGGGTATGAGGCACATGAAGAGCGCAGAGTGCTCAGGGACAGAAGCAAACTCAGCAGGTCAGGCTCCGCGGCAAAAGGGTGGACTGTGACCCTGAAAGGTGAGGCAGGAGCTGTTGTTGGCTGCTAGCCCCCGATGTCCGGTCAGGCCCCTGCTCCTCACTGTGACCATCAAGGCTTTTTTGGCAGGATTTTGGGAAGCGGACCCACAGACCTTTCTTCCTCCTCCATCTTAGTCTACAAACTCCACTGAAACCTGGTCGGCACCATAACAACAGGCGTGCCCCTACTGACAGGAGCATGAGCCGGGAGGTGTATTAACTGGGAATCTAACCCAGGTCTCTACCTGAACCCCCACCAGCCCCCAGAAGCCACTAAAGTTGTTAGTAAAAAGTACCCGTGTCTTAAGTCAGCAGGTTTGCTCTGTGGGATCTACCCACAGGATAGAAGCAGGCAAGTGCACAAGAACGAATGTGTAAAGATGTGTACTGCAGAACTGGCGCTCGCACTGAACACTTAACCTGTGGGAATAACCTGGGGGAATAGTTAGCTGAGTGAACGACCGCTCCCTGGGAGAAAAAGTAAAACCAGACTCTGCCATGAAGTCGGTGCCGACTTATAGCAACCCTATAGGACAGGGTAGGACTGCTCTATCCTGGGTTTCTGGGACTGTCACTCTTTACAAGAGAAGAAAGCCTCATTTTTCTCCCAAGGACCCACAAGTGCATGCAAACTGCTGACCTTGCGGTTAGCATCCTAACATGTAACTCACTATACCCCCAGGGCTCCTCCTCTTTAAGAAAGTCCTGTATGACTATTGCATAAGGGAGATGATCGTGTTTTTCTTTGGAAAAAAATACTGTTAAAGATGATCATAGCAGGGGGAGAGAGGGGAGGATACCAAGGGCTCAAGTAGAAGGAAAATGTTTTGAAAATGACGGTGGGAACATATGTTTAAATGTGCTTGACACAGTGGATGGATGTATGGATTGTGATGAGCTTTATGAGTCCCCAAGAAAATGATTTTTTTTAAAAATCACAGATTTCAAAATAGTATATACATGATGTGATCTTATATGTGTTAGAAAGACAGTCTTGATGTATAAATACATTATATATCCAGGGATATATTTTAAAGATAAAGACGTTTTTCTGGGTGTCATACTGTTAGACCAGGCCCCTGGTGTACAGCCGGTGCCCATGGTCCTGGAGAGCGCCGGCTATTCCGGTGGGGGCAGAGTGCTCGGGGTCCTCGGAACCCCAGGTGGCACAGCGGTCAATGCAGTCAGCTGATATCAAAAGGTGGGTCGTTCTGGTTCGCCTAAAAGCCCCTGAGCAGAAAGGCCTAGAAAGTAGCCATGGAAACCCCTGCCAGAGTGTGGTGCTGCTCTGACACATGAGACTTGTGGACTGGTTAGGTGGCGGTGAAAGCCCTCCAGTGCTAAGCTCTCCCCAGCGATGGGAAGGGGGTTCCCTGGGCAGCCGGGTAGGGTCTGGGTCTGGGTCCCTATAGGTTGCTGGCAGTGGGGCAGCTGTGCCAAGTGGGGCTCTGATCTACCCCCTGTTCCCTTATCACAGACCGTCTGCTAGTTCATGGGGTAGCAATTTGCAGTTCACGAGCCATATGGAACTCTGGATGTACGTGTGATTCTGAAGTAAAATTAAAAAATAAGAACTATCGCAGTCTCATTTAATAAAAATTTAAAGGATATTCAGGTGATGGTGGTTTCATTTATTCATAAAAATATATTTATGGCTCACAAATAATTTTTAAATTGTTGGACAGGATCGGCTCTTCCATCTGTGAAGTTTGCCAACCTCTGGTATTGTAGCATGACCAAACTGTGCGTGTGTAAAGGCCTCCCCCAGCAGGTTCAATGGTGAGAGGCCGGGGGTGGCTCTGGGTTCTGAGATCTGACAAGCAGCACCTTCATCATGCCTACAGCCAGGCTTCACATTCAGCCCTGCTGACCCAGCGGGAGAACCACCTTCCCCTCTCACCAGGCACACCAGGCAGCTGTTTCCTTACCCATCTGAGTCTTTTTCCTCTTCCATAAAATGGGCCTTAAGCTACGTGACCAGGCCATTTTGAGTAAGGCTCCCACCCCTCTGCCCCTCTGCACCCAGCACATGAGTAGAGTCTGATGCACCACGAATCACCAAAGTTAGGAGAATGGTTCTTTCTGGTGTTCACTAGCCCCAAAGGTGAACCCTTAGTCCAAACCACTAGCCCTAAAGATCTGGATTAAGGTTAGCCCAAGTTATGTCATGTGGCTGTCTTTCCAATATCTCCTTTCCAGCAAAATAGGAAGAAAAGTATGTATTTCTGTGTGTGTGTTGGGGGGGTGGGGCTAGAAGAGTTGGTTTGCAAATACAGACTCCTACAATTTGAGAGCTTCATTTGTTAACCCCCCTGTGGCCACAGAGCTCTACACTGTAAAAAGCATTCTTCGCTACCCTTTTTGACTTCCTCCATTGAGGTCTTTGCAAATGTGTTTAAGTGTGGTTCCTAAAATGTCACGTCAAGGTTGGGGCATGACTATCAGGCATTCTCCTGGAGTGCAGTATCTTTAACTGGCCTTTATTACCATCACCTCTAGTCTAAATTCTCATCTCCAGTCCAGATCTTCCTGGTCCCTACCTCACACCAGATAACTCACATCTCAGATTTTCCAAACTCGCCATGTCCCAGAGTCATCCTTGTCGTCCCTGCCCATCTCTCCATGAAAACCACCATTTACCCAGTTGTCAGAAACTTGAGTGCCCTTTTGTCTGCTCCTGCATGCATTCTGCTAACTCTGATCCATACACTTCTCTGTCAGGGCTGGATACCAAATTCAGTTATCAATATAAGTCACTGGAGAACAGGTTTACCAGATGTCCCTTCAGAGGCTAAGCCCACCAGAGTCAACTAGGCAACCAACCTGAGACCACCACCACTACCACCACCCACCACCCACCACCCCCAGTAGGCCAGTTTTTTTAAAATACTTTATTGGGGCTCTTACATCTCTTATCACAATCCATACATTCCTCCAATGTGTCAAGCACATTTGCACATATGCTGCCATCATCATATTCAAAGCATTCTCTTCCCACTTGAGCTCCTGATATCAGCTCCCCATTTCTGCCCTTCCTCTCCCACCTGCCCTCCCTCACAAACCCTTAATAAATTATAGATACTTTTTCCATATCTTACATGGTCCTCCGTCGCCCCTCACCTACTTTTTCCGTTATTCATTCCCCTGGGAGGGAGTTCTAGATTGATCCATGTGATAGACTCCTCCTTTCTCCCCCACCCTCCCCTAATCCTCCTGGTATCTCTACTCTTTGTTGGCCCTGAAGGGTTTGTCTATCCTGGATTCCCTGTGTTTCGGGCTCTTATCTTTAGCAGTGTGCATGCTCTGGTCTAATAAAAATTGTAAGGTCGAATTGAGGTCATGATAGTGGGGTGAAGGAAGCACCAAAGAGCTAGAGGAAAGTTGTGTGTTTCATCAGTGCTATGCTGCACCCTGACTGGCACATCTCTTCCCTGTGACCCCTCTGTGAGGGGATGTCCAGTTGTCTACGGATGGGCATTGGGTCTCCACTTCATGCCCTTCACTCATTCACAATGGGTCTGGTTTAATTCTGGGTCTTAGATCCTTGATACCTGACCCCCATTGACACCTCTTGATCACACCGGCTGGTGTGCTTCTGACATGTGGGCTTTATTGCTTCTGAGCTAGTTGGCCGCTTGTTTATCTTCAAGCCTTTAAGACCCCAGCAATCTATCTTTTGATAGTCTGGTACCATCAGCTTTCTTCACATTTGCTTATGCACTCATTTTGTCTTCAGCGATCATGTTGGGTAGGTGAGCATCACAGAATGCCAGATTGTTAGAACAAAGTGTTCTTGTGTTAGGGAGTACTTGAGTTGCCCACCTGCTACCTTAATTCTTAACATATAGATATGAGTACATAGTTCTATTCTCCACTCATTAAATATATATTTACTTATGTACATGCCTGTATTTAGGCCTCTATAAATGTTCTGGTTCTTTCCTCTATTTCCTTTTTACTTCCCTCTTGTCTCACCATCATGTTCGGCCTTCTTTTGGGTTTAGTAATTCCTCGCTGCTACATTGCCCTTGATTGAGCCCCACTAGGCATCCTATGACCTTCCTTCCGTTTATTTTAGTTCACTTGTTGTTCCCAGGCCAAGGATCTTAATGTTTTCCAGAGGCTAGTTTAAAGTTGAGTCCACCAGGGTGGCCTGGCCCCAGCCTGCTTCTCTGCATTCAACCCCCTTTGGCCTGGATGATACAGCAAGCCCCTACCACAAAGTTTCCAATGCATTTCCTATACTTCTGCCTTTCTAAAATGTAAGCCAATCTCAGATATGTTTCTGGAATGCTACCCTCTCTCTGATTCTTTGTGTGTCTTAGGTCCTGTCTGATCCTCTCCAGCCTCCCCATTTTTTTTCTTACCTTTCAACCTCAAAACAAAACAAAAAATACCTTTTTATTATAGCTTAATGAGCACACAGAAGCTGCTTAGCTAGGAGAATATGTCCAAAAGTATTGCTGCTCAAGGCCCAGTGTCTCCTCCCCCCCCCGGCTCATTCCAAACAGAACCTGCTTAAGCATGTCGTCAGCGGATGGGTGAAGACCAGTTCTCTTAGCAGTGTCCTTGTCTTGGAGCTTACAAAGGGGTCAGTCACCTTGATTTTTTTTTTTAATCATTTTATTGGTGGCTCTTACAACTCTTGTTACAAACCATACATCATTTGTATCTGACACATTCATACATATATTCCATCGTTCCTTTCTAGACAATTACTAGAATTATTTAGCCCTTGGGATCAGTTCCTCTTCACCCCCACCGTACCCCACCCCTTGATTGAGTTTCTTGAAGGACACAGGACAATCACTGGGCTTATTGTGAAGCAGTCTTAGGAAAATTGACAGCTGCATTGCTGAGCGAAAAGACCAGGGGAGTTTCATGGAGAATGTTTTCTCCCCCTCAGGACAATGCCCCCATTCATTCTTTGAAGGCAGTAAGGGTTCTCCAGTGAGGCTTTCCTTGGGAACCCTAACTCCACCCACCCTGGAGCCCAGATCTTGTTCCTACAGACTTGTTTCTGCTCCCAAAACTCAATGACCATTGCAGGGAATGCGACTTGAGTCTGCGAAGGAGGCCCCTTAACTGACTGACCTCTGAATGGCATCTCAAGTGGGTGGGCATCCTACACAGAACACCTTGCAGGTACCAGCATGCCCAGAGGCAACTGCTGTCCCTTTCCAGCCAGTGCTGCCCTCCAACCGTAATTGCTGGCCTGACATGTGACCAGAGAGTGCTCTGGGTTATTTTTGTACTTTCAGGAAATGGAAGCCTAGCATCTGCCTCCTTCGCTGCCCCGCCTTTATTTCTGAATGTCAGCCATATCAGTCTGTGTGGGCGGTCAGTCTTTCCTTGGCCTTGCTGAAGTCATTCTCCACTGTGAATAGATGACACATGACTTATATATGTCATTACATATTAGCTCAAAATAAATAGACAACTGTTTCTCACCCTCACGGGTTCTGCGGGTCAGGGATTTGCCCAAGGCACAGCAGGGATGCCTGGACCCTCAGCTGGAAAGTTGGGAGTCCGGAGACCAGTGTCAGTTAAAGGCTTGTGCACTCCCACATCTGACTGTTAACTACTGGCTGACCCACCACCAGAGCATCCTCAGGGAGAGGAAATGGGATGGCTGCGTCACATCAGGGAGCTTCTGGGGTTGTAGCTTCTGAGGGCTCAGACGGTAGGGAGCTGAGAGTGCTCCTTGCTCGTGCTGTTAGGCCTGGCTCTGGAATCTGGCCGTGACACCAGCTGGACAACAGAGCTGAAGGTCGGGATTGCATTCTCTTGAGGGTAGACATGTGCTTTGAACTGCCCATCACACACGGCTCCTTTTACAACCCATGTGTGACAAACCAGGACCAGCGAGGTCTGCTCTGGGGACATTCTAGAGCAGTGGTTCTCAACCTTCCTAATGCCGCGACCCTTTCATACAGTTCCTCGTGTTGTGGTGAC
>NW_022106189.1:36948854-36969661 GCF_000313985.2 Echinops telfairi
TTTTCAAGGGCTTGTTAGTTGCCAGACTCTGGGGGCATAAATCAGTACAAGAAACAGACGTGTCTCCCAGGAGCTAACATTGAAATAGGAATGACAGGCAGCACGTGAGCCGTGGTGATTGACCAGAAAAACAGAAAATGGGGGCGAGGGTCAGGGCTGGTTGAGAGGTGGCTGTTTCAGATGGCTTGTCTAAGGGGGTCCCAGGGAACCAAGCTGGTGTCAGAGGGGCCTCTCCTTCGAGGAGATGGGGAGGCAGGAGCAGCAACCGGGAGGGATCACTTTTCTTAAGTGCTGCTGATGGATTGAGAATTGACTTTAGGATGGTACCCAAGCGGAGGTCATTGGTGAGCTTGCAAGAATATTTTTGAGGACTGCAGTGGGTTCAAGAGGAAACTGGAAGGAGGAGAGGAAGTGGTGGCAGCTCTTGCAGACAGCAACCCTTGGGAGGTGCTTCATTGTAGAACGTAGCAAATATATGGGGCAGTGCTGGGGGTGTAGGTTGGATTGAGAGAGCATTTTGTAAGCTAAGGAGCTTACAAAACATGCTCTATCAGCCAAGAGGAGACATTTAAACAAAGTTAGAACTTGTTGCCCATGGCCCTCAAATGTGTGCTAGCAAATATGCGATGACCTTGATCGTGGTTAGAGCCCTGGAGACCCTTGTTCGTTTTGCTTTTTCTCTTCTCGATACTAAAGTGAGCCCATTTCTGCTGAACTAATGTAACATGTTTTGATCTACTGTAGGCTTTCTCTGGTAATATAAATGATTCTGGACCCTTTGGATTAAGCCCCCTTGAGAATCTACTGTGGGTCCATTCCCCGGGAAAGACACCTGCCAGGGACCTTGGCATAATACTTCAAGGGGTTACTGGACTCTGAAGTCCATCCCAGGAGAGACCATGTGAAGGTGCTATGTGGTCAATAGGGGGGGCTTCAAAAAGTACATGGAACAGTGGAATTAAAAGGTAAAAATACACAATACAAACTTTGTTTCAAAACATAAATTGCATTAAGGCCAAGACTTATAAAATCTGACCCTTTAGGAGAATAGCCATGTCTTCTACAACATTTATGTAGCCATTTTCTATGTTTTCTCATTTAATGTCCCTAACCCAAGCACTTTGCCACTGAGTTGATTCTGAGTCTTAGGGGCCTTGTAGACAGGGGAGCCCTGCCCCTGCGGGTTTCTGAGACTGTAACTCTATGGCAGTAGAGAGCCCCGCCTTTCTCCTGTGGAGCGGCTGGCAGTTTCAAACTGCTGACCCTTGTGGTTAGCAGCCCAGCATGTAACCCCCATTACCCACCAGGGCTGCGTTTAATAGCTGGACTGGTAAAACTATTTTTGTTTTTACAGAGGAGAAAATGGATGCTGGGGGAGATTAGTTTATTTGCCCTTGGCCACATAACTAGAGATTGGGTGAGGTGGTCAACGTTCTCATTCCAGATCTACACTTTCCCATGGTATCTGGCTGCTCAATTTAAAATTTTCTTGTTTTCCACGAACTTCAGTAAGTGATACATGTCTTATATTTGAGTTTCCTGATGCCAGCGTATGCTGGGGAGTTGATATATTGACTTGAATGTATTCCTTTGAAATGTTTCTCTTTCACGATCCAGTATGTTGGTGCTGTCGGCCATCGGGTCGATTCTGCCTCACAGCAGCCCTGTAGGACAGGGTAGACTTGCTGGTGCGCTTTCTAGCTGGTAATTCTAGGAGCAAATTCCCAGGTCTTTTCTTCCCCGGAATGGTTGGCTGCTTGCTTGCTTGTTTGAAACTTCTGGTCTTAACCACGGATAGCAGTTTGGCACCATTGTGCCCCAGGGCTCCTTGGGTATAGTGTGCTCGTTCCCATAGAGTCAATGCCAACTTGCCGTGATCCTAGAGGACATAGAACTCCTGCCCTGTAGGGTTCCCAAGGCTGACAGCTTTTACAGAAGCAGACTGCCACATCTTTGTCCCATGCAGCGGCCGATGGATTTGAATCACCGACCTTTGGACTCCCAGTCAAGCACTTAAGCCAGTGTCAGCAGGGCTCCCTAAGGTCCAATATGAAAAACCAAACTCACTGCCCCGGAGTCGATTCCCACCCCTATCAGCTTTGCAGGACAGGATACAACTGCCGTGCTGGGTTTCTGAGACCGTGACTCTTGACGGGAGTAGAAAACCCCATCTCTCTTCTGAGGAGCAGCTAGTGGTTTCAAACTCTTGATCTTGTAGTTAGCCCAGCGCATAACCACTACCCCAGCAGGGCCCCTAAGGTCCCGTATAGCGATGGCCAATTCGCTTACTTCTTTTGTCCAGTGGCATATTCTTGATTTTAGTGTTACATCACAAATCTTTTGTGTATCAGCCGGCCCACCAAGCTGTTTATTATCATTAGAATATTCTCAGCTTTTCCCGTTACTAGTGCCATCGGTAAAGACTGCCGGGTTGCCATGTTCTGGAGTCTTCTCCTCAGTCCCCTGTGATCTCACTCTTTCTCCTTCCCCTTCCTATCTACTGTGCTCCAAACCTTCTTGAACCAACGCTGAAGGAAAACATTACAGTAAGGTCCTTCACATTCTTGGATGGGGACTCCTCATTGCAATTTTAGGGAGCTTGGAATTGCTGGTGTCTCTCATCACACTTCATGCTTAGAGGGTAGTTCTTGACAGTTACTGTGGTCTCATTGTTGAGTACCTTGTATCTCTCTAGGGTATTTCTAGTTCCTGTCAGTAGTAATCGTAGTGATCTTCGCCATGAGCTGAGGTCCGAAGCGGAAGGCCTTCCCCAACTTGCATCTTCTTTAACAAAACCACCCTAAGTCTGTTCCTTGAGAGAATAGAAATATATTTTCTCCGGTCCAAATCTTCCTGGCAAGACCTTCCTTGTTGGCCTTGGCGGTGCTGTGGTTCCTTGGTGATCAAGGGGCATCTGACTTCCCCCATCTCTGCATCTTACCTGCTTTTCTGTATCACAGAAGTGATTAGATTTAGAGCCCATGCTGCTGAGTGGTGATCTAATTAAAATGCCCCTTTTTCCCAACAGAATTAGACCCATGGCTATAGTATGGGTTATGGTGCCAGCACATACTTTGGGAGGACACAGTTCAGTCTACAACACCCTAGTAGTTCCGTCTTTGTACTGCTGTTGACTGCAAACAAATCCCACTCTACCCTCTTCCTCTTTCCCTGCCATGACTTTGGCTGATACCACAGCCTCTCTCTCCCAGAAGGAGCACGCATGGCCTCTGAGTTCCAGCGCCATCAACGTCTCTCTTAGAAGTGCAGCTCAGCAGAGGTTGCCTGCTGAGAAAGGGCCAGGCCAGGTCTAGGGCCAGGCAAGAAGCCAGCCTGCCCGATGTTAACTGTGCCAGATAGGCAGTTTCAGCTTGCAGCGGCGTTGCTCCAGGCCCAGGCTGGGCTGAGAGTTTTGAGGAAACCGGCATAGCAGCACATAGTCTGGGTCACAGGATCGCATTGGGAGCCGACTCCCGGGACATGAAGGCCAGCACTGTTGGCGTCAGTAGACTTAAGGTACCCAGCCCAAGGCTAATGTCGCTCAGTCTTTGCATTCTCTTGGTTATGAGTGTCACAACCATTTGCCTGTGAGTCAGATACTATACTATGCAGGACATGATTAAGTGGTGTGTTCAAGCGTCTCCCTTCTTGTCAATGAAAAATCCTGTCAGCCATATGGGCTCGGGGTAAACCGCCATCAGGAGCCCAGAAATAAACGAGTGGCCTGCACACTGCGGAGCTTTCCTTTCCGGATGCGGCCCTTCTCCTGCACCCCGTCTCTAACTAAGCACAGATGTGCACACAGTCAGCCTCTCGCCTCTACTAAAGGAAAGGGGGTTTCTTAAGCATAGCACTAAAAACCCCTAGGGGAGAAGCAGGCCCCCCACAGGGTGGTTCCAAGCCCAGCCCTGTTCCAAGCCCAGCCCCTCTCCCGAGGGGGCGACCCCAGGGCTGTGGTCCCTGCTGGAGTTGGAAGCAGCAAGACCTCTTTCTGTTGCTCGTGTGGAAACCCTGCACAAATCTTGGGGGTAACCACTACCTTTCTGCCTAGGGACTTTGTTCTTCTGGGGTGGGGGTGGGGGCTGGTCTTCCCTTCCACTCCCTGTTGGAGTTTGCGAGAAACGGGCAGGGGCATTCTGAGAGGCACTCGTGAGAGTATTCCTTGGTGTTGCCCAAGTTCAAAACCATCCACCCAACAGCAGAATTGGGTGTGAAGAGCTTAGGCGTTGAGGATGGAAACAAAGGTGGGGGAGTCACACGAGAAGTAAGCATGACGGCCAGCGACATAACTCGGGATCTTCTGGCCACACCCGCCGGCCTCATCACCAGGCTTGCTGAAGGGTGTCCTCAAGTTGGTTTCCAGCTCCTGAAACCTGTCTGTGTTCAACAGAACAGCCCACGGCCTGCTTCCCTGCCACCCTCACAGTCCTTGCAGTGACCCAAACTGCAGGCGTTCCTCCAACAGGAAGCGCGGTGTTCCTCCGAGCATTTACAGCCTCAACTTCTGGGTCCTGGTTGGATGCACTTCTGGGTCCTCAAGCATGCCAGCCAGGTGACAGCAGACTGTAACTCGAATCCCGGCCACTTGTTGAGGACTTGCTTCACACGTACTCGAATCTTCTCATCTTCTTATTATTTGTACCTCCCAGGCATCAGATCATCGTGTCCCATTCTTTCCCTTCCCTCCCCAAACAGTCCTTTCCGCCTCTCTCTCTACAAGACATGGGCTTCAGGCCGAGAGAAGAGTCGTGCTGGTAGCCGAAGCCCCTGTTGTTGGCGTTTGCTCTCGGTCGGTCTTCGCTTGGCTGGCATGCTGTTGCTGAGGCTCCCCTGCCAGGATTGCAGCCTGGACTCGCTGGGGCAGCAGGGCAGGCATGACGTCATCAGGCACGGGTCCATGTGCACACCCTGAAATTCTTCCCTCTGTTCCAGCTGTAGATCTCTTTATTGAGTCCTGGTCTACAGAAAGTGAACAGGAATACATCTCTTGGTATGTGACTGGGCTCTTAACTTTTTCCAAAGATTCATATATTCTTTTTTTGTTTTCACAGTCATTGATTCTCGGGCACATACGTTTTCATAATTTAACAGTTCTAAAATCAGGAGGCAGCATATATCACATACTCAACTTCATAGGCATCTTTTATTCACAATGACACCTCTTACAATGGATGATGCTATCTTAGGACGATTCCTACTGCTACTGCTAACCACTGCTACCCCTACTGCTGGGTGCCCTCAAATCCATTTGAACTGGTATGCTATGTCAACCCATCATTCCTCACTTCTTAGACAAAGAAGTCCTTACTTTCCTCAGCTATGCAGCTTTATCCACAAATGTCCAAGCCAGTCTGGATGAATGGCAAAATGGCGCCCAGCGTTGCACGTGGCTCTGAGGCATCTCCTCCCTCAGTTTAGTTTTAGAACAGTCTGGGCAGTAACTGGGGCACTTCATGAATATTACTGCACAGCCTGAACGAGACCACCTGCCTTGCTACCCACCAGTCGGCCTCCACTCCAGAAACGGTGAGAATGTTCTAGGGGATGGAGCGTACTGCGCTTAGAGGGTAGAGCACACTGCTGTGAGACCCTGTGTAGGAGCTGGATATGTTTACGGTAGGTAGAAATAGGCAAACAACGCCCAACAGAAGGAAATACACACGGGTTTTGAAAGTCCTATTATCGTTTCTTTCCATTGCCCATGGACTTTCTGAAGCCCCCACATAACTAAACACAATGTATTATTTTCTCAACTTTAAATACAGTGCAGAGGTTAAGAGACGGCAATTGGTAGATTTAAAAGAGCAGAGTATGAACATGCAGTGAGTGGCTTGAATGCATCACACCCCTGTTTCTGACTTCCAGTGCTATTTCTTTTTTCTGAGCTGAAGCAGGCGGCAGGCAGCCAGGGATCAAAGGGAGTTAGAAAGGCCCAGCTCCAGAGAAAAGTGCTAAGTGATAGAGGGGCCTTCCGAAAAGTTCATGGGAAGATGCCACTGTCTTTCAATTCCACTTTTCTGGGAACTTTGTAAAGCCCTCTGAGACGTTATGGAGGGGCTGGAAGGTGGAATCGAGACACTTGCCATGCACATACTAAGGGGCTCTAGAAGGAGAAAAGAGGAAGGGTGTATTGGTCAGGCCAGGCAGAAACTAGGTTAGATAGGATACAGTAACAGACGGTCCCCAAAGGTCAGTAGCTGAACTCAACAGAGCTTTTTTCTCCTCCTGTTGAGTGCAGGTCAAGACAGGGCTGTGCTCTCTGTTGACAGAGGCTCTCAGGTCCCTGCGCAGTGCAAGGGAGTACCACCATGACTCATGCACCAGCTATTCAAGGCTGCTGAGAAGTGGCACACGTTAATTCCATTCATGTTTTATTGGCCACAGCAAATGGCAAAGCGCCCCTTCAAAGGAGCAGGGAAGTGCAGCCCTGCTGTGCCTCTGAGAGGAGGCTGCAGGCTGGGAGTGTTTGGTGACCAGCCCTAGTGAAGAGCCACCAGGCAAAAGAAAAGAAAGAGACATGTAGAAAGAAATGTCCCCCAATCATTATTGAAATGGGCGGGCTCAAAGATCAGGTGTGTCCTGGTAAAAATTAAAAACTTTTAGCTAAGGAAAAAATATTTTGAGCTTTTAGGCCAATGGACCAAATGGTTTACTAAGAGGAAGTCGGCTGGCATCCTCTTTCCTACTTGCAACAAGCAACAAGGTGGGGGTGGGGGAGAGTTTATCGCCAGACTTTGTCCCCAGGAAAAAGGAGGTCTACCCAGGAAGTCCGTTTAGCTCCCTACCCATGTGTTTCACAACATACCCAAGTCATTTCTACCTCTGGGACTTTCCACTTGCCAATTCCTCTGCCTACTCCATCTTTCCCCTGGCCCCAGGTCTCTGCTCCGGTCTTGGCTCGCCTGCCACCTCCAGAGGTCGTCTCTGACCATTGTCTCTAGATTAGTGTGTACTTCTGCTTTCTCTTCACAACAGGTCCCACTGCTCGGCACTTTTTCCAATAAAAATTTTCAAAGAAAAAGAAAACTCGAAAGACCTTTAACAGGCGTGTTGTCTTTTGTTGCATTTCATTTTGATGTAGCTGTCAGTACACAGCTTCCTAAATACTTAAGCTTGCATATCATGAACCCTTCCACCACCGTGGAACATATATGCCCCACTTCCTTTATTGACCTCAGGTTCATTGGGAAGCTTCTTTCCCACTAGCAGTACACGTTCTAGCCATCAGGCGAGAACCTATATAATGGCTTGAAGTGGAAGTAATGGGCATGTACTGCAGATCATTGTTTTTACAGGGTATTTTATGAGGTGGTGTGTCCTGCAGGGTCACATGTTTCCGTAACCTTCACATGACTCCAAGGACATTTGTACCCCAGTGATCAGTAGGATAGTGCTGTCCCACCAGTTATACCAGAGGTGCATATGCAGCCCATTGCTCCTGTCCCCAGTGTCCAGGGAGACACACCCAATTGAGCGATTCAGCATTCATTCCATTTACTGATAAAATTTTGTTTTTCAAGAAAAACTTAAAAAAAAAATTTTTTTTAATTCGGTCATGAAAAATTTAACGAGTTCATTATTTGTTCACCAGGTTTTTGTTTTTGTTTTCTGGCTCAGGGTTTTATTTACATACCGTGTGTTCACAAACCAAAAGTTATTAAGCTTTGACTAATGAACATACACTCGTGATATAAAATATTCCCATCTGTACAGAAAGTTTTCTCACATCCTTCAGTCTCCACTCTCAATTCTTCCCACACTCTCCCCAAGAGAGAACCACAGTTTTAATTTCTTTTCTCCCTTACAGATTAGTTGGGAGCCAGGTAGTGAAGTGATTGGCTGCTAATCGAAAGGTGCCATTTTGAACCCACCAGCCATTCCACATAGTGCTTCCTTAAACACGAGTGCCTCAGGCGCCAGGTGGACCAGCTCTCCCCTGTCCTGGGAGGCTGCTGTGAGTCAGACTGGACTTCATGGCAGTGGAGGTTGGCTTTGGAGCAGACCTTTTCCAAAAGCGGTCGTGCCGTTTTTCATACCCACCAACAACACGTGAGCAACTCCCGTTGCTGTGTTTTCCATCGTATTGCCTGGCATCTTCATCGCTCTCCTATTACTATGTAGGTAGATATTGTCCGCTATATTATGTGTCTGCGTGACGGGCTTCTGGTGCCTCTCGGCAGGAGAGGCTATAGATCAAATCCCCAGAGGCAGAATCCAGAAGAAAAGTGTTGAAAGAGGCAAAGGTCAGAACACCCAAGACGATGTTCCCAAGGAGAGAGACACCCACACCTCAGCACTAGTTTCCAGTTACTACTTTGAGACATGTATATGTGTGGGCCTGCCTTGTGTGTGTGTGTGTGTGTGTGTGTACGTGTGCGCACATGTCTGTGTGCTCATGTACAAGGAGCAGGTGTGCACACAGCCGCTGTTCTTAGGGACACGTCTGTTAGGCAGTTGGGTGATCCGGTGTCACTTCTTGTGTTTCCAGTTTTAATGGATCCCATAACATTCATGAGGTCCCGCTAGTTGACATTTTCACCACCAGGATGTGATGAGGGAAAATCATGGCTGGTAACCAGGAACTGAACAGTAGATGGGGAGCCACTGGGGCAGCAGGAAGCGCTGTCTTGAGCTCCTGGGCTGAAAGGAGCCCACCTCAGCCTCCTTGCCGCCTGGGACAGGAGGTCCTACCTGAATGGTGTGGTTTCCTTTACCCTGGTGGCTTCTTTTGGTTCTTCTTCCTTTGGGTGATTCCAGAGACAGACAGAACTGGGGCAGCTGTTAAAATAGTGCATCAGCATCGGGGAGCGGGGGGAGAGAAAGTGGAGCAACATACAGTAAGCACATGGGCTGCCTGAGAAACCAGGTCTTAAAGGAGAAGATGGCTGCTTTTGGAAAATAAGAGGTCTCCTGGAATCTCGCAGGGGCAGGGCAGCTCTACCCTGTCTCATAGGGTCACTATCAGTGAGTTTTTGGTTTTATTAGCCCTCTGTACTGCAGACTTTGTACTGCAAGGTGCTGAATGGTGCAGTGGGTCAGACGGAAGGTCTAGCCAAGAGTTCCTGGAGACTGGACACAGGTGCTGCCCTTCCTCGGTTGCTGCCAGTCACAAGAGTAGGACGGGCTGAGGGGCTCATTAAATTGACCCAGGAAAGGAAGGGCTTGATGCACAAGTCTTCCTTGGTGGCTCACTTATAAGGGAGAGAGCTTGACCCGGAGGGCAAGGGCCTGTACTGGGTGCCATGCGTAGACTACCCTCTCATGGGTGCTCCCGCCCCTCCTGCAGCCCACTGCCTGCCAGAGGGCCTCCACTCCCACAAGGTGCTCTGCTGACGGCTCTCTACCCCAGGAAGAAATGGAGCTGAGCTAAGAAGTAGGGAAACAAGGATTTCCTAACTCCTGCCGGTCAGAAGAGAGGGACCATGGATCAGGCAGCCTATGCAGCCCAGCGGGCACAGAACTGGCCCCCTGCAGACAAGAGTCCCCTTAGCGGTCTGCCATGTGCCCTATGCCCTCCTCTTGGCAAGTCTAGCAGAAAAAGATCAGAAATGGTGTGGCTCTCCTGCCTGCAGCTCACCCACGCTTTGTCAACAGCAAACGGTAGAAGCACAGCACACGCACAGAAAGTGCCTTTGTGCCTTTGGAAGACAGTCCGACGGGGGCACCTGCTGCCTGCTCAGGCGGCTCCCAGGCTGGTGGGGATGGGGGAAGAGCCTGGGGCCTTCGATGTATTTAGGGCGGGTCCTGAGATCTCTCCTCCAGGAGGAAAGCAAAGCCTCGGAAGTATCTGACAAAACCACATAAACCGGAGGGTTTTGTGGATGATCGTTTGCAGAGCCATTTTTAATTCGCTCCGTCCGACTCCTTTCAAAACCAGTGTCTGCACTTTCTTGTTCCTAACCTTCACACCGTGACCAGCGCAGGGCTGCTGTGCTGACTGGAGCCTGGCGAGGCTGAGGGAAGACAGAGGAGGCTGGTGGGGCGTCTCCTCCATCCGGGACCTTCCAGGAAGGGTAGGGTGTTAGTTCCACCACACCCCACACCCCCGCCGTGCTTCCCACATCTTTCTGTCCTGCTCACCTTTTGCCCTTTTTATTCCATTTTCAAGGTAAGTTGCAGACTCAGCATCTTCTAACAATGCTGTGGGCACAGAGCCAAGTGGAAGGCAGAACGCATTCCTTCCATGCTAGACAATTTCCAAGAAAAAAATGTTTTGTTTTGTTTATTTTAGTGTGTCTAGTGCCCTCGTACTTAGTTACTCTACCTGGCCTTTGAGTAGTGCCTGTGTTTCTGTACCCCCACCCTCATCCCCACCCCCGCTTCTCAGGCAGCCCCAGGTAGGGGTCTAAGGTGTAGGTGGCTGAGAGGCTTCCTTCTGCAGGTGTGGATTGCTAGCTCTGCTTTCTTCTCTGCCAAATCAAAATCAAGTTCAGGGTAGTACCAACCACCTTCTGTGGTAAGTGAGAAGACATAAGACACAACACCACAAATGGAAGCCCTTCTCTATTACCATGTGCAGTGCTGCAGAGGATAAACAGGGGCTGTCGTTTGCACTAGGGCAGTATGGCAAGTGCCAAATGTCCACTGTGCGCTGGAGGTTCAGATGAGGCAGAGAGGGGAGCCCACAGGGGTGACCGGAGAAGAGGCCGAGGTGCCCTTCCTTGTCTGTACCTCCCACCTAAACTTTCTCCGTGCCTTCCTCCTGTTATATATTGTCTGGCTGAGAGGAAGACAATTAGTGCGGTGAATTTCCCCATTGCCTTGTCTATCTATTAAAAGTTCATATTGTGGTTTAGGTGAAGATATGCAGAGCAGGTCAGCAATTTGACATTTAACAATCCCTACATTTTGACAGTCTCCTCCTGGTAACATCACCTATTGTACTTGCAGTCTTTCCTTCCAACAGTTTTATTGGCGTATGATTCACAAGTCATGGATCTCAGTTCGTGCAGTCACATTAAGAAGAGTTGTGACTTCCCCACTTTTAGGAAGTTAAGGCCCAGACAGGGTAGGTGCCTGACAAGGTCCTTCAGGCTGGGAAGCTCAGGCCATCTTGGCCCATCCCACTCACAGAACAGACCTGGAGAGGTGGGTTACTCAAAAAGGCCAGCCCAGCGATGCATGAAGCCAGTGGTCGTGACCCTGGTGCAGATAGACTTTGTGTGTCTTCCGTGCCCTCCTGTGTCCTCTCCAGCGCTCACCCATCTCTTTCCTGCAAATGCTGTGGGAAACACGTTCTTCCTGGCTGGAGAGAACTTTGGGCAGGGAATCAAGAAATCCAGTTCTAGTCTCAGCCTGCTGCTTTGCTGGACCACTCATTGGCCTCGCTGGACCCGTGTCCTTGTCTGTACAATGAGGAGGGCCATCGTTAGGTGGCAATGGGTCCGTCCCAACTCGTAGTGACGTTGTATACACCAGAACAAAGCGTTTGCCAGTCTTGGCTCGTCCTCGCCACCGTTACTGTGTTTCAACTCCACGGTACACCCACGGTCAGTCCAAGGCCTCGAAGGTCATCATTTTCACTGACCCTCTACTTCATCAAGCATGGATGTCCTTCTCCAAGGACAGTCCCTTCTGATAGTTTGTCCAGAATAAGTGAGATGAAGTCCCCATCCTCACTGTCGAAGGACCATTCTGGCTGTGCTTTGAAGACGAAATCATTGTTCTTCTGGCAGTCCTTGGTAGGTTAAATATTCCTCACCAAACCGCAATTCAGATGCATCACTTTCGTCTCCGATCTTTCGTATTCATTGTTCAGCCTTTTCAAGCGTCTACCAATTTTTCTAGAACCTAAGTGTCTTGTGACATTCTTTACCAGAGTGGCTTACTTCCCTGTCCCATGGCTGTAATTTGACCCCCTGCCCTGCACAGAGGAAGGAACACGCTACAATACAGAGAGTAATGAAGCTCTTACAGGGCTTGGCGCTGTCCTAAGTTTTCAGAAAATTAAGTAATGTCTGGTAGTTAAGGCTTCTCATCAGTAACAAGCCACCTTGACACCCACAGTCAGTGTGTCAAGTCCTGGTGAGAGAGGACCTGGTCCAGGCAGGGCACCTTTGTCCTGGTCTGCCCACCGCTCACTCTCAGCTTTCTGACCACAGACAGGCACTCGCCTAAAAAGTTTAAAGTACCCAACCTTGGCCTTTTGAGTTTAAAGCCATTTCTGTGAATGAATCTCTGCAGATGATGAAACCCTGCCTCTCCTGATGGCCGGCCATTCTGAGGATTGTTCAAACCAGGGGTCCTCACACTTTTTAAACAGGGGGCCAGTTCACTGTTCCTCAGACCCATTGGTGGGCCGGACTATAGTTTAAAAAAAAACAACCTATGAACAAATTCCTATGCACATTGCACATATCTTATTTTGAAGTAAAAAGGGGCAAAACACCCAGCAGGCCGGATAAATGTCCTCCACGGGCCGCACGTGGCCGCGGGCCATAGTTTGAGGACCCCTGGTTAAATGTAAGCATGGAGGCCCATCACCGGGTTTAGTGTAGCTACAGAGAGCATAACCCTCGGACTCCCCACCAGCCCTGGACAGAGAGGAGCTGCCCCAGAGGGTCTCCAAGGCTGCCATCTATACTGAAGCAGACAGCTGCAGCTCTCCCCACCCACACTCCCGCAGAGGGCCGGTGGGTTTGAACTGCCAGCCTTTCCACTAGCAGCTGGACACTTAACCACTGGGCCACTAGGGCTCCTTTCTGTAACGGTAGCTTCTTTACAACATCATTGCCCATCTGTCTACTAAGCAGGTGACACTGGGCCTGCAGGTTTCTAGGCAGGGGTAGAAAATAACTAGCCTGGCATATTTTAGTTCCAGAGCACCGGAGTGGGCTTCTCTGCCCACCCCCCACCCCCATGCACACTCGCGCACACACCTCCTGACTGTTGCTAGTGGATTCATAACCCTCCAGAGAACAGGAAATAAAGCTTTCTCAAACTGCGGCCAGTGTCCTTGGACTGGTAGCCTCCTCCCTAAGACTTTTTAGCCAAACAACTAAGATTCCAAGCCCTCTGTGGATGAAAGGGGGTGGAGTGGATGGGGACTCTGTCATGGGCATGGAACTGCCTTATCCACAGTCAACCAGGGCTGTAAATGTTCGGTGTGGTCCTGCAGCGGGGAGCTCATTAACACATCTAGTGGGAGTGCACTTAGAGAGGAACATAAGGCGGCCCTGGGTGGCGAAAGCAGTTTGCGCATAGTCACTAACTGCCAGGGTACCAGCTTCAAGCCACCCTCGGTTGCAGTGGAGACAGCCTGAAGAGCCACACCCCTAAGTTCCTGCACTGGAAACCATGTGCTGTGCACCTGTACCCTGACGCACATGGACCCCCATGAACCGAGATCCACCCGGTGGCAATAGGTATGGCGAGGCACCCCTAACTGACACAGCCTTTGCCTCCCCTACAGAAATAGCAAGGCAGTTGTGTGGCGGGCGTTGGTGAGCATGGGCTGGGGGTTGTGAACACTGTGGTTCGGGGGCCTCGATTCCACGCCCCTTTGTTCTCATCGCCCACTGTACGCCCATGGGTAAGGGTCTGAAAACAGCTCAAGTCGGAGGTGGGTGATGTGGGCTCGATTTCCATGGCAGACACAGGGCAGCAGCGCATAGGTGCAAGGGCAGACCCTGGAGGCTCGTCTCCACGGGAGGAGTAATCAGGTCCTGTGTGTCCACGCTCCGTGTCTGGAGAAGACACTTCAACCCTGCTTCCTCTATTCCAGGTTTCAAGTGCCCCATCTGCTCCAAGTCCGTGGCATCTGACGAGATGGAAATGCACTTTATCATGTGTCTGAGCAAACCACGCCTCTCCTACAATGGTAAGCCCCTCCAGCCACCACCCCCCCACACACACACACACCAGGCATAGGGCCAGAGTGCTCTGTGGGAGCCTTTGCCCAGGGCCTCCCCAGCCTTGCATGTCTCTGGGCCGTGCTCACGCCTCTGCCTCCGTGGTGATAAGGAATCAGGCAGGCCTAGAGTCTGCTAGCTCAGTTCATCCTCCAGCCCTTTCGTCTGCACCCTCAGTTCTATGGGCCATTCCTTTACCCGTCACACACCTGCCTGTGGTCTGCCCAGGATGCACTCTGAGCAGCAGAGGGCCCCAGAGGGAATCCCCTGTCCCTGGGAAGGGTCTTCTGTGGGTGGTGTGCCTGGTGTTCTCCTCGTCCATTCCATTCTGTGAGCATTCGGCAGAGTGTTTGGGCCCCAGTTGGCAATAAGAAATTCTGGCCCACTGTCCCCTTCCTCTATCATGGCCATGGCGCTTCCTGGGCAGGAGTCTGTCTGGAGGTCAGCAGTGAGTAGTAGTGGGGAGCGGAGGTGTTTATGTGACTCCCAAGCCAGTGTGGCCCTGCTGCACCCAGTGAGTGTGCATCACTGCTGGGTGCAGTGGGGTGGGGGCCGAGTTGAAATCCCGCCCCTGCCCCTTGTGGACATGGTGCTCAGGGTAGCAGAGCCTCTCCGTTTTCTGGTCCACCAAATCGGGTGCTTGATGACCGTGGTGTGTCCAGTCTGACGGCAGTATCGGAACTGATGACACCACAGTCATCACCGCTGCCGGAGGCCCCGGAGTCCTCACCGAGGGAGGGACCGGCACCTGTGTGGTGCGCCTTGTCTTTAGACCAAGTTCATGAGAGAGCCGCGTCTTCTAAGAGAACAGACACCAGTCGGACCCACCGTCACATCAGTCCTGTGGCTTCTAGCACCTGAGGGCTGGGTTCGAGGACAGGCCCGACCTTGGCCTCCTGCCCTGCCCACTATCTCTGAGGCCAGAGTCTTCCTCTTCCCACCCAGCGCCAGCCCAGGGCGGCCCTCAGAGAGCCTATCACTTTCCAGGTGGCTCCTGGGAAATGGGCGGGAGAAGGAGGATTTGCTCGCCTCTCCTGAGACCTCATCTACTCTTGATAGGCCAGAAGGTTCTAAGCGCTGGCTGCCTTGTTACCCAGCTGGAGGCAGTCTGATGACCTTTGTCAGGGTGGAGACCAGCACACGGGACTCGGAGCCCTGTGACTGCCCCCAGTGGGTCTTTTCCTTCATAACCCAAATGGTGCCAGCGAAGCATCTTCTTTTTTCTCCAGGCCACCACCCTCTTTCTGACTCTTCTTCCTGGGCCTCCTATGAGGGGGAGAGGAGAGAGGATGTGTGTGTGTGTGTGTGTGTGTGTGTGTGTGTGTGTGTGTGTGTGTGTGTTCATTCTGTTGAGGGTCCTCAAGCCCAGCTTTGTCCCTGTCCCCATCTCTGCCTGGGACCACAGGGGCAGAGGAGTCCTCTCCTGTGTCACACAGCCCTCTGCGGCCTCACTGACTGTATTCACACATCTGCCCACATGTGTGGGGCTGGCACGCCGACCGCGCCGTAGACACTGTCTTTGCTGTACTAAGAACACAAAGACGCATCAGAGAGCCTGGCCGTTGGACTCATCTGGGAGGGCAGCGGTGGAGGCAGAGTCCTCCTGGGGCCACCCAGGAAGGGGCTCCCCACACCCCATTTGGAGAACAGAAGAAGGTGCACTGTGCACCTTGTCTCCAAGTGGCAGTATCCTCTTCCGGGTTGGCGCGTGTGCCCGTTGTTAACAAGCACAAGTCCTCCCTCCGGCAAACCGGTGGGGGGCCCAGCCCTTTCCCTTTCCCTTTCCCTTGCCCCGCGACCTGCCTAGGAGCCAGGCCTGGCTGCCCAGCCTGCAGCAGAAGCAGAAGCCTTGCCACTCCTGTTTCCCACGTCACCCCCACCTCCTCGAGACCTGCGTTTCAGGAGGGCCTGGAAACGCAGGGATCTCTGGCAAAAGTCAGCCTTTGACCACCAGAGGCAAAGTTGTATCTAGTGGTGAGGTCACTGGACTTTGCCTTAAAATGAAGACAGTGCTTGAGAAACAGTGGTGTGGCCCCTCTGGGGTCCTAGGAAGGAGTGCGGATGGCGTAGCAGATTACGTGTTGGGCTGCTGACCACAAGATCAGCAGTTTGGAACCACCAGCTCCTCCAGTGGAGAAAGAGGAGGCTTCCTATTCCAATAGAGAGCTAGAGCCCCAGAAACCCACAGGGGCAGTTCTGCTAGGTCCTGTCGGGTCACTGAGTCGGCATCCACTCAGTGAGTGAGTTCTAGAGTGGGCCCTAGGAAGACGTGTAGGCGGCCTTCATGGCGTGACCCGCTCCTATTCAGGCATTGGCCTCCTGAAGACACCATGACACCCAAACATTCGGCTGTGAAGAGACTTTTACAGGGCGTTAAAAACCTGGAGGACACCCCCTTAGGGAACCACGGCTGGTCAAGGGCCCCCTGTGCAGACAGTCCTTTTCTGTAAACACTAGAGACCAGGGCTTCCCCATCAGCTCTTCTCGGCTCTCTCTCAGCATCGTCACGAAGCTCCTCCAGGGCCTGACGCCCCACTGGTCAGCAGGCGTGGCCTTCATTCCAGTCTCTCAGAACCACGTCCATCATCCCGGCTTCTGCTGCCCCACTTCTATTACAAAGAAAATTTGTGAAGAGACTAAAGGAGCCTGTGAGGGTTGAGCTCTTGGGGTCTTTCTGGGAAGGGAGGGCAAGAAGAGGCTTTTTTAATGGGGAAGAAAGAAGTGCTAGCCCTCCTACTCCTTCCCCTCCCTGGGGACTGCGCATGCACGCGCACACGCACACACACACACACACACACACACACACACAATGTGCACAGATATGTACACATACACCTTCCACAATTTCTGGCCCTGACTGGGGAATTTCTTAGGAGATTGTCAGTGGTGATGGAGTCTGAATTGTCGTTACCCACCGGAGGAGAATGTGGACACCGCTGAGCACAGGCGAGCAGACAGTTGTAGTTTTCTCATTAGGAGGGTGGCCTGCGCAGTGGGCTGGACAGCCTCCAGGAGTCGCCTGCCAGATTTGAATCTACCTCAGGAAAGGCAGGACTAGTTTTACTGGTTCACCCAGTACCCAGCGCTCCTCTGCTGGGTGCCCGGCCAGCTGGCAGTGACCGCACTACACCATATAGGAGGGGCAGGGAGAGATTAATTCCCCAGCGTGGCTTGCTCCCAGTGCACTGTGGGACGATGAGCCACATGGGAAAGGGTAGCAGTGTTGGTGGTCAGCCAGAGTGGTCCACTGCTCCTCCTCTCTCCATCCCATTGACAGAGCGGCAACCCTGGGGGTGGGGGCTGACTTTGCTCCAACCAGCAGAGTCCTAGTGGTAGGGGGCTTGGATACAAGACCAATCAGGGTCCCCGACCTGGGAGAGTACAGTACTACCAGGAGGGTTTACCCCCCTAGAAGACGGTCTCCTGCCCGACTTCTCACTGTCCTGACCCCCGCTTCTGCCAGTGCAAGTTGCTCCACCTTCAGGGGCCCTGGGATGGTTCTTGGTCGCACGGGCTACTTAAGGAGAGGGAGCCTAGCTTCTGTAAAAGCAGAAACCTGCCTGGTCTGCTCCTAGCTGCTGACACACCCACTGTCACCAGTCCATTCCGACTTAGGGCCGCTGACTAAGGGGGCTTCCCAAGACTCCGGTCCACCTTGCAGGGAGCAGACTGTCGGATTTGAACCACTGGCCCGTGGTCAGCATCCCACTGCCTCCCTGCAGTGCCCCAAGGCCCCTTCACTGGCCACCAGACACATGCCAGCAGCTGTGTTTGGCCTGCTCTGTCTTCTGCTCTGGAGTGTCTGCCAGCCTGGCCGGTTTTGGGTGGGCGCCACACCCACGCCGGACCCTGGCTGGAGTCAGGGGCCTGTGGAGGTGCCCTTGTGTGCCTTCTGGGAGGAGAGTGGGAGGGCCGGGCCACCCCAGGTGACCGAGGCTGGGTGAGTGAGAGTTGGAGGGTGGAAGCCTCACATGGGGCCTGAGTGGCAGAGGTGGTGGTGGGCTGTCATATGAAGTAGCTAGCTCTCTGCTGCTGCTGCCACACCTGTCCTTGCACACCCGGTGTCCCTGTGTCCTGCTGTTCCCGCTCACCCTCTGGGCTCTCATGGGCATGCCGCTGCTGATGGGGGTGCTCTTTCCCCCATCTGCCAGCAGAGCAAACCTCCTACACTTCCCACGAAAGGTGCCAGCAGGGCCCTTCCCTTCCTGCCCTCTCAACCCTGGGCACTGGCTCTGCACTCAGGCTGGAAATGAGGTTGGTGCATGGGGAACCTGGGTCCCTGTCTCCTCTCAGGTACGAGGTTCCCCCTGGGCCTTAATTGCCACCAGGCCCAGGGGGACAGTTTGTGCTGTCCCATGCAGCCTCCTCAGCTCCTGCCACTGCCCCACCATCACCAGCAAGCCACCAGGCATATGTATGGCTGAGGCCCCTTCATGCGGCCAGCAGCTGGGGGGGGCCGTGGGGTGTGTGTGGCAGAGCTGTCCACTGGTGGGAGGAAAAAAAAAAGGCGAGCAAGCCAAGGGTAGGAGTGTAGCTCCCTAGAATGTGGCCTATTCCCTCTGAGCACCCACGTTTCAGCCCTCCCTCTGCCCCACTCATATATCCCCACGGGACTGGAAGATGCTGTCTGTGGGTTAGCCGGGCACTTGTGCCACCTGGTTTTACAGGGAAAGGCGGGGAGGAGGCTTGGGGTTAGATCTGGTTTCAGAGCCTGCCACAGCGGCAGGGGTTCGTCCAGCCTCCACCTTCCCTGAGACGTGTTCTGAAGGTGGGGGCAGAGGCTGTGCTGGGGCTCCTGGTGTAGAGCTCGGCCTGCAGCAGGAGTGGGAGTATTGACAGGTCAGGCTGGAGCTGCAGGAGGGAGCCCTCCAACCCATCCCCGCCCACCACAGTCCCTACAGTCCCCACGCTCCCATTCTGATGGGAGGGACAGATAACTGACACAGGCCCACTGTGGGTGGTGACACTGGCTGGCTTTGCGCACCAGGGCATGAGGAGCTAGGAAAGGCTGGCAGTGCAGCTTGTTCCCCCAGAGGAGGCTGCCCATGGGGGCCCAGCTGCTGCATGCTCGGGCCCTTGTCTGTATGCTGCTGTGACGTCTCGGCTGTGAACTCCCCTCCCAGCGGGCAGCAGGCGCCCGCCCTGAGTGTGGACGCCACCCTGCAGCCATGGCCACTTCCCTGCTCTGTCCTGGGGACACCCAGGGCCCCAGGAGCGGGCAGGATGTTTTGGTTACCCACTCCAACCTTGGCTGGCCTTCGTGCTGTGGGGCGAAGGCTGCCCCTGGCACAGTGCTAGGTGTGGGCCTGGCTCTCAAGGGCATCAGACTCTCACTCCGAGGAGCCTTCCCCACTCAGTGGCCCCACGTCCAGTGCTAGGCTGGCAGGGTCCCTCATTATGCCCACACCCAGACCAGCTGGAATGGTGCAGCGCTGCCCAGTGCATGGTGCAGGGATGACCGGTTGGTGGGGAGAAGGCTGCCCCCAACCCTGTGTGCACGGGAAGTGCAGTTTGCCCTGGGGGAGGAAGTGGGCCACCGCCTGCCTAAGCATAGAGCAGAGCCAACCCAGGGATGTTGGGGAAGAAAGCCCCCAGCCGGTCCCCCGTCCACCCCTCCACCTGTCCCGGATCCCAGTCAGCTCCCGGGTTTGTCGGGCAGGTGACACACGCACAGCCTCGGTCCCAAAGGGTGCTAACTTGCGGCTTGAGCCCCCAGTTGACTTTGCATCACCCTGGGGGGAAAGGGCAAGGGAGACTAATTAGGAATCAGTAATGGGGTCACATTCCAAAGGATGTCATCCCAAAATACGGAGTGGGGTGTTGACAAAGGGTACTCAGATCTGCTCTCCAGATGCTGGTCTGTAGATGAAATGCCCAGAGGTGGAAGTGGAGAAGCGTGTCTGAGCATTCCCACAGTATGACTCCGCCTTCTCGAATCTACACAGGGTTCCCGCCCATCTTTATGGGGGTTTTCCCTCGGATGTTTGACAATTAAAAAATGTCAACTAAGCAGCCACGTCACACAAGTTTTACTGTGTGTCCGTATATCTGCCACGCCTTCTCACCTGTCTGTCTTCCCTTTATCCTCTATCTGTCCACCACCTTACCCTTTTGATATGTTTCAGAGGAAAATAGAAACACCGGTATGCTTTTTTTTTTTTAAAGATATTTAAAGTCATTTCTTATTTTTGGTGAGCCTGTAATGGTTCTGCGGATCTGCACACAGCTTTGCCAATCTCTCTTAGCCTCCTTCATGGGTTCAGCTAATGGTTAATCTTGGCCTTAGCTGGTCTTAAGCTGGCCAGCACCTGGTACCTGTGTTCCTCTTGCTTGGTTGGGCCTGTTCACATGCCGGAGGCAGGAGGCTGAGACAGGAAACATGGATGTCTCGTGAGGGTCTTGCCTGGGGAGTGGCCAGGTCTATTGAATGCGTGGGAAAACCAACGCCCACCGCCAGTGGGCGCTGCCGAGAACTCACACCTTATTCCATCCACCGTGGCAGCGGCTCTTCTCTCCGTGCCACAGGAAGCGGAGTATCTTGCCCGCGTTTCTGTAGTGGATGAGCGAGGAACCAGGACTTGCTCCTGGCTTGGTGGGCAGGAGGGCGTCAGTGAAGATCTTGTCCACGCAAGAGTGATGTTGTCAGCAGAAAAAGGAGGAAGAGCTCCGACTGTGGATGTGTGTGGGTTCCCCAGAGAGCACACATCTCCATGGTTAGGTGAATGTGCTACACAAGACCTCTTTAAAGTGTTGAGAATCAAGACGTCACTTTTAGGGCTGGCGTGCTCCTCAGCGAAGCCATGGTGTGTCACTCACCTCGTGCACGTGTGATGGCCGGACATCCAATAAGGGGACCAAAGAAGCCCCGTTGCACTTGAAGTACGGTGCTGGTGAATAGCTTTTTTTTATTATTATTAATTTTATCAGGGGTGGCGCATACAACTCTTTTCACAATCC
>NW_022106189.1:36970228-36979146 GCF_000313985.2 Echinops telfairi
GCCCACAGAGCACACACGCCTGCCCAGGAAGCCCAGCCAGACTGTTCCATAGAGCCAAGGGTGGGGAGACTTGGTTTCTTGACTGGTCCCGAAGAAGGATGTGGTGCTGGGTATAGTATCGGGGCAGCAAAGAGAATGACGTTGGTGGGATGGATGGATACAGTGGCCAAGCTCATAATATTGTGAGACTTGGGGGAATAGTACACAACCTCGTGGAAAAGAGCACCCACACCTGCGAAACTGGGGGTGGGTGGGGTGGGATCCCTGGGATTGAGGGGGCCAGAGCGGCTGTGGGCCCAAGTAGGCACATAGCCCTCCGACCTGCCTCTGATCAGGAGCAGGGTAGAGTAAGAGAGTCCCAAAGTGTGCTCCCTGCCTTTATTCTAGCCCACCCCCTGGCTGGGGGAAGGCGTGGTTGAAGGTATTGGTTGATCCTATTGGCTGGGTCGAGCCCACCTGGGTGTTGTCATGAGCCTGGGCCAAGTTTGCACTGTCCAGTTATACCTCCCACCTGGCGTGGGGGGCAGGCTCAGTTTGGGGTCTCCATAGGTGTCTAATGGGTGTCTGATTTCTTTTCAACCTCCTCTATGGGCGCCTTTGCAGGCATGGCAGGGACAACCTTCCTGTCCCTAAATGTTGGGGTAGGACACGGTCGTGTCGTGGTGACGCCTTGGCCTGGGACCCGCGTGGTTGGCAGCTCAAAACCACCGGCAGCTCCGAGGGAGAAAGACTGGGCTCTCTACTTCTGTCAACGTCGGTCTCAGAAGCCCATGGGGGGCTCGCTGTGAGTCAGCGCTGACTCGTGGCGGTGAGAGCGAGTGGTGTTTGGTGTTCTGCCTCCACGCGCTCTTGCCTGATTCCTCTCTCCCCGTTACCATGTTTTTCCAAACCAGAAACCAGTGCATGTGGCATAGAATGGGGCTTCAGAAACCTCAGGGAACAATTGCATTATCTCAATCCCATTTTCCAGATTTTTAATCATTCTGTTGGGGGCTTGTACCAACTCATCACAATCCATACATCCATCCATTGTGTCAAGCACACTTGTACATTTGTTGCCATCATCATTCTTAAACATTTGCTTTCTACTTGAGCTCTTGGTATCAGCTCCTTGGTTCCCCCACCTCCACCCTCACCCCCAATGAACCCTTGATAATTTATAAATTAATATTTTGTCATATCTTACACTATCCGACATTTTCCTTCATCCACTTTTCTGTTGTCTGTCCCCCAGGGAGGGGGTTATATGTAGATCCTTGTAATTGATTCCCCCTTTTGTACCCCACCCTCCCTGTATCGCCACTCACACCACTGGTCCTGAAGGGATCATCTGCCCTGGATTCCCTGTTTCCAGTTCCTATCTGTACCAGTGTACATCCTCTGGTCTAACTGGATTTGTAAGGTAGAATTGGGATCATGGTATTGGGGGTTGGGGGGTGAGCATTTAAGAACTAGAGGAAAGTTGTGTGTTTCATTGTTGCTACACTGCTGACTCGTCTTCCCAGGAAATTTTTAAAGCACTGCCCCGCATGTTTTCCTGTCAGGGGAACAGCAATGGTAACAGCATACGTGGGGAACCGTCTGCCTCACATTGACTGCTGTGTGTCTGTCCCCAGACCTTTCTTCCTCTGGTACCCGGGCCTCTTGGTTATTGATCCTTTGTCCACAACAAGGGCTTTGGGGATGAGGCCCCTCTTGGGTGTCATGGTCCCCCACAGGCCATCCCAGGGGTTCTGGGCCTGTGACTGCTGGTGATGACCCCTCTCCCCGCCCCCCCAGATGACGTGCTGACTAAGGACGCAGGCGAGTGTGTGATCTGCCTGGAAGAGCTGCTTCAGGGAGACACGATAGCCAGGCTGCCTTGCCTGTGCATTTATCACAAAAGGTACCGCACAGCCCAGAGGCCACTGGGAGGTTGGGGGACGGGGCCATGCTGCCCTGTGGGTGCAGGGTGCACACGGGTCTGTCAGCTGAAGTGCCGGGGCCTGGGCTGGGGTGGCTGGCGCTGGATGCGTGCTGCTGGGGTACAGAGTGGAGCCTGGGCTGAGGTGCCTCCCTTTACCTGGGAGGTGGTTTCTCCATCCGGCTCTTCAAGCGCCCCACTCGGAGGATAAAAGCCTCATCAGTGCAGGGGAGGTGCAGCGACGGGAGTGTGCCCTCGGACTGTGTTCTCAGGGACAGGACAGGAGGCAGTGGAGACACTGCCGCTTGGGCCCAGCTCTGCAGGCAGCTGTGCTCAGCAGGGCCAAGGCCCTGCTCTGGTGCACACCACACTGCGAGTTGCGGGCACCTGCCCCCGGCTCCTCCAGCCTGAGCTGAGGATGACTGCCAGCCCCAGGGTGATCATCCAGCCGACGCGCAGGCACCGAGTGCAGCTGGACAGAGTCCCAGAGCACTGTTCTCAGACCCCAGGGCGGCGCTAACCAGAACCAGAGTAAGGAAATTGCTGGCCCTGTGGAGAATATGCAAATCTCTTGTCTGGTTCCTGTCTTTGAAAATACACAGCTGTTGATTTACAAGTCAGAAAGCTGTCTGAGGGAACCTCTGCCCCTATGTCTCTCAGTGCTAGGCCAAGCTTCCTGACAGCCTCCACTCCCTGCGGCTGCTGGGAAAGGAAGGGGGCCAGCTACCCTGGCAGCAGAGCTGGGCAGTGGCATTAGGGTCTCCAGATAAGCACCCCGTGGCGGGGGTAGGGGGACGCGCGGGGAGCGGGCTTCAGCACTTCTTTGGCCAGGCTCAGACCCAGCAGCCATGGTCATCCATCATCTTTGCTCCCGCCTCCCTTCCTCCCTCCAGACCGTAGAGATGGCTGCTGCCGCCCTCACCCATAATGCACAGCTGGTGATGCCTCTGCGCTGGGCACAAGAGTGTTGGTCCTGCTTCTCTGTCCTGCAGGGCCAGCCCCCAAACTAGAACTTCCTGGTCAGCCGCTGCTCCCCACCCAGCTCAGTCAATCCTGGTGGGGTGGGGGGGGTCCTCCCTCCTTTCTGCTTATAGATATTCAGCCGTGTCTCCACAGGGTCCTCCCAGGAGAGGTTCAGGAAGATCTCTTCCCCCATCCCCCCCACCCCCCCGGCCAGAAATTCAACCCTCTGAAATCACCTTGCACGGAGCGATCTAGCTGACTGGTCACTGTGTCTCCCTTGCCTCCTCCACTCAGCTGCATAGATTCGTGGTTTGAAGTGAACAGATCTTGTCCGGAACACCCCGCGGACTGACCCTGCCGGGCATGCTCACTGACTCCTCTCAAAGGTGAGCCTGTCGGGGTGTCCCGACGTGGGGGGCACGGACACGATACAGACGGGATGTACACACGAAGGATGGCCATGCCCAGGGTCACGGCCCTGCTTGAGTCTAGTCCTCACCTCTGGCCATCTCCTGAACCCTGGGGACTCCTCGCACTCAGTCTGTGTGGACCCCTCCCTTTCCTGCTGCTTCTGCCCAACCAAGGCCACTTCCCTCTGAGTCCCAGGCTCAACTTGGCCCGCCTTCCCCACGTGGCGGTTACCTTGGCCTCCCCTGGCATTCCTTCCTGGGGCACCCTCGCCAATGGCCTCTCTCCTCCCTCCCTCAGGGAAGTCCAAATCCCGGCTGCCACCTTGCCTCACACCCAGAGGTTTGGGGGTATCCTTTGTCTTTTCTCCCCCACCCCTTTCATTTGTTCCCCACTAGGTTTATTGTATTTATTCCACGTAAACTCCTGAACAGCTGATGATGTCAGACAAATCAGGGACATTTGCTCTTTTTACCTTCACTTCAAACCCTGACCACCTGGGAGCAGACAGCTGCCAGGGTGAGAGGAGGCAAGGGGGAGTGAGTGGAGCCCGGCGCTGGACTGCAAGCCCCAATTCCCGGCATGATGTTTGGCTCCAGGGGCCTCCCCACCAACCGGAAGACGGGAACCGCAGACGCACGCCCGCCCCAGCGGGATGGCACGAGGCGGCCCTCCGGCCAGAGGGAGCACGACTTATTTATTGCGATCCACTTGGGGACAGACTGGCCCCGTGCCAGGAGGCTCACCGGACATTGGAGCAGAGCTGAGCTTGGGACCCCAGTGGGGACAGGGTCCACCCCTCCCGCGTTGACTGGAGAATGACTCTCCCTCTCCCCTACCCGACCCCCAGGACACCCCATAGGACGAGCAAGTGTGAGAAGGCTCCGACCGCCCCTCGCCCCAGGAGGGGAAGGGCCCTTTCTTCTTGGCTCACCTCGGAAAGGCGCCGTGGGTCTGTCTTTAACGTGTTTACAAAAAAAAAAATTATAAAAAAAGTCTAGTGTCGACTGGTGTTTTTCCTCGTGATGTTTACAGATTGCTGCCCAACTATCACCCACTCAGTGACAGAAGAGCCGGGCCCAGGGCACCCACTGTGCACACACCACAGCCCTGGCCCGCCCTGGGTTTGTTCCTTTTCTGTTTCCCTCCCTCCCGCTCCGCGATCCCCTCTCGGTCTAGGTCAGCTCCAAGCTCCGAGCCCTCACAAGTGTCCCATAAGAACGCCAGGCATTTGTCTCAGGCTCTGTGGACTCCACTTCCCCCCATCAGAAACTAAAAACAAGGGGGGTGGGGGGGGAGATGCAGACTTAGTTAACCAAGCTCCCCAGCCTCAGCCTCTCCGTTTCCAGGCGACTCTGAGAACCTTTTAGCCATTGCCGTTCATGTGGCACCAGCCGTGCCATATAGGTTTCTGTATTTATATATTAAAGAAAGAAAAAAACTTATAAAATGTAAAAAAAATGTTCAGAGCTTGGGAGAAGCTTTCTTCATTAGTCAAGGTGTTTTGATATGGTATTAAAATCATGTCTGATAAAAGCTGCATGGTGTGGTCTTATTTCGGGGGCGTCAGGAAATGGAGCAAAGCTTGTCTCCCTCCTCACCCACTTCAGGCAACTTGCTCCAGACTATACAGGTGTGAAGCGGGTTTCTGAGGGTCTCCGTGTCCTACACGTGGCACAGAGCCCAGCCTACTATGCCTGTGTGTATGTGTCGGGGGGAGGCAGGTTTGATGTTGCTGTTCTGGAAAGATCCGCAGGGGCAGAGGTCTTGCAGCCAGTGGAGGTTCTGACCTCCAGGTGCTGACTGGCACATGCCCCACTGGCCGCGCCCTGTGAGCCTGTTGTTCCACGAGACTTGTCTGCTGATTCACAGGCGAGCCTCCCTGGAGCCCAGAAGAGGCCTTGGGTTGGGACGAAGCCAGTGCTGAGCCCTTGAACCAGAACCAGCCACTCGTGGCTCATAGAAGTTGGCAAACTTGGCTGGGCGGGCAGTGGAGGGTAGGGAGCAGCAGTGCCAGGCAAAGGGCAGGCTGCCGGGGCCTCTGCAGCACCTCAGACCTACCTGCCTTTCGTGCTGCTGCCTCCCGGCTCAGCCCGCCCTCCAGCAGAGTGCCCACCAGACATGAGGAACACCTGGGCAGTGTCAGCACAGGTGCCCGAGGTCCTGGGGGAGGAAGGCCGAGCTGGGGCGTGAGGAGCTCGGGCCTTTGTGTCCGCTCCAGCTGGGATGGAGACCACCAGGGCCCCAGTCAGCACCCTGAGAGGCAGCTGACTAGCATGCCTGCCTTCATAATGTTGGGAGAACCTCAGATTCCTCAAGTGTAAAGTGGGGATACAACCCCACAGCTCGGAGGTCACAGGGAGGGTCGGGGAAGCTGCCCAGAGGCACCTGGCACCTGTACTGCTGGCTCGGAGGTGGCTTTGTCACCACAAAGGGCACTGTTCTATTCCCGGCACTCCCGCTTCTGCCTGGCAACTGTGTCTCCCCACTCTGGATTTAATTCCTTTGCTGGTGGGGTGGGGCTCAGCCCTGCCTGTCTCCTTGGCTGACCCTTAGGCCTGGAAGCCATGCTGGGTGCCCCAGCACCCCTTGGACCTGTCTTCAGTCATTGGGTGTCCCTGAGCTGGTGCTATAACCAGCTTCTTACACCTTCCACTCCCACCTGGCACTGCCACCCTCTGCCAGCTGCCTTGGCCTCCCCACCCAGACCCAGTTCGTTGGTTCTTGGGGAAAACAGGAAGCCTTGGTGCCTGGGCTTCCCAGGTGGAACTGGGCTTTGCCATCCCCCATACTGACTGGGATTGGGAACCGTTTTCCTCCTGCTCTGCCTTTTGGGAAATAGCTGCTGCAGGGGAAGGTGGGACACCACACCCAGGCCATCCTTCTAATAGCTGTTCAGTTAAGGGCTGGGTATTAAAGTTTTATTAACTTGGTGGTGTGTTTTAAGCGTTGGATTGCTAAACTCACAAAATCAGCTGTTGGAAACCATCCACTCCTCAGAAGGGTTTTCTAGTCAAATGAAGGGTTTATGCTCTGACCCGTAGGGGTGGTTCTACCCCGCCCTATAGGGTCACTGTGAGTCGGAAATGGCTCGTGGCAACGAGGGGCCCAGACATACAATGCTTAGCTGCTAACTGAAAGGTAAGTAGTTCAGAGCCCCAAGCTGCTCGGTGGTAGCAAGATGAGGCATTGTGCTTCCATAAAGGTTTTACCACTTTGGAACCCCGACGGGGCAGTGTGCCCTGTCCTGTAGGGTCTCTAAGTCAGAATGGCCTTGCGGGCGTACAGCAATGTAAGGCGCTCATGTACAGAGGGGGCTCCATCATGAAGTGTGTAACAACTCTAGATGCTTGGTCCCCAGAGTACACACACAAAGGAGGCAAACATTTATTGTGGCTTCTTCAGTGGTTGGTATTTCCACGAACAACGTACTATTATTCCCATGTTTCTGTATGTTGAAAATTTTTCTCAGTAAAAACTTTCGGGGTGATGGCCATTTGCTGAGCATTGGAAGGCACATAAAAGAGGATGTGGCCCCGAGGCAGTGCGGGGGCGGGCGGCCAAGAACATAGGAGCTGAGTGGGTAGGGGAGAGGAGACTGGAGTCTGCAGTAGCCCTTGGCACAGCCCCTGGCCTGCTTCATTGCCCATATTAGAGAAGCTGTCTTTGGCATGAGGGTCAGGAAGGCTGTGTGGGATACAGCCCTTTCCCAAGGTGCCAAAGGCCCAGAGGCCATGGGAGATGGGAAGGCACTGCAGGGGTTGGCGTCCAGGGCTCAGAGCTACAGGCCCTGCCAGGAAGGGCTAGTCCTGGGCGTCAGCGACCCAGGCTAGATGCTGCTGAGCTTTCGTGGCGACCAGCACCCTCTTGTGGGCTTTGGGGGAACAACCGCCCAGTTCCACCGGCAGAACTGCTTGCAGCATGGCCGCCAAGGGGAACAGGCCGACTGGCCAGGGCACAAAGGTTGGTAAGCTGCAGGTACTGCTCCCTGGAGAGGTGTGTTATGGGGAGGATCACGTCACTTCCATATCTAATGGTGAGGAGCTCGATGGCACCTGGGGTTAGGCATTTGGCTGCCCCTGGAGGGGCTGGGCAGGCTGGATGCCAGGTACGGAAGTAGTGCCCAGGGGCTGGCCTCCCAACAGCTGCCCTGTGTTCCAGGCAGTGTGGGTTCACCTGAAGGACTGCTGTCCTGGAGCAGCAGGTTCCTGTCTGTGGCAGGGCAGGGGCCCAGTTGGAGGGGCGTTGTCAGGCCTGGAGGAGGACCTAAGCCACCCTGTCCTCCCCAGCCAGGCAGGACGGGTAAGCGCAGAGAGGAGGCAGGGTCTCAGGAAGGACCCTGAGTCATTTACTAGACAAGAATCCCCACCCCAGGACAGTCAGGAGACCAGGGAGGAGCCAGGGACCCAGGTTCCCCACCCAGACCCGGGACCAAACAGAAGGCTGGCTGGCTGGCAGGGGCACCAGCTGGGCGCTCAAGGTGGCCTGAGGTGGTCTGGATGCAGGGATGGCGCATGCACAGCCTCTCACAACACCTTGCCTGGGTTCATGAGGCCCCGGGGGTCCAGCGTGGCCTTGAGCTGCCGCATGGTCTCCACACCCACGGCCCCCACCTCTTCCTGTAGCAGCTGCCGCTTGCCCAGCCCAATCCCATGTTCCCCAGTGCATGTCCCTTGGAGAGCCAGCGCCCGCCTGGAGGCCAGCAGACAAAGGTCCTCAGCATGGCCGCCTCCCTTCCCCCCACCGCTCAGCATGCCCCCCACCAGCTGCCCTCTGTTCCTACCTGCCCAGCTGCTGAGCAAAAGCCTCCACCCTGTGCAGCTCCTCGGGGTCTTCAGGGTCCACCAGCAGGATGCAGTGGAAGTTTCCGTCCCCCACGTGCCCTGCAATGGCTCCTGGGGGCCCGGAAGACAGAGCTGCTGCCTCCAGCCCCTCACCTACCCACCCACCAGGATCCCAGGGAACAGGCCACACCTGTGAGTCCCGAGGTCTTCAGGTCCTCCTTAGTCTGCACCAGGATCTCCGGCAGCCGGGAGATGGGCACACACACATCGGTGGCGTAGCCCTGGGTGGGGGGACAGGGCCAGGAGCTGAGAGTCAAGGTCGGGGTGGAGGGTGGCGGGCAGGCACAGGGCTCCAACTCAAAGCCTCTTTTCAGGAAACTTCCGGGTGGGCCTCAGAGCCTCAGCTCCCTCCAGGTGGGCGCGGCTACTTGCAGGCCCCATACTTTGGGGACCCCATGGGTCATCCCCAGGAGGCTCTCTAGATCCCCAACCATGGGGCTGATGCTAACACCTGCCCTGCCTTTCAGGAAGCCTTCCCTTTCTTCACAGTGCCCAATCACGCTGCCCTGGGCTTCCAGCTCACCCTGCCCCAGAGCCCCTGAACAACAAGTCTGCAGGGGTAGCCTGCAGCCAGGCTCGGGGTTGGGGGTGTCTCTGGGCCTCAGCCTGCTGCTCCACACAGGAGGGGCAGGCATGCTGGCCCCCAGCCCCCTCACCTTGGAACCAGGCCGAAGCGCCAGGATGGCGTACCAGGCGTTGTGCCGAGCCGTCCAGAGCCGGCTGCGCTCCTCGGCCTCCTTGGCCCAGGCAAAGTGGGAGCCCCCGTTGTGCTGGGTGACCTCCTCTGTAGATTGCCAGGG
>NW_022106189.1:36979257-36983454 GCF_000313985.2 Echinops telfairi
ACACGACGACTTCCTATCACCCCCTTCCTTCCCCTGCAGCTCCCCGCACCTGCCCGCTGCAGCTGCTCGGCCAGGGCCTGCTCGGAGCCGTGGAACTCCAGGAAGAGCGTGGGCGCCACCATGCAGCTCAGCTTGCTGTGTCTGTTGCAGGCATCCATCGTGACGTCATCCAGGAACTCTGGGAGCAGAGCAGACGGAGGCCCAGACGGCTGAGGCCTGGGCCCCAGAGCGGTTTCTGAGGGAGCCCTCCCGAAGGACACAGCCCGGCCTCACCGATTCGGGCCACGGGCACCGCGGCCTGCAGGATTTGCACAGTGCTGTCCACAGCAGCCTGGACGCTTGGGAAGGCACACGTGGCGGCCACCGTGACCTCGGGAGCAGGGTGCAGGCGCAGGGTGGCAGCCGTGATGAGGCCCAGGGTCCCCTCAGAGCCCACAAAGAGCCCTGTGAGGTTGTAGCCGGCCGCACTCTTCCTGGATCAAGGGCACACAGGCGGGTGAGCAGTGCCCGGTCCACACAGAGACCTGGGGCCCCGCAGCCTCGGGGCTCAGAGTCCCAGGGCCCATAGTGACAGGACTCTGAAGGGGCCCTGGGACCCAGGGCACCGTGCCCCGGGGCCCTGCTAAATGGAGAACGGAGCCTGCGGGCTGAGCTGGCCTCCCTGGTGGCCCTGGACTGCGTGGGTGCCCTTTCAAGGGTGTGCATGCATGTACATGAGCATGCATGTGTGTGTGTGTGTGTGTGCTAGAGACATGCTCTGTACACCACCGCCCACATCCACCATTACCGTGAGCACGTTCCCAGCACTGTCCAACTTTGCCCACCAGGTAGCATTTCAGACTCCCAGGCCCAGCAGGAGGTGCGTCTCACAGCAGGAGAGCCTATCTCTGGGGTGAGGGGCTCAGGGGAGCCCCCTCAGGCCTCCACACCACAAGGCCACAGCGGGCCGCTCACCGGAAGTGCCGGCCTGGGCCGGCAGTGTGCAGCAGCTGCCCACTGGGCAGCACCACCTCCAGGTTGAGGACGTTTTCCCGCATGGTGCCATAGCGCACAGCATTGGTGCCCGAGGCTCCGGTGGCCACCATGCCACACAAAGAAGCGTCTGCCCCTGGATCTGTAAAGCAAGTGTGGGCGGAAGGCAGCCTGGGTGGGCAGGGAGGATCCAGGCGCAGTCCTGCCAGCAGGGAGCCCCCAAGGTGAAGGGAGAATTCAGGGGTGGGGTGTTCCCGGCCTACCCACAGGGAACCAGAGACCAGTGTCCCTCAGGTGGGTGTTGAGAGCTTTGCGGGTCACGCCAGGCTCCACCACCACCGAGAAGTCTTCGGGGTTTAAGGCCAGGACCTGGTCCATGTGGGTCAGGTTAATGCAGACGCCTCCCTGGCAAGAGAAGCTGGCTGAGCGCTGGGCCCCGTGAGCGGCACCTCGCCCAGGGCTGTGGGGTGACAGGGCTGCTCCCTGGCCAAAGGTGAGGGGAGCCTCACCATACCTGTACAGCACAGACTCCGCCTTCCAGTCCTGTCCCTGTGCCAAAGGGGATAATGGGCACACCATGGCTATAGCACAGGGCCGTCAGCCGGCTGACCTGGTCCACATTCTGAGGCCAGACTACGGCGTCAGGGGGCTGGCACCTAGAATCAGACCAACAACTCTGGGGGCAGGCACCCTGGGCTCCCTGCTCTCCCACCTGAGGGCCTGGGGCTGCACACAGGGTGAGGGCCAAGTGCAGATGCAGAGGAGGGGCCAGGGTGACACAAAGCAGGTGGGGCGGGACCCCCATTTCACCCACCTGTGCAAGGACTCGTCTTTTCCGTGCTGCTCTCTGACGGCATGGGCCGTGGACACGTGGGAGGGCCCCACCACTGCCCTCAGGGCCGCCACAAAGTCCGGGCTGACAGCGCCCTGTGGGAGGAGCATATACATCGTCAGTGAGTTGTGGGGGCATGGCTGCCAGCATTCTCTGGGTATCAGTGGCCTCCCCCCACCATTGGCAGCTCAGCCAGGGGGTGCCCCACTTTAGGCAACCCCAGTCTCCTGGAGCATGCCCTTTCAAGGAAGCCCAAAACACCCACCGCCAGCCCCTGAATAAAAACAACAAATACCGCCCAAGAGTGTCAACAGGGGGTCCCTTAACAGCCCTGCCCAGCCCAGGCAAAGTGCTAGCCCGACTCAGCCCCAGGCACACAGGAGAGACTAAGGAATGGTGCCTCCGGAGGGAGAAGCTGGTTGTGGGTGCCCTGCCCCCCAACCCCTGCTCCACTCTAGGGAGTTCTTCCCATGTTCCGTTGCACACGCATCCTTTCAACACACCTACGGATATATTTGGGAGCCCAAGCGTCCGCACACCTTTCATCTGGCATCCTCCCTCCAGGCAGATGTGGGACTCCGGACCACCGGGCACCATGCCCACAATGATCGCGGACCGTGCCCAGTGGCCCTTTGGCCAAGGTCACAAGGAGCTAAGCAGGAACCAGACCCGGTCCCCACCCTGCAGGCTTACCTGCGTCCCCCGAGAGCAGTACCTCCTCCAGGGACTCAACCCCCAGGTCGCAGCCCGGAGCAGGAGGGCCATGGTGGAGCAGCAAGGGTTGTGGGCCGTGTGGCGGAGGGCTGCCACTCGCTCCCGCAGCGGCCCGCCCCTGGGCCGCGCTGGGGGTGGGGCCTGCTTAAGGTGGCCGGCCCTTAAGGTGGTGGCCCCGCTGAGCGGTCTGCTGGGCGCCAGGCAGGGTCTGTTCTAGAAAGGTGAGGTTTAACCGACATGTGGGGAAACTGAGGGACGGCGGCCCCCGCAACGTTTTCTTTGGGTGCTTAGAACAAACACAAACTCGCTGCCATCTTTTTGACGGTGCTGCCAGCTCAGAAAAATATTTGAAGTGGAGATTACTTTTACATCTTGCAACTGGACCGAATTCTTGGGATTTGATTCATTCGATGGTTGTGTTTGGTTTTTTTCCCCCTCCTCTAGATAGCTGATAGATATAGTCTCATTTCTTGCCTCACCCGCAAGGCCAGCAGTTCGAACCCATCAGGTGCTCAGTGGGACAAAGACGAGGTTCTCTGCTCCTGACGGAATGAGTCTCAAAAACCCAGAGGCAGTTCTATCGGGTCACTGGGCGGGAATCTACTCGAATGCAGTGAGTCTGAGTATTTTGAATCTTGGACGCCACCTTTCCTTTCTCCTTCTCAGCATTGGAATGCGAATGCAGATGCAGCGGGAGCAGGAAATTCCCAGGTGAATGAGAAGGAATACTTATTTGCAATAACACGACACTGCCTAACTCCCAGGATTAGGGTTACTTAGCGCTGGAGTTTATTTCCCCAGTCCAACTGAAATAAGAACAAGTTGAGAATATTGCTTCAATATACGGAAACATAACAAATCCTAGCAGTTTCCTTCTCCAAGCATTTGGAAAGATTCTCGACTTTCTGTCTTTTTTTCAATTTAAATATGTTCTTAACGCCTGTATTTGTTAATGCAAGACCTCGAAATACAGTGGCTGGTGTATTTGCTTTAGGATTCCCTTTCGTAGGCTTCAAGACAGTTCACTTAAGTTTGTTTATCGGTCCATGCCAGGTTTGTGTATTTGGGGAGCATTAACCCAAAAACGCAAACTCTGCAGCCCAAAGGATTCCGCGGCGTGGCGGCTCCAAGTGTTGAGGGACTGCTAATCACAACCTATTCTGGGGGAAGGGAATTGTCCCGGCGCAAAGACGACCGCGGACGGCTTCCTTCGAACAGCTGAGCGAAGGTGCAGACTTTCCCCAGAGTCCCTAATGACGCGGCCCCGGAGGCCTATGGGAAACGTAGTCCAAAAAAGTCGAGGGACCACCCCTTGGAGGACCCTGGGAACAGCAGCGGCGTGCGCACATGCGCAGTGCTGGCGCGCGCCGGAGGCTACCCTTCCCCCACCTCCAAGTGCGAGTGGGCGACAGGACCCCAGTCTCCGGGCGTCTTTGCCACCACGCGCCGTGACCCGACCTAGCCCGGAGCCGCGAGTGGCGGCTGTGGCCCTGCAGGTACGAGAGGTCTGCCTGGCAGCTCTGCAGAGCCTGGGGGCCGAGGGGATGGGGTGCAGGAAGGGCGCGTGCCCATGCGGGGTGGGAGCCCAAACTTCGGCGACTCGCGGTCGCCGGTGACCCTCGGGGCAGCGTCCGAGGCTGCGGGGCGCGCCGCCTCCAGCCGGACGGTAGGGCCCTCGG
>NW_022106189.1:36983759-36985972 GCF_000313985.2 Echinops telfairi
CCTCGCTGCCACTCCCGTGGTCCCTTCTCAGCCCGCAAGGCGGAGGGGTTTACCCAAGGTCATTGAGCAGTTTTCCCGTCACCTGCCTTCTGAGGTGCCCGGACCTCCTCATAGGAAGCAGGGCCCGAGGTCAATAGTATTGATGCCGCCACGGAGCGCCCCTCTCTTGCGAGACCCTTCACGCGCGCGCCAATCATTGGACTTTTGTTGTTGCTGTGGCCCATTTTCATGGTTCCACATTCCCCTTACCGTGAGTGGGGGGCTTCCCACAGCAAGACCTGTCGACCTGTAGCTTCCTCCTCCAAACCAAACCCTGCACTGTCCGGTCGATTCTGACTCACAGTGAGCCCTGTGCGGGGGCTCCTAAAACTCTATAGGAGCAGACAGCCTCGTCTTCCTCCCGAGGAGTGGCGGGTGGGTTTGAACTGCTGGCCTCGAGCTTAGCCTAACCCAGAGCACCTCGAAAACCCCATCGCAGTCTCTGCCGTTGAGTCGATTCCGACCTGCAGTGGGTGGCTTTTGGGCAGAGTCGAACTGCCCCTGTGGGTTTCTGAGACAGGAAGTCTGGCAGGAGTAGAAAGCCTCATCTTTCTCCCAAGGAATGGCTGGTGGTTTTGAACTGCTGACTTTATGGTTAGCGGCTCAGTCTGCTTTGTCTTACACTGCTCAGGCTTCTGTAGAAAAGTTCTATTCCTTCGCGTGAGTGGAGACTCAGCTGGATGGTACAAGTTTCTCCTCTCCCCTTAGCCTTGGCCTTCCCTGTACCTTTGCGTCAGAACTCTTCTTCCGGCACCTTTTGCCCCACCTCACGCAGTGCCCCGCTGCCGGCTGGTCTGTTCCTTCAGCTTGCCCGCCTGGGGGAAGTGAGCGAGGGAGTCACCAGTGAGCCTTGTCTAGCATTTGAGATGAGGCTTCTTTTCCTGGGGGCCAGGGCCGGAGCTTTCTCAGTCCCTGCTCCTCCCGGCCCAGGGACTGGTCTTTTGGTTGGTTGGTTTTTTTTTTTTTAAATCATTTTATCGAAGGCTCTTATCAGCTCTTACCACAATCCTCCATCCATTGTGTCAGGCACATTTGTACAACGTTGCCATCATCATTTTCACAACATTTTCTTTCTACTTGAGCCCTTGGCCCCCGGGTTTTCAGATTTTACTCCTCCATCATTTTGTGGTCATTGGCTTCATTCTTCATGGTGCCTTCCTCCCGAAAATCCCTCCTGCCTGGTTGGCTTCAGTCGGATGCCTGATGTGAGGATGCATGTCCGCTCTCCTGTGGTGCTGTCGGCTTTAGGTGCAGTTGATGGGCTCTGACCCACAACGACCCGCCCTGTGCCCGGTCCTGTGCCAGCCTCTGTTGCCCCTGTCTGCTTCAGGGCTCTCCTCTTTACTTGGCTTTTTACTTTCTTCTTATGACTTAGTGGTTTGGTTACCTCCTCTCTCTTTCTCTCTCCTTCTGGAAATGTGTCCGACCTTTGTTCTTTTACAGTGATTAGTAAAGCAGAGGGTCCCCGGACAGAGGAAGAAGACCCCTCGAGGGCATGGATGCGGCCACCAGGAGCTCAGAAGCAGCAGAGGTGGTGAGGGTGGTGCAGGACTGGGCAGCTTTTTGCTGTTCCAAGAAGGGGCTCAGGGGCACCCAACAACAGCAGTCACTAATATGCCCCCAGTAACCAGACACCATCTGGTCAGTTCCACTCTTGGCAACCTTGAGCTGCCGATGGCCTGTGCTCCATTGGGTTTAACGTCGCTCTGATGTTCTGAGGTCGCGAGCCTGGCTTTTCTTCTGAGGTACCTGTGGATGGGTTCGAACCCCCACTCTTCTGGTTACTAGCCGAGTGCTTGTCCGTCGTTTGCACCCCAGTGACCTCCCCACTGGTAAGAGCCAGCAGTTCGTTGTAGCCTCCTCCCTCCCGGCGTTGGGTCTGCTTCCGGTTCTGTGCGTCATTCGACTTCACATTTCAGCCTTCAAATCTGTGTTGTTTTCACATTGTAGTTAACACCGGTGTTGCACTGATGTGCTTTCCCTGCCCGGCGGCCACACTCAGAAAAGCGGTCCTTGTTAAACCCTTCCTGGCCTGCTTGCTCAGAGGCTCGAGCCCAGAGGTGTCTGTGGTAGCATGGTCCTTTCTGCCCCCTCCAAGGAGGCCAAGAGCTTCCCCTGAGGCCTGTGACCAGGTGGCGTCCAGGAGCTCCTCACTGTCCCCGGTGGCTCAGTGA
>NW_022106189.1:36986928-36994961 GCF_000313985.2 Echinops telfairi
CGCTTGACCAATGTTACAATCTGGTCACCGTAGTCTTGGATACCCACAGGGGCAGTTAGTTCTCTCCTGTCCTATCATGAGTTGGCATCCACTCGATGGCAGTAAGTTGGCCTTGGTCCTGACCAGTCCTGCATTGTATTGTGGCCAGGGGGTGGGCTCCCTAGTGAAGTTCTGGAATGCTGAGGCAGAGCGGATCTTTACTTATTGCCTTATTTATCTCTCCGTTCCAGCTCTGCCTTCACCCCAAAGTGGTAGAAAATGAATGGATTCCAGGTGAGTTGTCGGCTTCTCTCCCCGGTGGGTTTTCCGTGCGCTGGAAGATGTAGATTGAAACAGAGAAGCACAAATAGAAAAACCAGTCGCAAGCCATCCAGCCTTGTCCGTTGTGTGTTTCCTGTGTGTTACGAGCGCCAGATCCTTGCTTTCCTCTGGCTGGGCCTGCAGACAGTGCGTGGGCCTTCCTGCTGCCAGCGCCGCCTCTGTGTCTTCTCCTCTCCGTCCCCCGTCCTTCCTGTCTGCGTCGGTATTTCTTACTGGCCTGTGTTCCGCTTCACTAATCATCCCTTCAACTGTGTCTTATCCAAATGTTAAAGAAAGCAAGCAAGAAAGAAATCCCATTTTTGTGGCTTGGGTGTGGTGAGGCTTTCCGTTGTGCCCAGTACTTGGGATGAAAGTTGGCACTCCCTCATCTGCCCTTAGGTACCCCAAGCTTTTCATGAGCTCTTGATACTGTCCTGTCTGTTGCCACTAAACCAGTGCCTAACTTTGCAGCACTCCTTGGGGATTACACTCTAACCTTCTGAGCGCGCCATGTGCACGCTCCTCAGCGTCTGGTTACAGCGTCTGTTGCCATGTGGATACAAGGCTGTGTTCATGTTAGAAGTATGAAGAAGCTGAGTAAATTTGTCACTCTTTCTGAAAGTGAGTTTCGGAGACACGACAAGGCCTAATACACAGGGTGTGTAGCTGCTCTTGTGTAAATTGGGGGTGGGGGGGAGATTCCGTTTCCCTCGGGCCCAGGGTGAGAGAATGGCAATGTACCATTTCAGGGCCCGGTGACGTTCACGGATGTGACTGTGGACTTTACTCAAGAGGAATGGGAGCACCTGGACCCCGCGCAGCGGATCCTGTACATGGATGTGATGCTGGAGAACTACAGCAACTTACTCTCAGTGGGTAAGGTGGCCCTCACGTGGCCTGGTGTTCTCGTCACCTCCTCTCAGGGCTGCTGAAGGACTGAGAACCCTGGTGGTGCCCCGGTTGAAGTGCTTGGCTGTGGTTCGAACACCAGCTCCTTCCGTAAAGTGGGCACCCTGGTGCAGGTCAGCGTCTGTTGCGGTGACTCGGAATCCACTCCGCAGCGGCAGTTGGGTTTGGGGTTCTGAATTTTTGAGGGTTTGGGCCCTGAGTGTGGGGGTTCAAATCGGGAGGTGGTATAGCCCCTGAAGTCCAGTTTGCTTGTTTTCAGGGTCTCTGAACCCCGAGCAGTTAAGAGTTACGTGTCTCTCGTGGGTTCCCTGAGAACATCCCACCAGGCGCAGTGTGAGAGCTGGTGCAGGAGGAGAACCGTGCAGAGCAGCCATAGACCCCTAGTCCAGAGCATCCCTGAGGGGAGCGGGAGGGTTGGGAGGAGAAGCCAGTGGAAGGACTATCCCAGGGCTGGGGGTGGGCGGGGACTGCGAGCTGTCTCTAGGAGCCTCTAGGGGTGCCTGGGGACACTGCGTGCCTTGCGCTCCGACTGCTGCAGGCGGGGAGCACAGCACCTCTGATAGAAGCTGAACGTCACAGTGTGGGGTGAAGGAGAGGGACCCCCACAAATCATCACAGGTCCGGTAGGCGCAATGTACAGCGATAATAAGTGAAGATTATAGTAAAGTCATAGAGAGCATGAGAGGTCGAGGAGAGAGTTAGATTAATGGAGTCAGACACAACTCATGGTAGCATTGCTCACCTCAGCCCCGCTTGGTGGTCCACGTGGGGGGAGCCCAGCCACAAGAGCAGGAGGGAGTCTTTGGCCGAGAGCCGGGGAGAGCTCACAGGACCGAGTGCCGGGGAGAGCCTTTTCTTTATTGCTAACCAAGCAAAAAATCCTTTTTTTAAAAAAAATAATCATTTTATTAGGGGCGCATACAACTCATCACAATCTATACATACGTCATCTGTGTCCAGCACTTTAGTACATATGTTGACTTCATCCTTCTTACGACACCCACTTTCCACTTGAGCCCCTGGTGTCAGCTCATTTTTCCCCCTCCCTCCCCACTCCCCCCAACCCCCTGATAATTTACAATTTTTTATTATTTTATCATATCTTACCCCATCCCACATCTCCCTCGCCCACTTCTCCACTGCCCGTCCCCCAGGGAGGAGGCCACATGTAGACCCTGTCCTCTGTTCCCCCTTTCTCCCTCTCCTTCCCTCCACCCTCCCGCAAAAAATCTTATTAGGGGGACATGATTACAGGTAACCACACGTCACAGGAAGTGGCAGTACGATGGGCATACACATTGTAGGAAGGGGATCTATGATAAGCATAACAGGAAGGGGATGAGCTAGGCGTGTGCCCATAGGAATGGGAAGGTCTAGGGGTCTACATGTGACAAGATGGGCGGACCCTAGATTCATGATGGCGCTTGGGCGGGTTTGACCTTTGGTGTCTCCTACAAGGAAACAGACTACTACTATCCTTATCAGAAGGGAGTTATCTACTTGTGGGATAAACAGTGGCGTCTGCTTGGGCTAGATGGCTGATAGCTCTTAGGGAGAATGACCCCTAATCTACTCCTGATGACCTCCAAGTGTATAGTCATTCTCAAGCAGCTAAGTCTGGCATATATTTGGGGGAGACAGCTTGAGAAAAATCCTTCTGTTTCCCATAACGGAGCGTGTGGTCCTGTTGTACAAGCAGCTGGCCTTTGGATCTGCACAGCGTCCATTCTGGAATGTGCTCCTTCTTGGGTCTCGCCAGCCAGTTACGAAAGAGCCCCTCTGCAGAGGCCAGGGGTGGGCTTGCCTGCCCACCTGCAAGGAAGTCACACTGGTAGTCTCGGAAGCACTGTGCTGCCGCTCTGGCCCCGGGACGTGAGGCCAAGGGGTGGTTGCTGACTCAGGTCTCGGCCCTCGGCATCTTTGTCTCCTTGCTCCCCAGGTCGGTCCTTCCCTGCTCGCTGTGGGGTGTCCTGGAGGACGCGGCCCTCTTCCCTCCCTCCAGCCACCAGCTTCTGGGTCACCTGCACCCTTTGCTGCCCTTTGTCTCCACCTCACCTGCTCCACCCACTTAAAAAAAAAATTTTTTTTTTTAAACTGTGATTTGGGTGAAAGTTTGCAGAGCAAATTGGTTTTCCATTCGTCGAGAGGCGTGGCATTTCGCTTCATGGCTTCAGTGGCAGCTCAGCCGCCCCTTTTCCGTTCGTCCTGTGTTGACCATTTCCCCCTGCCTGGCTCCTGAGCTTTCTCCCAGGACGAAGCGTCCTCCACATCTCCCGTGGTCGGCGGTTCGAAGGCAGGTGCGCCTCGTTGAGCCGTTGTTGACCTGTGGAGCAGAAAGCTCAGCCGTTGGGCTGAGGGAAGGGCGGCCCTCGGTTCCTCCAGCCTCTCTCTGGCCCATGGATACCACAGGGCTTGTTTTATTATTACGAAAATTGGCCCCAAGGATTTTGCAAAGCAAAAGAACCAGCCCCACAGTAGAGCTCATGTGGGGATCCCCGCCCCTCTTTCCAGAGTGAGAAACGGCCCCTGTCCCTATGTTCTCTCCTAGAAGTGTGGAAGGCAGACGACCAGATGGCGGGGGACCTCAGGAACCCCGACAGGCAGGACAGGCCGTTTCTCATCCTCAAGAACCGAGCCCCGGCGGAGGAGAGAGGTAATCTCTCTGAGAAAGCGTTCAATCTGAGCACGGACTTTGTTGCTTTGAGACAAGCATCTCACAAACACGACCTCTATGAAACAACGCTGCGGTGCAAAGCCGACTTGCTGAGTCGCCACGGGTGCAGCGCCAGGAAGCCAGCCGAGGAGCACGGCCGCGGCGTCGGGTTTGGGGGAGCCCTCCTGTGCCTGAAGGAGGAGCAGACCTCCCCGGGGCCGGAGTACCCTGCCTTCAGCAAGAGTGGGAGAGCCCTGGGCCACACGGAAGCCATTTTCAAGCATCCAAAAATCAAAAACTTGGCTCAGCCCTTCGTTTGCAACTACTGCGACAAGGCCTTCTCCTTCAAGTCGCTGCTCGTCAGTCACAAGCGGATCCACACGGGCGAGAAGCCCTACGAGTGCAGCGTGTGCCAGAAGACCTTCTCGCACAAGGCCAACCTCATCAAGCACCAGCGCATCCACACCGGCGAGAAGCCCTTCGAGTGCCCCGAGTGCGGCAAGACCTTCAGCCAGCGGTCCACGCTCATCGTGCACCAGCGCGCCCACCTGGAGAAGAAGCCCTACGAGTGCCGGGACTGCGGCAAGACCTTCGCCCAGAAGTTCGAGCTCACCACCCACCAGAGGATCCACACGGGCGAGCGGCCCTACGCGTGCGGCGAGTGCGGCAAGACCTTCTTCAAGAAGTCCAACCTCATCATCCACCGGAAGATCCACACGGGCGAGAAGCGCTACGCGTGCGCCGAGTGCGGCAAGTCCTTCATCCAGAACTCCCAGCTCATCATCCACATGCGCACGCACACGGGCGAGAAGCCCTACGCGTGCGCCGAGTGCGGCAAGACCTTCAGCCAGCGGTCCACGCTCAGGCTGCACGTGCGCATCCACACCGGGGAGAAGCCCTACGCGTGCGCCCAGTGCGGCAAGGCCTTCAGCCGCAAGTCACGGCTCAGCGTCCACCAGAGAGTCCACACGGGGGACAAGCCCTGAGGCGGCACCTGGGTGGGGCCAGAGGACCCTCCCGACGTCGGGTGGGCTGCTGAAGGAACACTGGAGCACACAGCATCGCCGACCAGCATTGTCCCGTGGTGAGCCGTGACACCCAGCTGAAGAGGCCAGAGCAGAGGATGTCCAGCTGTAAATAGACCACTCGGCTGCCCTGCGGTGAGCTCTTTAACGGCCAGGCTGGGTGGAATGTCCCAAGCAACAATGTGAAGGGCACAGGGTGCGCCGGGGACACAACGGCACTGTGGTGGCGGTTTGTGAGACGATGTCCCCGTGCGCACGTGTATTGAGCGCAGTCAAGGGGGATTTGAGACTCTTGTCCCGCGTGACAATTAGGACACATCAGAGAAGGCACCTCATAAGTGCACACAGCACGTGTTCTTCAGTGCACCGACACCCTGGGTGCATTCAGGATGAAATGCGGATGGGGCCGGCGGGAGCATGGAGGGGGCCTCTCTTTCTCCCGCTACTTGGTCATCCTGCTGCCTCTTCTGCCGACAAAAGGCCAGGTTGATGTCACTTGCTTTGGGGTTCGCAGAGGATGTACGAGGAGAGCTGATCAAAGTGTTCGTGTCTGAGGCCAGTCACAGGGATCAGAGTGCCGTTACCCAGTACACACCACGGACACCCTCCCCTGCACCCTCCCCCCTGCGATCTCTGGGTGGGGTATCTGCATATAAATGCATGAGTGCTACTAAACAGTCGCCCCAGAAACCCCCCCATTGTTAAACCTGTGTGCTGCCTTGTTTCTCTTGTCTTGCAGAGGTGTTAGCTACCTTTCAGCAACCCCGAGATTAATTTATTTTGCGTTAACTGTCGAGAGAGGTCTGACTTGTTGCTTTTTGAGGTCCTCACTTTCTAAATGAGACGGGTCCTTGTTCTGTTGTTTACAGGAGGCATCTCTATCCCTGGAGGCCCATTGTTTATCAGCCACCAGCGGGTCCCTCTGGAGCCAGCTTGAGTGTAATGCCGTATAACCCGGGCTGTTCCCACTGGCCTCTCCAGTGTTGGATGATCAGTGTATTTTTTAAAATCCCTCCCGCGTGCAGCTCAAAGACACACACGCCATCTTTCCCTATCAGTCAGATCGTACAGTCGACCTGACAGCGGCAGCCCTGGTTGTCCTTTCTGAACCAGTTCGTTTTGATGGGCTCCAACCACACAGGGAGTCTCCAGCTCCGAGTGAGAATGAGCTGACCCCGTGTTCTTCACGCCCAGTTTGCAGGGAAAGCAGAGAGGTGCAGACAGCTCCTAGTCTTCCTGACTGTAGTGCAGGAGAAGCCCGGCCTCTTTCGGGGCTTAAGAGGCTGCAGATGCTGCCGCAGACGGTGACTGAAGGAGCCTTTGTTTAGAGGGGTCGGTTCAGTCGAGTCAAAGCCAGGGCAAATGTACACGGAGGGTAAGTCGGAGTCCTCCCGACCTTTGTAACCAAGCACTGTCTGGGTAGGAGTGCCGGTGACTTCCGTGCACACCAGAGCCCAGAAGCCCAGGAAGCAGGAGCGGTTAGTTTGGCCCTCTGCCTCCAGAAGTGTCCCTCGTGAGCACCTCCTGGCAAAGCAGGCATCTGTCTTCATGTTGGCGACATCCTTGCAGCCTGGCCTCCGGCCCTAAGAAGGGAGTAAAGTGCTAGCACGGAAATTGAACTTTGTCGCGGTACGGCGACAGTCACTGCCATCAGTTCTCATAGTGGCCCTGTAGGGCAGAGTAGAACTGCCCCTGTGGGTTTCTAAGACTAGCTCCTTATGGGAGTCAAAAGCCTCATCTTCCTCCCAAGGAGCAGCCAGTGGCTTCGAACTGATGACCTTGTAGTTGGCAGCCCAACTTGGAACCTGCTTTGCCACCGGGACTCCACAGGTTGCCCACCCTGACGGAGGGACACCAGAACTGCCGTGCCGGTGGAGGAAGGGGAGGGGTGCAAAGGCTCAGGAAGGGACCACTCCTGCTGGCCTGGACGTGATGGCCCTAACGGGAGGCTTAGAACCACAGTCAGGAACGCTGGGGAGTGGGCCCTTGAGTAGCTGAGGAATTCCAGCCCTGGGTGGCTGGTAGGGGGGCTGCCACAGCCCTGGGCAATCCTGCAGAGGCCAGGTGCGTGCAGTTATCTGAACATAACCCCGTGCTGAGTCTTGAAGGCGGGCCCCACATTCCTGGGCCAACACAGGTGGACTGCTAACCAGAGTGCTTCCCTGGTGTGCCCATGAAGGAAAAAGGCCGATGCTAGGTCAAGATCATGGCCCTTTGCCAAGCTTCCAGGTCTGAGCCAGCGTTGCATCTGGAGCCCCTGGGCTGAAGGAGAGGCAGTGTTTTCCAGGCCTTACCTATAGGGACCAATGGCTACTTGATACATGACCCGTTCACTGGGGGAGGTGAACACCCAAACATTTCAAGGATTGTCAGTGGTTTTTAAGTACCGATTACATGTTGAAATGATATTTTGGATATATTGAATCAAATAAAATATATTGTTAAATTTAATCCATCTGTTTTTACTTTTTAAGGCTACTGAGTAATTTGAAATCGTGCGTTTGACTCATACACTATGGCTTTTGAATACCAGCGGGTTAAAAAACAAATAAAAACGGAGCTCACTGCTGGCAAGTAGTAGATTCCGACTGGATGGCAGTAGAAATGTCCAGGAGGATTTGGCTGCCACCTTTCTCCTGAGGAGCAGTCTCTGCTGGTTGGTTAGCACTTCGCACAGCCCTGAACCACCGCACCATGCCATTGCAATGTTCAGACTGGCCACCAGGTGGCAAGCGTATCCTGCCTGCATCGGTCCCTCTGCTGGCCAAGCTTGTCTGGTGGTTGGCAGTAGACCATTAGGATTTTGTACTGGTTTCTCTGCATGTATATGAATAACACCTCAGTCATTTGACAGCAGATGGGTCCTAGTGTAATAATAGGATATTTATCCCTTCCTGAGTTTAGGAGCAGTTAACCTTTAAAGGCCTTTTTATCGTTTTTAATGAGTCGAACTTCTCATCACTATTTCCTTTCACACGTTCCATTTTCTACATCAAATTCACCTGTTTTTGTTCAGTTCGTGCCCTTAGTTACGGAAACAAGCCTCTGCCACCTGAATCGCAGCCTGTGTGAGCAACCTTCAGAACCCTCAGCTTCCGGGAGGCAAAAAGGTGAGGAGAGGGCTGCCGGGAATGCTGAAGGGCCTG
>NW_022106189.1:36995456-37013620 GCF_000313985.2 Echinops telfairi
GGGGGAGGAAGGGTGTGTTACCATCTGTGGAAGGGGGTGCTGGGCCTTCGTGTGCCCAGATGTGGGGTCCGGGAAGGTATGGTGGGGTGCAGATGTGCATCGCTCCCTCGGGGACGAGGCCTGGGGGCAGGGGGCGCACCACCAACCCCCTCCAGCCTGGGCACTGTCTGAAAAGTGGGCTGAAGCCCACCTCTGGGGAGCGTGCATAACCGGGAGCCCTCGGTTAGCTGAAAGCCTTCGGGGGGCGGAATGGGGGGTGGGGCGGTACCATGCAGGAGGAGACGCCGCTGGCGCCTGCGCAGACCATCACGTCGGTGATCTTGCTGCCCCAGTACTTCTTGCAGTCAGCGTTGGACAGCAGGGGCAGGGCCGCCTGCTGCAGCTTCTCCGGGGTTTTGATGGCTGGAGGCCAAGGGGTCTGGGTCAGGGTCTGTCGGAGGATGCACAGGGCCCCTGGAGACACCTGCCCTCCCCCTACACACTTCATCGGGCTCCCCTGGATGCCCGCTCACCGTTGTACTTGGTCCTGCCCCAGCCAGTGGTGGCGCAGAGGGAGCCGGCAGGGAAGTCATCCTGGGCGCTGGGCAGGCAGACAGCGGACACGGTCTGGGAGAAGCGGGCGGGTGTGGCCAGCTTCAGCAGAGTGATGTCGTTGCCGACGGTGAACATGTTGAACTTGGGGTTCTTGAAAACCTGGGCGGCGCAGGCAGAGTTAAGTCAGGGGTCTGCGGGTTCCCGGAAAGATTTCATTCTGGGGGGCAGGCCCTTTCACTGGACAGACCCTCCCAGGAGCCGCACAGGAAGGAGGCTTCTGAGCAGTCTTCCCCGGAGGGATGTACCTGGGCGATCTTCAGCACCTGGATGTCCTCGGCGTCAGAGCCCTGGTCAAACTCGCCAGCCACGACCACGTGGGAGGTCCTAGGCAAATACATGGGGAAGGGGCGTTGAAGGCCATGAATGCACTCTGTTCCCCACCCCCAACGAACCTGAGCCCAGCCAGGTCTCACCTGACCCCGCAGTGGGCGGCAGTGACCACCCAGTCCTCGCTGATCAGGGAGCCTCCGCAGAAGTGGAAGCCGGTGTTGTCCTAGGGAGGGAAGGGGGTGGTCAGCGACTTCTCCCTAGGCAGTGTGCCCCCAGCCTGGGCCATACCGTAACAGGGGGCCCGCAACCCATACGCACCTGTAGGGACACCTGCCAGGGCCAGGAGCCGGGCACAGCATCCTCTCCATTGACAATCCTGGACAGGCCACTCAGCACAGGTTCGATGGAGGGAATACCGCAGCCTGTGGGGCAGCGGGAGAGGGCTGAGTCCAGGAGCCAAGGGGTCCCCAAACCCCCAGCCTCAGGTCAGCTGTCCCCACCAGAGCCCATTAGGTGGCTCCCTCTTCTAGCCCCAAGGATTCCACCCCCTCCCCCAGACACAGGCAGCTAAGCCCAAACAGCCCTCTGGGGTGGCAGCTGGGTCAGCCTGCTTGGAGAAGCCAGGGTGCCCAGCTCAGCTCCCAGGCCACCCTGCTGTCCCGGCGGAGCTGAGGCCCAGAGCGACTGCCCCCCATCCTCAGTGACCTGAGGCCAGCTTCACAGGTCGGATCTCTCCCCCCTAGACTGGCAGGTCCCAGGGGACTCTAGAAACAACGCTGACACTGGCTGAAGGGGACGAGCACTCAGCTGTGCTCGCTTGCGTGGCAGTCTGTTTCCGTCACAGCCACCACGCAGGGAACTAGTCCCTGGGCAGTGTTTCTGTCTCCACGATTCAGTGAGGGGCCTTCCGGCTCCACACCACAGGGGGTAGGGAAGACACTGGGGGCATCTGTGAAGGAGAAGCAAGCCTGGGTGGCCCCTCGGCCTCGGCGCACTGCGCCCAGGGAGCTGAGTAGGTGCACTCCTCACTGCCCAGTGGCCGGGCACCTGCTCCTGGCCTCGCACACCCACACGGACTCTTTTTAAGGACCCAATATCAAGTAGAACTTGTGTGGGTGCGCAGGCTGTGACCAGCTGGACTCCTGGGGCCAGGGAAGGCGCATTACAACCGGAGCAGATGGCTGTAGCCTTTACGTATAGGATTTAAAAACCCCCAATGCCTGTGTTGCTTATGGGTAAAGTGGAATGAAGGTATTTTAAAAACCTGCAGAGAAACAGGGCTGCTAGTGCGTTCTGGCTGTTAAAGATACAAGTGGAGCCAATCTGATGAGTGAGCAGCCGGCTGGCCGGCCAACCTGCGGGCTGTGTCAGGAAGGCCCCCAAACGCTCAAGCCAGCGACCGGCATGGCACACCTCCCCAAAGGGAAGCAGTTGCAGCCGTCGGACTCGAGGTAAGCTAACCAGTGCCTGACCAGTATGGCCAGACGAGGTTGTTCCAGTCTTCGAACAGTCCTTGGTGGGAGAAAGAAAGGTTCCCTGGCCCTGCTAGCTGTGAGTGGATCATCTGGGACAAGGAAGCAAAGCCAGGCCATGTATCCCCTGCCTCTGTATGCACCTCAGCCCCCCGAACTCCATGGTGCACTCAAAGACCAGAGGAGCCAGGCTTCTCTCCTCTGCCCCCCAGCATAGGGCAGCGGGAGGGCCCCAGAGGCCTCCTCCCCAGTGCAGCCTCAACCCGCCCTCCAAGGCCGGCCTCCAGCTACGCTGGGACCTGGACTTGGGTCTGCAGGGACTCTCACCGAAGGCGGCCCCCACGAGGGCAAAGCAGCAGAGGAACCAGAAGCTAGCCATGGTGCTGTGGTCAGGAGGGAGATGTGGGGCTCTCTGCTGAGGGCCCCTTCTTATCCCCTGGGGGGGTGCCCAAGCCCCGCCCAGCCCCAGGGCCTGAGACCCACCCCCACATGGTCATTCAGGGACCTTGGGCGATAAGCAGGGCCCTCAAACCGGTCTGGCACTCAGCCGGGGCCATCCAGCTCCTGGGAAAAGGGGCAGCTGTGGGCCTCGCAGGGACTGCTCAGTGGTCATGCTCGTGCCACAGGACAAGCCGGTGTGTCTCCGTGCCTTGGGGGCCACTCAGCTCCTACCAGCAGGGAAATGACCCTGTAACCTCAGGAACTGCCCACACCCAGGGGCCTTGGCAGGGAGTCCTGTGTATCCCACAGCAGCCACTGCCGCCTCGGGGCTGATTCACCACGTAGACGGATCACGATGTAAAGCTCCTTCCCCGTAAGGTGGGGCTTTGATTCTGCACCATGAGAGGACACACTGAGGAAGCAAAGCTCCCTACCAGACTGGGGCAGAACCCTGAGAAATGGGTGGGTAGAAGGAGTGAGAAAAGGGGGAGGTGTTGGAAACTGACCAGTGATGCTGGGGACCAGCTGACGGACCCCACGTCCTGCCAGGAGCCTGGCACTGTTCAAGGCACCCAGGCCTGGTGTGAGCTAGACGAAACCCACCCACCCTCTGCCCAGAGCCAAGTCCAGCGCAGAGCAACCTTCCAGGGCACTAGGCCCAGTCCACAGGGGTTCTGAGCCTGTACGCCGCTGTGGGAGCAGACAGCCTTGCCGTTCTCCTGTGCAGCCCAATGCCTGACCCAGTGCACAACTAGGTCTCTTCTGAAAGACAGGCAGTGGACCAGCTGCCTGGGATAGTGTAAACTCAGCATGGTGGTGATGCTGTCGATGGAAGGCCAGGGCCACTCGGTAGCGTTTTGCATATTTGCCACTGTGTTTATACCTGAGGAAGTCCTTTGGCTCTCAGGCCAGCCTACTCAAAGTAGGCTGTGAGGTGAGGTTCCTTAGGGGCCGAGTGGGAGGGTTGCTACCATCATTCCCCTCCAGACCACACTGGGTTCTCAGGGAGGAGTGCCTGCGGTGGCGAACTGTGAAGGTGGAGGGGGCTAACTTCTCTGCCCTTCAGCAGTCCTGTGAGGATGAGGTGCCCGAGACCCTGACCGAACTATGGGTCTGAGCTGTGGAGCACAGGTGGCTTACCTCCAAGTCTGGTGCGTGAGAAGCACAAATCCCTACTGTGTAGTCACGTCCGTCATGTCTCTGGCAAGAAAGCCATCTTCAATGACAAAATACCATGACCATGGTGCCGGCTGTCTGCCAGGTGTCCCACAGGCCCTCCCCCCTTCCCCTGGCTGCCCTGGGATGGACCCTCAGGCAGGGATGCTCTGGGCTCACCCAAGGGAGAGACTACTGGGAGACGAGGCCGAGAGCGAGTAGGAGCACATAGGAGTCAGTGCTTGCTTCCCTGGGTCCCATGGCCGACTCCCTGCCCGCCCCTTCAGCACTTGGTGAGTGGGGCAGTCTCCCACTGTGCTATCCTGGGTGCCCCGAGGCCCTGCAACAGCATTGTAAAAAATCCAATGACCACTTGGGCCATCTGTGTGGCCAGGACTGGTAATACAGTGGCCACCAAAGCATGGTGAATCCTCCACCTCACATCTGAGAGCCAGAGCCGAGTCAGAATTTGGGGGGGGGGGGGCTACGGGACATGGAGCCCAGGGAAAGCCTGTGTGTTGTCAACTTGAGCTATGCGGCACCTGGGCTGCGGCCGTGCCGAGTCCTGTCTGAGGGGCGCAGAGCTCAGCCTGGGGCCGAGGGAAGGGGTCCCGCAGGGCAGTGGAGGTTCAGGGTTTGGAGGATGGTGGTTAACTGATGCCGGGGGACCAGGGAGAAGAGGCAGGGGAGGTGGTCTTCAGCTTGTTGAAGGGAGCATTCGGGCACCATTCGTAAATGCTCGAAGACTTAGGTGAGGACAGTAATTACTGAATGATCACTACCTGCACCTGAACAACAGGTCTGGGTTTACTAATTGTGTCCGTGTGAGAAAGGGCACAGGGCACAGTGTTGCCAGCGAGAGATTAGTGGACTGTTCTGGCAGCTTTATGAAGCTTTGAAATGTTCAAAACGATCTTGAGAGTGTATCCCTCCACCTAATTCACACACAATAGAAAATTCATAAAAACAATGGGAAAAGGTGAAAGACCAAAATAAACTAGCTTGAGGGTCAAAAGAGAAACTAAAAAGTCAATTTCATGTGGCAGGCATCCTCCCTTCTGGGGCGGCTGTGGCCAAGGAGCCAGGGTAGGTTCCCTGACACCAACTATTCCAAGGTGACTTCAAAGCGGACTGTCACATGTGAGGCAAGAGGTCGCCCAGGGCGACAATGGCTCTGCCAGTGTGGCCCTTGGGCACCTGACCCAGCAGAGGTGGGGAAAGAACAGGGCAGGGGTCCAATCCTTGTTGGGCTATTAAATCAGGCAGGTTCCAGGCCTCCCACCTGCATCTAAAACTGACACCTGGGCTTTTCCTCTCAGAGGGAGTTTGGGGAAGGGGTGCTCTTCAAGGTCCTGTGGTTGGGGGGAAGCAGGAATAGCCATGCTGGGCGCAGGACTGTGAGATTCAGCACGGGGCGGGGTGGGGGGGACAGCACCTGGCACCAGGGCTCACCGTTCCTCAGCTCCAGCTGTGCTTATTCCCAAAGCCTTGGCCACCTGGGGAGAGTACAAGTCAGGCTGGCAGGGCCAGCTGGTGGCTCCCATGGCCATGGGGCAGCCCAGGGCTGCTGGGACACGGCTCCCTCCCCGCAAAGCATGAAGGCCACCCCACTCCCACGCCCTGGTTGGGGCAGCGTCCGTTCTCCATGCTGTCACCCAGGCCTGCTGCCTAACATGACCTCCAGCTGGCTCTCACGGAAGGCAGGATGTCTCCTGGGTGGCACGCTGACACGGGGGTCATAGCCCAGCGACCACTGAAGTATCCCAAAGGCAGGGGAGAATTGTGGCCGCCAGACCCCCAAGCCCACATCCATGGCTGTCCTGACCAGACTACCTGATCGGCTGGCTCCCAGCCCCTGGGGACTGGGCTGGGCTCAGAGGCCTTTTTGCCAGGCTGGCCTGCAGCCCCAACCTCTGCCTCTTGGCTGTGGGTCAAGGGTCACCCAGTCCAGTCCTGCCTTCGATTTTGGCATTGGCAACCTGGCCCAGGGGCAGCTGTGGCTTCTCCCAGGCTGGGCTCCTGCACACCCTTCCTGTGGGCGTTCTGCAGCGAGCCTCCCCCTCTCCCTCCCCCCCCCCCCCCCCCCCCCAGGGCTTCAGATACAGCCCGGCCTGAGTATATAACAGGGCAAGCCGGCCCTGGTGTCTCACAGCTCCCGAGGCAGCACCATGGCATTCCTCTGGCTTCTCTCCTGCTTCGGCCTCCTGGCCTCTGCCTTTGGTGAGGGCCTGGTGGCCAGAGGCTGGGTGGGTCTCCCCCAGGGCAGGCCAGCAGCATGGGGTGTGAGACTGGGCCCTGGGCTCAGCACTCTGCTCAGAGCATCCCAGAATAGGTGCAAACGGCCCTGGGGAAGTGTACCGAAGCTGGGCACCCTGTGCCGGGCATGGGAGTCCAGTCTTGGGGGGCAGACACGCTCTGTGCTGAGGCTATGAATTGGCTGGTGGACTCACGTCTGCTCACCAAGGGCTCATGGTGCCTGGGCAGAGCCAGCGCTGTACCTGCCAACTCTGAACCCTGATGGTGTGAGTTCTGCAACTCACAAACCCTGTTTTGTCGATGAACCAGACTCAGGGAGGTCTTGCTAGAGGTAGAGACAGGCCTGGACTCGAATGCAGAGAGCCCAGCCTCAGCCCTTGCCCACCTCGCCCAGCCATCCCCAGGGTCCGGCTGCACTCCAGCCTGGCCGGGACTGACCAGCTGCCTCGGAGATTCTAGACAGGAGGCAGGCAGGGCAGGCTTCTGAGGCGGTGGGGTAAGAGCCGGGTCCCAGGGACTGGGGAGGTGGGACCATCAGGGTGGGGAATTAGTGCCAACCTTGGCCTGACCTTTCACCCTAGGCTGTGGGGTTCCCACCATCCAACCCGTGCTCAGCGGCCTTGCCCGAATTGTCAATGGGGAAGATGCTGTCCCTGGCTCCTGGCCATGGCAGGTGTCCCTGCAGGTGAGAGACCAGGGTGGCTGGGGGGCTTTCAGCCAGGCCACCATGGACACTGACCCAACCTCCTCCTCCCCCAGGACAGCACCGGCTTCCACTTCTGCGGGGGCTCCCTGATCAGCGAGGACTGGGTGGTCACTGCAGCCCACTGCGGGGTCAGGTGAGGCTGGCTCTACAGGCAACGCATGTGGGAGGGAGGACCCTCAGCCTGAGTACAATTCTTTGACTTGAGACTCAGTTTCTCTATCTGGAAAATTAGAAAGCACCACTCCTCCCCATTTCCCAGGGTGGTGGGGCAGGACAACCACACAGGCTTAGATAGCAGGCATCAACCTGTGTGCACACACTCGGAGGCTCACCTGATGGGCACACCTGAACATTTGCGCTCCCACACGTACCCAAGGCATCCCTGAAGTGCCCCCATATCATGGCAAGAACCCCCTACTTTCTATGGCCCTCTCTAGAACCTCCCACCGGGTCGTGGCTGGAGAGTTTGACCAGGGTTCAGATGCCGAGGACATCCAGGTGCTGAAGATTGCCCAGGTACGATGATCAAGGAGTCCAGGTGTGAGGCAGGCAGGAGAGGGATCAAGGTGGGGTGTGGTCCAGGCCAAAAACTTCCCTCCCCAGGCCCTTCCAGATCACCTGAAAGCCCGCTGGACAAGACAAGCCCAGCAGAAAGGGCACAGGGGCAGGCTTTCCACAGATGCAAGGCTTCCCTGGCTCCTCTGGGCTCTGGGGACACGGGAGCTGCAGGCTGCTGTCCACAGAGGCAACTGCGGTGATAGAAAGCCAGGGACCAAAGCTCCCTCCATACCTCCCACTGCACCTGTCCCCCCCTCTGCCGCAGGTCTTCAAGAACCCCAAATTCAACATGTTCACCATCAACAACGACATCACTCTGCTGAAGCTGGCCACACCCGCCCGCTTCTCCCAGACCGTATCTGCTGTCTGCCTGCCCAGCGCCCAGGATGACTTCCCCGCCGGCTCCCTCTGCGCCACCACTGGCTGGGGCCTGACCAAGCACACCAGTAAGTGAAGGCCGTGGCTGTGGGGGCAAGTGGGAGGTATGGGCCACCAGGCAGGGTGGGGCCACAGGTACTGATCACCCCTGTCCTCACAGACGCCAACACCCCTGAGAGGCTGCAGCAGGCGGCCCTGCCCCTCCTGTCCAATGCCGACTGCAAGAAGTACTGGGGCAGCAAGATCACGGACCTCATGGTCTGCGCCGGTGCCAGTGGCGTCTCCTCCTGCATGGTACAGCTGGGACTCTGCCCAGAGGGGTGGGTTCAGGGGAGCTTGAGCCAGAGTCTCAGGCAGGGAGAGGGGATACAGGAACTGCAGGTGTGCTCTCCAGGGGCACCTGCCCACACAGTTGGGGAAGCAGGATTCTTGGGGGACCCAGGGCCTCAGAGGAAGGTCAGTCTAGGATAGATCTCACCATTTGGTTGGTCCTCTTGAGAACTCCTCTTGGGAGTTGTGCAGTGTGCAGCCTGTGGCCCGAACATGGAGGCTGAGTCTCAGCTCTACCTAACTCTGGTTAGTCCAGTCAGAAAGGAGACTGTGAAGGACCCTGGGTGCTAAAAACGGTTAGTCCCCAAAGCTGCGATCTGAAAGTTGGTGCTCAGAGTTCAACCAGAGGTGTCCTGCAAGAGAGGGCTGGCCAGCTACTTCCCCAAAACCCATACTGAAAACACGGCAGAGCACAGTTCCACTTGGACACACCTGGGTTCACCAAAGTTGGACCCTTTTCATTACTGTGGACCCTGGCACAAGGCCTGAGCCAGACTTGGCTGAGTGAAACCTCAGTAGGAGCTGCGAAGTTACCATCAGAGGCTAGTGAGTGTCGGGCCCTGCAGCCAGCACCTCTGAGTGGCCATGACAAACCTTCTCTCCTTCCCTGCAGGGTGACTCCGGCGGCCCCCTGGTCTGCAAGAAAGACGGTGCCTGGACCCTGGTGGGCATTGTGTCCTGGGGCAGTAGCACCTGTTCCACCTCCAGCCCCGGCGTGTATGCTCGTGTCACCAAGCTGATGCCCTGGGTGCAGGAGATCCTGGCCGCCAACTGAGCCTGCAGCCCCTCCTCCCATCCTAAGCCCCCAGTAAATGTATGGAAACATGCCTGTGGCGTCTGGTTTGTCTGTGTCCCATGTCCGCCGTTGAGGCATCTTGGCTCCTGGACGGTGGACCTTCTCTGGGTTTGGTGGAGGCTCTCAGGGGTCCCTCCCCCTCCCCTAGCGCCAGGTCCAGCTCCCCAGAGTGGGGCCAGGCCATGGGAGAGCAGAGGTGCAGAGATGACCTGGGCAGGGGCCCCCTCACCCCTGTCTCTGAACCTCTTGAGCATTTGCCTGTGGCCCAGGCCATGCTGGAACCAGGGGCCCTGTCAGCTAAGGACTCTTGTTGTGGCAGAGATGGGGCGCCTGGGAGTACGGCGGGGTCCATCTGGCAGGTGCATGCAATCCGCTGGCCATGCACCAGGGTCTTTTTAGAACCACCTCCAAGGTCTCCCCTCTGGTTCAGGAGTTTGGGTGGGCTCGGCAGGCCCCAGCTGACTCCAATGCCCTTGAGGAGGAGGTCCCAGTGCTCAGACAGGTGGACCTCAGCAGGGGCACCAGCTTACTAGGGTGGTCAGACCCTCCATTTCCCCTTCATCCTCACAGCCACCTCCCTCACACACACACCCCTTGGCCCTTGACTGGTCCTGCCCACATCTGTGACCCACAGAAACCCCTAAACCTCAACGAGACATGCCTGGGTTCCTCCTTGTCCCCCCAATCCTCAGACACCCACCCGAGAGGTTACCCCAGCTCTTCCATCCTCTAGGTCTGCTGCCAAGTACTGTGGATATCTCACCTGCCCCTCCACCCCTGGGAACCGGGTAACCCCAGTCTGTGTCCTGGGAACCCACAAAACCTTCCAATCAGCTCCAAGGTGTGAGAATGTCAGGGACCCCAGGCCCAGGGGCTGAGGCAGGGACTGGCACCACCCCATGGTTCCTAGCTCAACCTGGCTTCCGGGTGCTCTGGGTCCCTGAGGGTGACTGCTGAGCAAGTGGGTGGGGGCTGAAGGCTTGGAAGGGGGCAGACTCAGGAACCATCCATGCTCCGCCTCCAGCCCTGCCCTCTTGGGGCACCATCAGCCAACCAGGCACTCTGGCCCCGCCCCTGTGCTGCGGGGTCCTCTCTTCCACTGATCTGAGTGCCCTGTCCAGAATTGTCAATGGGGTGCAGCTGTCCCAGCTCCTGGCCCTGGCAGGTATCCCTGCAGGTGAGGGGTAGGAAGAGAGACGGCAGATGAGCTTCCTCTGCAGGGCGCAGGCGGAATGACACACTTCCCTACTCCCAACCGCAGCCGGAAACCCACCAGCCCGGCCTACACACTCTGGCTTAGTACGCGCGGGGCCTCATCGCCCAGGTGCGAAATGGAGGCGCAGAGTGAGAAGGGGTGTACCAAGATCACCCTGAGATGACTCAGCCTCTCTCTCCCACCACCTCTGAGGTGCAGCAGGTGGGGAGCCGGGCTCAGAGGGGCGGCGGCGGGGCCCGAAGCTGCGGGAGTCCACTTGCCACTGCCCCTGCCCTCTGGCCTCGCGGCTCCGAGCGCCTCTGCCCCAAACTGTCTTCGCTTTCCTTCCAGTGACATGCCTTTAAGACACAAGGCCTCGGTTTTGATCGTTTAAAAAGAGAAGTGCGCGCCTTCTAGCGACGTGTGGAAAAGTAGAGACATTCCATCTCGCCACGGTCCCATGCGCTTTGGTCCCACGTTCCCGCCGCGCCCGCCCCGACCCCGTCGCCTGCCGGCTCCCTCCCTCGGCGTCCCGACGGCCTAGCGGGGCTGTACCTCTCGGGGGCGGCGGGGCCTAGTTCCAGCCGCGCCTCAATCATCCCACCGCTGCAAAATCCACTCCTGGAAACCCGGCACGCACGCCTGAAACCCACGGTGGGTGACAGGGGACAGAGGTTGCGCGTGAGCCTGCCCTAAGTGACCTGTGGGACGCGGGTGCCCGCGCGGGGACTCTCGTCAACGCGGCGTCTCCGCCCGCACAGCAGGCCCCCGGAAGCGAGCCCGCGCACCGGAAGTGCACGCCCTGCCCCGGAAGAGAAGGCGTAAGTCCCACCCCCCCGTGCCACGGCCGCCTCCGCATTGCCCCCGTTTTGCTGGCCACTGTCCGGTGCGGGCCTGAGGAATCGAAAGCATCGCGGGAGCGCAGGCCCTCGGCCCCTCACGGAGCTGGGATGGTCGGCCGACGGGTCCTAACCCCACTCTCCCCCTCCAGCCACCGGATCCTCCCGACTGACGACGGGGTCCGCACTGCCCACCCCTTCCCCGCAGTTAGGCTTCCCAGGGCGCCCACTAGCCAGGTGTGGACGCGGGTGCGTGGGCGCTGCACCTGCGCACCAGCCCATGGAGCCTGCGAGTCCACATCTGTCATTTCTCTGTAACCCCGCTCCTAGACGCCGCCAGGTCAGAGCGCACAAGGGCCCCAGCACCCCCTCCCACACCTGACAAGTCCTCCCCCTGCAGGCGATTCAGCACCTGGACCTCAACTAGAAACAAAGGCTCCTTCACAGTCACCGTCTGCAGCAGCATCTGCAGCCTCTTAAGCCCCGAAAGAGGCCGGGCTTCTCCTGCACTACAGTCAGGAAGACTAGGAGCTGTCTGCACCTCTCTGCCTTCCCTGCAAACTGGGCGTGAAGAACACGGGGTCAGCTCACTCTCACTCGGAGCTGGAGACTCCCTGTGTGGTTGGAGCCCATCAAAACGAACTGGTTCACAGAAAGGACAACCAGGGCTGCCGCTGTCAGGTGGACTGTATGATCTGACTGATAGGGAAAGATGGCATGTGTGTCTTTGAGCTGCACGCGGGAGGGATTTTTAAAAATACACTGATCATCCAACACTGTGGAGAGGCCAGTGTCGGGGGCAGCGGGGAGGGAAGGACAGGGACCTCCTAGGTGTTTATTTTCCTTGTCACCAAATGTGTGACCTGGGTACAAGAGTTTCCAGAAACCAAATGAGCCCACCTGCCCTTGCCCTCCTCCACGAACCCGAGAGGAACTGCCTGGTCCTTCACATTGTCCTCGTGGTGGGGGCCTGGCCCGGGGCTGATGTCACAAGGCATAGAGGAGCTAACTTCGCTGGAGTCCCCTCTGGGGAGCTGAGGCCAAGAGCCTGCTCCAGTTCTCTGTGGAGAGGAAGCCAGCCCAGGGCAGGACTGAGTGCAGCTGCTCCTGCTCAGCTCTCCCACCCCTCCCTTCCCCACGCTTTGTCCAGACCAAGAGGGCCAGGATGAGGGCAGAGGGACTTAGCCCCCAGGCAAGGCCTGAAACCTGTACCTCACTGGGCCTGCTCTGCACATGGGCAGACCCTGTATATACGTATACCTCTGCTTGCCTGCAGGAGGCCCCGGGGGACCTCCTCCCCCCACCCAGACATGAAGGCTGTCCCATGCAGCTTGATCAACAACACCTTGGAAATACCACAAGCAAAGGCAGCCCTCACCACCCATCCCCGTCACCCGCCATCCCCGTCACCACCCATCCCCGTCACCCGCCATCCCCGTCACCCGCCATCTCCACTCCACGTTGCCCTTCTCGCCCATGGGCCCTGCCTCTGCCTCATGCATCACGGGAGTAATAGTTTTGAAACTTTATTTAAATGTAGACTATTAGTCAAATGATTTGGAAAATCAATAATGAAAAATAGTTCTTTAAGGTTTTCCTCTGGTGCAGACAGGGCACACACCACATGTTCTTTCCCTGTCGGGGGTTTGGCAGGACACAGGGACTCAGGTCACCCCAGGGGTCACACACGAGGACCTGCCACATCCCTGACCTGGCCCTGTGTTGGCAGCCACCCCACCCTCGACTTCTGGCCCGCCCCAGGCAACAGTGCTATGGGCATACACACCCCACCCTCCTACCCCCGGACTTGGCTCCTGGAGACCAGCTCTGTGTGACTTCTCCATCCCACATCCTGCCCTGTCATAAGCATGTACCCATCCCTGGGCAGTCTGGGGCAGCCCGTCCCCAGCCTGTGGCCTGGCAATTCTCAGGATGGTGCCAGGGACAGCTCAGACCATTGCTGCCTCCCCACTGCCACCACCCTCTGGTCATCTGCCCTCAGGCAGCTGCCAGCTGGCCAAGGACCCGCCGGAACTGCTGGGTGCTGTGGCCCAGCTCCTTTACCCTGTCCACCATGTCCTGGGCAGCAGCAGGGGATGGGTACTGCAGGGCGGCAGCCTTGGTGGTGGCAACGATGCCACGCAGGAGGTCGCACAGCAGGTTGCTGTAGTGAGTCACCTGGCTGCGCACATCAGCTGCCTTGGCCTGCCGAGACAGGGTGTCCCCGATGAACACCAGCTTGTGGGCACTGAGGATGACGAACTTGCTGTGTGCCACGAAGATCTTGGGAGGCTGGTTGGTGGACACAGCGGTGAAGAAAGCATCCACCGCATTGGTCAGCGTGGTCAGGTTGGCCTCGCACTGCTCCAGGTAGAAGAGCAGCAGCTGCCGGTCCGAGGGTCCCAAGCCGCCCGCCCGCCCTGGCACCAGAGGCTGGGTGGGGGTCCAGTTGGCCAGGTCGTGATCGATGGGCCGTGACACCTCCTGCTCCAGTCGCTCAAACTGCTTCAGCTGGGGCAACAAGGAAAAGCGGGAGTGATCTTAGCAAAGCACAAGCAAGCGCAGGGCAAGCTGGTCCGTCACCTTCCTCCGGCAAGGGGCTGTGGTGGGACAGGCAGTCCCTGCGCCTGCCACTGGCGGAACCACCACCAGCTGTCCTTAGCCGCGAGAGGCCAGGTCCTTAAGACAAAGCAACTCTCCTGCCAGCCCTAGCTGTAGGGACCCATTTAACGCATGTGACATTCTCAAAATGGGGTGAAGGAAAAAAAAAAGCTCAAAACTTAAACACTGTGGGAGAGAAATTAGACTGTTAACCAAAAGGTTCACGGTTCAAATCCACCAGGCGTGCTGAGGAAGAAAGATGAGGCTGTCTGCTCCACTGAAGAGTTTCAGCCACCCGACTCCCTAAATGGGGGACTCCCTAAATGGGGAGTTCCCTGTGTCAGAATCCCCTAGGTGGCAGAGGTTTGGATTCGATTTTCAGGAGTCCACCAGGACTGCCAGTGACTGTTGCACCAATTCAGGCTCATGACGACCCCACGCATGGCAGAGCACAACTGCGCTCCAAAAGGTTCCCAGTGGTGGAGTGTTTGGCCATAGACTGCCAGGCCTTTCTTCTGCAGCACCTCTGGGTGGGCTTGACCCTCCAACCTTTCAGGTAGCAGACCAGTGCAGGAGCCATATGTCCCACCCAGGAAAGAGACACTAGTTTCCTGATTTCAATATTGGGATACAAGTACCTAAAGAGTAAGTCATTGGGATATTGGGAGGTTGGGCAGGGTGTAAACAGGACAATATTTACAATTTCTTGTAAATCTGTAAAATTTCCAAAATGCAAAGTTCAAAACAAAACAAAAAGCCTTATTTTAAAAGTAACCTAGAATACAAACATGGTAAAAAGGACTAAAAAAAAAAAAGGGCCAGAAACTGCCCGTCACCTCATGCAGCACAGAAATAGCTTCTGTTTTCGGTTATTAAAGTTGTGGTACGCTATCTCTCACAGCTCAGTACCAAAGAATTTACAGATGAAATGATACAATGTCTTAATTTGCTCCAAAATAACCGATAAGGTTTGCTTGGTTTGGCCGACACAGGATATGTTGTGCTGAAACTTGCCGGAACTGGGTGACAGGTCACTAAGGGCTCACTTTAGAATTTACAAATGTCTGGAAGCTCCCACCAGAAGATTTTCAAACAAAGGGAAAAGTACGGCACGTGGTATTTAGAAAAATATTCAGAAAATTAAAACACTGACACACACAAAAACATGAGGGCTGTTCTGGAAGGTTTTCATAATAGAGCCCCAGCGGGTGGGGCTCCTCTACCACCTGTGACCACGCCGCCTCTTTCACCTGATTCCCTCCCTGAGCAGCTCTGAAAGCACCTGTGGGACAGAAAAATCCCCACCCCACCCCAGCTGCTGTCGCTGGGGGCAGGCAGGCTGCGACCACCCAGGGGTGCGTGTAGCAGCGTCCTGCCAAGCCCAGACTGGGGGTGGGTTCATTCCGTCTAATCCAAGTGCAAGCTTTCAGTCCTTACCCACCCAAACCGTGGCCCCCCCACAACCCCTCCAATGAACCCCCGCAAGCCTCAGACTTTCCTGCTTGGGCAGCTACCTGCCTGCCCATGAGGCTTGGGACCCACTCTGGGGTCCTCTACTTTCTGGTTACATCACCTCCAGAATCAAAGTGCCCCCCACCCCCACCCCCAGAGGAGCTCTGTTGGGATGGCAGGTCCGGCTCTGGGCGGCTCAGGGATGAGGCTGCGCTCCTGTCATGTTACACAGGCTCGGAAACCCAATGGGCGGGTCTACCGAGTTGATTCTGATTCACAGGGACCCTGCAGACCAGGGAGGAACTGCCCTGTGGATGTCTAAGACTCACGCTTCATGGAAGTAGCAAGTCTGGCGGGTGGCTTCAAACTGCTGACTATGGGGTTAGCAGCCCGGTGTGTAACCCACAATGGCACCAGGGCTCCTGGAGTGGACATATTAAGTGGCCTTTAAAGACAATTCACGAAGCAGGCTTAATGCCATGGAAAACAGTCCAAGACACAAGCCAAGGCCTGCGCCCCGCCCCAGCATCGTCCCGACCCGAGGAGCCCCAAGAACAGCGGGGAGCCCCGAGAACAGCGGGGAGCCGGCCCTCTGCAGGCTCTGGTCCGCTCCTAGGACGCACCTGATAAGAGTGTCAAAGAGACTGTGATAAGACTTGTACGAGCCCCCAATGAAATGATTTTTTTTTAAAAGGTGTAAAATAACCAGACTGGATGTGGGCGGAGGCTGGGGAGGAGAGCCAGGGCTCCCACAGAGCCGTCAGGGCCTCACCTGCTGCAGCTCCAGCTGGCCCTTCCCCTGCCGCATGATGCTGTCTTTCTCCAGCAGCTCCTTCTGCGTCTTCTCAAACTCTTCCTTCCCCTGCGGGGAGACAAGCACAGGCTGAGACATAACCTCTCCTTCAGGACAAGCCAGCCTTGGGGCACAGCGATGGGGATCAGCCACCAGGTGGCACTGTGTGCACACATGTCCGTCACCTACAATTCCACACTCCCAGCGAGCTCCTCAATTCGTGGTGACCCTACAGGATGAGGTGGGATCCGGAGCTACAACTGCTCATGGGAGCAGAGTCTTGTCTTTCTCCTGTGGAGCTGCTGGTGGTGTCGAGCTTCTGACCTTGAGGTTAGCAGCCCAATACAACCCATTATGCCACCAGGGCGAAACAACAGTGATACCAGAGACAACTGCTGGCTACCCGCCCAGGCAAGTGAGCGTCCCTAAGCTGCTAGTGCAGCCTAGAAGTGGCCAGGCATAGGACGGTGCCCACTCTGCATGGCCACAGCCAGCCCTACCCACCCAGAGTCAAATCCAAACCTCTGCCCTCAAGCTAAAGTAGGCCCAGAAGCTTCATACACTCAGCCTGGACACGACCCCTGGACTTCTGCCTGAGAGACTGGCACCCATGTCCCAGGGGTCACCCACCTTCCCACCACCTGCGCCAGAAATGATCTCTTTACCACTCATCTCCCCCAAGGGCACTGGGCCACCACTGGACACCGAACTCAGGAGGTGCGTACTCGGCAGACACTGTGACTCCCAGGGGGAGGGGCAGCCAGCAGGTCACAGGGAGAGGAGAATATGGGATGGGCTTGTCAGCCCCATTCAGTGTCTGCCCCCCACGGTCCTATGGGTACATGGTGGGGAGGACACCCAGGGTCCCCAAGAGGGAGGGGTGGGAGCATCTTCCTAAGGGGCCAGGTGGGCACCCACCTGCAGGTGGACATAGTCATAGTCCTCCATCCAACCCCCCTCGCTGTTCTCGTACTGCCCATCTGGCGAGTCCTGGGAGGTAAACTTGGGGGGTGAGGGCAGAGGCCGTGACTGGATGCTGCAAGCCTTGTCAGCAGAGTTGGGGTGCAAGGTGCCACCCCCCTCGGGCCCTGTGGCAGGGGCCTTGGTCCTTCTGAAGATCAGTGAGGCATTGCCGTGCAAAAAGGAGGCCAGCTGCTTGGTGTCCTCGGGCACAGCCCGGGAGCAGGCCACTAGACGGTCCAGGTCCTCAGGTGTGGCCCCTGGGCCTCCTCGGCCAGTGTCGAGGGCCTGGCCATGGGCCACCAGTGTCTGGTGTACATCCTCCATCTTCTGCAGCTGCCGGCTGAGCTTGGCATGCAGGGTGCGGTCGGAAGTAGGGGCAGCGTTGCTGACCGCACTGCGGGCAAACTCCAGCAGCTCGTGCACAGCCCCCTGGACAGCAGCCACAGCGGCCCGCAGGTCCTGCCCCTGGAGCTCCTGAGGCTCCGGGGCACCACGCCAGCCCCCACCCCCCAGCAGGTCCAGGAGGTGGGCCACAGTGGCACTGACGGCCTGCTGCAGTCGGGACAGAGCCTCCATGGCCAGCTCCAGCTCCAGCGGCTCCCGGCCTGGTGCCACCACCTCCAGGGAGGACACCGACTGGCTGCTGCGTGTGCTGCCCGTGCTTGAGGCCGACAGGCGCTTGCTGTCAGCAGGGGCCTCACGCTCGGCTGGGGGGGGCACTGCGTACACGCCATCATCAGACACGGGGCCATTGGCCACCTCCGGTGGCAGCATCCGCTCCCGGGGCACATCGTAGAGGGTGTTGGGGCCCAGCCGCCGCAGGCCAGGGGGCACATCGTAGAGGTCAGGAGCAGGTGGGGGAACATCGTACACATCCTCAGTCGTCGGCAAGTCCGGAGGGGGTGCAGCCAAGATTAGCGGGTGGCGGGCCGGGTCGAAGGGCTTGGCCTTGGCAAAGGCAGGGGGCACGTCGTACGTCTCCTCGCGAAGCAGCACACCATCGGGCACATCCTTGCTGACTGATGGTGGAACGTCGTACACCTAGGGGGTTAAGCAGTGTCACTCAGTCACACTATAGTATGATGACCAGATTTTAACATTGGTAAAGCGAGACAAAAGCAGGACACCACTGATAAAAACGCATATCCTGGAGAAATAGCCAGATGGCAGCTGAAAACCATATACCCTACCTTGTCATGCATTCTTTCCAAAAATCGGGACTTTTTAAAAACGCTGCGGGATGTGGGAAAAATTGTTAAACACTGGGACTGCCCCGCTAAAAGCGGGACGTCTGGTCACCTTACACTATAGTCACCGTCACCACGTCATCACTCTCAGTCACAACACCACCATCGTCATCACTAT
>NW_022106189.1:37013907-37027536 GCF_000313985.2 Echinops telfairi
TCAGTCACACCATCACCATCGTCATCCCTCTCAGTCACAACATCACCATCGTCATCACTATTAGTCATACCTATCACCATCGGCATCACTCTCAGTCACAACATCACCATCATCATCACTATTAGTCACAACACCACCATCGTCATCACTATTAGTCATACCTATCACCATCGGCATCACTCTCAGTCACACCAGCATCACCGTTGTCATTACCACCATCACAAACACCATCTAATCACGATCATCCTCATTAACGCCCTCACTATCGCCACTGCCACCATCACAATCACCACCAGCACTATCACTACCATCGCCAACACCATCTGATCATGACCATCCGCATCGGCACCCTCACTATCATCATTACCACCACCACGGCACCACATTTCGGCACCAGTATGACCCTGTCACTGCATCATCGTCCCCATCTCAGCACCCCCACCAGCATTACTATCCCTGTTATCACTGCCATCTCGTCCCTGTCATTCCCATCACCGCCTTTACTGCCTCGACCACCTCAGCAGCCTCACCACCACCAAATCCCTAGCATCTCATCTCCACACTCCCTCACTACCCACCACCACCGATCGTCACGGCCGTCACCTCCATCAATACCAACACCGCCACCATCACACTACCACCGCCATAACCATCCACACTATTGCCACGGCCACCGACCCCACCAGCACGTCCCTCCCACCACTACCATCTCCCCATCAGATCCCCTCCCGCAGTACCAGCACCACTCTCGCCGTCGCCATCTGCCACATTACCACCGTGGCTGTGTACCACTAGCACCACCGGTAAGTTCGTGGGATTTTAACTCTGGCAGGTACTCGGGCTGAGCTACTTGTGTGTGTTACATCACATCCAGGGTGACCATCCCCCCCCCACCCCACCTGCCTAGGACAATCCTGGGCTGTGGCGTGGTCCCTCCTTGGCTGCCGGTTGTGCCTCCTTCTACTTTACACTGTCCTGGCTTGTGTGGTAAATACTAGTCACCTTCCTGGTCTATCCTGTGAGAGTGTCTCAGCAACGTTCATCTTGACCACGAGACACCGAGCTTCAGAAGCTCTCCTATCTGTCCCAGCACAAGGAAGAGGCAGAGCTGGCGTATCTGGGGTCAGGTCTCTGGGCGGCCACCCCTGTGCACACACCCGGTCACACACAGAAACACACACGCATGGACTGGGAGGAGGAGGGGCACCTGGTGGCCAGCTACTCACCAAGTGATGACTGGGGGGCAGCAGGCCCTTCTCCACACTGGGGGGCACATCATACACGTCTAGTGATGGGTCCCGGCTATTGGGGCCCTTGACAGCCATGGGGGGCGTGTCATATACCTGGAGGCAGAAAGGGTACAGTGGTAGCCGTGCCAGGACTGCAGGGCTGAGTTGAGAAGAGTGAAAGTCCACAGCATGCCCCCAGGACCCGACTGAAGAAACTCGTCTACCTGCCTGAGCAGAGCCCAACAGCCAGCCCTTGGACAAGGTCAGACAAGGGGCAGTCCGACACCCACCACGACCACCTACCTCCTGGCCATACTGGTTGGAAGGGAGCCCCCGCACTGGGGGCACATCATAGATGTCCTGGGGCCCTGGGGCCAGCAGGTGGCGGGGGACGTCATACTCGTCCTGCTCCGGCTGGGGGGGCTCATACACATAGCCCTGTCCCACGCGGGTGGGCACCACCACCTGGGGGGAGAGACAAGGCGACCATCACCACCCGCAGCAGAATGGCCCCCAGGGAGACTCCTTGCTCCTGGATGCCACCCCTTCCTTCTAAGAGGAGGGGCACAGAGGAGGGCCAGGCCTGCAGGCGAGGGGCCTTGGCAGTTCCGACCCTGGATGGCCCGCTGACAAGGAAGCAAACGCCTGATCGCAGGGCCCAGCAGCGGCCGGCGCCTTGCTCTGGGGACAGATCCCTCCCCAGTCTCCGCACCCAGAGCCACCCTGGGGCAGGCTGCCCAGTGGCCACCACGCCGGAAAGACTGCTGCTCTACCTGCACTCCCACCTGGGCCTGGGGTCCGGGGTGGTGGGCTTCTGCTGGGGGGCACTGGCACTGTGCAGCAGCTGCAAGCATGCTTGAGGGAGCCTGCTCCAGGGTGCTCACGGCCCCCAGAGTTCAGAAAGCTGTACCCCAGGCCGTGTCGGTCCTCACAGCAGCGGACAATCTGGGAGGGGTGTGGTGTGCTGGGCAGCCCCTCCCTTTGGACAGCCCTGCCCAGAGGCCTCGCCTCCCCCACCCGGTTCTCCTGAGAGAAAGGCCTTTTGTTCCCTAATCAAAGGGGATGGGACGGCTCGGGCCCTCCGCACACATCCCTCCGTGTGCCCGCTGACTGCAGCCAGCTCTGCACGCTGAGAGGGAGCAGCTGCCTGTGCCCACAGGGCACCGAGGAACAAAGTGTCAACCCTCTACCCTCTGCCCCCACCCCGCAGCACGGGCACCACCATTTCTAAGCTTGGTGGACCCTGCTGCTGGCACTAGCCTGCCCCCTCCTGCAGCCCAGCACAGGGGCCCGAGCAGGGAAGCCAGGCAGGCAGGGGCTCCTTTATGTGGGGGGGCCCAGACAGCCTGGGCCTTCCTGCTCACTGTTCCCCCCGCAGTGTCTGCAAGGCCAGACTCATCCCCCTCCTAGAGCCCCAGACTTGAGTCTCCTCCAGAGCTATTTTTAGACGCTAGAACCTGCCAGCAGCAGGCGGGGGCAGGCGGGACGTGGCAGGTTGGTGGGGGCCTTGAAGGACCAAGGCCTCCAGACCCTCTGGTCATCCTGGGGGCAGGTGGGGCCTGGCCCTAGGAAGGGGGTACCTGCCCTCCCTCCCCCTGACTGTGCCTGTGAGTGGCCTGATGGGACAGGGCACTGAAGTCCAGGCCTCGCCAGACAGCCGACAGCCAGTGCCAGCCAGCAGCCATGCCGGCCAGCAGATGTCCTTTTATTATAGAAAGTATGCCAGCCACCAACGGGCAGACATTCGCCAGGTCAACGACTCCCTGGGGAGCTGGCAGAACCGTGTGGCCAGCATGCTGCACTGCACCCGAGGCCCGACAGCAGCAGGCTCCCCTCATCCCACAGCAGACCTGTTGGGGAAGGCCTCTCCCCTCACCCCCCAACACCGACACCAGGCCCAAGACACAAGCCCTGAGGCACTCACACCCCAGTAGGGCCAGGGCCGGCCTCCCAGCCAGGCTCCAGTGGACAGCAGAACCCAGCGAGGGGTGGTGGTAGGGAGGGGCTTCTTGGCCTTGCCAGAACACAGCTGAATTCTATCTGGGGGGCCACAACCCACCTGGAGGCCACCTGGCTGCTGACCCCTGCCTTCTGACCCTGAGGTCCAGTGTCACACCCTCCACCCGGGCCCCGGAAACCCCTAGCAGAGGGGACGACAGGTGCTCAGACGCACAGAAGTGTGAGGGATTCTGACCTGGCCATCTCAGACTCCTGGCCCGTCACGGCCACTGCTCTGTGACAGGCCTGAGGGGACAGGGATGGGCTGTGCTCCCCTCCACTTCAGGCTCCCTGGGCAGGCAGGGTGGTATGCAGGAGCTGCAGAGCCCAGCGCACACTGTGCCACCCCTGCTCCCTGGCACTGCTGTGACCCGTGACCCAGAAGCACCATGAGGGAGCTCACACAACAAACCCCTTCCCGTCTGGGGGCCCCACCTGCACACAGAGGGCCTCCATCCCAGCCTTGGTGTCCCCGAGCCCTCTCCCTCAGTCCCTCGGGCCACTTAGCTCCCACTTGTGTCCCCACAGAGCCCCCACCCCAGCCTGTAGGAGTCTGACCCCTCTGGCCACACCCCCTTGTCAATAACTCTCAGCTTCCTGCTTTCCTCCCACCACACCAGGAGCATCAGGAGCCACATGCTCGGTGATGAAGGCTCCAGGAGCCAGAAACCAGCCCGGAAGTACCCGCAGGCTTCTATTGGGTAATTCACAGCAGGAAAATGCCACACCCCTCCCCAGAGTCCCAGGGACCCTCCCCATCAGGGAAGCTCTCCAGATCGTGAAATAAATGATCAAGGTAGCCCAGGACGCCTTTCCCCTCTGGCCAGCTTCTGGGGTGCAGCGGGAATTTAGGCTCAGGCAGCCCCGCAGCGCGGCTGGAACCCTCCCGTCTGGCAATTCCACGGGCAGCGTCCAGGAGGCCAAAGTGCAGAAAGTCTGGGAGCCAGCACATAAACCCCAAGGGCTGATGGGAGGCCCCTCAGGCTGCAGGACCACCAGGACCAGCAACTATGGAGGGCCCCTTAGGACAGGTGGCTGCAGGAAGCAGACTTCATCCCTCAGGTTCCCTGGTGGCTAGGTAGCCACGGGCTTAAGCTCTGGTTAATGGGGCACAAGAGGCACCCCACATGCAACTTCCTGGGTGCCTTCTTAAAGAGGGGTATACCCTGCCTATCCCTTCTGTTTATTCCTGCCAGCCAGAAGGCAGATAGGATGGCTGTAGTTCAGGCAACCATCCCAGACCACAAGGTCAGTCACTGACTGCTCACCCCTAAACTCCCCAAATTTTGTTTTCAGGTCTAATTGATATACTTGATATCTCTCATGCAAGTGCATACCCCCTACTCCCTCAAATTTCCTGGGCTCCCAGTCTCGGCCCTGGCCCCCTACGCCGCACCACACCCTGTACTCTGCCGTCACAACGACTTTACTGGGATGTGGATCTGGACAGCTCACACCCCAAAAAACCCTCAGCCCTCGGCCTGGAGAGGAGACCGCTCTTGGGGGACAGAGATGCTCCTTGGGGATCTGCCCAGCACCACCTGCCTGCCGGAAAAGCACCGCACAGCTCCGTGCCCGTGGCAGGTGACCTACCTTTGCGGGTGGCTTTGTCCCCTCCCAGCTGCGAGTGTCCATGGAGGGGGGCACCTGGTAGATATCCTGGGCAGGGCTGCCGGGCCCTGGGGGCACCTGGTAGAGATCGGGGGCCGGGCTGGGAAATGGATGGTGGGGCGTCAGCTTAGAAAAGGCGGTCGTCTGCTTGGCTGGCGGGGACTGGAAATGCAGGCCGGACCCTGGGGCCTGGTAGAGGCCGGGTGGGGCCTTGCCTGGCGGGGGCACCAAGTAGACACTGTCTGGTGAAGGCTGATAGGTGGCAGGCAGCATGGGTGTGTACTGGGAGGCCAGCGGCACGGCAGGGGCCTGGGCTGGGGAGGCTGGCAGGCTGGGCCCAGGCTTCTTGTCGTGCATGCCCACCAGGATCTTGAGGCGGTTCCCAGGCACGATGCCCTGGCGCCCGTGCAGGGAGCAGAGCCACCAGCCGTCCAGGCCCTGGGTGTCCCGCTCCAGCACGGTCATGATGTCGCCCTTGCGGAAGGAGAGCTCATCGGGCGACTCAGCCACGTTGTCGTAGAGGGCTTTGGCCAGCACGTTCTAGGGAGAGAGGACACAGCAGTGTGAGGCTGGGGCACATGCAAGGTGGCCTTAACCGCCCTGCACCGAGAGGCACCTGGCTCCGCTTGGTCATGACCTTGTCGGTCTCACACCCACTCCCCGGGCCAGGCTGGGCCTGGACCAGCAGAGGAGAGCGGCAGAGACTCAGACCACACTGAAAGAGAAAGCACACACCATCAAGGGATACACCAACAGCAGCTGGCCAAAGTCCACCGCTTTCCAAGGCAAAAACACGGAACCTCCCTAAACTTAAGTCCCGATAGTTAACAGAGAAATCTCAAACACCTTCCCTCCATGGCTGAGAACAGGACATGCATGCACACACCCTCTCTGCTCCAGCGCATGCAGTCCTGCTACCCTGGCCAGTGCTGTTGGCCAAGAGGAACAAAATGAGAAGGGGGAAACAGACAGGCGGGGGCAAAACGACCAACATTTGCAGACCAGATAATCATCAACACAGAAAACCCAACAAACGAGAAGGCTGAGTAACTTTTGAGAAACGTCCCGAACAAGACGTCCTGCACAACCACCAGAGCCGAAAGGCACTGAGGAATTCATCAAAGCTGCCCGAGACTCGGAGGAGAAAGCGCTGTCTCGCAGCTCACAGAAGGTTCGAGGGCAGCTTGCTCGGTGGAAAGTGTACCATGCATGCTCATGGAGGGACTCTGAGCTTACATCTTCTTGCCCTCTCACTATATCTACAATATAAAGGCCAGTGGGATGTGAGGAATTCGACAAAACTGCTTCTAGACTTACATAGAGACTCAGAGGAGGTCTGTGAGTAAGTAGGTCCAACCTTGGAAGTTAAAGGAAAGGAGTGTTTGTTCACCTTTGTAGCCGCCAAGACAAGGTAGGACGCCAGCCAGTGTGTGTGTGGGAGACTGCTGGCACGGGATCAGACACAGATTGGCTGGTGGATGGCTCACACGTGGATTCACTGGGATGACCAGGGACTAAAGAGGGCTCCGTCCACGCTGCATGGAGGACCAGGGACAAGCAGGGATAAATGATGGACAAGCAGGACGGGTAGAAGAGGCAGAGACTACAGTGTCTGAGGGAGACCACGCTTGCAACACGAGACTCGGGGAATATTGTGGGGCGAAATCCCAAGAGCAGAGCCCCCAAGGGCACAGATCACAAAGGGACGATGACAAACCCATGGCTACAATGACTCCATTTGTGTGGATCATTCTGTTGGATGAAGGGTGGCAGGTCCTGAAAGGATTAGTAGGTGACTAGGCTTCAGGGGCGCCCTAAAAGTCAGAACCAACAAGACAGAAACACCAACAGGAAACCCTACAAAACCTGAAGAATGAACCCCAAGGGTGGCTTGGAAGCCTCACAAGTAGAAGCAGCCCGGGGCATCCCTGGGAGCACCCTGGCTGGGTGGCACAGTCACAGGCTCATGTCAGCCAGCCCAGGGGTCACACGCACCATGCCAGTGTGCTTGCTGCTCCCAGCCAGAGCCCCCTGGACCCCAGAAGGAGGGCCTGGCACAGATGAAGGTGATGGGCGTAGACCCAGGGAGGCTGGGACACAGATCCTTCTTGGTAATGTGATAAAAGGCGCATCTGCCACAGAGGGGGCAGCCCTGGAGGCACCATGGCTCTCCACTGAGCTGTGACCTGCATGGTCAGCACTTAGAAACCAACACCCATTCCTTGGGAGACAGATGTGACTTTCTACTCCTATGAACCCAGAGGCAGTTCTACCCTCTCCTACGGGCTGCTGCTGCGGGATGGCAGTGCGTTGTGATTTTGTCCCCACAGACACGCATCCAGGGGCAGATTCAGGTGCAAGGTGTGGGTGTGGAGCCTGGAGTCCCCGAGAATGAAATAAACCAGGGCGTGGTCTGTCCCGAGTATAGGCATTTCCCACTCCATCTCTGTCATCTGCACTGCCTCCTGGAGATGCCTGCTCCCAGTGGCCCAGGAGCCAAGCATCTAGCGCAGGGCGGGGAGCACTTCGCCTGGGAGGGGTCACAGGGGCAGCAAGCAGCCTTTTGCAGAGGACAGGATGCAGGGCCAGGCCTCTGCATTTTGAGGTCCCTTGCTGTTTCTCAGCAGGGCTGCTGCACAGCCTGGTAGAAGGGGCGTGGCCCCTGGCGCCCTTGGCTGGGAGGCCTCTTCAGTGGGCCTACTCCCCCTTTAAAGAGTCAAACCACACTTAACTACCATCAAATCAGATTCCGCCTCTCAGTGACCCTGGAATTCCAGACCCGTAGGGGTCCCGCCCCCTCCATCCGAAACAGGAAATGGCCCTCAGGGACACAGAGGAGTGGGAACAAGGTCTCATCCCAACCCAGGGGCCACCTCCACCAGCAACCAGAGCCAGAGACCGGATCTCAGCCTAACACAATGACAGGGCAGCACACAGGGGAGGGGGAGGGGGCTGGGCACTAAGACCCAGGCCCTCCACTGCCTGGGAGCCCAAAGCTTAGCACTATTCCTCAGGAGCACATACCCACCCTCACCCCACACAGATGGTTTGGGGGCAGTCGGGGGTGGAGCCCTAAAGAGTTCAAGCTAGTTAAGCACGGAGCTGAGCAGGAAGGACCAGTGGCACAAAGGTCAGAGGTGCTGGGACAGGGACACATGCCTCCCCTGCTCAGGACTTTGATTCATACTTAACGAGCACTTCTTGCTCTGGGGTTGAAAACGGCTCACCCTCTAGAAAAAAATATGGGCTAACTCCTGGGACCCACTCAACAGGGGCCATAGGTGACCGTGGCGGCCTGGGGATGGGCAGGACAGGGGATGCCCCAGCCCACCAGGCTCCCACCCTTAAACCTAGGCTGCTAGCAAAAAACCCACAAAAGCCAAGTTCCCAAATATGGTCTCTGGGAATCACATCCTGTCAGGGGGTGGGACCCTGGCCACCCTCCCCCAGTGACCCCAGAGCAGAGAGCCTGGGTCCCTGGCCCTGCCCTGGTGACCACAGGAAGCGCCAGCACAGTGAGTCAGAGGAAAATTTCCCTGCAGACAAGTCAGAGGGGTCCAGGCACCAACAAAGGGGATTGCCAGTACCTCCAGGAGGCAGCCCTGGCAGGGAGCATGGTGGGCACAGGCCCTCGGCTCTGCTGAGGCCTCCCTCCCCAGGCCCAGGTGAACATTGGGGAATCCCAGGCCTCCAAGGTGCCACCCCCACCCACCCCAATCCAGCCACATGAGCTCACCAAGCTGGCCGCCAGGGGCAGCCGGAGCCAGGCTGGGCAGCACCGTGCCGGCTGGGCACGTGGCACCAGGGTCTGGGACCAGGAGCTCCTCTGCCAGCGCCAGCTGGTGCACTCCCCCCAAGCACACCAGCTGGTCCCACACAGCCCCCTTGGCTGGGCTGCTGACGCCCACCCCCAAGAACACAAGGCTCCTTCCTGCCCTCTCAGAGGCACTGAGAAGTGGTAGGCCCAGCCCCCAGCCTCTCTGAACAGGTGAGGAGGGGGCTCCAGTGGTCCTGGCCTCACTTGGAGAGTTGGCAGGATCCTGTGCCCTTCAGAGACAGGGCCGACTGAGTGGACGGACGGACACTGAACAAGGCGGACTGTGAGAGGGAGAGAGTGGGGACAGAAACAAAGAGCAGCAGGGCCACTGTAGAGAGGGGTCAGAGGGACTCCTGAGGGATGAGAGCCAGCAGCTGGCAGGGGAAGTGTCTCCGGAGGGGTACAGGGGACAGAAGCCCTGGAGACAGGGACAGGCAGGGTCCCACTGACCCCAGGACAGGGCAGAACTGCCCCTGGGTTTCCTATGCTGCAAATCTTTACAGGACCAGACGTTTCGCTGGTGGCTTTCAACTAGCCTGTGGGTAGCATCCTGGTGCTTAGTCCATTGCGCCACCAGAGACCACTCAAACCCAAACAAACTCACAACCACGGAGTCAGTGCTGACTCACAGGAACCCTATCGGGTAGGTGGAACTGCCCCTTGGGTTTTCAAGACTAAGTGGTTACTGGAGAAACAAGTCCCATCTTTCTCCCTTGGGAGGCCCATGATTTCTAACTGCTGACTCTGAGGACCGCAGGCCAACATGTCACCATACACCACCAGGACACCAAACGCCACCCAAACAGTGGCCTCACATGCATGGCAGATACACCTGGACAAGGAAGCCCCACCACCACCCCACACATTCCGGTCTATACCCTATCCCCACTTCTCTAGGACCTGTGTACATGTGCACATTGGGTGGGGACACGGGCCCTGGCTGGGCCTGGTGGGTGCTCCTGCGGAGCGAGGCCAGTTCAGGAGAAATGCTGGCAGCACCTGCATGAGGGTACCTGTGAGTCCTCCGCCTCCCCCAGAAGGCTCCCATGACCTCCTTCATGCCCCTCTCCTCCCTTACCACACCCAGCCATTCTTCCCAAATGCCCAAGTCATGTCCCTACACACACACACACTGTCCTGCTGTGTTTCCCCACAGTGCCACCCCAGGTCTGACAGAAAACATAAGGCTCGCAAACATACTGGTGGGTTAACTGTGAGGGGCACTGACCCTTGAATGGGGAAGGGAATGTCCCTCCCAAGAGGACCCAGGAAGGCTGTCTGGGGCTCACTCATCCATAGGGACATAGGAGAGGCCCCACCCTGATGCGTGCCCCGCCCCCTCTGCAGCCTGCGCAGAACAACACTGGGCTTGTGGGCTGGAGCAATGAACAGGGCTGCCCCACAGGCCTTGGCTGCTCTGAGAATGGCCCTCATTGTGTCTCGGGCCCGTCTGGGTGCCAGATCTACTCAGCCAGGCAGGCCCTCAGCCGGGGCAGCTGGGGTCTTGGCCACGATGGGCACGTGTCTGGGGAAACCAGTCATAGCTGTTTAAGGGGCATTCAAGTCTCTGGCAGCTGTGCCAGGGAGCACTGGACACACTGAAGTCCCGGCATCGCCAAACCTCACCTCTAGGGGTGGGTGCTACCCAGTGAGGGCAGACACAGCAAAGCTATTCTCCAAGGGGGGCCCCGGCTCGCCCCAGGCATTGAACAAGCAGCCTCCTGAACGCACACTCCCCCCCCCCAGTAGCCCAAGCATAAGGGCAGCACAGACATCAAGAGTGACTGGGGACCCCTCTGCTAGGCCAGGCACTACTTGGCAACACACTCTCACACTCTCGGCCCCCACAAGCTGGCCCAGGGCGGGAGCAAGGGACCAAATGGGGAGGCAGATTCCTGGTCCCTACCCGAGACCTTTGGGGGCCAGACAAGGACACATGAGTAATCGCTTCTTGACAAAGATGACACTCCAACACCTGCAGAGTGGCAACTCCAGGCTGTTGTGCACACAGCACTTTCTTTAAGCACAGATACCCCTATGGGACACTACGGCTCCTAGCTAGGGCAGGGAGGCCCCGCAGTCACCAACTGACATATTCAGGTCTGGCAGCCAGGAAACAGAGGCAGAGCGGGGCTGGGAGACGTAGGCCCTGATGCTTGGGTTCAAGGGTGCCAGCAGTGGTGAGATCACAGGCCTTTCCCAGTCCTCCTGGTCCCCACTCAGAACCCCCCCCCACACACACACACACCCCACACACGCGAGCTCTGCCCAAGCACAGAGCCTCACACAGCAGCCACTGGAGAAACAGTGGCTCCCTTCATACCCAGAGCCACCTCAAACATGGGCCAAATTTATTTCTGGGGTATTCTGTTTGCTTGTCCCAAAGAGCCCCAAGTGGCCAACAAATGCAGCTTAACCAGGGTGTCACCTCCCAATCTGTACTTACAGTGCAAGAACTTGTTATGGCCTCTCTAGCTAGGGTCTTCTATCTCCCACAAGACTGGGGCTAGCAAGTAAGGTGCCTGTGGCTCAAGGGGGCTGGACACCGTACTGATAATGCAAATAGGTGGGTGACAACCTAGTGGTGGGAAGAGTGTGCAAATAAGGTGTACAGAACACAAATAAGGAGTTTGGTCAGTTTTTTTCTTCCCACTCAGCTTAAAATGAGCCTTCCCAGAGGTGGAAAAAGGAACCTTACTACCACCAGAAAGCTAGGGGCAAAGAGTCCTAGAGCGGAGAACCTCCTAGACCCAGAAGACAGAGCTATAACCCTGGAAATGGCGGCAAGTACAGCTGACACAGCAGCAGCAGAATCAGGAAAGGTGCAGGCTGTGAAGGGAGAAAGCTGGATGCCTGCAGGCAAGAGGCTTGCTAGCAGAGTGGGGTGCCTCCAGGTAGTTACTAATGGTCCAGCTAAGGAGTTTTTGCAACACTCATGGAGGCAGAAAGCTGAGGGCTTGCTACCAGCAAGAGGCTTGCTAAGAGAGTAGGATGCCTCCAGGCAGTTACTGGTGTAGTTAAAGACCTTTGCAACACTGGCCAAAAGGAGGCAGGGAACAAGAGAGGGTTGACCCCAAAGGTCCAGAAGCCCCCCTCCCCACATACTCCCCCAGCCCCAGAAGCCTGCCTGTGGACACACCTGAGAAACTGCCCTGACCCAAGAATGCAATTTCTAATAGTACGTTCTGTGAGGTCAATGTAGCAAATTTCGAGCCCAGCAGAGAAGCAGGGAATGCCACAGGCAGGCAGCTGGTGTCAGAGTGATAAAGAGGTTCCAGAATGAAGGTATGCCTGACCTCTGCCGCTCAGCAATCTGCCCACCTAATGCTTATTCTCTCCCCCTCACATGCCCTCTCCACCACACCTGTACCCCTCTTGTGGCCCCTTAGGACTCCTACTAGAGGGTCCTGTCCATTCCTCCTACCTGAGCTCCAGGTGGGGCTCTGAGGGCCAGTCCCCTTTCCCCACCCAAATGTCTGCCACATGCCCACCCTGGGCTGAACTCCAGGACTCTCAGTCACTTCCTCCTGCCTACCAAGGGCTCAGAAGACCAGATTGACAGGGAGCAGGATCAGGGGTGCAGCCAGACCCTGGACCCTGGGTCAGCCAACAGTCACCAAAGGAATGGTGTGTTGAATGAGGACTCAAAGACCACCTGTGGGCGGTCACTGCTGTTGCCCTCATCCAATCACAGGCATGGTGCTACCTTTGTGTCCAGGGCCAGCTCTGAGAGCAGAAGCAAGTCCCCAACCCTCAGGCCCGTAGGCAGCCCAGGCTCTGTCTCTAGGAGGCTGGCAGACAATGGGGACTGAGTACCAAAGAACCTCTGCCCTTCAGCCCCTCAGGACCCTCAAGGTTGCTGGCCAGGTCCAGGAGGGCCAGGCTTGCTGGGAGCACGCTGCATGCTCTGAAGCAGACTGGCTCAAAATCACCCTGGTCACTTGGCCTCTAACACAGCACGAGGCTGACTTATTCCTTTAAGGACAGCACCAGGCCCAGAATACGGGTACCCTTCATGCTCCGCTCCAGCTTTATCATCATCTGGTCCCAAGGGTGGCTATCAGTTCAGGAGGGACAGTGGGGATTTCCTCCATGCAGGGTCTTCGTTCCAACATCAAAGCCTCTTACAGCTCTGCCACCTCCAGTTCTAAATGCACCCACCATCTTCCTGACCTGTCGCCCAAAATGGGGTTCTCCTGCCCCACCCACCCACACCCCGGCACCACCAGAGCCCCTGCCTCATGCTTAGGGGATCAGAGATGGCAACAAGGACAGGACCTCACCTCCTTGAAGCGAGGAGCAGCACCGACCCAGGCAGCCTTCCGGGAAACTCACCTCTCCTTCTCTGGGGCCCCAGCCTTGGCAGCTCTCTATACAGAGCTGCTAAGGGAGGGCGGGTCTGCGAGGGCTCTCCACACACAGAAGAGAAGGGTGGTGGGACTTTTTTAAAACCCCAGGAGGGGGGCCAGAGTTAACAGTACAGCTTTGGAGTAAGAGAGGCCCTGCAAAGCTGCCAGCCCCAGGAGACCGGACACCCCAGCGGTCAGAGCTTAGATAAAGGTTCACGGGCGGCAGGCACATGGGGCCTTGCGGGGAGACCGGCTCCTCATCTACTCCTGGGGTCCTTCTGGGCCTCAGAGACCTTTCTTGCTCAGACAGGAGGCCCTAGAGGCCAGGCCCTGGCTCTTGCCACTGCGCAGAACAAACAGCAGGGACTCCCCCCCAGCCCCTGCAGGTGACTTTCCTGGCAGGAATTGGGGCTGACCCATCCTGCCCCAGCTCCTACTGAGCTCCTTCCTTGCCCAGAACAAGAAGGTGATGGTGCTTGTGCCAGGAGCCCACATCTGCAGCTCATCCCAAAGGGCTCTTTACCTGTAGACTCCACCTGTGTCTGGGCCCTACTCCTGGGGGAGTCATCCCAATTCTCTAGGCTTCCACCAACCAGCTCTCCACTGGGAGAGCAGGAATGGATGT
>NW_022106189.1:37028893-37030543 GCF_000313985.2 Echinops telfairi
GCCGGCCTGGCCCAGCTGCCTCGCCCACCACGCCAGTCGCCTCCTCCGCCGCCGCCCAGAGCCGGTCCCACCTCTCTACGCCCGCCAGCTGCTGCTGCCCAGCCGCGCTCCCGGCATGCCTGGCCACGCGCGCCCATTGGTCGCCGGGGCTTCCCATGCAAATGAGCCGCCGTCAGGGGACGCGGGTGGGCGCAGGCGCGAAGACACGCGCCGGCCTAGTGGGACCGCAGCCTGCCCGCCAGGAGCTGGGCTTAGCCTGGGGCACAGCTCATGCTAGGTGCGCCCGGCCTCCATCGCCCGCCAGCGCGTGAGACCTCAACCTCCGCATTTGGGAAGTCAGTTTACACTGCCTCCTCCCCCAGCGGCAGAGGTGCGGGCCCACCAATCCCAGGGAGCTCATTCACACCCCGTTGTGCGTGTCCAGGGGCGGTCCGTCCGATCGAGAGGCAGAGGGAGGAGGCGCGCCTAACCCAGCAGAAAAACACGAAGGAGACGCAAGGACTCCAGCAAGCCGACCTAGAAAAACGCAGAGGCTGCCAGCTGGGCGCGCTTTCCTCCAGGGAGTCCCCCTTTGCCGCTGCCCACCGCCAAATCCACCCTAGCCCACCCCACCCCGAAATAGGGGTCGCTCACCACCTCTCACCTTTCCCTGACTCCGGTTTTTGCCCCAGAACAGGACAGACAGTTCTATTACCAGACCCTTCTATCCTCCATCAGTCAACACTGGGGCCACTCGTGGGCAGCACGTGGGCCCCCCCTGGGAACCAACTCTTGGGCATGGTCTAGCAAATGCATGCCAGCCCAAGCTTGGCCCTCAGGTCCCCTCAGCCCACCTGACAGCCCCTGGGCCCAGGGGTCCCCTCGCTGCAGGGCTTTTCCCTCTGGGCTCCTTCTTGGCTGTGAAATGAAGTCTGGCCATGGGTCCCTGGAGGGCTAGTTAAGGCAGGTGATTTCCCGAATTAGACCTCTACAGAAAAATTGGGCAGGGGTTTCCTAGATAGCTGCCTTCCCTCAGCACTCAGCATGGAGGTGGGGCAGGGGCAGGCAATGGGATCCCTCTACGCCCTCCCCCAAACTGGTTACCTTGAAAACAGACCACATCCCCAGGGAAGAGGAGCCTGCTCACCAGGACACACCACCCAGGCAGGCAGGAAAACTTGGGGCCCGGGTCCCCCTAACCATGATTCTGGTCCCTAGCTGGCTCCCCAGGTTCTGAAGGAGAACCTGAACCAGCTGGACCACCCATGGGCATTTGCCTGGACAGAGGGTAGCCCAGCAAGGCTCCAGGCCGAGGTTTCTGCAGGGATGGGACGCAGGTCCTAGCTGTCCAGGGAGGGGGCTCAGAGTAAAGTGGCGCTGGCTGTGGGACTGCTGCTGTGGGCAGGCAAGCGGGGGAGGGGAAACAGTCTCAGGCAAAGGCATCTCAAAAATGTGCTCCTTTTCCACTTAAACTCCCCACCCCCCAAGTCCATGCCTCCTAGAATGGCATTTCCGCTTTGGAAAGAAGGCCCCAGGGTCTGCGCCCCACTCCGTGTGTGTGTGTGTGTGTGTGGGGAAGGAAGGTGTGGACCTCAACCCCACCTAAAGCCCTCTGCCTCTACTCCCCACCCCCTCAGATCTCAGCAAATCTCAGCTTTGCGGGGTTCCTCA
>NW_022106189.1:37031295-37039651 GCF_000313985.2 Echinops telfairi
TGGGGTGGGGGTGGGGGGGCTTTCCAGGGTCCTACCCTTCAGTACAGAGCCTCTGTGCAAAAGAACCACCCAACTTTCATCACAGCAAAGCCGGGGGAAGAGGTCAAGGCTTAACCTAAATGTGCAACCCTGAGGGGACAGTAGACCAGCAGACTCTCTGTGGAAGACTGTGCAGGAAAATGGTCCCGAACAAGGACTGAGAAAATGCAGGGGAGACCTTGGGGATCTGTGGCCTGACAAAGCCTGGGGAGGGTGGGCTGGGCGGGTCTGCTGATGGCAGGCTGGGAGAGGATTTCCTGAGGCCGGAGGCGAGTGCTGCCAGCCCCAGAGCAGGAGGAAAGCCGGCCGTATCTGGAGGGCCAGGCTGGAAGATCAGTGCCAGACTGGGAGCTTCAGCATGCTCGGCAGAGGGGCAGCCCAGAGTGTGGGGACTCTTGTAGAAGGGCCCAGAGAGGTGGGCCCACAAAGGCTGGGCCCCTCACTGCTGCCCTGGGGTGCAGGACTAGACCAGCAGGACTGAAAGGCTCCTAGCCTAGCTCATACAACCCGGAAGCAGTAGAAGGAGCACAAAGGCATACCCCACCAGGGCTGTAGCACACAGCAGGGAACCAGTGCACTTTGGGAGGTTCCTGATCCATGTGCACCCACTTCCAAAGGTTGAGTGACCTCGGCGACGGCAGCACCCTTTTGTTCACCACAGGGGTGACCGTGGGAAGAGGGAGGGCCCTGGAGCCAAGTGTCCTCCCCCACCTCACCCTGGCCCTCCCTAGCCTCAGTGAGACCCAACCTTCAGGACCCAGAAGCCACACCCAGACCCCCTGACCCACTCCTCACAGGTGGAAGGGGAGACCCGGGTAGGGCAGAGCTGAGGAGCTGGGCAGGGCTTCAGGTTCTCTCCGGGAACTACACCTGGAAAGGGCAGAGTAACTCTTCAAATTATTTTCATTGCTTTTCTAGTTTTAAAATGAAAGAGCAGAGGCACCTGGGGTGCGGCTGGGCCCACTCAGAGGCCCTGCTGGCAGGCAGTCCAGCCCTCCTATGTGGGTCAAAGTGGGTGTCTACTGTCCACTGCCCTCAGCAGCTGCACCCTGAAGACTGCCCCACACCACAGCAGCCCTGCAGAGACAGACACAGGATGGCAGAAGGGGGTAGGGAGGGTGAGGCTGTCCTGGCTAGAGAAGCCTGGGATGGGGAGGGGCAAGGGGGCACTGTCACTGGAGAGAAGGCTCAGCTGCTGGTGGCCAGCTCAGTGTGACGTTTGCACAGGCAGGGACAAGGGTGTGGTCAGGCGGCCTCCTCGGCCTGGCCATCTGCTCTTGTCTCTCCCCATGGCAACCAGCCCAGCACATCAGGACAGTCAGGGGGGTGGCTTCACATGCCATCTGCTCCCACCCCTGACCTGCTTCTGCAGAGGACACAGGTGACTGCACCCACAGGACAGAAAGGAGCACAGCAGGCCTGCCATCACAATGGGGGGGAGGGGTTGTCAGCAGGCCAGGGGGTCAGCGAGTCACAAGGGGCCCTGATGAAGGTGGGGCAGGTGCTGGAAGGAGAGGTAGAGAGAAGGCTGGGCTACAGCAGCTGCTCCTCGGACCCCTCTAAAGGGCGGCCGGCGTGGGCCAGGCATCATCAGGCATCCACCTGAGCCTGCTCTGGGTCTGGCCCACCCAGCTTTAGCCTCTTGGGACAGGAGTGGACACATCTCACATTTCAACTAGCCCCAGCCCTCCCTGAGCCACCCAGAACCTCCGCTGGTTAAATGTCTTTCCCTGGATGGAGAAAAGAAGAGTGATGGAAATCCAAACACATGCGAACAAAATGAGTCCAATGAACTGATGGATCACACAAGCATTAGGCTCTACAACCCTGAGACCAGAGCAACTAGATGGCACCCAACTACCACTACCAATGGCTCACCTTAGAACAGTGGTTCTCAACCTTCCTAATGCCGCCGTGACCCTTTCATCAGTTCCTCATGGTGTGGTGACCCCCAAACATAAAATTATTTTCGTTGCTATTTCATCACTGTCATTTTGCTACTGTGATGAATCAGGCGACCCCTATAAAAGAGTCTTTCGACACCCCCCTGAAGGGGTCGCGACCCCCAAGTTGAGAACTGCTGCTTTAGAAGGTCCTGGAGCTTGGCTTGCACGAGGCCCTGGGTTCGATCCCCAGTACATCCACCAAAAAAAAAAAAAAGGAGGTCCTGGAGAGAGTGGAAGGCGCCCTGGTACCACTGTCAGGTAAGTTTGGGACTTCAAGCCCCAAGGTATGTGGTTTAAACCCGCCAGCAGAAAGATGAGATTAGCCGTTCCTGTAAAGACCTAAAGATTTGCCATAAATGAGTCCATTGACTTGATGGCAGTGGGTTTCTGAAAGATGGGGAACAAAACCCCAAATTATAAAAGACAAAAGACAGGGCATACTGGTCAGAATGGGACAGGTGGACTCCTAATGATGATGGCCCTCAGTCACCCTGCAGGTCTGGAACTGAACTTGGGCGCATCAGAAACAGATGGCAGCCTTTGTCAAGGACAAAGTGCAAAGCGTTAGTAAAGGCGAGGGAAGCAGGAAATCTAGGGAGGAAGTGGGAAAAGCCCGAAAAACAGACATTACCACCATGGGTCCCCATCTTCCCCGAGGGCACAGAGAACCCCAGTGCCTCCCTATCCCCCACCACCACCCAGCTAAGGCATACACTTGGCTCAGGGCACAGGCATCAGCATGCACCCAAGGCTGGCACCGTGCCCAGGAGTACCCCCAGTGAGCCTACTGCCCCCACCGACCCCTGCCTGCTCCCTTCACCCCAGGCACCCCTCAGGAAGACCAAACCTCCTTTGAGGCAGTTCTGTTGCCGCCCTCTCCCCGCACTTCCCAGCCAGTCCTGTGCACCCATGATGGGACAGGCTCTCAGTGGGATCTGGACCACAACCCCGTGCCTCCGTGCAAACTCCTCCCCAGTGTGTGGGGCTGGAAGAAAACACACACAACACACACACACACCACCTACCCCTGCAGCATCTCTGGCTATAAGGAGCTTACAGGGAGCAAGAAGCTGGCATAGGGACAGAGCCATGGGGAGGGCTTTCCTCAAAGGCAGTGGTTCTCAACCTGTGGGTCTCGACCCCTTTGGGGGTTGAACGACTCTTTCACAGGGGTCACCTAAGACCATCCGAAAACACATATTTCTGATTGTCTTAGGAACCGAGACACCGCTCCTCCATCTCCAGGTGGGTCCGCCCACATGCAGTTATACCCACATAGAAGTACCCGGCGTGAAAACTGTTACCCATGCTACACCATGCTTCAAGACAAAATTTCACTGATCTGTCATTAGAAATAAATACTCCACAATATATAATTACATATTGTTTTGTGATTAATCACTATGCCTTAATTATGTTCAATTTATAACAATGAAAATACATCCTGCATATTAGATATTTACATGACGATTCTTAACAGTAGAAAAATGACAGTTATGAAGTAGCAACGAAAATAATTTTATGGCTGGGGGTCACCACACATGAGAAACTGTATTAAAGGGTTGAAGCATTAGGAAGGTTGAGAACCACTGCTCTAAGGGATTGGGGAGGCTTCTCTGATTTGAGCAGATGTGTGTATAATTTCCACAAGCTCATTAAGCAGGAGAAAAGGCTTGTAACGAACACACAAGTGGGCCAGCTACCCGGGCATGAAGAGCCAAGTGGCCAGGGGAGGAAGTAGAGCGGGGCTCTCACCAGTACCATCAACCCACACCCAGCCTTGGCTTCATGAGTGAGGGATTGCCATCCCACTACACACTGGCTCAGGGTTCCCGGAGTGAAAGCTGGAGCAGCATCAATCTACTGGTGCTGTAGAGGGAGGGAGGGAGGGAACACATTACAGAGGTCTGCCCAGCTGGGAGGAGGAGCAGTTGGGGGAGACCTCCACTCCCAGGCCAGCCTCCTGCCTCTCCCAGCCACAACCTCTGGGGTAGACTGGGGGAAATACAGATGACTCAAAACCAATGCCTTCTAACCTCACAGGTAACCTGGGAGGTGGAAATTCAAATCCTAGGACACCTGGGCAGGTGGGGCCGGGGAGGGCTGTGCCTCTTTCCAGGCCCAGATACCTTAGGGCATGCCTTAGGGCAAGACTGGCTTTTCGGTCTGAAAGAATCCAGGAATCAGGGCTTGCCGACCCAGAAACGCATGGCACACAAAGCCAGGGCCCAGAAAAATGCCCCGAAGCCTGTGACTAGAGAAGAACCAACTAGGGGTATATGCAACCTGGACGGAGAGCTCGAGACCATCATACTGAGCCAGCGAAGCCAAATGCTAAAGAACACCCACTCTAGGGGCATTCATATCCGGTAAACCTTCACGGGCAGCCAGCACTAAACCCAAACCAAGCCACTGCCATGCGTCCCTGCAGACTCACTGCAACCCCTCTTGGAGGGGGAGAACTGCCCCCGGGAGTTCTGAGAATACAGCTCTTTCCCGGAATAGAAATCCCAGTCCGTCTCCTGAGGAGCAGCTGGTAATTTAGAACCACGGACCTTCCAGTCTTCCAGTTAGCAGCCCAACTCATGACCACTAAACCAGGGTGACAAAAATTTGTAAAGTTATTCCCTGTGGGGCAATGAACTTCCAGTCCCAGTCCCGGTGGAAGGCAGACCCTGTACACCTACCTTCCCTGTGTGGGGGGGGTGGGGGGTGGGGGAGGGGAGACTGACGGGAAGGGCCACTAAAGAACTTTCTAGACATGTAAAAAGGTTCACATCTTGGTTTGATGATTGTATGTAAGTAAAAACTCAAACAGCAGCACACTTAAACATGTGTCCATTTCACTATGGGTCAAATCCATCTCAAGCAAAAAATCTCAGCTGGCAAAACCAGCCCAGATGGACCATCAAATGGCATCTTGGAACAGTGCCGCAGGTACTCCCATCCTAACCTCAACTTGCTGCCCCCTGTCCAGGAGTTGCATCGGCATGTCTACCTAGCTAAGGTTTCTGGAATTCTTTTTTCTCCTTCTTCCTAAACTACATAATTCTTAGTCTTTTGAAGATCCTAGACTATTTGTATCTTTCACTATAACCGGATTCAAATCTCTCCTAGAGCTTGGCAGGGTTCAACTCATTGATTCATTAAAAATCCCTCCCCCATCCCACACCCCAAGCTTGGAGCAGAGCTTAGCTGTGGCGCTGCAGCGGCTTGTGACTGTTTCCATGCCAGAGTGGGCCTCCACCTTCACCTTTAACAAGGTCCCCCAGCAGCCCCAGCTCTTTTCCTGGAAAAGAGGGAGATGATGCCCTGGCACACAGTGGGCAAGAGCAAAGCAGACCAACCACGGGCTGCCTGGATGCTGCCGTCCCGAGGCTGCGCCAAGGGCAGGGACGTGAGGGCCAACACAGCCACAGAGAAAGCAGGAATCCAGAGACAGCTGACCAGACCAGGGACTGCCCGCACGTGGGCTCACCCTCACAGCATGGTCTGCTCCCGCTGGACCCCACTGCTGCTGACAACATCTGAGGACCCACCAGCACCAAGCCTGTGGCGCTCCCCACCTGCCACTCAAGGCTCCACTCGGGGTGCTCAGGGCAGCGGGGATCCACCTGGCTTGGAGCGCAGTGGGTCAGCTTGTGTCTGACCCCACTGGGGGCCACTCTGTCCTCAGGATGAGAACAAGGACACCTGGGAAGAAAGTCAGGGCTGACTCACCCCTAAGGACTCAGTGAGAGGGGGGCAGGGTGTAGAGGGTTAAGCACTGGGCTGCTAACTACAGGGTCAGCAGTTCAAACCTTCGAGCCACTCCACCGGAAGAAGAAGAGGCTGTCTGCTCCTATAGAGACTTGCAGTCTCTGAACCCAAGGGAATAATTCTACTCCATCCTAAGTAAAGTTACTTAGAGCCCCAATCAACCACAAGGAGAAGGCCAGAGGGTAGGCTGGAGAGTCTCTTGGGGACAGGGGGCCTGGTCTCCAGGGCAATTGTGCAGCAGTCAGGAGCAGGCCCTGAATACCCCAGTAGCCAACTGGAGGAGGATGGCAGGCTTATTCACAATGAAGAAGTAACCAGGAAGAGGAGCAGTAGTAATAGATGCTGTGATTATCATCAGTCTGTTACTAAGAGCTTCAAGTGGTCCTCACCAAACCCTCACAAACCCCATGGCCAAGGCCATGACGTTTCACCACCCTCGGTGGGGGTGGGGCGTGAGGAAATGGAGGCTCAGGGGTTCCCCTTGGGTGTACCTGAGCCTGCGGAGAACTTGCTCTGGGGCAGTGCCCCCACTCCTCCTTCCAACACGGCCTCCAGGGGGCGGTGCCGATCCCACACTCAGCCTGGGCAGGGGCTCACAGTGCCACACCCTCTACAGACAGCAGGGATGAGCAGAGAAGCCACAGTCCTGGGCCCTGCAAAGTCTGGAGCCTGAGGCCACCCATCAATGTCCTGCCACACCCAGGGACCCAAGGGCTGCTCAGGGGGAGTGCACCCAGGCTGTCTTGGAGGGGGAACAGAACTGGTCTGGGGGAGGGGTCCACAGGTCTGAGAGCATTTCCTGAGGAAGGACCAACACAAACAATGGTCCTGTGGCAGGAGTGGGCGTGTCAGAGACCTCTGCCCACAGATCTATGCCGGAGCCGGACTTTGGACTAGGACACTACCTAGTCCCACAGCCACCTCCCAAGCCCATTATGCCAGGCCCCAGCTGCCTGCTGCCAGACTCTCACACCAGTCCTGCTGTTCCCAGCACTGGCTGGCACACAGCCAGGCCCAGAGCTGCTCCAGGGGTCACCAGCAAACTGTGTGAAACAGCAAGTCCAGCAGGGTGCCCCACCGACCACCACTGCTGCCACACCGCCCCGGGCCACAGCAGCAGTCCCACAATTAGAGAGGCCACGTGGACTTTGGACTCTGCCAGACTTGGTTCCCACCCTGGGTTTGCCTTTACTGGGCCGTGCCACACGGGCCACACACACGCCCCTCCCCAAGCACAGTGCTGCCACAGACTGGGGACCAGGGGCTGCAGGCTGATCTTGCTCCTGCTGGGGAGCCCACACCAGTGCCAGCCAGGACCAAGGGAAGGCAGATGTCACTGCTCCCAGCTGGGGCAAGGAGTCAGGGGACCCTGTGTGCCTGGTCCTCTCTGGGCCCCACGTCCTGCTTGGCTAAGACCACTGGTGCCTCGGGTGGGTGCGCTCATCCACTAACAATCAGCCTGACCCAGCAGACCCCTTCTCTCCAGGACATTCAGTCACGCTGTCTCCTCCCCAGGAAGCTTGTCATTTCTGGGGGACACCCCACCATTTCAGCCCATCCAGGGAGACTGCCCAAATGAACGGGTGTGCCTGAAACCCTCCACAGCCCCCAGGCCACCCAGCCCATGCATGAGATCTCTACAACCCTTCACGGCTGCTCCTGTGGTCCCACCACCACAGACACAGGCCAAACCCACCCCTCCTTCCAGGCCACACTGGGGGTGGCAGTGAAACCCTTGCTGACCCCTACAGAATCCCTACTGGCTGTGGCGGGCAGGAAGGAGGGGATGGCTTGGAACCAGCAACCGTTTAGACAGGCCCCCGTTTGGACAGGCCCAGGGAACCTCGGCTGCTGGCTTCCACAATGGTGCCAGTCTGTTCCAGTCACCTCCAGACTCTGGTTCTCTTTAGTTACAGATCAGGCCACTGAGGCACAGAGCTGGTTGCTGGTTAGGGATCCCGGTATCCACCCAGGGTCCCCTTTCTGCAGTGTCTATGAACCAATGCAAAATCAAACGCAGACACCTCCCCTTCCCCAAATAGCAGTCAGTTCAGGCCTGTTCCCCTCCTGTCTCTTCATCTCCCATGCTCCCTCGGCCTGGAACCTAGGCCTCTGGCAGGCCAGCCAGCACCTACAGGGGCAGGGTGGTCCCCAGAGTCTCTCAGGAGAGCAGAGCCAAGGAGGAGGACTTGGCAGGCGCGCTCAGCCTTCTTTCTAAAGATGAGGCAATTATGCTCTGAACCAGAAGAGACTGGGGGGTAGGGGGGGCTGTCACATCGGTGCAGTCTAAAAGCCCTAATTTTTCCGTCTGTAATTCTGCATTACGGCTCCTGGAGGCGGGCAGAGCTGGGATCTTTAATTCCATAATAACAATGCTTTGCACTTACAGGGCGCTCGCATCCAATCAGCACCACACACTCTCTGCTGCTTAATTAAAAGGCCGACCAGCCCCTGCCAGGAGGCCCCGACTAACTGCTCCTCCCGAGGAGGGGGCCCCAGGGGGGGGCAGTCTCAGGACCAAGGCCAGCGGGCGACTAGGAGCGCTGCCCCCACAGCCCCCTTCCTGACGAGGAGAAAAACACAAACACAAACCTAACCCCGCAGACAAACAA
>NW_022106189.1:37040664-37043519 GCF_000313985.2 Echinops telfairi
AACGTGACGTGGAGGCGCCTGAGTCTGCGCACCTTAACTCACCTGGGCCGTGTCCTACTGTCCTGTTCGCTCACCTGGTTCTGGAGGCCAGAACCGCCACTCCCCACATTGCATCCCCGGGTGCTGTGGCTTCCCAAGACCCTCGTCCCTGTGCCCGTGTGCGCAAGAGGGTGAGTGGCCGGCCGGCTGTAGGCATCCTGAGGTCAGTGGGTCTGAGGCCATCCCCCACCTCACCCAGAGGGCCCCATAGACCCTCCGGGGAGCCCTTAGGGGCGCTGCCTAGGGAGTAGGGGGTACCCCTTCTGTACTCCTTTCTGCTCCCACCACCCCAGGAAGCTGGTCTGACTCTCCACAACCCCCTTGTCTCCAGGTAGCACCCACCCACCCCTGCTCCCCCAGCCATGCCAGCCCTGTGCCCCAGATCGTGTAGAAGGATTTGAGCCTTCCTTGGCAGGTGAAGCACCCCCAATTGCTTCAGCTCTCAGTGGCCAAGCAGGTAGGTCCCTGCAGGCTGTACTCACCAGGCATCTGTGCACCTGTTTCCCCAGCCCAGTGGTCAGCCAGACATTGCTGGAGGAGCAAGCAGACTCAGGTCTCCCAGCTGCTTGAAGCAAATGTCTGGTTAACCTAACAGCAGCCTGACCCCACCTGTCCTCCTGAGCAGCCTGCTGAGACCCAGCAAGGCCTGAACCTGGAAATGGCCACTGCTGCCCAGTGCTGGCCTTAGGCTGAAGGTTCAAGCAGTGTCCAGGAGGTCAAGACTGCTGCCCACCAACCGGGGAGGAAAAACAGATGTTCCACAGCTTGCACGGCTCATGGGGTTTTGGAGGTGGGGAGGGGGTGCCAGCTCCCTAGGAACCCCGTTTATGGAGGTGGGGGACCCACAGGCTCAGGGGACAGTAGTTCTGTCCACTAGGTGCAACCAGGTGCATGGTGCCAGCAGGCCATGATGGTTGAATGGAGGAAGCAGAGGCAGGCACAGAGCTGCCCCCCACGCTCACCCCCATGGATGAATGCACCAGGCCCAAGGCTTCAGCAACTTTCCAATGTGGGGGGGACAGGAGGTGAGCCTGAGAGGGGGACACTGAAGCCAGTCTCTGGTCCAGTTCTGGGGATGAGCAGTTTCCTTCCGCTGGACTCGGGGTTCCCGATTGTGCACCTCAGTAGCCCCAGCCCCAGTCCTCAGCAAGATGTGTCGGGCATGCCAGGCCACAGCCAGCAGAAGGGAGTCTGGACCCAACAGCTGCCACCTCTTCAAAGGCGTTCTGTGTGTGTGTTTGGCTCACAGCCCTGCCCGTGCCCACCCGCCCACATCCAGCTGGCACTGGTGCTCCTGAGCTGAGGGCAGCATCTCAGCCTGGCACCCGGGCTCCAGGCCACATGCACCAATGTCTCCACGGAGCACCACTGACTGTGGCCCCCCCAGAGCCTTCCTCTGCAGCGTCCACGTTCAGGCTCCCTTTCCTCCTCCAGGGTGGTGGGGAGACCCCCTTCGAAGATATCCCTGGGTAAAGGGACTTGGAACTCTCGGGCCATGGCCTCAAATCCTGTAGTCTTTGCCTCAGACGCCCCCCCACTCCACAGGCGGCTGCCCCTCCCCCCACCCCAGGGAGGCCATCATTAACTCAGCTTAGTTTAGGGCCAGAGCCCTGCTTACTCAGAGGCAGGGATCCAGCATCTCAGGGGTGGGGATGGGGGGACCAGCAGAGGCCCATCAGGGACCTGAGAGCCCTGCGTTGACCCTACAACAGCGGTTCTCAATCTGTGGGTCGCGACCCCCTTGGGATCGAGCGACCCTTTCACAGGGGTCACCCAATACATAACAGTAGCAAAATGATAGTTCTGAAATACCAACAAAAATAATTTTCTGGTTGGGGGGGTCATCACAATCTGAGGAACTGCATGAAAGCATCACGGCATTGGGAAGGTGGAGAACCACTGCCTTACATGGTTTCTCTCCCGTGCACCCGGAAGGTGCACTCAATGTCCCAGAGGGGTCCTCAAGGCCACAACCAACAGCTGGGCTGCCTGAGCAGGTGCCAGCGCCCTGAAAGGGTCCTGAGGGCTGACCAGGCCCCTCCCACCAGCAGGGGCTCCCTTAGAACCCCTGGGCCCGGCGCTGTTGTAGCTCCTGGGAGCTTGGACAAGGCCACCAAGCAAGCTGTGGGCAGAATTGAGTTTCTCATCCTGCCAGCTGTCCTGATCGATCTGTCCCCTGCATCCTCTGGGGCAGTGTTTCCCAATACCACACGCTGAGGGGCACAGGGAGGATTCAGCAGAATTGGAAAAGCGGAGACCTACACTGGCCCTTGCATTATGGACGACAGTGCAAAACTTCGTCCAAAAGTTCTTCATTGTCCGCGGTAGGAAGTGAGCTAAGCAATTTTTTTTTTTTTCTTTCTGAAAGGGGAGTAGTAGGCAAGTAAGTTCTGGAGCCTATCTATTGATTAGGAGGACCAAGGGGTAGGAGGTGCCCCCCCACCTCCCCCACTGCACCCGTATGAGGACCCAGGAGCCCCTGGCTAGAAGAATACAGGCACCATGAAGGTATCTCCTGGGCACATGTAATAACCTCATAGGCCCGTGGTACATTTGCCACCACGAATGAACCAGTGTTGGTGCGTTCTTATTTAACCGGAGTGCTGGCCACACAGCGGTTAAGTGTCAGGCTGCTAATTCAAAGGTCAGCGGTTTGAACCCACCAGCCACTGGATGGGAGCCTGCAAAACAATTTGCAACCTCAGAAACCCTGTGAGGTAGTTCTCTTCCGTCCTGCAGGGGCACGGTGAGTCAGTCAACTGGATGTCAACAACTGGTTATTAGCTAAAGTCTACATTTTATTCAAATTTCCTAAG
>NW_022106189.1:37043619-37047222 GCF_000313985.2 Echinops telfairi
CCCCACCTCCTCTGGTTCCAGGATCCCATCCAAGATGCTGTGATTAGTTGCCACCCAATGTTGCCCAGTCCTGAGCCGCCTTCGCCACTGCTGCTCTGTCCAAGTCTCTGGTAGCTGCTGCGTAAGCCCATCTCACCGAGGGCCCCCCTCATTCTCACTGGCGCCCCACTTTACCGAAGGAAGTCCTTTTCTCTTTTCTGATGACATAATCGAACTCAGGGAACTGAGAGGTCCCCTTCACCTCACTTCCAAGGAGCACCCTGGTTGTACCTCTTCTAAGGCTTGTGGGTTTGTCCTTATGGCTGCCCATGGTGTATGCAGACAGCACTTTCCTCCTCCGTGACTGGGCTTTCACCCGTGTGTCAAGCCATTGAGAAAGCCAAGGCTTGGGTGAGACACACCCGACTCACCGAAGTGAGCACCTGACTCTGCTCTGTAAGAGGCCTCTTTGCAGCAGAGCTGCTCAATAGGTCATTGGATGACTTATTTGCAACTGTGGTGAATACGTGTTATCTTCAAAACATTTGCCATCTCTACAGTCCTCGCAGGGACAGTCTGGGGATAGCATTCACTGCGTTGTTGAACCGCTACCATGAACCTGTCTGAATGTTCCCATCACTGCACAGCAGTTCAGTGTCTGCTTTTGTGGCTGTTGCTCTTGGGGACGTTCGCTGTTGATTCAGGCAGAATGAAATAATCGACACATTCGATGAAACCCAAACCCACTGCCATCAAGTGGATTCTAACTCATGGCGACCTTATATAAGGTTTGAGGCTGTAGGTCTTTCCTAGAGCAGAGCGCCTCATCATTTCTCCCTCGGAGTGGCCCGTGGGTTCAAACCACCAACCTTGATTAGCAGTCCAAGTTCTAGACCACAGTGCCAAATAAGGACTGAGGAACCTCATTTGTTTTTAGGAGGCTGACCCTGGATACTAAGTGTTATTCCCAAACATGACAGGATTCTGTCAAGTCCATACTATCGACCTAACCTGTCACTGCCCATCTTGACCACCTGGCCCACTTGGTGTCGGTCAGGTTTCTGGGCTGTAGTTCATCTTTTCCCACATCCATACCAGCTCAGTCTACCCATGAGGAGTGGGGAGTCAGGCTGGAGGGTGTCTCTCTAAATGATTTGGAGTTCTTCTGCATGGGAGGAGTGTCTCTCGCCCGCCCACTTCTTCATTTACTCCATCATGTATTGTTATCAGCGTGGACTTGCTCTTTCATTGCCATCAAGTCGATGTGACCCTATAGGACAGGGTACAGCTGTTCATGTGAGTTTCCAAGACGGTAACTCTTCATGGGAGTAAAACACCCGGCCTTCCACCCATGGAGGGCGTGGCTGGCTGTTTGGAACTGCTGATCTTGGGGAACATGGCCCAACATGTAACCATCATGCCACTGGGGCTCCCGAGGATGGGCTCAGGGGTGCTTATCTTCTACTTCGGGTTATCAACCAAGACTTTATTTTGCTGCTCAGGTTGCTCTAGTTTTGGCCATTGGGGAGCTCTTTCCACCCCAAAGTTGATTTCTTGAGAGAAATCTAGAAATCCCAGTTGTCTTATAACATCTCTAGATTTTGGAACATGAACTGCATGGGCCAAAGGAAAGCTTCTGCAGGCCAGCTTCAGCAGCATGGGCCTGGGGTTCTGCTTGTCTGGTCTGTAGCGACCCATGTTAAGTCACAAGTTTGCCTGCCTGAGCCTCAGTGTCTGCCTCTCTTTCAAATGGGACAGCAGAACTCCCCGGGTTTATTGGAAGGACCTGGTGTGTGATTGATGCAGATAAAGGGCCTGGCACCAAATCCTTGCTTGTTACATGACAGGGATCACTCATTGCCCCATACATGAGTGCAATGTGGTAACCCATCCTCCCAGGAGGACAAGAGCGCCATTGGTTCTCAGGAAGTGTGGAGGGAGTCTGCAAGGATGGGGATGGCCCATGGGGACCCTGTGAGCCCTAGAGAATGATGGGGAGAACTATACCCACCAGCCTAGTTTAACACAAGACTTGAGCTTTGTCTCTCTATGGGCACTGCCTCCACAGATGGAGGCACACACAAATCTAGGTATCTTACTCTCTCTAAAGTGTGAGTGACTACCTCTCCCCAGGAAGGTGCATGAGGCTTATACTTGAAATACCAGTGGCATGACTTCTGGGATAATAGCAAAATATTTTCTTCGAAAACACAGTATAAAAAACTGACAGGCAGTAGTGGGGCATAGTGTTAAAAAGGGCCTATGGGGTGCTTTGAAGCCTGGTGGTGCAGTGGGTGAGGTGTTGGCCGGCTAACCGTAAGGGTGGTAGTTCAAACTCACCAGCTGCTCCAGGACACAGGAGGCTGTCTGCGCCTGTAAGAATTGACAGCCTCGGAAATGCTGTGGGGCAGTCCAGCTCTGGCCTGTGAAACCCAGTGAGTCGGCACTGTCTTGATGGTGGTGGGGTTGGTGTGCTGGATGCCTAGTATGACGTTGCTTTCCAGAAAAGCCACTTCCTGTCTGGGTTCAAGGAGCAGCCCACCCGAGGGTGCTGGGTAAGCGGTTTGGTTTGACTGAGGAGTAGGAAGTGAGTTGTGATATCATTATTTTCTCTATCGTCTGTGTATCTATGATGAATGTTGTTGCTTCTGTAATTTTTGAGGGAGAAATGCAATAACCAAGTTCTAGGAAAATGTAAGCCCTCTGGAAAGGAACCCAGGGCCCCACCCTCCTCCTGATCATCCTGAGGGGGAGGGGGGTTGGTGGAGGGTCCGTCTCAGGAGGAGACACCAAGGGGCGCTGGCATAAGGGAAGCACCCGACCAGTGCTGGGTCACTATAGCCCTGTTCCTGACCTGGAGACAGGGAAGGGGCCTTGGCCAGGGGGCCCCAGCACCTGCCCTTCCATTGAGGCAACCCCCTAGATTCCTTCCTCCTTCCTAGGCCCTTGCTGTGGCCTAGCAGTCTTCTGGGATGTGTGTGAATACCCAGAGACCAGAGCCCCTTCCGGGACCAGGCTGTGCCGGCTGTCCTCAGTGACTGAGGAGCCTTTCCCTACTGCAAACAGTCTGGGGGCATTTTGTTTGCGAATCCAGAGAGGAAGCCGCCTGGCCGATTAGCATCCTCAGAACATTCTCTAAATTATTAAAGTGCCTGGAAGAGTGACTGCCACCTCAGGGTCACCAGTGTGAGTCCCCAGGGCGGCAGTTCTTGTTCCCAGCAGAGGGACCTTCAGGCACCCCCAGCCTCCATTGCCTGTTCTTCCACGAGGTCATGGGCCTGATTCCCTGGCGGAGAGAGGAATCCTTGGCAACAGGAAGGACCAGGCAGGAGTGAACTGGGGCTCTGAACAAGTGCCCAGGCTCCCGCCACCTTCGACCTTGAGTGGCAGGAAGGGTGGGGTCTGGCTATATCCCATTCCTACCATGTTGAAGTTCATATACCCTGCTGAGACGCTTCTATTCATGAATCTCCTTGTCTAGTAGGGGTTCATGGAGCACCCAAAACAAAAAACAAACTCACTGCCATAGAGCCAATGGCAACTCAGAGGATGGACAGGGTGGAACTATCCCTGTAACATCCCTGTTACAGTCTCCAATCAAGCAGATTTTTTAAAAAAACATTT
>NW_022106189.1:37048035-37051211 GCF_000313985.2 Echinops telfairi
GCACCATCAGCTTTCTTCGCCACATTTGCTTATGCACCCATTTGTCTTCAGTGATCTGTTCGACACCTCGTGATCACACAGGTTGATATGTTCAATCAAGCAGATTTATGAGGCTCTGGGGTGCTTTATGGGAGTCCTGGTGGCACAGTGGTTATACATTGGGCTGTGATCTGCATGGTCGGCAGTTCAAAACCACTAACAGCTCCTCGGGAGACAGACTGGGCTTTATATTCTCATAAACAGTCAGTCTCAGAAACCCCAGGGGTTTCAGCGTTGACTCGATGGCAGTGAGAGCTGTCAGGATACTTGGGGCCTGGAGACACCGCTGGAGTCCTGGGCTCCAGTGAGTCTGAGTGTCCCAACCACACGGACACTCAACCGGAGAACACGCAAGGAAAGGGCAACCGAACAGAGCAGAGGACAGACAGGCAAGTAAGTTATCCTACCAAAGTCAGACTCGGGTCTGCGTTCAGGAAGCTAAGGAAGTGGGTTGAGCTGGAGCAGTGGATCTCAACGAGTGGTCCAACGACCCTTTCACAGGGGTCGCCCGATTCACAGCAGTGGCAAAATGACAGCTATGAAGTAACCACGAAAATAATTTTATGGTTGGGGGGGTCACGACATAAGGAACTGTATGAAAGGGTCACGGCATGAGGAAAGTTGAGAACTGGTGAGCAAGAGGCTGTGAATAGCAGGGTAGGACAAGCCTGAACCTGCTCACCAAAGCCCAGAACCACCTGGGAAACAGGAGACATGAAACCCCTCCCCCTCTCGAGTGAACAGAAACTCATTTGTCTGAGAGGAGAGGCTAAATGGATTTAATAAAAACAAAACACATTGTAAGCAACTTGGATGAGTGTCCACTTTTACTGGTTTCCTGAAGAAACTGGGTCCTCATTGGGCTGTATCCTTTTCCGGTCAAATGCCTCATCAGAGACAGCCCTAACGTGGTAGAAGGTTCTGGAACTCGGGGACAGTGAAGTCTAGTTCTCTTCACATTGATCAACCTCCTAGCACAGGGCACCTTTGACTCTCCTCAGAGACCTGCACACCCAACTTCCTCTTGGGGCCTCCACGTCTCACAGGGACAGGCCCCTCTGTTGGAGGTGACCTGGCCTTCTGTCCCAAGGCCTGGACACAGGAACTGCACTTGTGGAAGTAATCCAGAACAATTCAGGAGGCAGACAAGGAAATGGAGGGTCTAGGAAGAAGGTAGCTGATCATTGTTTCTTTGATAACAAACTGGGTGAGCGAAGAAGGGTCAACAGTGGGGGGCCACTCGAACAATGGCTCTTCCCAAAGCATTGCCAGTGAATAGGTGACTGCCTGGAGAGACCATGATGTTTACAAAGGATTAATAACCCCAAACAAAAAAATCATATTGTGAATGAGGGTGGAGTGGAGACCCAAAGCACATTCTGTAAACAAGTGGACATCCCCTTACAGAAGGGTCACAAGGAAGAGACAAGCTAGTCAGAGTGCAGTATGCCACCGATGAAGCATACAACTTTCCTCTAGTTCTTTAATGATTCTTCCCCCGTGTTAGTCTGGGTAGACTAGAGAAACAAATTCATGGAGAAATCTGTATAAGAAAGAGGTTTATGTACGAGAGCAATTGAATATTGAGAAAACATCCCAGCCCAGTCCAGATCAAGTCTATAAGTCCAATATTAGCTCATAATGCCCGATAACAATCTATAAAGTCCTTTTCAGACTCATGAAACACATGCAATGATGCCGAATGCAGGACGATCACAGGCCAATGAGTCTTGTGGATCCAGTGGCAGCAGCATCTCAGCACTGGCCGGGGTCTCCACATGGTTCCTACAGTTCCCAGGGCACAGGGTCTATCAGCGTAGCACCATGTGTCTTGTCAATTAGAGTCTTCAAGGGAGTATGTTGTGAGAGAGTCTCTCCTGCCTCCAAGGAGGAAATCCAGGAATTCCCAGACAGAATTCCCAGCCATGCCCACACAGAGGCCTCATTGGCTATGGGCCAATTGACAGACTAGACTCCACCCCTTCACTCTTAATCCTCTCAAGTTCCAAATTCTGTAACTACCCCCCCACTCCCCCTGCTATCAAGACCCCAATCCTACAAGTCCAGGTAGATCAGAGCATGTACACAGGTACAAATAAGAGCTTGCAACACAGGGAATCGAGGATAGATAAACCCCTCAGAACCAATATTAAGAGTAGCGATACCAGGAGGGGAAGGGGAAGGGGAAGGTGGGGGGGTGGGGGAAGGAACCGATCACAATGATTCACATATAACCCCCTCCCTGGGGGACAAAAAACAGAAAAGTGGGTGAATGGAGACATCTGTCAGTATAAGACATGAAAAAAAAAATTTGATAAATTATCAAGGGTTCACGAGGGAGGGAGGGTGAGGGAGGGGGAAAATGAGGCGCTGATACCAAGGGCTCAAGTAGAAAGAAAATGTTTTGAAAATGATGATGGCAACACATGTACAAATGTGCTTGACACAACGCACGGGTTGTGAAGAGCTGTAAGAGCCCCCAATAAAACGATTAATAATTGAAATAAAAGGAGGATAGAAGACTGCATATTTCAGTTCTGTCCAATGGATCCCGTTAGGATGGCTGTTCTCTGTCCTGGCCAATGGCGGCCAGTGCCCCTGAGCTAGTGAATTGTATTTTAAAACACTTTTAGTTTTGTTGAGACTATGTAAGGCAGAACATAACAGATTCAACACCATGTCCAAGTCGGCAGCATTAATTTGCATTCTCTGCGCTGGACAACAGTTCTCACCCTCCCGCTATCGAGTTGTCCCTTCCCCACGAACATTAACTTGCTGCCCCCTAAGGTTCATCCCTAATCTTTCAAGCTCCTGTATCCATTGGTCCCATGTAATAGTGTACTAAGCTCATGCTTTACTCGTAAAGCTCAACTATTGGTTGCTTCTCAAGAAGAGTTCCGGGGAAAGTTTTGGCTTCGGGGTTAAAGATGATTTCAGGGCAACAGTTATGGGGGCTCATCCAGCCTTCGTGACTCCAGAAAAATTTGGAGTCCATGAGAATTTTAAATTTTGCTCTGGAGCAGGATCCTTCCAGACAATCTGTGATCAAGTGTTGCCGGGGTGCATTTTCTATTTTAAATCACTTCAAATGTGGATCAAAAATAGCCACCTGCAGTTGGGGACTTGCGGACTGACAA
>NW_022106189.1:37051311-37053243 GCF_000313985.2 Echinops telfairi
GGTACCGTGGGATCCCAATTTCAAAAGCATCTGGAAAAAGAGTTGAGAGAGAAGATGCCAACATATGACTGTGTCCCCGCACCACCCCCACCCCCCCCACTGTAAGATGACAGGGTGATTTACATTTCCTTTCTTGATTTCTCTGTTCCAGGGAGGGAACAGGCTCTGCTGCCACAGTCAGAGAGATCAACAATGGGAGTTTACCAGGAGGAGGAAAAGCCAAGGCAGGCGGGCCCATGTTAGCTTTGTGTGAGGAAGCCGCCCTCCCAGGGCCTGTTTTGACAGGAGCTCTGTGCCTCTGGCTGTTGGGTCTTCTCCAAGCAGCAGGGCAACCCTAGCTGACATTATGCTCACGGGTGTCGCTGGCGTGAGCATGTGCGCTGTGCATGGGCACGTGGGCCTGGCCATCTGTTGTCAGCCTGGCAGCAAAGTGCTGCCCAATCAGCTGTTTGCTGGGACTCGATGGCGGCTGCTATTGGAATTGCTTCTCCACGTTACCTTCCAGATGAGTTCCGTTAGCAGGTGGGTCAGAGAGGTGGCTCGGGCCTGGCTTACTCCTCACGGCTGGCTAGTGTAGCAGGGATCTAGGAATTAGATGCATTATTTGCAGCAACTAGCATAAAGGAAGAGGAAACTTCTCTACATCATGTTCATTCTGACTCACAGGGTCTCATGTGTGCTGAGTGGACTGGGCCCTACAGGAGTTCAAGGCTGTGACCCCTGGGAAGCAGATCCCCAGGCTTGCCTTCTGAGGAGCCTTGGGATAGGCTCCAGTCCAGCATTTGCTGCCCTTAGAGACTGCCTTCCACACACACCGAAGGGCTGTGTGTCTCCAGCGGCAGGAAGGCTGGAATTAGCCGGTGGGTTTCAGAGTGTTTCTTAAAGATGCGGACTCTGGTCTCAGCTTCTGAGATGATGGAGTCCTCGCTTTCCCACAGGTGCAGCAGTCGGGGTGGGAGGCAGAGGGCCATTCAGCAGGGCCGGGGCTGGACCCCAGGTGAGTAGACATCTCCATGCAGGTGTCTCTCCCAAGGACGATGGGTGTATCAGGACCAGTTCAAGTCGGGTGTGTGTAGTTTTCTATGAAACCACCACTAGCATTGCAGGGGCAACACGGGCCCCTCCCCACCAGGCTGTCTCGTTTCCAGCCTTGCTGGGCTATAGATTGCTCAAGGTAGACAGCACTGGTGCAGGAGGGTTGGAGGGGAGGAACTGGGCAGGCTGCAGGGCCCCCAGCCCAAAATGCAAAGGTCCCGTCGACCCCAGGACTATTGGGTCCAATGTCTGATGGTGACACTGCAGGCAGAGTGGAGGTGCCCTGCTGGTCCTTCTGGAAGCAGGCTGCCACAGCGTGCTCCCGAGGGGCTGGTTTGCAGCGGAATGCTTTTAAGGACTGCAGCATCACGGTCCACTAAGGGAACTCAGTGACAGAGCTGTGACAGACAGGGTCTAGTAAGAGACAACAGTAGAAATGATAGTCAGAGGGGGTGTTTGGGTCAGAGCAGGGGATAAGAGATGCTAATCTTCAGTGGGCAGTTTCCTGTCTCCAGCTGGGGGCCAGGGAGGTGACCCCGAGAGGGGGTCTAAGCCAACAACGAACCTCCGCTTGGCACCCTGTCTTGGGGCCGTAGTGCCACAGGGAGAGCTTGGGGTGCAGGGCCATGGAGCCAGGTGGCTCTTACCAACCACTAGAAACCTCAGCCTTCACTGGCAATGACTTTGGTGTCCTCATGTTTCAAGCTCATTTATCCAGGTCAGGAGCCATTCATCTTGCCCAGAATGCGTGGCAGCAGCAGCTTGCCAGCATATGGTCTGTTCATGTCCTGTCTGCATGGCTGCCAAGGCCATGTGGTCGGGGGAAGGCTGACCCAGCAGGTCTCACACCATTGGCTGGTAAAGGCCACCCTATCACACAGTCCTGCTTGGGGGGGG
>NW_022106189.1:37054477-37057115 GCF_000313985.2 Echinops telfairi
CTTCAGAAGAACCCGCATGTGCCCTGCCTCAAGCTGTCTTTCTGGAGCCAGGATCCATGTAGACAAGTGGAATCACGCTAACTTACTTCCTGGACAGTGTCTTTCATTTCATTCACGGCTGCGAGGTAAGCAGGCTTGGATATCAAGTCAGCAGCCACCCTCTGCAGAGGAGCTGTGCCAGCAGTCCTCAGGGAGATGGGACTCCTGTCCTGTTCCTCATGAGCGCTGACAACGTACAGCTCACTGAAGACTTCGTCCTTAATGCGTCCATGTCCCCCTGGGCCTCGGTCAGCTAATTAGCGTGTGCTGTTCTCAGAAGTAGGTGAACGGCCCATGGAGGCCTGCTTGTCCCTCAGCTCCTGTGCTGCTGTGGAGCAGCGCGTGGGCACAGGCTGCCCTGGAAACCTGACTGGGACTCAGGACAGCCGGGACTCTGGAAGACAGACTGCTGGCCAAAGCCGGAAACTGGGCTCCAGGGACCCCCTGGCTGTCGCAGGGTCTTGGACATCCTGGCAGCCATGCTGTGCCCCACGCAGGGGGGCCAACCTGCCTTTCAGCTGACTCAACACTTCCCACTTCCCTGCCAATGTTTGCTAAGCAATTCCCGACTTCTGGAGGAAGGGGCCTTACTTCCCTTGGAAGTCAGGCAGACAGACTAGTTTTCAGTAATTTGGGATGCGCAACAGCCAGGTAATGTTCTTTACTGTGCCCGTGGCTTGAAGGGAACACCCTCCCTCAGCACCCCCCACCTCCTTGCCCCAGCCCCTCAAACTGAAGGGCTCAGCGGTCCCTAGAGGACTGGGGCGGGGCTCAAACGGGAGTGCAGACCCCAACCCTGTGCACAGGCCTCCATGGAGGCCCTCCCCGCACTGCTTGAGCAGCCCCAATGGCTGGCGCTGGACTGCTCCTGGGGGCTGGCTGCACTATTTCCTTGATTTTCCTTATGGCTCTCTCTGCCCCCAGTGCAGGGTCATGGTCCTGAGCACACTGTGGACGGTCAGGCAGGGCTGGAAGACCCCGTCTCCTGGTGGGCAAGGACCAGGCCGCAGCAGGCAGCGCTGAGCAGAGGGGTGAGGACGTGCGGAGACCACCCAGAGCCTGTGGAGTGGTCTCCAGTCCCTGGCAGCATCTGAGGAAGTGGAGGACTTCCTTCCCGAATCAGACCACCACCACCCCTCCTTGCCCTCTCCCAGGAAAACACGCACCACAGAGCCCTTCTGAGGGCTCAATCCTGCCTCCCTGAGACAATTTTTAAACCGTCTGGAAAACGCCCATCTCCCTAGAAGTACACAGAATGGCCATGAGCGGGCTCTCCTCCTCACCCAGCCTCACAAGTCCTCACTGCGGCACATCTCCTTTCACCTCGTCCTCCGGGAAATCCACAGACCAAAGGGGGAAAGCCTGGTTTCTCGGGCTTCCCCCCTGCCTATCCTCCACGGCAGAGACTGCAGGTGCTAAACACTCTTTCCATTGGCTCTTGCAGCTAAGGGTGGTCATGTGACCCAGTTATGGCCAAACACCGACACAAAAAGCTGCTTCACGGACGAGGTAAGGTGTGCTCAGTGCAGGTGCCTTTTAAATAGGCTGCACTTAGAAGGAAAGGGAGGCAGGTGGAAACATTTAAAATATTGGGGAAGGCCAACATAAGGAGCTGGGAGGTTGGGAAGGAATGGTCTGCTACAGCAATGATGCAACTCGCTGTGTATCCTTGATAAGATGCCAGGTCCTGGCAACAGAAGGAAATCTAAGGGCTTCTCAAAAGGTTTAGGGGTGCAAAAAGAGTAATCCAGTGGGGTGAGGTGTGGGTGACATATCATGCTGGGCACATTCACCAGGTCTAGAGATGGCAGATGGGACCGGACCCAAACTTCCTTGGGTGTGTGTGTGTGTGTGTTTGAGTGCGCACACAACAGTAATCTTGTCAGAGTGCAGAAGAGGTGTGCTAGAGCTGCACTCCAGGCAAACCGGGCAGGGCACACAGGAGTGACTGTCACCGATGTACCTGACCTCTCTCCTCGTCTTGGAGGAGACTGAAAACAGCACACCCACCTGTGAGGAGAACCCAGCAGGTTCTGGCTACTCTGGCCTTGGTTTTTTAGGTCGCAAACGTGATAAACGTTTGCTAAAAACAAGAAACCTGGCTTATGACAAGGCCAGTACCATTGATTCTGTAGGCTTCCAGATCATGTTTCACACAGGAAGAGGAGCAGTCGGAGCCTGGCAGCCGGGACGCCCTGTGTGAGACAGCATGCTAGAGGCGCACAAACCTCCAGGAGAGGTTACGGAAAGAGTCGAGCAGATGGCAGTGAAATGCTAGATGCATCTCTAGAGAGTAGCACCTGGGCTATATGTAGACCCTTCCCGGCCTATATGTCCTATCCTGACCAGACACTGCAGGTCCTGGGTTTCTTATGGTCACTATCAGTGCCAGGGCACTATCGAGGCCTCACGGGCCACCTGTTCTGATGCTGCTCTATTACCATTCCGAGAACCCTTTAACAGAGTGGGTGTGAACAGACACAATGTGTTCAGAGAAAGCTTGTGAACCAACCTCCTAGGGCCGTGAGCTAGTTCTTCCCAGCTCATTCATGGCCATGAAGTGACATGGGAACAGAAGGGATCCAAATCTGTGCAGTGT
>NW_022106189.1:37057895-37073670 GCF_000313985.2 Echinops telfairi
ATTTATTCTGCAGAGTATAAAAGGGAAACGGCTCCTCTGAATCTTCTTTGACAAACTGACAAAGAACTACTGAGGTGGGAACACACTTGAAGCTGACTAGCTTTGGGAAGAGGAGAAAGTCCGAGAGGAAAAAACCCTCCACTTCAACAATTATAAATCCTCACTCGAGGCCTGAGGCCATTTGGGGAGGGAAAGACACCAAGACGGAAGAGCAGGTGGAGCACAAGCTGCCCGGGGTCCTGGCTGCCCCGGCACTGGGGCGCCTTCTCAGAGTCTCATGGCAAGGCCACCTCCAGGAGAGTCCCGTGGGCCCAGGGACCCTGGGAAATGCACATGCGGTGGACCAGCTCTCCTCACTGCAGCCTGGCCTGGGACTGGCTTTGTCACAGGCTAACGGGAAGGCAAGGAATGCAGGAAGCTATCATCTTCGCCAGCCTCTCCCCGGCGTTGCTTTATTTTCTTGACTTCTTTCTTTTTTTAAAGGACAAACTTTTAAAAGTAACAGTGAGTGAAACTGCATGACAGGCAAGATACACAGGCAGTATTTCAAAGTAGGAGAAAAGACCTTGTCCGGAAACGTTGAGGAGAGAAACCAGACACATTTCACAGATGCACAAGAAGCTCACATTGTAAACAGGATGAAGCTGCTACTGATTTTCCCTCCTCCCATCAGGGCTTCATTTTGCTCAGCCTGAGGTCTCGCTCAATTTCAAACTGCCTGTGGTCCACACGGTCAAGAAAGGCTTTCCGCTCGATGTACCTGGAAGAAGACGAGAAAGGCGTCTGTCAGCTGAATCCTCCCTGTATCATCCTGCTCCCCACACAGTGTGGACAGAGGGACCCAGCCAGCATCTCTGAGGGGCATCCACTCGGCTGACTCTTGGGCCACAGGAGGATTTCTGATTCAGATGTGAATGGCATGAAACGAAATAAAGGCAACAATTTATCAAAGGGAAAAGACAGGAGAGACTTGTGGCAAGACGACATTGCAAATTTGTGACGAGATTGAAGGGGAAAGGCCCAGAACATTTTAAGTCCCCATGGGTTCAAATCCTAGACAGTCAGGCGACCCTGGTGAAGAATGTAACAAATCCCGTGAGGCCTTGCCATCTGCCATTGGCTGTGCAGCTCTGTAAATCAGAGGTGTGTTGAGTAAGTTCTTCTTTCTGCAGCTGTAGGCTGAAACATGAGAAAAAGGCACATCTGAAAATGGGAGGAAAGAGTTGGAAGTAAAAACCGCCCCAGGCTGCTGTGCCAGTGAAGTGCAAGGAGCCCCGACCAATGATGGAGTCCCGTTACCATGAACTGCACTGAAGACAGGGTTCTTATCTTTGTTGGCTCTGGGTGTGTGCATGTGTTACATCATATCAGTAATGCATATGAAAATAACTCTGAGTTTATATGGAATGTGTCCAACCATCAAAAACAAAGATCAAATTTATCAAGATGTTGATAATAATAATTTTTTAAAAAGCAACAGTATTAACAACTACCAAAAAGGTACTACTTCTGTCAGGACTGATACTGTAGCCTCCCTGTTAGAAGGTAAACACTTTTCTTTCACTCTGCCTTCTCTTCTCAGAAGCTAATCCGGGCCAGGTTGCTTCTGCAGGAGACAGAACAGGCCTTCTCTGAAGGCCCCTCAGAGGATGAGATCACGTGCCCCTGTGCCAACAGTACACACACACACACACACACACACCACACTCTGCTGGCACCTCGCTTCTGAGCTGAGTGGCCTGGAGGGAGGGAGCACACGGTGGTGGTGCTGAGGCAGGCGGTTGGCTGCCTAATAGGGCACAGCTGCATCTGTATCTTAATACACCTCTGTGCCAGAGAGGGTCCTGAGATTTGCCTGGGAGGGAGAAAAGCTCTGCTCTAATTAACCTATCGAGAGAGCAAAACTGCCATTGGAAATGGGAATCGTAATTGAATCTCTACACTAGTTTGTCTTTTGTGGTACACTGGAAAATGTGCCTCTGCCGTCACATGGCCACCTCCATGGTGAGAATACTGCCAGGTTCAGGCACCTGGGTGCCTCTCTGCAGGCTGGGACCAGACTCAGCAAATCAAAGGGTTTTAATATGTATAACCCATGCAGCGCCCTGTAACTCAGTAAACCTTCACAGGAATAGACATCGGTATTTCCTCTCATACTTAACAGTAAAAAACCAATTCAATATTTATCTGGATTGCAATTTCTCAGAATTCTGTATCTGAGCTGGTAACACCTCTGCAGGTAAAGGGAGAGGGCAGCAGCGCCTTACCTTCCAGGGGAGGAGGAGCTGGAACTCTGGCACCTGCCGGGTACAGGTGCACACATATGGAAACAATCTACATTGTGATAATCCCCCAGGTGATTCTTACATACCCGTCTATAACCTGGGGAGCTTGTTGACTGTTGACATGATTCTGAATCTATCTGGGGAAGTGAGATAGTTAGCCAATTCTTTTCAGGGAGTCAAACAGAAGCAAACTCGCTGGAAGCCCTTGGGCCAGCCTCTCCCACACCAACCGACTGGGAGGATTCCATACTCAGATGCTCACCTGTGAAGGGCCCACTGTCCTGACACTTGCCTGTACATCTCCTCTCCCCAGACTAGCAGAGGCTGTCAGATGGGGCAAAGCTGAGAATGGCCTAGTGAGGCTGGTGCCGGGTGGGAAGGCTTCCCAGAAGGGCACCCTGGTCTTTTCACAGGCAATTTTATTTACTTTTTTGCACAGGCAATTTTACCAGGTATGTTTTGAAGGCCCTTGGTGGGGACGGTACAGGCATAGCATCAACTCTGAGAGTCAGAGACCCTGTGCAGCCTCGGCTGGAGCTCCCATGACAGAACAGCTCCTACACCCATGACCTGAGAGCTGAACCACCTCCTGTCTTCCTCCCGGGCCAGACACTGGGGGCCCTTGTAGAAAGTGGGTCCAAGGAAAGCTGGTGGGGAGCTGGACACCTAGCAGAGTGAACTCACTCCCAGGCTCCCCTCCTTGTCTACAGCTCGCTCAGCCTGGGGGAGGGCTTTTTTGGGGGTGGTGGTGGTGGAGGTGGTGTTAGTGTTCTGGTGGACTTTGGTGCTCCTGTGGGTGCAGCAGGAATTTAGGGCCTGGCTCAGCGCTACCTGCCTGAGGGTAGGGGAAGTGGGGCACTAGGAGAGCACTGATGAGGCCGTGAGTTTGTGATGCTTCTTCCTGACATTCCCTTAAAGAAGAAGTGACACTCAAACCAGGTACTTACTGGCAGCCAATGGCCTTCCTAAGTCCAGTTGACCTTGACCCTGTCCTGAGCATAGGCTGGGCACCAAGGAGGCGGGTGCAGGCCGAAGTCAGGGTTGGGGCAGTCTCACTGGCAATGAAGGTCCATCTGCAGGCTGCGAATGAATTCTCCACAGCAACCAGACAAAGGCCCCACACAGATCTGGCTCTTTGTTTCATTACAACTCCCGTAAGTTTACTGCTAAGAACTGCCCCGGAACACAACCGCCAATGGACCTGGCCCCGTCCTCGGAGAGCCAGTGCAGTGTTGCTGCTGATGGGGGCAGGCTCCAGGCCACGCTCTACCGCAGTGCTTCTCAACCTTCCTAATGCCTCGACCCTTTCATGCAGTTCATGCTGTGATGACCGCCCCCAACCACAAAATTATTTTCATTGCTACTTCTTGTCATTTTGCTACTATGAATCAGGCGACCCCTGTGAAAGGGTCATTCGACCCCAAAAGGGGTTGCGACCCACAGGTTGAGAAGTGCAGTTCTACAGCATCTCTTATCATGACTTTGGGCAAGATACTAATTACCTATGCTTGATCACTTCCCGTTCTTTGTAAAATGGGAATAAAAACCACCATAGCTCCTCAGGCAGTCAGAACTCAAAACTCACTGCCATTGAGTCTGTTCTGGCTCGGCGAGCCTGCAGGAGAGAGAACTGCTTTGGTGGGTTTCCGAGTGGTAAATCTTCAAGGGAGTTTGTAGAAAGCCTCCTCTTTCTTCTGAGGAGCAGATGGTGGGTTTGAACTGGCAACCTTGTAGTTAGCAGACCAATGCGTAACCCACCATGCCACCAAGACTCCCTCAGACAAGAGAGGGGGCATAAGAAAGTTCACAGAACAATAGGATGGAAAGAAAATGGAACTTTACCACAAACTTTCTCAACTCTCAGTGTGGATGACACCAGGGCAAGGCTTGGGAACGAAGAAACCACCAAGAGCTGTGGGAGCGGCTCGAGTTTCCCACTTCCCCTTTCTGACTTCACTGCTTCGCTAGTCTCAGGACCCAGGATCCAGGACATACGCTCCAGAAAGAGGAAGCGGCCCTCACTTCAGAAGTGGCCCAATTGCACGGCCTGTTAAACTAAGTCTCTGGATGTTTCCAGTCACGTTAAGTGGGTTACAGCCAAGTACAATGGGCCCCAGATTGGTTCTGCCCAGCCTACAGGGAACTGGAGAGAGGGGGATGTGGATCACCCCTCCCGATGAGGATCTGTTCAGAGAGCAGCTCTTCTGGGCCGAGGTTAATCAAGTGTGTTAATAGAATCAAGAACCAGAGGGATTGGTTAGCGTCTCGCTTCAAAACTAGGTTAGACACAACAGGGTGACATCTTTTTGATCCTCCGACCCAAATCACTTTTCCAGCTGCAATGTTCCTGAGACTGAGGTCAATGTGCAGGGAGGGGGAAGAGAGGGGGGGAGGTGAGGGCAAGAGGAGGGCAAAGTGCTGCCAGGGACGATGTCAGTTGTTACTGTCTGGAATGTCCATTCTCTGCAAGGTCAGAGGTCCTTGATAGGAAAGAGCGTGGGGTGTGAAGACAGCCCAAAGCTCCATCACAGGGCCACCCAGTGGCTGGAAGCCCAAAAGAGGCCTGCAAAAACAGGGCACTGCTGAGCAGTGCAGGAAGTCTGCAGCAAGGGTCTCTCTGAGCAAGGTTTCCCTGTGGCGAAGGTGTGAGCAGAGATGTGGGTGACGCTCACCCCCCAATGGCAACACTCTGCAGTGAGAACACACTGGCTCAGAACAGATGGAATGATAGGCCCTTTCCGGCCATAAGAAACGCAGTAGAAAGGAGCCGTCAGCCACATGCTGCACTGGCCGCCAGCAGTTTCTGGGAGAGTGCTTCCCTCTGACATCTCTCAGCCAGGCGGAAGGGCCATGAGAGTAAGTTCCGTTCTTCTTCACAGCACCCCTCCCAGCCAGGCAGCTTTGGAAAGACTCCAGGGGGTCATGGATCCAGCCATCTTTGGAGAAAGAAAATAATTCTCTCTGCTTGCCCCCCATCCCCCTCAACAACTCATCTCCCATCGTGAAGGCCCATGACCATCAATGGGGTGGGAGAGCAGCAAGGCCCTGGGAAAAGATAGTGTAGAAAAGATGGGGGTGCCCAGAACCCAGCTCTGGGGCTTGCTAAGTTGAAAATCCCAGATGATGAAGAGTCCATCCAGGGTCACTGGGAAAAGATGACCCCAAGTGGTTCTGCCACCACTGTGGGAAATTCCCCAGGCCTGGGAGACATGTGCACCAGGAAAGGGCTTAAAGGGAGGAAGCACCCAGTTGCCCAGAAAGGCCCTAGAGAGTGCGTGGGCACTGGTGGGGGGCAGCAGCGAGCAGACTCCCTTCTTCTGACACCAGTGCCTGTCCTTTTTGTCTGGGTATGGCCCTTGGGGATGCCCGAATGTCCTGTCCACCGGGGCTGCTTTGCCCTTCCAACGCCCCCGCAGAGGACCTAGGCCCAGCTGGCCTCAGGCCACACTTTACTGCCTTAGCCCCTGTGCTTCCTCCTCCCCTCAGTGCGGTACTAGTTGCTTCTTGGCGTCACCTGTGTGCTCTCCGGTTTTGTCTGCTGGGAAGGTACACCTGCTGTCCTCTGACTGCAGCGATTCTTGTCCCTGACTAGGCATCAGAATGCCTGAGGAGTGTGTATCACTGATAAAGGTCTCTGCAACCTGACCGCAGACGGGTGGGCCTTCCCTCAGGGCCAGGAAATCACCGCCCAGGTGAGAAAGAACAGTGGCTCTCCAGGGACCAGGTGTGGGTGCCTTTGGCAGGAGACAGGAATGGGAAGGGAGTGGAGGCGGGGTGGCACTAGGAAGGTAGGGGGAAAGAAGGGAGATAGGGCACAGAAGTCACCAGGCTGCACTGGAAAGCACAATCACCTTTGTGTAGCATGGGGGCGGGTGTGTGGGTGGTGCGTGGCCGGGGACCACATGACATGAGAAACCTTAGGCGAGGGAGGGAGGAACAGAGCATGAGTTACATTCCTAACACCCTCCCCAAAACAAAAACAAACCCCAAACTCACTTCTATCATGTCAATTCTGACTCACAGTGACCCTAGAAGACCGGAAAGAACTGCCCCTGTGGGCTGACTCTTCATGGGAGTCGAAAGCCTCATCTTTCTCCTCAGGGGCAGCTGGTGGTTTTGAATTGTTGACATTGAGATTAGCAAGCCAAACATGTAACCGCTACACTAACTGGCCCTAGCCCAGTTAGGCATTTTCCATTTCCTGAGAGGTACTCACTAGGCAGATGTCCGGATTAGCCTCAATTTCTCTTTCAGTCTCCATTCTGTTTTCTATGCTTTCCTTATCTTTAACAGCCCCACGGACTGTCCAAGACCTCCACTAGCTTGAGCAGAGCAGTTGTCCTCTAATCTAGATAACCAGGACAGGGGACTGACAGAGGATGCACACTGGCAGGTTAGTGGCAGAGGCCGAGAGCAGGAAGAAGCTGAGTTCCCCGAGTTTATTCTCGGAGTGGAAGGAGTTTGAGGGAGAATGTCAAAGTCATCTACTCCTGGAGAGTCAGAGGCCTGGCCTTCCCCAGAGTCACGGTTAATGATCCAGTGACACTCTAACCTTGACAGACTGACCCAGAAGTGTAAACAAGTGCACAAAGTAATTTCCACTTGTCTTAATCTGATAGCTTGTGGGTTCAAATAACTTTGAAGGCAAATTTAGAAATATGATGCCAACACACAGCCAGCCGAACTTTATTGTCACTTAGCTTATTGTAATTTAGTGATGACTTCTGCTTAATGCTTTATGTGACTGAGGGAGCCCTGCTGACGCTGTGAGCTAAGCACAGGGCTGGCAGTCCACAGGAGAAAGATGAGGCTGTCTGTGCCAGTAGAGGTGTACGGTAGTCCAACCCCCAGGAGCAGTTCCACTCCTGCAGAGTTACTCTACGCTAGTCCCAATGGACTGGCTTTGTGAGACAGGCACTCTGCACAGTGCGCTCCGTACATCACATACATAGGTCTAATCCAGATAGCTCTCTCTTTACAGCTGCTACACATCATCTCATGAAACCCTCACAACCACCCAGTGAGGGAAGGGTGGCTAGCACTCACAATTTCCCCTCACTGAGGGTGTGGGGACCCACTTCCACAGCCATCTCGTCCCTTAGCTCCTTCTGAGGCACCCCGCTATTCACCATTTCTTGTTGTTGTTCCCCGCCCACCCCACCCCCCCTCTTGAAGAGCATGAGTTTGAGCTGGCTGGCCCACTTGCACTCAGCATTTCCCTTCCTGTTGCTATTACAGTAAATTCAGGTGCTGTGAGCATCTGCTTAAAACACCATCTGACGCCAAGCCATCCGAGTGGCTCTCCAGGAACCACTGGCTCCTTGCCGTTGCACCCTGCTCATGGTAGAGAGGAGAATCACGTGCGTTTTAGGTGGATTCTCTTCCCGTGTGAGTGAGTGGGGTCAGCCTATGTTGTTGAAGAGCCAACTATCAATCATAAGTGGGTTTTTGAGTGCAGAAGAAGTGGGCACACTGCACACACCCCATGTTGTTCCAGGTTCCACTCTATGAAGTGCAAGCAATGGCCTGTCACACATGGACCATGTCACGGACAGAAAGATTTCCATCAGACTACAACAGCATCTAGGCACTCTGGTGGCTCTGCTTAGTAACCATGGAGCTGGTCTGGCTTCACAGCAGGCAAGATGATTTAGATCAGGTCAAGGCTGTGGGAGGGACCCAGATTCCTCCACGTGACTGGACCAGGCAACTGATAGGTCCCTGCGGCATCAATTCCACTCCACCGCCCAGAGGGTTCCCTGAGCAAGTGCTGTCCCTTCTTCCTGCCAGCTCAGGGGCTCTTGCCAGCAGCACCAGCCCTACAGATCTTTGTGGACAAACTACGACTTTCTTCTCTCCTAATGCTTATGTTGAGCAGTTTGCAATGAATGATTCCAGAGTCCTTAGGTTTTGCAAAGGAGCCCTGGAGGCATAGTGGTTACGAATTGGGCTGTGATCCATAAGGTTGGTAGTTCAAAACCACCAGCCTCTCTGAGAGAGAAAGATGGGGTTTCTACTCCAAAAACAGTTACAGTCTTGGAAACTCACAGGGGGCAGTTCTACTCTGTCCTGGAAGGTTGCTACAAGTCAGCATCGACTTGAGTATGGATTTTTATTTTAAGGTTTTGCGAAGGAACCCTGGTGGCACAGTGGTTATACATGGGGCTGTAAAGTCAGCAGTCTGAAACCACTGGCTGCTCCGTGGGCTGAGCCTTTCTACTCTGTAAAGAGAGTTCTGTCTGGAAAACACAAGGCACAGTTTACCCTGCCCTGGGGGCTGCCGGGAGTGGGAATTAACTGGATGGCAGGGAGTGGGGTTTGGGGTGAGAGGTTTGCCAAAGAACCACATCTTCCCGTCTCACCCCTCTTTCCCTCGATTATGGATGGCCAGTTCTTCTCCGATCCCCTCTTCCTCCTTGAAGCTTTCCCAGTCCAATTTGGACTTCTCGAGGGTGCTCATTTTCTGCTTCTTGGCGCCAATCTTCCCCAGGAGGCTGCTCATGCCACTTGGTCTCTTTAACCTAAAGAAAGAGACAACACAAAACAACATGTAAAGAGTGGACCCTCTTGATGAAAGCTTTTATCATAGAGGGAGTTCTGTTCATATACTTCCACTGTGGAGAAGCCTGAAAGGACCCTAGGATTCCAATAGACCTTTCCTCATTGACATCTCTGACTGCTACCAAACCAGGGACAGAAATCCTAGCTCGGACAGCCTGTCTGCTCAGCCCCAAGTTTCCACCTGCCGGGGAGAAGAGGCGCAAGGTGAAGACATGGCTGCAGAGCCACATGATGAGGTTCCAATTCCAGCTCTCACTGTGATGCCAGGCTAGTGACAAGAGAGCACGTGTCTCACTTTCCTGATGTATAAAACGAATGCTTCAGGGCTCAAGGGGTCAGAGTACATCTTACATGCCGAGGGCTTCAGCCTGGGCTGGCGCAGAGCAGAGGCACAGTACTAAACCATAAGAATCAGCACTGCCACGAGAACACGGAAGCCCCAGGGAATTCAGAGACAACGAGTTCCTAACACTAATGAGCAAGAAGTCACACTATTTGAAAAGACTATGCAATTCATTTCCTCTCAACCCCTGTGAGTCATGGCCTGGTTTCCCAGGAGCTGGAGGACCCTTGTTAGTCTGGAAGCAGTAATGCCCAGCTGTGTGAACAGGGGTGGTGAGTGCAGCCTAAATGCCCAGAGTCAAGCTCTGGCAGAGCAAGTGTCACCCAGGTTAAATACATGAGATCAAAATTAGAAAGACGATGCAGTCAGTTCATAAGAGGGTGGTTCTAGGGCTGTTTGAATTCATCAGCCACTCCACAGGAGAAATACGTGGCAGTCTGCTTCCACAAAGACTACCCTCTCTGGGTAGTTCTCTGTCCCATAGGGACACTATGAACTGGACTGGATTAGAGGGCAGTGGGTTGGGTTTGGTGACTGGGGGAGGAACGGTATCTCAGTCTCTAAGAAATGAAAACAAGCTATACACCAGCTGGTAGGAAGTGTTTTATTCTTGTTTCAAAGGGATATGCAAGAGTTATGTGGTAGTCACATAATCTCCTGTCAATCAGGTCGCAGCTTGATAACCTCATTTGGAGGGTGGGAAGAGATAAATAGCTCATTGGAGGGCAGACATACTCTCTGCCTGGTATTCCTGCTGACAAGCCACATGGAGCTACACTGATGGAAGCCAAAGCCCCGGAGCTGGGGGAGCCACATGGAGACTCATGCCAGCACTGAGATGCTTCCACTGTCACTGGATCCACAAGACTTCCCAACCACTGGCTTGTGATTTTCCAGCATTTGGCATCACTGCATGTATTTCGTGAGTCTGAAGAAATTATAGACTGGTATCGGATAGGGTTATATAGGGCTTATGGACTTGATCTGGGCTGGGCTGGGATGTTTTCTTAATATACAAACTACTCTTTAATATAATGCTGCTCTTTCTTATACACATGAGAGCCTATGAATTTGTTTCTCTAGTCTACCTGGACTAACACAGTTAAAACATTTACAATGCTTAAGTCAAACTCACAAGACCTATTGATGACGGGTCACTGCCTTTTCTTGCCTGGAATGCCAATTCTTATGTGGCTTCACACACATTTTCTCACTGGAGCCCATAAGGAAGGACCTCAGGTTGGAGGGGAGCCCCCACTCTGCACAGCGTGGTGATAGGGGTCTGGAGCTTCTGCTCCAGGGTGAGCCTGACATTGGGCAGAGGATACTCTCTCCCCTGTGGGCACCTTCCCACCCCACTCTGAGCTGAGGGTCAACTCAGTCAGCCCAGACAGCCTCATCAGCTCGACTTTGAATTGGACAGATAAAGTTTGGAAAGATTATAAGACACACAGGTCAATCCAAAAGAAAATGCACACAGAGGACTCTGTGCAGAACACTGTCCTTCAAGATGAGAAGGTACTGCAGGCATGTTCTGACAGCGATTTCCTGTTTCAGTGTTGTCTACCCCACAACCTCTAAGAATTCTTAGCCTACTCACTCACTCACCCACCCACCCACTCACTCACTCGATTTACCAGAAACAGATCAGAGAGATATATGGAAGCTTGATAGGTCTCAAATCTCTCACTTCTCATCTTCTTCCCCCCCTAGTTCTCATGATTTAGCATTTCTCACAAGGATAATTCAACAGCCTCTTAGCCAGTCTGGCTTTGCTTTGTCCTGCCCACGGCACCCCACCCCCACCTTATCTTGGTATCTGTCCTTTATATGCTGTCATTAGAGTGAATTTTCTGAAACACAAAGACTATCATGTCTCTTTCCTGACCCCTTACTGCCTTATATAAAGATACTCCTGTTAACGTGCAGCGGTCTTCCTGGTCTTCTCCCACTAGTCTTGCAATCTGCTCCAACCAGAGTCCCAGTCTTAGTTTCCTCAGCACTCCTTCCTCCCTCCTTCCCATCCACCACCCCCTCCAAGAAGCCTTCCCTAATCTCTCCTGATCTCTGGATTTAGATTCCTCCTGGCGGTGTTTCTATTGCACCCACTTCTTCCTACCATAGCATGATCTCCACGGCAAACGTCTGGGACTCCAGCGCATCTAAAACCACACTGGTCTGCTCAAGCTCACTGCTGGCAACACCCCAAACACACCAAGTGGAGTCTTCCTGGCACGGGGAAAACCCTGATAAGGGTCTAGCCTCTTAGGCTCACACAGGCAATTCTGGGAGGTCTTGTGAGTGCTTCTCCGATCTGTTGGCATGGAGTCCTCTTATACTGGCTTTCCCTCCCAGCAAGAGTTAAACTCTTGGAACCCCATGAGTTGGAAAGGACTCGATGGCCAAGAGTTTGGTTTAGTTTAGGTTACCACCCTCCATATCCTGCTGAGTGGACATAAACATATAGGATTAGAGCCATCTGTCTGCTCCCTCCCATTTGCACAGCTTGTCTTGCTCTGCCTGATCACCCTCAGTGACCTCCAGGCGCTTACTGGGCACTCAGAAGGGGACTGCACAGGCACTGGGAAAATACCTCCTGAAGAGAACGGCTGACAGGACACAACAACGGATATGAGGGAAGGCCAGAGGCTCTTCTTTCTCAGCACCTTTCAAGCCTGCACTTGGCACTCAGCTGTTCCACAAAACATAACTGTGGGTCTGGCAAAGAATGTACAGCTATTCACTCGTTGTATTCTTTCAACACGGTGACTGAGACTCACTTGATTGACACTATGCTTGGAACTGACGATGCAGAAATACTTAAGATGGACTTCCTTGGTTTCTCAGAGAAAATCCAGTGGAGGAGCTGGGCACACAGGGGGATGGTGACTGCATTGGTGATGATTTCTAAGACGGAAGTTTATTCAGGCTAAGCCTCCTTATTTTGGAGAGATAGCTACCAAATTCCAAAAGGAACCTGACACATGGGATGAGCGCCAGTGCTTATGTTCCCCGGGTCCTGCCTTCTCCCCCTTGCTCGATGCTGGGAGGCAGCTACCAGGTGGCTAACCTCTACCGATCCTTCCACTCGAATTTCTTTCCCTGCTCATTTTTCTTTTTCAAAATATTCTTGTTTTCCCTATGTCCTGGAGCTCAGTGTGCACCAGGGCCCACGTCATACATGACTTGACCCCAGAGTGTAGCACTAAAACAGTATCATTACATTTTTAATTAACGGAATCGCTGTGATAGTAACAACACATCTAAATGAATTTTTACTCATAACAAAAACATTCCACACTACACTTGAACTAGCAGACCAGAAAGGTAAACTATAGAAGTAGGCCAGCAAAAAAAAAAAAAAGTAGACCAGCATGGAGAGAGTGGGTCCAGTCATGTACACGGAGTCACTATTGACCTTGACTTAGAACTACAACGTAGCATCTGACTCAGGTCTGTGTCTTTGATTTCATGCTTACATAACCCAAAAATGCAAATGACTCGGAATAAAAATGCTTTGGCAGAGGCTGGCAGTTCCCTTATACTTGCTGTGTGTTTAAAAGACAGGAGAAGACCTTTTTGCTGCTCACACATGAGCTACCAAACAGGGTCTAGGGCAGACGTGACATTCCCTAAGAAATGGGAAGAGAGCTCATGAAAAATCCCCTTTGAGCACTGCCTGCTTGGAAACACTGCTTTTTCAGATCTTCTCCAAGAATGAAAAGTACAACCCAAATCCCTTGCGAAATTCACCACCCACTTCTGTAAATCTTGGTCTAATCTGCCCATACCCAAGGCTAGGATACTCAAAGAAAGGACAGAAAGTCAGTAGTGTGTTGGGGAGGTAGTGTAAGCCCCATTCATTTCTGACACTATACTGGCACGACCCTATAGGGCAGGTGCTCAGGAAAGCTGGAAGGTAAGTTCCAAATGATCTTAAGCGTCACGTGATGACTTAAATCTATGCTCAAAGTTGATACAACCAAACAGTGCATCTATCAGACAGGTGACCAACAACAAAAAAAGTTAGCCAATAGCATCAGCTACCCAGTTTTAAAACAAATAGAAAATGATTTGCTGCTGATCCTAGTACTGCACGTATGCCGATCCAAGGAGTGAGACATCAATCTGATATGCTTCCAGCTGCTGTCTTTACACCATGCGCATGAAGTATCACCGGCTGATTTTGGTAGTAAAAGTTCTGATTTCTAACCTTTTGAAAACACCACAGAGGGCATTTTTTGGTGGTAAAGGTCCTGATTTCTAATCTTGTGAAAACAGAGGGCATTCTCCACTTCCCCTTCGCTATCTTCTGTGCACATTGCTCTGGCTGCCCGGGCCGGCTCTTTAGCTGGCACAGGCAGGGAGGGCACCTTGATTTTATGCCGACAACATTATCCATTCATAGTCACCAAGACATGACGTGTTTCCCCAAAGGAGCAGAGATACTCCAACTGCACACTCCTGGTCTTTGCTGTAACCCAGGGTATTTAGTTCAAGACCTCTCACAGGAGCTAGGGACCCTCAGCAACGCTGAGACTTCTCTGGGGCAAGCTAATAGACCTGCGAAGCAGTTTCATTATTTGCATTATACATCGTGAGAAAAGTACTGCCCCCTTCTCTGTCTACTGTTCCAACCAACCAGTCACCTCAGTGGGGGTGAGTTCCTGGTCACACATGAATCTGTCAAGCTCAGCCATATCAGAGAGCATGTAAGTCTGACAAGTGTTAGGAAAAAAGCGAGCGTTTCCCACTCCTTCCCCTGGGTATACACACCCACTGCTGTTGAGTCAATTCCAACTCCTAGCAACTCTATAGGACATAGAATTGCCCCCATAGGATTTCCTCTGGGAAGTCTTCTATAATTTCCCTGGAATCCAACTGCCATTCCCTTCTGTGGAGTGGCTGGTGGGTTCAAACCACCAGCTCTTCAGTTCACAGCCCAACACTTCACCCACCATGCTGCCAAGGCTCTGTCTGGTGTACCAGGCATCGGTACTGCATGGTTCACTTACGTAACATAGGAGAAGAGGCCGTATGGGAACATTAAAAAAACAAAACAAACACTCGTATTACCAGTTAGGAATGCAAGCTTCTGGGTATTGCTGTGTTCGTTCACTCCAGTGTCAGAGGTATGTCATCTGATGGAACATGCCTCCGTTCTTCAGAAAGCAAATAGCATCAAGCCACCCTCTCTCTTTGGAATACCGAAATAAATTCCACAGAGACACTCAAGTTGAAAGTCTGATCTGCTGAATGTGCTCTAACCCTAAAAGCAAATGAGATGTCGGATCATGAAGTACTCAAGTTGTTCACCAACTTATTTGTCTATTTGAATGGAAGACAAGGAATTGATGGCAACAAGATGAGCTATTTAATAGAATATTACTCGACAACACAAAGAATGGAGTTACTGATACACACTACAACCTACGTGACCCTTGAAAACAGTATGCTAAGTGGGCTCAAACACAGCAACAATTGAGCAGAAGGAACAGGAATGGCTAGTTTCCTTTTGTTGTACACAAGTCCAGCAAGTAGCTGGAAGTCTGAATCACTATAACAGTATGTAATAATAAGTGAAAGAAGCCAGTCACAAAGGAACACATATTATATGACTACTGACAGGAAGTATTCAAAATAGCTAAATCTACACAGACTAGAAGTAGATTAGTGGATACCTAAGCTTGGGGGGACTGGAGGCGCTTCGAGAGTAATGATTAAGGGGTGTGAGGGTTCTTTGTTTTTAAATTTTATTGTGTCAAAATATGTGTAATCAAAACTTAACCACTTTAACCATTTTCAGTGTACCATTACCCTTCAGTGGCATTACTTATGTTCACCATGTTGTGCTACATCTCCACTCTAATGCTTTCAATTTTTTCCCATCACCCTTCACAGATACTCGTGTCCCTTAAACAATGACTTCCCTTCTCCTTTCTCCACTAGTGGTCACCACCAATGAGCTTTGGCATTACACATTTATCTAGTATTTCAAAGAAGTGGAATCATACAGGAGTTTTCCTTTTGTGTCGTCTGGTTTATTTCACTCAGCAAGTTTTCAAGGTTCATCTCTGTCATATTGCTGACAGAGTTGGTTTTGACTTGTGCAACAAGAGATCGGCCAAATATTGGTTTTCTAGGCCAGTAGCACAGTGTGTATGTGCTCAGCTGCTAATCAGAAGGGCAGGTGTCCGAATCTAATAGCTACTCCTGGGGAGAACTATGTAGCACTCTGCTTTCATAAAGGTTACAGCCTTGGAAACCCTGTGGGCACTTCTACTATGTCCTTTGGGGTGGGTGTAAGTTGGACGTGACTCAATGGCAAGGAGTTAATCTTTAGGGTGTAGACCAACCACAGAGGGGCTCGGTGTGCTGGAACCGCCAATCTTTTCAGCGAGCACTGAACACTGCACCACCATGGTTCCTTATGCCTGCCATAAGAGGTTTCTTTTCAGAGCAATGAAAAGTTCTGAAATACGGGTGGGTGACAGATATTGAAAGCCCCTGAACAGTACACTTTAAATGGGTGAATTGTAGGGTACATGAAAGATATCTATCTCTTATAACAGACTCTTATTCTTTC
>NW_022106189.1:37073777-37093166 GCF_000313985.2 Echinops telfairi
GGGAAATTAAAAAAAACACACACACAAAAAACCCCAAATTACTTTTAAAGTAAAATTATACTCCTCAGATTTACAAAGGAGTCTTAGAATTGAGCTAATCTGGCTAGAGGAAGGCTTCCTGGCCCACTCATTTATACGAATGCGTCTCACTGACAAGAGGAAAGGACTTGAGTGTTGGTCAGCCTCTTAGTTACGGCTTGGATCTGACTCTGCTCTGATAACCTTCAGGAAATAACTTGGAAGGGCTATGGGAAATGAGTCACTGAGCATAAGAATTCCAATATGGTTTGGGGAGGGATTTTCCCCAACTTTGAAGTTTGAAACATGCCAAACTTACGGAAAAGTTGGAAGCATGGAATGACCATTATCTGCATGTCTTACACTAAGATTCACCATTTTTAACAGTTTGGCATATTGTTTTCTAGCTAGAAATTTTCTTTTTGAGGGGGATTTTGGGCCATTTTAAAGTTAAGTTATAGACATTATATCACTTCATCTCTCATTAGTTTACCATGCATCACCTAAGAATAAAATACATCAAGTTGTATAATACCCACGAGTTTATCAGTGATGGAATGACACTATCTAATATCAAGTCTGTATTCGAATCTCCTTAAATACCCTAAAGTGGCCTTGGCAGTTTTTCTCTACTTTCTTCTGAGTCACATTTGGAAGTTCTTTATTTGTCTTTGATTTTTTTAATCTAGCACAGTTTCTTTCTCCCTTTTTCAGTTTGCTTTATTTTTGGTCTTTGATGTCAGTGGCAATGTTTCAGAAGGCCAGGTGACTGTCTTATAGAATATTGCTTATTTTAGATGTTTCTGTTTCCTGTGCTTAGGTTCAGGTTAATCATTTTGCCGAGAAGGCTACATAGACCGGGTTGATAACATTATCAGGGGGCACATAATGGCATGTCATCTCAGGACTGGCCATGCTAAGCTCGATCTCTCATTTGTGAAAGTACATTTTTTCCCTCTGCAACTAATACGTCATTAAGATGTCCCATGTGGGGTGACAGCTTCATATTTTCTGGCACCTCACTCTCTTTGCCCACATCTAAGGCAGGCAGCCTAGCGTGGCAGGAAAGCCCTGGCTGGGAGAAAGTCTCCCTGTGAGTAGAGAAGAGGAACTGGGCCAGGCACCACAAGCAGAGTCTCAGTCTGAACAGCAGTGTGCAAGCAGAGGGGTGTCTTGGGGAAGCCTGGACACTCCCCACCCCTTTCCTGTATTCTCAGGTCTGGGGCCCGGCACAAAGTTGGTGGCAAAACCTAACCCTTCTGGCTGCCCACCAGGCCACTAGGAAACAGTGCTTCTGAATTTTCTTCTGCTCCCACATGCTTCCAGCATCCTTTCCTGCCTCTGCTCTCCCAGTTTTCTTCCTTGTCCATCCCCACAATGGGAGACTCATAGAAGGGCTGGGAAGGGCTCCCCAACGTGTCAGCGCAGTAGAGGTGGGTGCTAAAGGCCTGTGCAAGGTCATGGGAATGAGGATTCCGACAGTGGTGGAGGAGGGATGTTTCCCCCGTCCTTGCTTGAATTTATATGATCAGATACAACTCAGAAGAATCGCTTATTGACCAACACAAACAGACCATTCATATTTCTGAGAGAGAATTTTAAAAGACTATTAAATACAAGCTTCTAACAAAGACTATAATGACCTTTTTCTTTCTGCAGAACCCTGGGAGCTCAACTGAAGGAAGCCGCAACTTCTTTTCCTGACCCTGGTTCCATGTGGGCCCCGACCAGGCACAGCTCCGGAGGCGGAGGTGTAAGGTGCAAGGCAGCATGGGGAGGCACTCAGCAAGCAAAGGGGCTCCTCTTGCCTGGCAGGAGGTACAAGCACCAGCCCCATGAAGAAACACAGCCAGGCAAAAAGCACATCCCCCACACTGGCCAACTTGAGTCCTGGGTGTTTGACTAGCCACAGATCAGGGAGCTAGTGGCTCTCTTAAACCCTTACCAGGCAGTTTTTTTAGCTTGTTTTTTCCTCCCACAAGGACTCATCGATCATGACAAATTCCAGGTTTTCGACAGCCATCTTCAGTTCTTAGGCACTTCCCAGGTCAGACCAGGTTCGTTTTAGGTGAGGAGTGGGAATGAAGGGGTCCCCTGTCAGATCAGAACTACTCCTTCAGTCTCTATCACAGACCTCACTTAAAATGGGCAGTGTCTGCACTTCCTAGAAATGGGTACACATTTGCCACATGGCTTTAAATGACACTACATGAAGTGGCTAGCATACATTTTGCAAAATGACACACACACCCCTTCCCAATCACCAAACTTCTGATCACTACTAAAATACGGTAAGTCGCTAAATTCCCAATGAGAAGGACGTGGACATTGGACACAACTGAATCCTGACACCTTAGGGCTGGGGTGTATGGGGGACAGGGAGACTACTCTCAAGTCCCTTTAGTAGGTGAGCCTGAATTCATTAGCAAAATCCAATGCCAGCCCTTACTAGCCCTGCTGATGGCAGCATCCCTGGCTCACTCTGTCGCCTGGGAGATCTGTTCTCTGACTTCCAAGCCGCTACCGTCCTGCCAACCCCACTGGACAACTTAATGAGGCTCGGGCCCCAGCCTGTGCCGCGGCCCTGAGGGCAGCCTTGCCTGGCTTCTCAAAGCTGGCCACCCCCACTGAGCGTCACCACCTGCACTTCCCTCTCAGTCCTGCTACCCTTGAATTCCAAGATTTAGGGGGGCCCTGGGAAGCAATTATCTGATCAAAAGTGGGCTGCACGATGTGACCTTGTTAAGGCAATGCAATGAAGTTCAGAAAGAGAACTGAAATGCTCCCACGAAGTTGGTGCAGAAAGCAGTGGACTTTCCTTTGCCTGCCTACAGGAAATGGTTTTCATAGATACTAACCGCAGCTGGGCAATCTGGGTAACCACAACATAGTTTCTCTTTAATAAATGGGAGATTTTTACCCATTGCATCACAAGCCACCAAAAAGAATGCCCACTCTCTGCTGCTACAGCAAGAGAAAGCGAGTCTATGCGTCTGAGGTAGCGTCTTCTTCTTTCAGTGACTCACTCACTGCTGCTAAAACAATTGTTACACGCAGAAGAAACACAGGCTGTTCTCTAAGGGTCCTTTAAGTGGACCTCCTGCTGACCGCATTAAAGGAACCCTTGACCAAATCCAGCTCCTTCGCACTCTGGAAGCCCACCCTCTTTGACACCCATGACCCACCCTGGCTCTCACAACATCAAATACGTGGCAATGGGGCATGGCCAGCAAGTTGGAAAAAGTTGTTTTAAGCTATCACTGGCTAGCGGGAGAGAGCTCATTGAGACAAAGCTGGCTGGACTCTGAGGGAATTAAAAAAAAAAGCCAGTGCATCCAGTGAAGATGTGATGGGCAGAGCAGTCGGTGCTTTGGTTGGTCAGTGTGTGTTCGCCCACGCTTTCCTGCTGGGCGAGAGCAGGGCCTCTGGCCGGTGCTGCCCACGTGCCTGTTCCGTGAGACCCAGCTGTCACTGTGCAGAGCCTGTGGGAGCATGCTCGCCATTCCCACTGTCCAGACGGAGAAGCCAGCTAGCTCCAGGCTGGGCAGCTCCCAGTCTCATCTGAAGGACACTCGGAGAAAACACAAAGCAAAACCTAGAAAGCCACCTACTCACATCAAGGGGAGAATTCTTCTCTGGGGAGGAAGACAATGCAAACAACAGTCTAAATATAAAACTATTGAATGTATTTGTATTCAGAGAGAATGCTGGAAAGTCTGATAACCAATCACTTCTTGTTCTCAACTAACAAAACAAGCTGTTTTATTTAACATACAGCAATGGTAGTGGGTGGTGTTACGAGTTGGGCTGATAACCCCAAGGTCACCAGTTCGTAACCACCGGCTACTTCAAGGGAGAAAGACTGGGCTTATCACTCTTGTAAAGAATTAAAGTCTCAAAAAAACAAACAGATAAATAATGAATTAAAGTCTTGAAAACCCAGTTGCACTTCTACTGAATCCTATACAGGTGCTAAGAGTCAGTATCAGCTGCATGGCAGTGAGCTTGGAGCTGGGTTCTGCTGAACACGGTTGTTAGGTGCTGTCTAGTTGATTCTGACTCCAAGGGACCCACGCACACAGAACAAAACGCTGCGCAGTCCTGCCCCATCCTCACCATCGATGCTATGTTTGAGCCCACTGTTCAAGCCACTCTGCCAATCCATCTCACAGAGGGCCTTTCTCCTCTCAGTGACCCTCTACGCTACCAAGCGTGATAATGAAGCAAAAGTACGTGAGAGAAGTCTCACCATCCTTATTTCTAAGGAGCATTCTGGCTACCCTTCGTTCAAGACAGATTTGTTTATTCTTGTTAGTTCAAGGTATATTCAGCATACTTCACCAACACAATTCAAAGGCATCGGACCTCGTTGGGCTTTCATTTTCATTGTCAGCATCTTTTCACATACATATGAGTTAGGTGAAAATACCATGACTTGGGTCAGGCACACCTTAAAGTGAAACCTTTATTTTGTTTAACACTTGAGTCTTTTGCAGATTTTCCCAATGAAAATTTGCTTTCTTAATGGTTGCTTCCAGGCGCATTTATTATGGATGAAAGTAAAATGAAATCCTTGACAATTTCAATCATTTCTCAATTTATTATGATGTTGCTTACTACCGTCATTGTGAAGATTTTTACTGATGTGGTGTAATACATACTAAAGACTGTCGTCTTTAACCTTCAGCAGTGCATTGCTGGTTGTCAGTCTCCTTCTGATCCTGATCCACGTTCTTCATATAGTCTAGGTTCTCAGATTATTTGCTCAGCATACTGACTCAATTTAAGTACAGTGAAATGAAACAAACCTGTCACAAAACTTGCCTGATTTTAAATTATGTCATATTTTCTTTTCTAGTTGAATGACTACCTCCTGGTCTATGTACAGATTCCACATGAGCACAATAAAGTGTTCTGGATGTTCAATCTTTAACATGTTATCCATAATAAAAGCTTTATTGAGATATAATTCACACACTCATTCCAAGTATACAATTCAGTGATTTCCCCATATACTCAGAGTTCTGCAACCTTCCTTATAATCTAACTTTTTAGAACAGTTCATTAGAAACCTCCTAACCAACAGCCATCACCCTCTCTGGGATAGGCAACTACTGATTTACTTTCTGTATTTATAGATTGTCCTATTCTCCCAGCTAATAGTTTTCTTTAATCCGTTTAATACTGTACCTTATATTCAGAAGCAGGTTGGTATGCATTACAGTAGCCTACAGGGCCCACATTTAAACTGCCTTAATTTGTGCTCTAAATTGATGATTATCATAAGTGAAATTTATAAAGGCCAGGAGAACCAGAAATCTAGATTTTAATCAACAATAATGTGATCCTCGAGCACACTGCTTCTAGAGGCAGGCCCCAGTTACCAACAATACTATTTTGGATCAGAGTTTAAAGCAGTGGGGTACAGTGTTGTGCTTTGCAGTCAGTACAGGCTTCCCTTTACCATTTATTACTATTTTAAAAATCTGAGTTATTTTCATTTCTCTGGGCCTCCAGCAACCAATTGCTTAATGAGGATAATAGTACCAACTTGCAAGGTGAGGATTAAATGAGATGCTAACTGAGCCTGCTCTTATTTACTTAGTGAGACCACAGGCCTTGTTTTGGCCACAGGATAGAGATACATTTTTCTTACCTTCATTTAATTAATCCACAAGAGATATGCAAACAAGCAATTATATTATGAGAAAATGTGTAGTAGGAGCCTGAGCGGGGCTGGGGAAGGCAGTAGAACGAGTCAGGGAGGTGCCTGAGAGTTGAAGAATAAAATGGAATTTGCCAGGGGTACAGGCTGGGCTAGCACTTAGCACAGTCCTTCCAGTCATCCCAGCTCTTACTCTATCATCTAGGTGGGAAAATAAAGATCAAAAATAAAAATCTTGCAGATCGCTGGGATGTGGACTTATGAATCACTTGTTTGTTTATTGAAGCTCATTCATCTTTGAGCTTTGAGCAAAATTAATCTCTAGTTTTTGCATGGCTTTTCCTCAAGCCACTCCTTCTGCCCAAAACACTCTTCCCAGAGACTACCTTGGTCAACCTCCCTCAGTTTTCACACAAATCTCAGTTCCCCAAAGAAGCTTACTCGAGTACTTGTGGTCTTTGTCACTGGCTTCTGAGATTACCTCAAAAACCTTGGCCATCCATCAAAGTACCTTTGATGAAGACTCAAGACCACACCAAAGGGGTTAGGGCTCATGTTGGGTGAGGGCTGACTATACAGAAAAACCGACCAAGCAGCATGATACCGGCCTCATGATGCAGGCTGACTTCAAATTACATAATAAGACACCTTGCACCCGCAATAAACACTCTGCGCACAGACCTTCCATGAATGTCCTGGCTGGTGAAACCCACTGACGCATGTGTAAGGATAGTGTGTCCTTTTTGGGGAGATGTCAGCTCCACAGTGGGGACCTTCCCAGACCTTGTCATCTATCTGTTTATATCCTTTTTGCTTTAATACAATTCTAGCTCTAACATTTTCTGTGAGTTGAGTCATTTTAGAAAATTATTGACTATGAAGGAGTAGTGAGAAGCAGTAGGTCCGAAGTAAGGATGTTTTTGAGACTCCAATCTTGTGCTTGCCATCTGAGGCCTTTAGTAGACCTGGCAGTCTGGAGGATTGGGCCCTTCAACTTAAGGTCTGACTTAGTTTAGATCAGCGGTTCTCAACCTACGGGTCTCAACCACTCTGGGGGTCAAATGACTCACACGGGTCGCCCAATTCATAACAGTAGCAAAATTACAGTGATGAAGTAGCAACGCAAATAATTTTATGATTTGTGGGGGGGGGGGTGTCACCACAACACCAGGAACTGCATTAAAGGGTCGTGACATTAGGAAGGTTGAGAACCACTGGTCTAGATGGTTAGGGGCAGAAGTAGCAATGTTCGCTGTATGTGCAGTTAGCATCAGAACAGAAGCAGAACTGAAGGCTGAAGTGGACTGATCAACACATTTGATGTCACAGAAGTGAACCATGGGGTTTGATTATCCTTACACGAGCCTGTTATTTCACACGGTAACCTTTACCCTCACCTTAGCCTCCTGATATATTGTATTGCTACTATCCTCAGATTTTCTTTCTTAACACATCATTAAAAAAATATGTAATTTATTATGTTTACTGTTGACTCCCTGCTAGAAGAGAAACTCCACCAGAGCTAGAATCATTTCTGTTTTGCTCACTAATGTGACCCATGCACTTAGCACATGATAGGCACTCAGTTTAAGTATTTACTCAGGAATGAATGCTGCAGCCCAAGTCTCAGTAGCCAAAGGGTAGAAACAACCAAAAAGCTCATCAATTGATGAACAAATAGACAAGATGTGGTACATGCATACAATGGAAAACTTTTTCACCAGTGGAAGAAATGCTATATTGATACATGCCACAATATGGATGGAGCTTAAAATATGATAATCACAAAACAACAGTATCATATGATCTCACTTGTAGAAATAGAAAAACAAGTAAATGTAAAAGGACCAAAGTTTATTAATGTTCAGCAGGAGCAGGAAGGAGGGGGGATTAAGTAAGATTAACAGTGATGGAAAAGCCACATTAAGCACAGCCAACTATTTTTTATTATTGTCGATAAATTGTATACCTATAAAAAGATGGACTGGCAAAAAGGTGTGTGATATATTCACAATGACACACACATAAAAGTCAGCTGCTGAGAAGAGACTTCTTATATACAACCAAATAGCCCAAGGAATTTGGCTCCTTGTTTGCAAGTTCAGGGTCATGGTTTAATGGGATTATCTGTTCATTGGTCCAATGAGGGGTTAGTGCTTCTGTTCTACTTCCTAGTTCCTTGCATTGTGCCTGGGGTCGAAAAAGCTTTCAAGAGGCCATCCCAGGACACAGGCCTATTGGTCTCTATTCACCTGGGGTAAAAGATGGAGGAGAATCAGGAATAGGAGGAGGGAATGGAATATCTTAGCTAACTGCCTCCTCTGCTGGCAGCCCAGTAGTAGATGGTGCCTGGCTACCATTACAGAATAAAGATTCTACAGTAGAATCCTGATTACACGACAGAAAATGTGCAACAAAATTTCCAATCCCTATGAACCTCAGACATCCTGGAGTCCTGAGGTTTGAATGAACCCAAGAAACAACTGCCCCGAGATAACCAAACCAAAATATCCTGTGAAATCTTTAAACCAACCAATAGTTTATCTTACCTATGGAATCAGAGTGAAGACTTGAAAGATTAGATAGGAAACTTAGGGACAGTGAATTTATGTTCACAGCAGAGGAAGACTTCCGAAGAGGAGGGCAACAACAGTTGCACAAGTAAGCAACGTCACTGAATTGGACATGCCAAAACTGTTGAATTGGTGGTGTATGTTTTGCTGTGCATATTCTCAACAACAAATTTTAAAAGATGAAAATCTTGGAATTCCTATATATGATACCTATTACAGCAACAACTTTTCTCACTGGTTAGTTTTTTCATTGCTGCATGTATGTCAAGCAAGCCCACTTCAATAGATGGTAGAGATCCTTGGCAGATATGGTTGTTTGTTCTAGAATTTGTACATGAGCGTTCACCATCCTGGGAAAGCCTGTAGAATGCTCAACAATCTCATCATAGACTGCAGGGGTTACACTGTCTTATTCGGAAAAGAAAGAAAAAGGAATGACAGAAGAGGAACACAAGGAGCTTTCTTTTGGGTATGATAAAAGAAGTTGGAAAACATAATAGGAGTATCCGGATTTATTTTGTGCCAAGAAAGAGCCCTGTAACAAACAGGCCAGGGGACCCATCTAAAGATGCTCCTGTATGTAGCAAATTCCTTTTCTCTTTTGCCACTGACTACATCAGAGTCTCTGGTTGGTGGTTTGGGAAACCCAGTTTAAATTCACATACGCCACTATATTATAAGCCAGAGCAATGTCTGAGCCCAGCCTGGAAGCAAAACCAAACACTGAATAGATGTAATTAGACGTAATTGGAGCAATTAGCTAACTCAATACTCAGTCGACTGAGCAACCTCTTGTCAGAGTCTGCCAGAAAGAATTATTCAGAATTACTAGCTACAAGCAAGGCAGAAAACTGGGTTGCAGCAAAGATGACCCCTCCCACCAGCTGCCACTTCCAGCCACTCCAAGGTGTGACTCTATAGGCACTCCCTTCCTCACTCAGTGGAATCTGAGCAGGTGTGCACACGAGGAGAGAGGTGATGGCTGAGTGCAGTTGTCAAACGGTGGGAAGAGTGGTGGTTCTCAATGCTGCGGGCTGGGTACCTGGGGAACAGTGAGGCAAGACTAGTTTTCAAAAGCAACGATGAGTGGACAGATTTAGGATGAAGGTTAGGCTAGGGCAGATGGGGATAGTTCTCTCTTCAAGATCTAGTTTTTAAATTTAAGCAAATCATTCCACTTATTGGTATCCACCTGGAGGAAAAACTGTTTGCACCCCATGTTTCCCAGGGTGTGAGTGCACCACTGAAATGAAAAAGAGAGAGCTAGGGCACAACATCTAGCAGAAAAATTTGAGCAGTAACATTTATTTCTTAGATCTTGCAGGCTGTCAAGTGGAGTATGAAGCATAAAACTGTAAATAATGCTCATAAACTAAGAATGCCATTCATGTTTCCTAACAATTGTGTGCCGCTGCCTCTCCCCAAGGCAGGGAGTCCATGGAACACAATTTTTTTATTCTTCTGAAGGCTGCCTCAGGCAGACAGGCCAGCCTTTCTGGGGATAAAATGAACCAAGTTCCCTTATTGACAGTTGGAGCAAACACAGAGTGGTCCTTATTCACCAGGGCAACTTCAGTGGGCAATCTGACCAGTTGCTGTGGAGCAGCCTGTGACCCAGGGCTACCCCACGTGTGTCACAATAGAACTGTGCGCCATCGGGTTTCAATGGTTCATTTTTTGGGAACTGAATCACTTGGCTTTTTCCCAAGGTGCCTCTGGCTGGTTTGGAACTTTCAGCGTTTGGGTTAGCAGCTGAGTGGATGAAACTGTTTGTACCAGTCAGGGACTCTGCTTCTATTAGACACAGCATTATCTCATAAAGCTATTTTGTTATGAGACAGCTCATTAAGAATTAATAAAGCTCACCAGAGTCACCATTTCTGAGGGAGAAGATATGAGGAAATGATTTACCCAGGGTGGGGGCAGCACCTTCACAGAGGATAGGAGCACAGAATCCTAGAAGTCTTGGCCTAAAGTAGCAATGTTCTAGATTTAAAGGGACAAACAGAGAGAGTAGTGTTCTTCTTTAAACTATTTGCTTTTATAAGTGAATTCTCTCTTACCAAAAGCAGAACCATCATTCATCCATCGCCCAAGAGTCAGCTACATTTTCAAAAGGCATTCTCTAAGGGCTACCCCTTCTGATATGTGTGTTTGGTGTAATAAAAAATTCATAGGATTTGAGAAATGATGTACCAATGCGCTTTACACAATTGATGTGTGTATGGATTGGGATAACAGTTGTATGAGCCCCTAATAAAATGTTAAAAAATAAAATAAAATAAAGTAAAATCAGACAAAAAAAAATTCATAGGAAACTGGAAGGAAAGGATAATGGAACTCTATGAGTGAGTATGCTGGGTTCCAGAATCAGTCAACTGCTGGGAAATGGTTGAGAAGGGATGTGCTGCTGCCGGAGGAGGAGAAAGAGAATTCCTAACCTGCCAGTGGGGTTCTTTGGGCAGAAAGTTGCCCTTAAAAACAAACTAAAGGAAAGGAGAGGTAGGAAGTAAAAAAAAAAAAGATGCTGAAAGGAAGTCTTTAAGGTCTTTCTCACCCTGAGTTCTGGTATTTCTACAGCCTGTTCCTTCTGTGTTCACGTCACACGTAAATTAAAAAAAAACAAGGAAGTAAGTTATGGTGGTTACAGCAAGGAGTTAAGATGCCAAGGCTGGTGGGGTGCACTCTTGACATCCACTGAGGGTGCTGCCCAACACTCATTTTCCACCTCAGTCTCGGAGTCGCAGAGACCAGAGATAGTCCTCTGGTCCACCAGTGTCCTGGCAGAGTCCAGCTACTGAAATATTAGTGACCACCACCCCACCATGGATCCTCAACTGGTCACTGCCAAACAGCACCTCATCCACTACAGCTGCACAAAGGTTTGCGTCCTCCCTCTGTAACTCACTCATACAACAATAAACTCTTGAAACAATAGAAACAGGTGAAACAGGACAATGATATGGATAACACTGAGGTGGAGCCTCCAGTACAAACAACCCTGTCAGTCAGTCGCCCGCCCCGTCCTTCAGAGACCCTCTGCGCTCTCCCAGGTGACAATCAGCAAACCTGCTATTGCTCCCAGGCAGGGCATGACTGCTGCTGCAGAGAAGCACTGCTCTGCAGGGTTGCTGGCTGCAATCTTTACAGGGGCAGATCCCCGGGCCTTCCTTTTGCCCTGGGATGAAAGCTTCCAAAGTGAGGCCAACCTAGTGTCCGGGGTGAAGCAGCCACCATCAAGGCAGGGGAGGCAGGAAAGGCCACTGTGGCACAGTAAGTCTCTGGCCCCACCTCTACTATTCACTTTGTCAACACAGGCCAAGAAACATAAAAGGTGGCACACTTCCAGCAAATGGAAACCCTACCACACTGAAAACAGAGACTAAGCAGAGTGCCCAGTCAACAGGCCAGCTGGGGAACTCCTATGAAGACTGAGATGGCTCGGGACCTCTGAAATGAGGCCCCCAGTGTGCCCAGCGCAGGGACTCTCATCACCTCAGCACTGTGGAGGCCCTCATCTATTCTGTGCTGGTCTCCCCTTGCCCACTATCACAGCTCCTAAATGCTGTCTGTCCTCTGGTCAAACGTAAGATGACCAGACGTCCCGATTTTTAACAATTTTTCCTGTGTCCTGCGGTGTTTTAAAAAAGTCCTGATTTTTTGGAAAGAATGCACGACAAGCTAGGGTATATGGTTTTCGGCTGCCATGTGGCTATTTTGCCAGGATATGAGTTTTATCAATGGTGCCCCATTTTACCAATGTTAAAATCTGGTCACCTTAGAACGGCAAACGGCCCCACAGGCCCAATTTAAAATGACAGGTTTGTGCTCTATTAGAACACGAAATGTGTATTTATCAGAGGTCTTTTCAGTGCCTCTTTGCCCTGGGAAAACAAACAAACTTACTTTTAACCTTTATTGGCTATATGTATGTAGTTAAAATTCAAAACGATCAAAAAGTGACCTAGTGGAAAACCGTTTCTCATCTGGCCCCCAGACACCCGGTTTTCTTTTTTTTGCAGAGGCACCCCCATCATCAGCTTCTGCTGCACACTTCCCCAGTATCCTCAGTGTGTGCAATCACTGACAGTTCACAGGCCAGCACCCAGCCTAATATCTTGGGAAAGCCTAATTCCCACATGAGCTATATGCACTTACAATACAGGCTCCGGACATTTAGTTCTTATTTGAGCCTGGAAATCAAGTCCTACAAATAACAGTCCAGAAAATACCATAGCTTTACCAGGGGCTAGAACCAACTCCCAAAAGACTAGTGACCTAGTAGCACAGTGGTTAAGTGCTTGGCTGCTAGATAAAGATGTGGCAGTCTGTTTCCATCAAGATGACAGACTTGAAAATCCTATAGGACAGTTTTACACTATCCTACAGGGTCACTAAGAGTCAGCACCACAGTTGTGGCACTTTTGTTTCTTCCATTCGCTTATCATTTCCTCTTACCCTCTGGCTCATACTTCAATATTTCTCTAACATCAATGGCAAATCCGGGAGGAGAATTTGGAATACAGTGAGGGACTCAAGAAAATTTTTAATTCACCTCCAGGTCTTGTGGGCAAACAACACTTGGGGAAAGAGGATTTTTAGAGGCCGACCGGCTCACCTGCAGGGAAGGCAAGAGGTATGGGAAGCATTCATCAAAGAGTTTGAACTGAAGGGAAATCATTGAGTCCCACCCTGGGGATGATGGGTGGATTGGAGAGTGGAAGAGGATCTGTTCATGGAACGTTCATGCTCAATCCGAGCATGATCTGGAAGGTCAGGACCTCTGGTAACAGCCTCAACAGTGTCAACATGCACGGTGATCGGGGACCTCCAGGTGTCTGCCTTCACCTGTGACTCAAGGTGCCTTTGCTGTCAGGATATGCAGCTGCTCGGGTTCCAGTGTCTATTGTTATCTCACCCAGGTCTCCTGTGTTACTTTATTCTTCTGGCCCAAACCCCTAGGTACAGATTGCCCTCAACTAATGACACAGTAACAGTCTCTCTGAGTTACAACAAACTACACATAAGTTATTTGGGGTGTGTCTGTGTCTTATAATTAGTTTGGTGGTGTGGCGGCTACGTGTTGTGCTGTAAGCCGTGTGGCTGGCAGTTCGAAACTGCCAGCAGCAGCTCCGCTTAAGAAAGCCTGTTTCCTACTCCCATCAAGTTAGTCTCCCACAGGTGGTCACTATGGGTCAGCATCGACTTGATGGCAGTGAGTTTTTATAGAATATTGCAGCATATAACATAAAGCTGATGCTACCAATCTCCAAAGACAATCCTCCATTTATAAAGATATTGATAATAAAAGATAATGACTTTTTTTTTTTAAATGAGGTAATTGACTTCCCTCAGAACTGACTTTTGATGGAGTTGTCATGATAATGGAATCATGTCATAAGTTGGGGAATAGCTACAGTTTTATAAAAGAGATCACAAATGAGTAACTGGGTCTTTACATATCTGAAAAATCTATTTGTTCTTAATATCTCAAGGATTGGCTGCCTTGACTTGTGGAATCTAAATTACCTTCCCTCAGAACTATGAATAAAATCTTTGTCTTGCATCTCATTGCTATAGAGACCTGATGTCAACCTGATTCTGGACTGTTCTCTCTCTGCCAGCTTTCAGGATCAGCCGTCGTGGGACTCCCTTGAAATTATGAACATCACCAATGACCAACCACTAAAAGGAAACATTTGAGAAGAAAAAATAAATTCGTGTTACTCAAAAGAGAACTAGACTTAAAGGAACTGTTTTCTCTAGTGAGCTATGTAAAACGAAAATCTGCCTCCTTCAGCTGCTTGGTTGATTATATTTACTTGCAGAAGTAAAAACCTCTTTTCTCTTTTTCCTACACTGAAATGTTACCTAAAGTTCAACCCTGCTATGTTGCTCTGCTCTGAGCTGTTACACGTCAGAGTCATGGGTGGGGAAAGAAAATGCCATCCCACAAAACGTCAGTGCCCTGAGGTGGAACGGAACAGAGCAAATATAAAACCGGTTTTATCAAGGTTCTGCAATCACAGGAGAATTTTTTTTTTTTTTACTGAAATGTCTTTCTGTGAGGATAATGTTCACACAGAAAAACGAAGCATTCATTAGAAGTCCCTGATCTACTCTCCACTTCTGAGAAGATAGGCTTCTATCTTGCCTTCTGTTTCTCATTTGCTAAGTAAGAAAGAGTTAACTGATAAGTCACCGAATGTTGCTTCAGCGCCACAGAAAGCTTTTAAGGATGAGGTCAACGCAAAATTCTTCATTAACTCATTAACCAGGTAGGTCAGCTGGCCTCAGGGTTCATTTATCAGAATGATGGTGGTTTCCTGCACATCTCCACAGTGGGGAGTGAGAAGCAGACTCTATTGTGAGGCTGTTTTCTGACTTGGAAGGAAAGAAACTATTTTCATGATGACTATTTTTTTCTCGGGCTGGTGTTATATTTGGCCCTGAGGTGCAGCAATGGGCAGGCTTGGGGCTTTTACTCCCAGAGCTCTTTTCTAATGCTTTCTTGTTCCCCGCTTAATTACATTCTAATAATGCTCTGTGTACCTCATTGGGTTTCACTGACAAAGCACCAGGTTACAAATGAAATTTTATGTAAATGTTAATGGCTGTAAATTAGGCAAGTTCAGCAGTTAATTGACTGCCACCTGGCCCACATACCATAACAGCTATAATTCTTGAAGGTTGCGGTTCTTTGACCTTGACCTACAAATGTAGTTCAAGTGGGATCCAAAGCTCTAAATAACTATGGAAACGCAACAGGTTTTGCCACACTGTTCTCAAAGGCCTTCTTTTGCAATGTTGAATCTACGCTGCAGGCAACTAGGAGACTGAGCAATCTTGGAGCTATGGAGAAAAGACTGGTAGTTCCTCTCCAAAACAAGCACTTGACTGGATTAGTGACAAGTGTAACGCAAAATTTCTCAGTGGGGAATTTAAAGTGGAGTAGAACTCTTGTGTATTTGGCATTGCTCTGGCAATTATACCCGGGGAAGGTTTTGGTCTTAATGCACACAGTAGAAGAAAGGTATGGCAGAACAGAGACTGAATGTCCCAGCTTTCCCAGCTCTGAAGCCGGAAGTAATAACCACAGTTCCAGAAGAGAAACGGCAGCTGCTGCATTCCCTCGCCACCTCTTGCTTTTCCTGTTTGCCACCATTTCTAAGACCCCTTTCCTGGGGGGGGGTATTGTTTTTCCTCAAGCAGCCACATAAGTAGGCAGAGCTGTGCACAGGGAAGTCGTCAGGCTAGAGGGATCAAAGAACCTGCACTCTGGGATCTGCTTGGGCCCTCAGCCTTCTGAACGTTTTATTTCTGCAGAGGAAGCCCTCTGTCTCTTCTATTTCTCGTAGTAGCCTTTCCTGAATTCACAATAATTGCACACACATATTGCACTTCAAATATGCACCTCATGTACCTGAATATCCCAGCCCACACCAATAAGTTTCCAACAAACAGCTCACTGCCACAAAATCACTGCCTGGACCAATCTGCGCAGTCTGCTATGCCAGGGGTTGTATAACCCTCTGCTGACATCAGTTTACTTTTTACCACCAGAGGTATAGTGCAGTGGTACTTTCCAGTTATGACGGTGGGGGAATTCTGGAACTCATCATCTTTTAAAAATGCTACTCACTATAGTCATAAACCCTGTTGGCCTTTCTATGTTCACTTGTATCTGTCCTCGTTCCCCAGGAAGACGACATCAATCAGGGGAGGCACTCATATGAACAAAATTCTGCTGTTTCAGAGTCATACCATAAGGGAGTTTCAAAAAGTTTGTGGGAAAATTCTATTATCTTTTCATTCCCATTTCCCCACAAACATTGTGAAACCTCTGGAAGCTTTGGCAGAAGATGAGTTTCTTTACCAGCTGAATCATTAACAGAATGTCCAGAGGGGTTTACCAGGCCCCAGGGGGCTGGTGGTATGAAAGTCACTGTTGGCCTCCTGCCTCCCCCATCCTTAGGAAGCCAAAGCCAAGTCCAGGTACAGTCTGACTCTTCTTGTAGATCTGCATCTCTCCCTTCCCTCACACAAAGAACAGCGCCCTTTCTAAGAGGCGAGGCTAGGTGGCTGCCACCCATGCTGTCTTTGGGATAAATGAGAAACTCTTAAGTCACTGGCTCCCAACCTTGGCAAATGTGGGTGCATTAGGCAATGTCTACAGACACTTTTGGCTGTCACAACTGTGGTGGAGGATGGTTCTACTGGTATCTATCTAGTGAACAGAGGCTGTGGATGCTGCTAAACATCTGTAATACAGATTCCCCCATCACAAAGAGCTATCCAGCTCCAAGAGCCAGAGGTATAGAAGCTGAGAAAAACTGCCACAGGGGAAATGGCAGCCCATTTATCCAGTGGAAATAATTCTACAGATCACGAAAGACAGCCCTGGTAGTGTTGGGGTAACACACTGGGCTGCTGACCACATGATCTCTGAAGGAGAAAGACATGGCTTTCTATTCCTCAGAGTTACCATCCTGGAGACCCAAAGGGGCAGCTCTACCCACACCTATAGAGTGGCTGTGAATCAGAATCAATTTGGTGGCAGGAGTTTTGATTTTTTTGGAACTGTAATGATAAGGGCAGTCATTTTGATAAAGCACTCTGAGAAACTGGAGGGGGAAAAAATACATTCAAGGTTGAAACCATGAATATCAACTTCTGCTTGTTTAATGAGGAAAACAGAAGGAAGTCCCTGGGTTAAATGTCAAGACTACCGCATGACACTAGAAACATCTAAATACTACTCCACAAACACTCTTCCACTGGCTAGATAGCAATGATTGTGAGCATGGCGAAGGAGCTGACAGGGAGTTGTTCTGTTGTCCACCGAGTAGAGTTGCCATGAGTCAGAACTGGCTGGCACACGACAACTGAAAAGGTGCTTCTGGCAGCACTCCTAGCTCACTTTCCCTGTGCGCACTTGTTCCTTCTCTCTTTTTGAATGGCCAACCTTTTGTTAAGGATTCCACTTCTGAGCAGCCTTCAAAAGCTCTGGAAACAGCCTGGTATGATTTCCTCACACTAATGTGTGACTCTTCTTCTCCAGCAGATTTAGCTCCATATCAAGTAACAATGGATAAATGCTAACAGCACTGTTTATGATGAAGAGGAATTTTGGAGAAGATTCACGGAGCAGACAAAGAAGCTGTGGCCAATTCCCACAGCCTTTCGTTATCCTGGCTGCCTTCTCTGCAACCAGACGACACTAAAGAGATCGACCAAAAACACCACCACTCTTCTACTTTTAACATGTTCTCAGTTTTCATTTCCAGTGCAATAAATAGAACAAAAAGCTTGAGAATCGCTGGTTTAGAGTACTGTGCACACACAAAAAGCCAGATTGTTATTAACAGGGAATAATTCACACTACTGGTTCCCAAATAACAAAGCTCTGCAGAGCATGAAATGCTGTTAAATAGATCAAATGTTGAATTTTTAGTTAGACCTTGCACTGGTATTTTTCTCCAAAGACTTAAAATAGCAAAAATAAAGACAAAACTCCTACCAAAAACTCATGCCTAGAGTTTGCCAAGTCATGAAACCAGCCTTTCCTGAGTGAGGCTTCATGCAGCTATGGCCTGGTATCCATCCCTAACTGTCACCACCTGCACAGATACTCCGTCCAAATGCTCATCTTCCATCAGATGACCCATCTTTTCTCCTGGGCCAACATTAAAAAGAACTGGTTCTGAATTCAGAATACAAGGACAATGACAGGGATGCTGTCTCCACTGTTTAATTAACCAAAGGCAATCTTGTCTGAATGCTGGTCTTCATAAGCACCACTGTAGATTTTCAATGTTTAAGGGGCTAACAAACCTCACATTTGCATTGCTAATAGATACCCTACAAAGAAAATGGAAAATGATCTGCTGAGATACGGTTAGTGTTTGACCTGGTTGAATCATTTAACTCTTTAACTGCTATCCTCCCAATAAGGTTTAGGGTATGACCTACACAAACCTCCTTTACCACATCAAAAAGATGACTTCTGTAAGAAAGCAGTTTTAGAAATCAAAACATGGTCCGAATGGTACGTGGCAACTTCAATTCACTGACTTTTCTGAAAAAAGTAAAGCATCTAATTAGGCACAACCTGTGTCTAGGAACTGTCAGGTGGCCAAGTGGAAAATGAAGTTTGCTAGGGCCAAAGTTGTAGGATAAACTCTAAATCTTGGTAGTAGACAAATAAAAGTCCTAAGAAAGGACAATGAAAAACATCTATTGGCAGCTAAAAGAAAACATTCGTTTTTCAAAGATTAATTTACATACACAGATTATCCTATGGACTAACTGTATTAAGAAACTCTGGTGGCACGGATGGGTAAATGTCTGACTGCTACCACAAGGCTGGTAGTTTACAAGCTGTTCCTCAGACAAAGATGAGGCTATCCTGTTTCCATAAAGATTTACCACCTCAGACTTCTCACTGAAACGGAATTAAATGGCACTAAATCAACCTGGTTGCACACCCATATTCAATGCTCACAGTCACACTTAGAATATTTAAGATCATTCCATACATGAAAGCCAACACAGTTAACACTTCAGAAACAGTAACAAGAGTAATGGTTCCCCGAGGGCACAGGAAGAGGGGCAGGGAGGGAGGAACATGGAACTGATATCACTGATGACTGTATAACCCTACATGATGGGCTTGAACAACAAAACTATGTGAATGGGTATATTGGATGTGTAAGATATGGCAAAAACAAACAAATAAGGGTTCCTGAAGTATGGTGGTGGAGGGAGGGGATAAATGGGAGCAGATATCTTGGAGTTCAGGAGAAAGAAAATTGTTTTGAAATGACTGTGGAAGCAATTTTACAATATTGCTTGATAGGATTGAACTATGGAAGGTTATGTTATCTGTAAGAGCTCCCAATAAAATGATTAAAAAATATTTACCAGCTCAGAAACCCTCTAAAGGGTGACTATGAACTGGAATCAACCGGATGGTAGCAGGTTTTAGTATTTATTAACTGTATCAAAGGAGCCTTGGTGGTACCTTGAGTTAAAGCATGGGTCTGCTAACCACAAGGTCAGCAGTTCAAACACACCAGTTACTCCAAATGAGAAAAATGAGAATGTCTGTTAAAATGTTAGTCTTGGGTGGGT
>NW_022106189.1:37094153-37107672 GCF_000313985.2 Echinops telfairi
TTCACAGTGACCCTTGCACAACAAAACCAAACAATACAAAACAAAACACTGTCCAGCCCCGTGTCATCTTCACAGGCATCCTATGTTCTTAGGGCCTTTCTTTTATCAGTCACTTCCAGGTTCAATTTTTGTGTCTGCTGAACTTATAATCCCTGCTCTGCGACCTCAGCACTTGCCTTCTATGCACACAGTTCTGTATCTTGAGTCCCAACAGAGACTCCAGCTCAATTCTACCTACTATCAATGCAAACCTGCGGATTATATCAAGCTTACTGATGGCTTCAGAATTAGGGCCAGGGGAGGCTGTCCCAAGAGGAGAGTCTGAAGCCAGCACCGTTATGAATGACGGTACAATGGAGAATTGGTGTTCTTTTCTTGGAACCGCTTAGGAATTCCTCACTGGCTGTTTCTTCCACACAGGGTTCTAGAATGTCCAAGAACTCTGAGGAATTATATGTCAAATTTACAGATCCAATTTTTCTAGGAGGTAGGTCATTAATTTCCACCAGATTTTCAGTGGCCTCAAGATTCCAGAAAGGTTAAAACCTACTTTATTTAGGTAAATATCAAAGTGCACGCTAAGCACAGCAGAAATTTGAAACAGGAAAATATGCCTGAGAATCTTCTGAAAGCCTCTGTCTGTGAAGCTTTCCTTGACTGGCCCAAGGTAAGTCAAGCACTTTGACCTCTAGCTTTGGTCACGCCTTTGTCATTACATAATCCAAGTAATTCACTCTCACTGAGTCTATTTTGACTTATAGCAACCCCACAGGGCAGAACAGAACTGGCCTTTGGGTTTCCAAAACTTTAAATCTCTATAGACATAGACAGCCTCATCGGTTTTTCATCAAGCAAATGGCAGGTTCCAACCACTGAGCTTGGAGTTAGAAGCTCAATGCATATGACCTATTTTGCCACCAGAGACCCCCTATTACTAACAGAGGAATGCAAATTAGAACTATAGGCCATACTGTTACATGCTCAAAAGTCTAGCACACCTGGAGCCTGTCAATATCAATCCTTGGAGCCATGGGAACCCACCCACCTGAAGATAGACTAGGCTAAACATTATGAAACATATATGAACAGATTTTTCTTAGATTAACCCTGAAACACATTATAGGGCCAGCTAATCTATTCCTTTTCTTTTTCAAAAATCATTTTATTGGGGGCGCTTATAGCTCTTATAACATTCCATATACCTGAAAAGTAACAAAGCCCACATGTAAGAAACATACCAGTCTGTTTGATCATGAGATGTCGATGGGATCAGGTATCAGGCATCAAAGACCCAGAAAAAAAAATCATATCATTGTGAATGAGGGGGAGCGTGGAGTAGAGACCCAAAGCCCATCTGTAGGCAATTGGACATCCCCTTACAGAAAGGTCGCGGGGAGGAAATGAGCCAGTCAAGGTGCAGTATAGCACCGACCAAACCACCCACCCCCACCTCCACTATCATGACCCCAATTCTACTTTATAAATCCGGCTAGACCAGAGCATGTACATGGGTACAGATAAGAGTTTACAACACAGGGAATCCAGGGCAGATAAATCCCTTAGGACCCATATTGAGAATATCCATACCAGGAGGGTATGGGGACGGTGGTGGGAACCGATCACAATGATCTACATATAACCCCCTCCCAGGGGGACAAGCAACAGAAAAGTGGGTGAAGGGAGACAGCAGTCAGTGTAAGACATGAAAAAAAAATTAATAAATTATCAAGGGTTTATGAGGGATGGAGGTGGGGGGATGGGGAAAATGGGGAGCTAATATCAAGGGCTCAAGTAGAAAGAAAATGTTTTAAAAATGATGATGGCAACAAATATTGATATTGTTTGACAACAATGGATGTAAGTTTGGATTGTGATAAGAGCTGTAGAGTCCCCAATAAAATGATTAAAGAAAATCAAATAAACATTTCATATATCAATTCTATCAAGCATATTTGTACAAATGTCGTCATCATTTCCAAAGCATTTTCTACTTGAGCCCTTAGTATAAGCTCCTCTTTTTTCCCCTCCCTCGTATATCCTTGATTATATATTGTTATTTCGTGTCTTACACTGTCCATTGTCTCCCTTCACCCACATTTCTGTTATTCTTCCCCTTGGGTGGGGCTATATATCCAATCTTGTGATGGGTTCCCCCATTCTAACTAATCTATTCTTAACATTATTTGGGAATCCATGTTGATGCAGTAGCTTTAATTTATACTTGCTATTTTATTATATTCCATTGTTGGGCTGCCACAAGTGGTTACACATCAAATTAGTGGGTCACAACTGGTATTCAATAAAAGAATGGAATGAATCATTTGTTATAGTTTAATCTTATTTTGTGTAAATATATTTTATCTTATATTAAATATAGTAAAATTTTTGTTTCAGACACGTAAGTGTATGTGTGCCCACATTCAGGACTCATGATAGAAATGTTTTACTATGGTACCATTGTTAAAAATGTTTAGCAAAACAATGACTTGGGAGAAATACAATGACTTGGGAGAATTTCCTATATGTGCATAAGGAAACAAGTATGGGAAAATTAGGGATAACTGGAAGCAACATAGAAAATGTAAACATCGTGGCAAACAATGGCATGTAATAAAACAGCAAATATAAATTAATGAAAGCTATTAAAAAATAAAAAATAACAAGAAAGTAAGTTATTCTATCCACATGGATCTTAAAATAACGTTAAGTGGGGGGGGAAAGGCAGAGAAAAAGACATACTCTAAGATACCACGTATTTCAAGTTCACAAATAAGCAAAACAAAATTATAAATGTTTAACCATCTGCATTTAAGTGGTAAATCTACAAAGAAAATAAGAACGATTAAGGAATGTTTTCTTTCTTCAGGTGGATAATAAGTTTGAGTGGTTTACTTCAAAAACTCACTGCCAGAGTCAATTCTGACTCATAGCAACTCTACAGGGCAGACAAGAACCTCCTCTTGGTTTCAGAGGCTGTAGATCCATATGGGAGCAGAAAGCCTCACCTTTCTCATAGAGGCTGGTGGTTTAGAACTGCTGGCCTTGCATTTAGTTAGCAACTCAACGCATAATCGGCTACATCAGCAAGGCTCCCTTCGTGTATATATAGGTAATAGAGCTCTTTTCTTAATGCAGAACATGTTTCATAATGGGGGAAACTATAACAAACAAACTCTTGATGTCGTCGCAGCTCATGGCTCCTGAGCCCAGATTTTAGACTGCATTTTACAGCCCTCCTTGGATGGGGGACGTCTTTCTGACATGGGACAAGTAAGCAATTGAGGTTGGCTGGGCCTCTCTAGCACTGTCAGGAAGCAAGAGTACTCGCAAGGTTGTTGATGGTGAGCACTGCAAGGACCCAGGCTCAGCTCAAAATCAATTAGCCAGGCTGCAACAAATTGAGCATAAAAGAGAAAATGACATGGTTAACTAAAACAAGCTATGCTTGTGAGAATAATTTGGCATAAAACCCACAAATGTCCAGAGGGTCCTAGATGGGCTTTTGTGCATGGGAAGGAATAGCCTTCTCTTTGTTCCCCCTCAGCTTCAATGGGTGTGTAAGATACAGACATAAATTAGCAGATATGACAAAAATCGCTCTGTGGTTGATTAAAATCCTCCTTTTCTAGTTTTCTATTAACTGCAGAAAATCATAGTAACTAAAAGCTAATCATTACGGAAACACAAATTAAAAGTACAATGAGCCAGACAACCGAAAAGTGGGTGAAGGGAGACGTCGGCCAGGGCAAGATATGACAAAATACCAATTAATAAACTATCAAGGGCTCATGAGGGAGGGGGGAGCGGGGAGGGAGGGGAAAAATGAGAGAAAATGTTTTGAGAATGATGTACAAATGCGCTTTACACAACTGCTGTGTGTATAGATTGCGATAACAGTTGTATGAGCCCCTAATAAAATGTTTTTAAAAAAAATGTTTAAAAAAAAAAAAGTACAATGAGCTCCCACTACATATGTACTACATTAACTGATCACACCAAGTGTTGGTGAAAAGGTGGAGAAATGGGAACCTGTGCATGCTATTGGTAAGAATGTAAAATGCTACTTTAGAAGACAGTTGTGGCAATTCCTTAACAAATCTTTAAACATAAATGATCACCGAATGGTGAAACAGACAAAATGTTGTACATTCACATACCAAAAAAACCACACTCACTGCCATCAAATCAATGCTGCCTCATAGCGATCCCCTGTGGGTTTCTGAGACTGTAACTGTTTACCAGAGTAAAAAGCCCAGTCTTTCCCCACTGAGCCCCTGGTGGTTTCAAACTGCCGACCATGCGGATCACAGCTCAACTTGTAACCACAACACCACCAAGTCATGACATTATTCAACAATTAAAAAAAAGAGTTACAACATGGACTACTCTCAAATACTATGCTAAGTGACAGAAAGCAAGCAAGAAAGACACACACATGAAAAACTGCATGGTATGAATCTATATAAAAATTTCCAGAAAAAGCAAAAAGTCTACAGAGACAAAAGGCATCATTTAAAATTTGGGCACTAATAGTAATACTGCTGCATAGAATTCTAGCCTGGTACAGGGTTCTGATTTAATTATCACCTACATTTAGACTCATGCTTTTGTAATGGGTAGCCTTCTTCACCTGCACTAATTTGAACACCAGCTATTGCTACAGACATATGTTGCCACACATGGTTCTTCTGAAGAAAGTGGAAAAGCAATGATTGAAAATCTGTTCACAGACACAAAGCGGATGAGGACAGGGAGAGAATCATTGGAAGGCCAGTCTAGTCTATACTGCTTAGACTCTCAAGAATTGAGTTAGGGACCAGAACTGGGGTTGCAAACCAGCTTGCTTTTGTTTGACCCACACACTGTTACTTAACTATAGGAAAGATTTATATAAATATACATTTTCTAACATCTTCTAAAAGACCAAGACCCAATAACATGTCATATGGCAACAATTGACCAGTAGATACTGGAGTTTAGGACCCTTGTCCTATATTGATATAAAGGCACACAGATACATTTCTCAACCATGTGTCCATCAGGTAGTAGTACTAAGTGCCATCTCTCTCTCTCTCTCAAACATGCACGAGCCCTGCACAAGCTTGTTTATGCCAACCGTGCCTTCCACTGGAAAGATATTTTCATTAAGTGCTCTCTGAAGTTAAAAACTTAGCATATCACTCTTACAAAGTACCTGGCTGGAGGCAGAAGGGGGGGAGTTTCAAAGTATAAGGGCACAGTTGGGGGAAAAAACCAGAACGCCATAGTTATGTGGTGCTGTCTAATTGGGTCTGAATTCCTAACATCTCTATGGACCAATTCCAGGTCCTGCCCATTCTCACAATGAATGTTATATTTGAGCCCATAAATTAAGCCAGACTGTCAATCCATCTTAGTGAGGGGCAGCTTCTTTTTCTCTTTACCTTTCCAAGTGTGATGCCCTTCTCCAGAGACTGGGCCCTCCTGATAACATATCCAAAGCAAGAGAGACAAAACCTCACCATCTTCCCACCTAAGGAGCACTCTTGGATGTACTTCTTCCAAGACAGTTCCTTCTTCTGGCAGTACTTTCAATATCTCCACCAACACCATTATTCAAATGCATCTATTATTCTCCGACTGTCCTTGCTGATGGTCCAGGCTGCATATATAGGAGGCCTGTAGCCCTCAGAGTGACACTTTAGTTCTTCCATACCTGGAAGGGCTTGTATAGCAGCTCTGTCACTTGGTTTTTGACCTGTGCTTCGATGAGCATTAAGAGAGCATAGTTACCTTTATATCCTAAGTAAACGAAACTGGGGCCATTAAAATAATAGTGATGTGAACAGAAGATTAATTAACTCATGAATTAAATCAAGTGAATCCCTTCCTACAAAGCCTTCAATTTTTAAGAAACAAGATTTCTACACACCCAAAATAAATTTTAAAATACTATCTCTGTCATTACATTCTCTGGTATTGGCAGTCCTTATTGTTACCTCGGGTTCTTTTCTGAATACAAGCTTACATGATTAAATCCATAAAAGTAGTAATAGAGTTGCATGCACAAGAGGCGTTTTCTTGAGTGAGTCTTCTTTCTCAGGTATTTGCTATCTATTAGAATATGAAGAGAACAGATAAAGTGAAAGGGAGGTGAAATTTTAGTCAGGGAGGATTCTCTTTCATTCAATTAGTAGGAAGAGAGTGAAAATATTGATTAACCTAAGGTAGGGTTTCAGTTACCTGTACTTTTATGTTGCTTGGTGAACGCTGTTCTTCTGATCATTTAACAATTTTCTTATCCAAATATTAATTAGTGGAGGAAGATCTAATTTTTGGTGAGCCCTAATATTGTATAATGAGCCAAAATTATATTAGTCACTTTACTTCACTCTCAATATAGCCTTGTAAGGTAGAAATTATGATCCCCCATTATTTTATAGCTAAAAGAAACAAAATTAAGGTTTGAACTAGGTTGTGTGGTTAAGGTGAAAATCTACACTGTGGGTTTCAAAAAAATACATGGGAAAATGGAATGAAAAGATAATGGATTTTTTCCCATGCACTTTGTGAAACCCCTTCATACTCTACCTACTAAGAAAGAACACTTTAAAACTAAGGACTTGACATGTTCTAGCTGAGGTCAAAGCCAAATCTCTTCTATTCTCAATCACTTTAAGTAACTGCTGTGTCACACAGTACAGCCTTTCATTTCTGAAAAGACTACCCTTGTACCTAACTCAGACACAAGCACCTTCTATAGAAAACTACATTTTGGTTCACCTTGCTTTACTTGTCTGTAGTTAGAAATGGCTGAATGATAGGTAAAGAATATTCAGTATGTACAGATGTTAGACAGTATTAAATGTGACTCTGTAAGCTGTATTCTTAACTCCCTTGCCCAATCCAACAAAATGTCTTCACACACACACACACACACACTCACTCACCCACCCACCCTCTTACCCCTCCTGGAAAAAGGTAGTCAACCAAGATTCTGCCACTTCGTAAATATTATCCAATAAAGTAGAGTGTACATAAACCCCCACCCCTACCCCATCTCTTTTACTGAAGTTTTTGCCTTTATCAGGATCGGTAATTCTAAGTTCCTTGGAATACTTTGTTAAAGGCTTCTTTTTTAAAAATTTCACAATATATAATTACATATTGTTTTGTGATTAATCACTATACTTTAATGATGTTCAATTTGTAACAATGAAAATACATCCTGCATATCAGATATTTACATGATGATTCATAACAGTAGCAAAATTACAGGTATGAAGTGGCAACAAAATAATTTTATGGATCAAAGGCTTCTTAACTCAGTGTTTCATTTCTCAAACCGCTCCTTAGCCATAATCAACTTTGTTTTTCATGTTAAATGGACATGTAGATTTTTTTCATTACAACACTATTGCAAATAAGGACAAGAAAAACATTCATGACAACATTCTTTCCCCTTTATTGTAAAATATATAAATATGAGGGGGCTTCAAAAAGTTCACATGGAAAACTGGATTGGAAGATGACGGAATTTTTCCGTGAACTTTTTGAAGCCCCTTCCTATATTCTGACTGGAGCTACAGATGATGTTTGCCTCCACAGAAAAAGGAGGGCCATCATGGTAAGTATAAGAAAGCCTTAATCTAGAGTTTAACAAATAGCTAAAAAATCACCCCCAAATGCTGAAATTGATTGCTGTAATGACGGGACAACTCTTCTTGTCATAATTGAACTACTGAATTGTGTGACATGTGGATTAAATGCCAATAAAAGTTAACACCACCACCACCACCACCACCACCAAAAATCCCCCCAAACGCAATAGCATGTAGTAACAAAAGTCAGATGCATGTACGGTTTTCATATTTGTTCACGAGTAACTCAAAACTGGCCAGCAGGGACACATCAACCATTTCAAGACTTCAGGCAGGGCTGTTCCAGCCCAAATAAAATGTCAACTTGCTGCCAAAGGGAACCTTCCGATTCTCTAAGGAACCAAGACAAAGTATCTATAAAACGGTCCCAGAAACCAAAGCAAAACGAGAAAGAAAAGCATCCAGATTAAACTCTAAGCATCAAATAGCTCCTCCATGAACGAGTCAATCGAAAATGTAAGAGAGGTAGGTACTCAAGCAAGTGTGAGGTCTGGAGTCGGTCTCCTTTGTCAAAAGCTCACAAAGTGGAATTCAAGTTTCCCTTCCAGGTTTTGTTTCACTAAAAAGAAATAAAACCATTGTCCTTTAATAACAGGGAATGCTAAGCATTTATTAAAGCACAAAAAGTAGGCTCATTCTTTTCTCCTTCCTGGCATGCCTGTTTCTGAACCCCACTTTCATACTACACACACACACAATCTCCACTCGCTCCTTTCTCTGAAAGCTGGGCAGCACCGACTTACATGTGCAAATTGAAAAGGAGGCAGGTTTCCCAAGCCACATTTATGGAAATAATACACTTTCACAAGCAGATGTTACACTGGCCAATGCACACTTAAATAATCTCATCTCATTCATCTTTGCTAATGCTTACAGAGTCACTCTCTCAGGAGCCTTCTCATCACAAAATGCTTGGTCACACACCAGTTTTATAAATATTAGGGAGGTTGCTTTGCTTTTAAAAGAGAAAATAACTGAAGAGGGAAGCTTTTCAAAAGAATTTTCACACAGTGGGCATCAAACTCCCCTTCTCAACTCAACACGGAGAACTGGCTCTTTTCCTCTGTGGCTCTTTACCCTGTTCACCAGACTCTGTGATGGATCATGAATAAAAGGCAGGTGAGTGTGAACTCTAGCAGCAAAAATGGACCACATTTCAAGGGTTTGCTCCCCTACAAGACTCATCCTCACTTTTTAAAACTTCTTACTGTGAACTGGTAAATAGATCAGTCTTCCGTTCAACAATTTATACACATTTTGTTTCACTTTATTGACTGCAACCCCCACAGTGTAACAACACATATCCGACTCCCTGTGCTTCCTGTTTCCAGTCCTCCTCTCCTAACTCTTCTGAACTCCATCCTTTTGATCTCAAATGGTCGATTATTCTAACATGTTCATACTTCCCTGTTAAGGTTCCCTGTATAGATCTGGAGGTAGTTTGAATGAAAATTAAGCCATGGAGGTGAGTTCAGTTCCTGGCCTTAAGGGTAACTACATTATAATTACAAATAAGAAGGCATTTTGGCCTTCAGGGAAGCCTTGATTTCCTCTTCACGATCTCTTATCCTAGTAGTAATAAGGGTTCATTTAGTGATGGTAGAACAGCATGGTAAATGAAATTGTTACTTAAAAATGGTTAAAATGTTAAAAAATGCTGTAACACACACTCCACAGATCTCTTCAACTAGCTTGTAAAGTTTTGTCATTTATAAATGAGATGAAGGAAAGTAAGTTACAACTAAGATGACATCTCATTGCTCTGAAATCTTGTCTTCCTCCAATTTACCCTTCTTGGTATTTTCAATGAAATGTCCACACAGGCTTCAAGCTGAGCAGCAGGGTGAAAAAAAAGAGAAGCTAACAAAAACTATTCAATTTCAAGCAGAATATAAGCAAGGAAATACATGGGGTTATAGGAAATACATGTATTATTGCCAAGTCAGGGAAACCACTTGGAAAGCCTCACAGAGCACCACTGGTCTCCAAGGCTCACTTGGTCCTGTTTGTCTCATCGACAATAAGGTGTAAGAAAATCAACAGCAACAGGAGGCAGTGAGCTAAAAGCACCTTAGCCAGAAACAAGATATCGTAACATTTGGCAGAAGGTTTAGCTCAAGTTTCTGTAATGTCCCCTACATCTACAGCATCTATTACACAGCGACTCTACTAGTTGTCACTTGGACACAATCCAAATGCCGTAGTAAATGGACACATTCTACACCAAAAGTCCTTCGATAGCTCAGAGCTGGCACCAACTCTTAACAGGGAGAAAGCAATCAAAATGATTTCCTGTTATCCAGAAGGCAACTGGAAGTCAGTGCAGGAAAGGCTTAGGGACTGCCATGTGCTTCCTGATGGGGAAAGGAGGCTTCCAGGCACACAGCAGGGCTCTTGCTCACTTGGACAAAGATGTGCATTGTGAAGCGTTTTGCTGTGGAAACACTCCTACAAGAGAACAAGTCAACCTGAAATAAAGGAACTCGCCGGGGTTGCAAAGTCAGTCTTGTGGAATGAGTAAGGACCCTCTCACATGTCTGTGCTTGAGTGATGGCATGATTAAGCTGAAATGAAAATGTCATTCCAATCGCATAATAGACATTAAAGCCTGTTTACTTGCTGAACATAAGCAGCAGGGGGTCAGCCAAAAACCACCCTGCTTTTAAGATTGAGCGACAGGAGAGTACACATACCCCAAAGAAAAAGAATTCAATTTCAGGAGATCAAAGTTTACCCATGCTTTGGCAAACCCATGACTTTTTTGTTACTAAAAGCTACTAATTTACTCATTGATTCAACAAATACTTATAAATGATTTAGCATGCACCAGACTGGACCCACAAAGACACAGGATCCCTGCCCTCCAGCTCACAGTGGAGAAGCCCAACTTGTAAAAGGATGATTACATGGCAATAAACGCTACAATAAAGAATACAAACAAATGCAGTTGGAAAGGGCTACTGATGCAAGCCACAGTCACAGACTTGGCTGGTTGAAGCAGAAAAAAACCTTATTAAATCTAAAAGAACCAAAATCATACAAACTATTTTCTCTAAACACAATACAATCACACCAGAAATTAACGAAATAGCAGGGCAGTCATCAAGCACTTGGAAATTATGCAACACACTTCTACATAATCTATGAGTCAAAGGAAAAGTCTTAAGAAAAATATAAAAACAAACCAACACTTGAAAATGCAAATACAAGGAAGGGATGAGTCAACCAGGGCGCAGTATAGCACTGATGAACACAACAGTCCTCGGGTTCCTGGAGGCTTCCTCCTCGCCCACAATTATGACCCCAGTCCTGCTTTCACAGCGGGTTAGGCCAGAGCACGTGCACAGGTACAGGTAAGAGGTCACAACACATAGGATCCAAGTCAGATAAACCCTTCAGGAACCGAAATGGGAGTAGTGATACCAGGAGGGCAAGGGGAAGGTGGGGAGAAGGAGGGGGAAGAAATTGTGGAGGACGGGAGACAGGTCAGTGTAAGATCTGAAATTAATAATAATTTATAATTTATCAAGGGATCACGAGGATGGGAGGGGGAGAGGGAGAGTAAAAAAAAAAGGAGCTGATACCAGGGCTCAAATAAAATGTAAATGTTTAGAAAATAATGATGGCATAATGATTGTACATTATTATGCACAAATATGCTTGACATAACTGATGCATGGATTGTTATAAGAGCTCTAAGAGCCACCAATAAAATGATCTTAAAAAAGAAAATGCAAAGACAATAAATCAAACTGTGTGGAACAAGGCTAAAGCAGTATTGAGAGGGAAATTTATAGCATTAAGTACTTAGAATAAAAAACATGAAAAGTGTCAAGTGACTAAGAAACGCTCCCCCCTCAAAAATCCAGGGGGAAAAAAAGATAAACTGAAAATAAGCAAAAAAACAGGGAGGGGCAATCAATGAAATTAAAACGAGGGAAAAAATCAAGAAACAAAAACCCAACTCTGTAAAATCAAGAAAATCGACAATCTTTATCAAAGACTAATTTTAAAAAGTTATACAAATGATTTTATGGAATGAAACACGGAATAACATTTTAGATCCTACAGACATTATAAGGAGAAAAGACAAAAATTTAGCAACTTTAGAAGAAACAGATCAGGTTCTTTATCCAACACAAACTGTCAAAACCCACCCTCTATAAAACACAGTAGTGAATAATCCTTTAAGAGACCAGTCCCTGGAGAAGGACATCATGGTAAAGTAGAGGGGCAGCGAATAAGAGGAAGACCCTCAAGAAGATGGGCTGACGCAGTAACTGCAACAATGGGTTTAAGCATAGCAACAATTGTGAGGATGGTGTAGGACTGGACAGTTTCATTCTATTGTACACAGCAGCACTACGAGCCAGAACTGTTAGTAGTTAGAACAGGGACTAGGGTGTCCACTGGGCATGCTCAAAAAATTAAAGCTCTGAGACAGGAAGAGGTGGTGCACCTAGGTGGGTGGTACACCAGGATTGGCCCCATGCAGGCCAAAGCCAGAAAATCCAGAGCCCGAGGCTCCTTCTTCCCTCAAGCTGCTTCTTGGAAGGCAGTGCGGATCCACGTGGGAGTGTGAAGTGCCCTGAGGGTATCTGTGTAAAGCCTGAAGCTTTTATCCTTTAATAAAACTCACTTGGATCACAAACCAGGCTGCAGAGTGAATTCTTTCTTGTGCAAAGCCAAGGACTAAAGTATTTCTCACCTAACTAACAAACATTAAGGAAACTGAATTTGAAAAACGTAATTTCCCAGGAAAAATATCCAGGTCCTGATGCTTTTACTGGAGAATTTTATCAGACCGTTAAGAATTAACAACATGATGCTATACAATCTCACAAAAAACAGAAAGGGAGACTTTATGATGCTAATATTACTTTGAAACACAAATCAACGAAAATAGTATGTAATATAAAATTATGTATACCATAATCCTTCATGAACAAAGAAATAAAAATTCCTAACAAGATATTAACAAACAAAACTCAGTAATGTATAAAAATGATTACAAATGATCACCCCTGGGGCTTATCACAGAGAGGCTGAGTCAACAGTCAAAAATCAGTATGTACAGGCATAGTGATGAATAGATTAGCAAAATTTAACTGAGTGTAGTAAGAAAATTCCACAATTATGGTCCACTGATTTTCTGTAAGGCTGCGAAGACAATTTGATGATGAAGGGGGTAAAAAAAGTTTATTAACAAATTGTGATGGACATCCTACCTTACATTATGTACAAAATTTAATTCAAGATGGATCAAAGACCCAAATATACGACTAAAATTATGACATCCTCAGAAGAAAACAGGCATAAATTTCATGACCTTGGATTAGGAATGGTTTCTCAGATACAACACTCAGCACACTAGCATACAAAGAAAAAGCAGATTTAGGACTTTGTGAAGATCAAAAGTTAAAAGTTTTTTTAAAAAAGTTAAAAACTTTAGTGCTGAAAATAACATGAAAAAGAATGTGAAAAGACAACCCACAGAATGGGAGAAAATACTCAAACAGTATCCGATGCAGGACTGGTATCCAGATATACAAAGAACTTTCTAAGCTCAATAATAAAGGCATAAATACAATTTTAAAAACAGGTTAATGATCTGAACAGATTTTTTTCAAAAGAAGAGGCACATGGTCAACAAGCACATGAACAGATGCTCAATATCACTAGATAGCCATCAGGGAATTGCACACAAAACCAATGAAGACATACCACTTCTCTCCCACTAGGATGGCTATAGTCAGAAAGACATGTCATCAAGTATTGGTGAGGAGGAGAACCTAGAATCCTCCTACAATGCTGTTGGTAATAAAAAATTGCAAAGGTGCAAACAGCTGGAGTCAGAAATCAAAAGCATTTATCAAGAT
>NW_022106189.1:37109423-37110242 GCF_000313985.2 Echinops telfairi
GTATAAAAGAAAGCCTCAAACCCTTAAGAATAAGATCCTATGGGAAAAGAAAAAGCAGATTGGAAAACAGGTAGAATTTCCAAACAGAAAAACACTGTCATTGAAATTTATCCCAGTAAGTAGGTTAAAATAGATTTGACAAAGACAAAGAAGTAAACTAGAACACAAGAAATAACCACAAGGCAACTCAGAAAAATAATGAGATGGGAAATACCAAAGAGAAATTAAATTAAGGGCCATGAACGAAGAGCTGAAATCTCCAAGAGTTTCAGAAGGTGGCAAGGAACACACAGATGTTGTCAGTGACCCTATAAACAACAATGAAACGCCACCTGGTCCTATGCCAGCCTCCTGTAAGTTTGAGCCTATTGCTGCAGCCCCTGGGCCGGCCTGTCTTCTCTTGAGACTTTTCCTCTTTTTTGATGCCCTTCTACTTTACCAAGCATGATGTCCTTCCCATGGGACTGATGGAGTCCCACGTACACGAGATATGGTCTTGCAATCCTTGCCTCTAAGGAGCATTCTGGCTGTACTTTTTCCAAGACAGATTGGTTATCTCACCAGTCCATAGTACTTTCAATATTCTTTGTCAGCACCATAGTTCAAATGCATTGTTCTTCAGTCTTCCTTATTCAATCCCTAGCTTTTTTTTTCATTCTTCATGTTTCTTTTTTTTATATCATTTTATTAGGGGCTCATACAACTCTTATCACAATCCATACACACATCAATTGTGTAAAACGCATTTGTACATTCACTGCCCTCATCATTCTCAAAACAATTCCTCTCCACTTAAGCCCTCGGCATTAGGCCCTCATT
>NW_022106189.1:37111356-37128569 GCF_000313985.2 Echinops telfairi
TCCTCCAATCCTGATGTTGCATTCTTCTTCATATATTCCAGCTTCTCTGATTATTCGATCAACCAATATTTTGCCCATAGAATCTTTCAATATTACAACTCAAGGCTTGATTTTTTTTTCTTGAGTTCTTTCAGTTTAAGAAATGGTAAGCATGTTCTTTCATTTTTGGATTTCTAACTCTAGGTTTTTGCACATTTCATTATATTTTACTCTAGCTTCTTGAGCTGCCTTGTGAATTTTTCTATTCAGCTACTTTGCTTCACTTCCATTTGTCTCAGCTACTCTACGATTAAGAGCAAGTTTCAGAGTCTCTTCTGACATCATTTTAATTTTTCTTTCTTTTTTAACACTAAGTTTTTAGGATGCATCATTTTTTTAAATTTCCATTTCTTCAACGGAAATTACAGAAAATGTTAACAGTTACCTCCTACCATTTATGCTTTTATCCATTTAACAAGACAAATTTATCTATCTAAATTGGTTTTCTTCTATGCCTTCTAATGTTGAAATTCTGTGTGGTATATCTATCTCTACCTATCTACAGGTGTGTCAATTTGACACAAACGTAAATTGAGTATTAATCCCAGTAAATCGGTTTCATTCATGAAAGCATTACTTCAGTAACAACTATAATCATAGTCAAAAAGTCCTTACAAAGTAAACAGCAAATGTAAAGATAAACAACGAAGCAGGGAAAAAAACAAAAACCAATGCAGCAAATATTGTCATATTGATGCACCAAAGCAAGCCTTACAGTATGTCAAATATTGTATAGTGTTTAACATTATGTTTTATATATCAGAGCTTCATTTACAATTTAATAATAATTGTATTGTTTTCAAATAAAATAAATGGTTTTGTTCACATGTCAATTTGCCACACATTCGTAGATCTGGTATATAAGAAATGTTCGTAAACCTAGATTAACGAACTTTTGCTTTCTTCATGTAGGATAGACTAACGGTCTATTTTGGCTTTCCTGGATTTATCTTAAATTTACTCAGCTTCGGCCTGAACTTATACATGAGCAATTGCTGGTCTGTTTCATAGTCATATCCTGACCTTGTTTTAGCTGCTGATCCTGAACTCTCCCATCATCTCTTTCCACAAATGTGGCCAATTTTATTTCTGTGTATTCCACCTGGAGAGTTCATGTGTATAGTTGCCATTTGTGTTGAAAAAAAAAGGGTAGCTGCCATGAACAAGTCATTGATCAGGCAAAATGCTACCATGCAATCTCCAGCTTTGTTTCTATCACCCAAGCCTTTTCTTCTAACTACTGTTTCTGTTTCCAACTTCTGAATTCCAATCACCAATAAGGATCAATGCATTCTGATTGTAGGTTGATCAGTTTCACATTGGTAGAATTCTTCAATGTCTTCAACACTAGCTTTAATGTTGGTGCATAAATTTAAATAATAGTTGTGTTGGTTGGATTTACAGTGAACCCTCGCCACTTCGCATTTCGACTTCCGCGGCTTCACTCTATCGTGGTTTTTGCGTAACAGCACCCACTGCCTATACCCGCTCCTTCAGAGGAAAACGACGGCGACCCACCTGTAGAGTACATCCCTTAAGTCATTTCAAAGGCTATTGATTAATACTGTATGTGAAATATGTAATACTGTAAACTAGATGCCATAAATAATATATGATAATTGCAACGTCCAAAATGTTTTACTGTATTTTCCCTTTTTCATTTAATAAATTGGGTAATACGAGTGTAATGGTGACTAAAGGGTGTTTTTTCATGTCCTTTATGCTCTAACTATGAAAATATTTGATTTACAAATAAGGAATCCTACTTCGCGGAATTTCATTTATCACGGTAGGGTCTAGAACCGATTAACCGCGATAAACGAGGGTTCACTGTACTTGAATTTGGATATAATCTTATCACAGATAGCAATGTACTTCAAGATAGATCCTTTTTAATGATAAATGTAATGCCGTGCCTCATGATTGTCATTCCCAGCATAGTAACTAATGTGATTTTCTGAATCAAAATGGTCAAGATCAGTCCATTTCAGCTCATTAATGCTTAAGATATTGATCTTCATCCACTCCACTTCATTTTTTACAACTTCCAATTTTTCTAGATTCGTCCTTCATACATTCCAAGTTCTGATTATTACATCTCTGCACCTGTCTTCTCATTTTGTGTCGTGTCCCACCAACAAACGAAGGTCCTGAAGGCTTTATTCCCACAGCTTTACTCCATTCACATTACTATGGTCAACTTTACTTTACGAAGGCAGTTCTTTTTCAAGTTATGTATATATATGACTAATATATATGCTAATCCAGACATCATACTATTTCATAGTTCAATCACATCAAGTAATATTGTGCCAAAATTGGTTTCAAAACATTCTTTTCCTTCTTGAACTCCTTGCTATCAGCTTCGCTGTACTCCCCACTCGGTCTTATTTTGAGTGCTTCTGACCTGAGGGGCTCATCTTCTGGCACTATCTCTCTGATGTTCTGTTTCTATTCAATAGGGCTTCAGTATTTGACAATGTTCTGATGCTATACATAAAGATTTTCAGCAGCTAATCCCTGAGAAATGGACAGCCAAAAGAGCCAATTCTTTTTCATAGTCTATTCTTAATGTGGAAACTCTGCTGAAACGTCTTCACTTTGAGTACCCCTGCTGCCACTTGAAATCCCAGTGTCACAGCTTCTAGTATCACACAAGCCACCACAGTACCACAAAGTGAGAGACAAGTGGTAGAAAGAATACAACAGAGGAGGTATTTTGTCTGAGGATTGCCTAGAATGAATAAAAGTCATAAATCCTCACAGTTAATGCAGCACAACTCAATCCATACCATTATGCTGTAATGGAACTGCAGGGTCTGAATAAGACACATTTAAAATGAAATTCCAATTTTGAGCTTCTCCAAGGCCATGGATCAAGGAAAATGGCGGGCCTTGAGGAATGGTGGCGGGATTCCCATAGGGAGAGAGAAACATGAGAGTCCCTGGTGGGCGGGTGGGTTAAAAACAGCTTTCAACAAAAAGCGGAGGGAAGAAAAGGAAAGAGTAAATTAGTAAAAGTTGGAATGGAAATATGGAGTTGCTGATACTATGGTCAAGGAATCTTAACTTACTAGTAGGCAAGAGCAGTCAAATTTTGCGCAAACTATGTAATCTAAAAACATCTTTGCCAGTTAGCTTGGCAGTGGTGTATATAGTAGATAAAGGAAAATGAACTGCAGACTATACGTAAACTCAGGAAATCATTACAACAGTCCAATTCTTTCAATTACGCAGGGCCAAGAAAAAGACAATGGAAGGAGAGATGAGAGGAGAGGCACAGGTAAGGAGGGGTGGAGGAAAGAGAGAAAGACTGCAGACAGAGAGAGAGAGAGACTATGCAGACAGTTTAGAGACAAGATTCCGAACAATTTAGTGAGTGAGGTGGGCGGGGACAGGGAGGTCAAAGGGAAGAAGAGGTTGAGTGACTGAGAAAACAACAGCTATCCATTTTCTTCCCCAAAAAGAGACAGGAAGTTTGACACAAGGTAGGAAAGAAGCCTTCTAGTCCAGGCTCTCGGTCAGCTGTAACTTCCTTAACTTCACAGGCTCAGTTTCTTAACTCTGGAAAATTCAAAGATTGAGAGAAAACGAATCAAATGCTGCATCAGCTGGGGTGGCACAGGGATTCCACATGAGGCTCTAGCAAACAGTGAGAGGTGGGGATCTGGAGCTCAGGAGGAAGGCAGTGCTAGTGGGCAGAGGCAGGAATTAGCAGTACTGTAGTAGTTAAAGTTGTAGGAGCACTTCCTATGACTCAATGCACCAAGAGGAGAGGCAATGAATCTTGGGAAAATGCTCCACAAATACAGAAAAGCCCCAAGGCCCATCAGACAGATCAGGAACGGGTATCCCAAGAAGAAAGGCCCTACCGGGAGAAAGGAGTCATGTTCCCCTCTCCAAGGCCAATTCATTTCCTCAGAAAGCCAAGTGATAAAAACGTAAGGGAACGAAAAGTCCTCCTTGCAGCCTACTATGCCTGGAATAGTCCTTTCACTATGGTCTTATCCAAAGCCCTATTTCAAAGGATCTTTTTAAAACATCGCCCCAATTTTATCGACAGATACTGTACTTCACACAGCTGAAATTCTGCTCAACTCTTGCTTGCACAGAACCATAGAACACACAGCTGCCCCAAGTTGGCTCAATGGGAAACCTGGTTTCACCGCATTAAGACTGAGAAACTGAGGGTCAAACTATGCAAATCAGAATGATTGAGTTCACCCAGGCCCAACACAGAACTGGGACTGGGAGGCAGACACTATGCTTGCAGTGAATCTTTTGTTTGTTTGTTTGTTTTTATTTTTAAACTTTTTGCTTGTTTGTTTTTTGAAGTGAGTCTTCTACAGGAATTTTACCCTCAAATGTTGGCTCTGAAGTCAGTTACACACACAAGAGACCAACACTGAGAGTTTGGTACATGGTCTTCCTTGGATCTTTCTAATCCAAGGTTTGGGTCCAGACAAATCACATCATGCTCAATCTCACAGTGAAGGAAACACTCCGCGGCCTTTCCTTTCCACCTTTGCTAGTGTATTATCACACCAACAGCTGGCTGACTGCTCACAGTTCAAACCAGAAGCTGATGCAAAGAGTGGAGTTTTCCTACTCACTCTCAAACTGTTAAAGCAGCACATTTCAGGGGCCAGGGGGGAAAGCTAATAAAAGGATGTGAAGGTGGTTTTATCCATAATCACTAGGTCTAAATAGGATAGGGAAATATTAGCCTGGATTTAAAAGTTTAAAAGTATTTCAGTTTAAATTTGTCATAGGTTCCCTTGGATAACAGGGCATTGTGAAGAGTCCAGGGTGAAATAACTGAACATAGTAAGTCCTGAACGTTAGATCAGCCTGATTTCCAACCCTTCACCAGAATAATTAGAAAACAACTGCTCAGCTGCTCCCATTAGGAAAAAAAAAAAAAAATATATATATATATATTAACATTTTATTAGGAGCTCATACAACTGTCATCCCAATCCATGGGGGGAAAAAATTAAAATAGTTATCGAACATGGATTGTCAAATATTCATAATCAGTCATGAAATGGCAGCAAGATGTCTTTATCAAGACCTTCAGTAGAATGCTTGGATCTTACGGATCGCTGACTGCTGGGGCAGTCAGAGGATTGCAAAGGAGGAAAAATGACTTGCCTGGGGCAAGTAGAATTTTTCTTTTTTTAACCGGGGTTAAGAACATTCAGGGGGGAAAAAATACATATATATATATATATAATGTTCAGGAAGAGTAATTTCCAACATCAAGGACAGGAGAGGGCCAGCATCCCACAACCCACTAAGAGTTTGCAACACAAGTCCCAACACTGGTACCCAGGCCTCGATGCTTACCAAACTCCTTTCTTCCCTGAAATCTCAAGGACCAAAAGTTCACTTTGAGGACTTCCTACAGTACAGAGCCTACTGACGAGCCCCAAACCTTAAAATGACCTTTCTGTGATACCTGACAAATGCACAAAAAATGTAGCATATATTTAATCGTTAGGAGGAGAGGGGCGTCTGTTTTCTGGGGAGAGGCTTGCAAAGGAGGGAAAATGTTAAGCCACAATTCAGAATAGTTATGAAGGTCCAGATAAGGTAACGATTGTGGAAGAAACCCAGCTGAGGACTGGTAATGGTGTGTGAAATGTGTCCTATCAATAAAAGAAAGAAAACGTGTGCTCTCATGCATTACTGCCATCTTTCAAAGCAGTATAGTCTGTGGGCTGCAACTATTAGAATTAGGATGCACATACCCCAGGATACAGTGATCCCACTTCAAGGAGCCTGCCCTCCAGAAATGAGAGCAGACCAACACAGAAAGAAACAGAAATGATGCTCTGTTACAGAGCTATTCAGAAATTTCATCAACAAAGGAAAGGTTCCTCATAGTATGGAGTTTCCCAAAATGGAATGCCAGGCAGGCAATAAAAATAATGTGAATGCTTCCACTGGACCTGAAAAGATGCCAAAACAGACTGTTAAGTACAAATACAAATCTCAGCCAACAGACAGCTTTGTTGATGCAGATGAAGTGCACACATGAATTCAATGAGATCTGTCCCAAACTGTTGGGCAGTTAGCAACCACTAGCCTCTGGGGCTGGGGACCAGGCAGGGCGAAGGGTGACTCTCCTTGCTGTCTCTGAAATAATTTAAGTGGTGAAGATAGAGGTCATCTTTACTTACATAAGGAACTCTGCTGGCAATATGGGTTAGGCAGTAAGGCTGCTAACCACAAGGGCGGCAGTTCAAACCCACCTCCTCGGGAGGAGACGTGGCTGTCTGCTCCCATAAAGATTTACAGTATCAGAAACCCCACATCGGGTTGGTAGAAGTTGGAACTGACTTAATGGCAGTGGATTTTTACTTCTTTGTGTTTTTAAATATTTATCAAGTTAAAATAAGAATAAATAAATAAGCTCTTGCAAATGCAAGGGGAAAATTAGTGAAGAAAAAGCAACTTTCATTTAATAGAGGGCAAAAAAAATTCGACTTTAAAAAAATGTAGGAAGTGTATAATACACAGAAATCTCATACCAGGAAGACTAATCTAATTAGGCAAAGAAAAATACACTGGACTCAGATACCAGTCAGAATGCTGCCGGGTCCTGGGATCTTGCCGAAAACAGGCGAATTCTGCCCTCTAGTGTACACATGCTCGCACACCCACTGCCTCAGGGCCCCATCGTCTGCCTCATAGCAACCCTACGGGGCAGAGTAGGCTGTGAATCGTCATGAATGCAGACGGCCCCATTTTGCTCCCACAGAGAGGCAGGTGAGTTCGGACTGCTGACCTTTGGTTATTAGTTCAGTGCTTTACCACAGCGTCACCAGAACTCCATGAACACTAAAAGGAAAAACAAAAACAAAACCTACTGTCATCAAGTTGTTTCAGACTCAGATACCTTAAAGGCAAGTAGGTTTTCCAAGGATGTGAGTCTTTATGGCAGCCAGAAGTTTCATCTTTCTCCCTCAGAGTTGCTGGCAGATTCAAACTGCTGACCTTGTGGTTAGCAACCACAAGTGCTTAACCAGAGCACCACCAGCACTCCATGTATACTAACAAAAGTAAAACTCATGAGCAATCAAATCAATAAATTCACCTTATACGTATAGCTACCCTAAATGTTTCCATGTCACTCCAAATGCATCATAAATCAAAGTCTCCGTTTTCTTATTCCTAAATCAACTTTCTATTCTCCTACCAAGCAAATCTGTGAATGCCAGAACTTCAGCTTCCCACTCTTTCTGTCGGGCCCAATCTACTTTCCTTTCCTCTTTTCACACCAATAGAAATGGCACAACACAGGGTATGGGCATATAGCAAAGCCTTGTCTTTTAAGTATGTGATCCAGATAGCTCTTCAGAATCACTGATCTTCAAAACTGCTGACCCTGTAACTTAAGGCTCAGGGCAAAGGGAAAAAGCTCTTCTGTGTATAAAACTTATCTCCATACAGGATTTTCTAGGAATGTGTTCAGCTCTGGACAACCTTGAAAACTACTAGGGAACTTTCTTAGGGTCATAATGTTCGCTGCCCATATTGAATCCAAGGTGACCATGAATAAAGAAAGTTCTTGCTTTGAAGGCTTGTCTGGATTTGGAATTCATTTAGATGTTGGCATTGGTGGAGGTTTTATTCCTAATCCAAACCTCAAAAAAAGTGGAAAAGAATACCATTAGGCTCTCCACTGATAATTTCTCTTGGCCAAGCAAGAATGCAAGTATGAGATCTCCTTCAGTCGCTACAAAGTAGTCTAACTTTTCAGGGGAAATCTTGACAGAACTCTTTTCCTGCAACACCAGCAGAAACATACTAAAACCGGTTAACAGGAAGTGAAGCAGGCACCAGAATTGATGCTTTTGTTTGGTACTGTCAAGTCGATTCCAACCCATAGCAGTCCAATGCACCACAGATGGAAACTCTGCCCGGTCTTGCACCATCCTCACAATTGTTCCTATGTTTGAGCCCACAAGCTAAAATAGGATGCCCCAAAGAGAGGCAATTATTCTCTTTCAGCACTGGGCAACACATGGTACTTCTCCTTCCTGTGCCCCACCCACCAAGTACCAGTGGCCTCAAGTCACTGCAACAACCCAGAAATCTCACCACACACTTCCAAGCACTTCCTACAGGGCTAGTGCCACATCGGAGAACAACAAAGTTTGAATTCAAGAGCCAGTGGAAAGGCCAAGAACATCTAGTTACAAAGAGCAATACAATAAGCACAAGGCCAGCCCTAAGGCAACTGAACTAGAATACCAGAGTTCCATCACACAGGGAATTATATGCAGTAGGATGTGGAAGGCTGAAGTGTAGAATTAGTTAGGATAGAATCTGTTTTCTCGTTTGGGGGCATGGGCCAGGCTTTATTATAGTGTTACTGGACATTCCTTTTCCAGTCTCTTTCTTCCCACACCAGGAGCTTACACAGAGAACACTGGACATCCTTCAAAGACATTATGAGCAGACGATACCGATACTCAACTCACCCACTCTGGGTAATACTCCTAGCATTTTCTCTTACAGTTCAGTCTCTTAAACAATAACAACATTTCCAAGTTCCCATATGACCCAGTCATGCCATTCTTAGGTATACCCAAGAGATGCCCACGCAAAAACACAGGTGTTCAGATTAGTAATCATAATGCCCCAAAAGTGGATTCAATTTCATGCCATTACTTGATAAATGGAATAAACATGGTATATATTCATGCTACAGAATATTATTCAGCCATTAAAATGAGTAAAATATTGCTATATGCTACACTAACAATTCCTTGAAAAATATTATGCTAAGTGCATCAATCCAGGCACAAAAGACCACATATTGCATCAAATCACTTACATGAATGTCAAAAATAGCCAACCGATGGAGGCTGTTTTGGAAAAAGTACAGCCAGATTACTCATTGGATGGGCAATGGTGAGACTTTGTATTTCACACTTTGGACGTGTTATTGAAAGGGACTGGTCCCTAGAGAAGGACACCATGCTTGGTAAAAAGAATAGGAAAAAATAAAGTGGGGAAATGGACTGGCAGAGACTACAACACTGGGCTCAAGCATAACAATTGTTGAGGACAGTGTAGGATCTGGCAGTGTTTCTGTCTACAGGAGAGTCCCTGAGTCAAAACTGACTCCATGGTACTTCAAAACAATACAGAGAAGAAAAACAGACAAGTGTAGTTGCCTGGGCCCAGGAGGTGGGGAAGGACGGAGATGGAGCATGGCTACTAATATGCAGTTTCTTTTTGGGGAGATGAAAGAATTGGGGTGACAGTTATCATAACTCTGTGAGTATACTAAAAACCATTTAAAATAGTGAACTGTACAGTATATAAATTACAGCTCAAAACAACAGCATGGCTGGGTCATATGGGAACTTGGAAATGCTCTTGTATAAGAGTTTGCACCGTAAGTAAAAAACGCTAGGAGTGTTACCTAAGGTGAGCAAGTTGGATGTCTCAGTATCTTCTGCTCATGATTTTTTTGAAGGATGTTCTCTCTGTGTAAGCTCCTAGTACGAGAAGAAAGAAACTGGAAAATGAATGCTCAGGAATAAAGCCAGGCCCATGCCCCCAAAAGAGAAAACAAATTCTGTCCTAACTAATTCTACATGTCAAGGAGGGAGACTTCAGCTTTTTGATTCTTTTTTATTTCTGTAACAGGCTTTCCTCGATCCACAGCTCAAAGATGGGGCCGGGGGGGCCGGGGGAGCATAGCCAATTTTAAATTAAATTGAAACACAACTAGCTCTCTTAAAGAATGTCACTTGTAGAATTTAAAAAATGCCATAGGCTATGTCAGCTAGCATGCATACTTTCTTCCGATTATCCTAACAATTATAATAATCATCAGCAAGTCTTACACATTTTTCTCCTGAAACAAGCTAAGCCCCTTAGTGGCATGGCCATGGCTCCAGGCATGAAATGAACAAACCACACACACCGTTCTCCAGGCACAAATCCTCAGAAAGGATGCCATCAGCAGCTCACGTAGGATTTCTGGGGCAGCTGGACTTTTTTTTTAACTGATGCAAATAAAATGTGCGGGAAAAATCTGGGATCTGTTTTTTCCTTCTTAATAAAGATACTTGGAATACAGTTAGATCCAGATCCGTAAAGCTACTCTCAACTCAGAGACAACTCCTATAACAGTGAAAGAAAACCCAAGAAATCCTCACTGCTAGGGGGTCCATTCTGACTCAGCGACCCTGCAGGACAGGGGAGAGCTGCTCCTGTAGGTTTTTGAGACAGTAACTCTTTATGGGAATAGAAAGCCTCATCCTTCTCCCCTTGAATAGTAAAAGGGTTAATAAATAATAATAAACTAACAACACAGGTCTGACTGATCATTCCTAAGATCTTCTTAAAGAAAAAGAAATTCTGCTACATGGTAGAATGTCCATTTTTTTGCTACCCTAAGTGAAGAAATGCTCAATGCTCTCTACCAAAAACTTAACAAGCAGGCAAAGGTCATGTTTACTCCCATCTCAGGAGCCTGTCAGTTTCTCCAGCAGGAGGACTGAGCCCAGCCCAGCCAGATGTGCCGAACACTAACCCACCACTACAACGCTCAGGCGTCCCTGGCATCTGGGGTCATCCAGGGGCCGCACGGCAGTAGGAGGAATTCCTTCTTGTCAACCTGACATTACCCATTATGTTGTCTGAAAGTCATAGTTCTTCTTTTAATTTTAATTTTTCCCATTGTTTAGAGAATATTTTATTAGTTTCTGTAATCAAACCCATGTAGATAAGACCTTGCATATTTAATACAGTGTGTTACCCCTGTATAAATGGGAAAAAAATTAAGTTTAACGTTTCTAGACCAATATGACTGTTAATTTCTGTATGATCCCAACTCAACACGGTACAACTGGGATATTTTTCCAAAGTTGATAGCACAGCTAAGGTTTCCAAAAATTCAAATTATATATGTGTGTGTGTATATGCTTTTATATTTGTATAAAAAGACCAATCAATCACAGTGTTATGCATCAATAGCAGCAACAGGTTTTCCAGGTTCTGCAGTCATCTGAACAAAAAACTTCATTAAAAAAAACGAAAGGAAAAAATGCAAAACAAAACCTCAGAAAACAGCAAAGTTCTTGACTGTTGTTGTACCTGGTATCATTTTTTTTTAATTAGCTTCTCAATCATCATTGGAAAGAAAACATTATAAATAACATCATTAAAAAACAGCACAGTCACTATTACATGTCATAAAGCAGATACAAGACATTTTACATTCACAGAGGTATGATACAGTACAGTCCTACATCTATAATACTAAAGCATGCAATTTTTATTTTTGCTTTTGAAACTCCATAAACCCCAAAGACAAAATTTCAAAGGGAAATATGTTTTCCATCTTTTGGGGTTTTCTCCTAGAGTTGGATGACTGATAAATTTGGGAGACAAAGAATTCTCCACCCCCCAAACCCATCCTTTTGGCTATTTCTGATCAACAAGGAAGCAGTGGCATAGTAACTTTTAATTAAGTATCTAGGATGATAAATTTTAATAAGAACAATGGAAGCGCATGACTAGAATGAAAACCCAAACCAAACCCACTGCCATAGAGTCTATTTTGACTCCCAGAGGCCTAGAGAGGTTTCTGAGGCTGTAAATCGTTATGTGAAGAGACAGCCTCACCTTTCTCCAGAAGAATGGCTCATGGGTTTGAACTACAGACCTTGAGATTAACAGTCTATTACTTATTCCACAGCGCCACCAGGGTTCCTCTTTTAAGGCTTAAACGTAGGGATGAGGCTTTGGATGAGGCCAGCTTGCCCACAAAGATGGCAGAAGCTGCTTGTAAGTGGCCATCTTGGTAGTGAGGGCTGGTGTGTGGCAGATAAGATGTGGATCAAAATAGACATTCATCTGGAAGCATCCAGCCAAGGGAATTTAGACAAAGTAAGTAAAAGAATCTGGATAGCGCAGCTCTGAAGCACTTGGCTACTAACCCAAAGGAGCTCCTTGGGAGAGAGATGTGGGAGCACCGAGCTTTTAATTCCCAAATGGTGAGGGGGCTCTTCCTGCCAGCTCCATTCTTGCCTCTAATTACCATGGGGTGTTTGCTTTACTCCAGCCCCAAAGCATAAACTCCTGCTTTTTATAGCATAAGCAGTGTGCTATTTTAAACATGGGGAGGAAATGCATGCTCAGTTATAAACATTTGCTCCTCTGAAGCTTGTTCTCGTTAGTAAGCAAAAGCCGTGGAACAGGATGTTTTACTCTCTGACTTTGGTCTTCCTGTATTGCTTCAATCTGTTTACAGTAGAGAAATAAACAAATAAAGTGTCTCTACAGGACAATTTCCATAAACTGAGGCAGCTCGAAAAATGAAAGTGAAAACAAAGTATGCAGAAGAACCCTTTTATTGCACTGGGATAATTTTCTTCTTGTAAATGAAATTCACCATTGCAGACTCTTCCCTAGGGAAGACCTGCCATATCCCACAAGTGCAGGCTGTGGCAGGTAGTTTGCAGGGGTGAAGCAGTCCACAGGGAGGAGTAGGCGAGTTCCTCTCAGCCCTGTCTTTTCCCAAGCACAAGTCTACCCTAAAAGCTTCCTGAGGTACACTTTGGAAAAATGAGTGCACCACCCTGGAAGACCATCTTCTATTTATTCAGGAACTTAAGGTACTCTGTATCCTAATTAAACATGTCCCTACTGTCAAGTAAAACTGTGAGGACTTTTACTCAGACACTTAATAGACATCTCCTTGAAATCTGGTATATTCCATGACTGCTTTCAAGAAACCGAGTTAGAAAAAATTCCATAATCACCCTTTTAAAAGGGCTGGAAATTGATTAATCCACTGAAGAAAAGACTTAGTTCTTTTCTTGTTGGTTCCTCTAGATTCCCTCCACTGCACTCCAGCCCCCACAACTGTTCTTTCTAGAGGAGCCACATACACTGGACCCCTGCCTTCAACCAGGCAGTGCCTGGCTAACGGGAGTGCCTGGTAAGAGATGGCAGGGCAAATGGTAGCAAGGATAATTGGATTTGTATTCTTTTAGCAACCCCTGGACACTCCATCTTTCAACAGAAGGTTCTAACTCCTATCAGGAAGCCCACGCCACGAGGCCAGCTCTGCCCTTCATTCCCAAACCTCTCCTCCTCTTCTCCCTCATGGCCAAGGGGTATCATCCAAACTCCAAACGCACTGCCATCAGATCGATGCAGATTCATAGCAACCCTATAGGACTGGGTTGAACTGCCCTCGTGAGTTTTCTTTCTTTTTTTTTTTTTAATCATTTTATTAGGGGCTCATACAACTCCTGTCACAATCCATACACACATCAATTGTGTAAAGCGCATTTGTACATTCATTGCCCTCATCATTCTCAAAACATTTTCTCTCCACTTAAACCCCGGCATTAGGTCCTCACCCACCCCACCCCCAATGAGCCCTTGGTAGTTTATAAATTGTTATTTTGTCATACCTTGCCCTGTCCAACGTCTCCCTTCACCCACTTTTCTGTTGTCCATCCCCCAGGGAGGTCACATATAGTTCCTTGTAATCGGTTCCCAAGTTTTCAAGACTGTAACTCCTTACAAAAATAAAAAGGTCAGTCTCTCTCCCAAGGAGTGACTGGTGATTTCAAACTGCCACCCTTGCAGGCAGCAGACCAACAGGTAACCACTACACCCCCGGGGCTCCTTTTAGGGGGTGTCATGGAACCTCATTATAACCAGTCCTGTTTACACAGCCCTCATACCGTCGCTGTGTTTTTCCACCACTTCCTATCTTAACACGAGGGTGCCATCTATTCCCTGGTGAGTTCCTCCAACAGAAGTCATCTCAGAAGTTTCTTATCCAGAATGTAGTGAGATTTCCATGTGAACTTAGGGGACAGAGACAAGGCAACCTTGCTTAGGCGGGCACTTCTCCCACCTCCAGCGACTTCATAATTATACCACATAAACGTACACATACAGTAACAGATTACATAATTATAGTAATAGAGTACTATCTGAAGCAAACAGCTTTCAAATTCAAATTCAAGCACCAACGGGGATTATTTTAATAAGGAACACTCAATAAGTGAGAATAAAATTTGTCCTGGTTGAAATTATACCAGTAATCTGACGTTGCCCTTATTCCCCTATGGAAATTCTGTATGGAAGCAACTCCCAGAGGAATACTTTTATTTACTTAAAAAAAATTTTTTTTTACTTTTTAAATTAAAAAAAAAGTCATTTTATTGGGGGCTCGTACAACTCTTATCACAATCCATACATACATACATACATACATTGTGTCAAGCACATTTGTACATTTGTTGCCATCATCAGTCTCAAAACATTTTCTTCCTACTTGAGCACTTGGTATCAGCTCATTTTTCCCCCTCCCTCCCTCCCAAACCCTTGATAATTTATAAATTATTATTATTTGTTCATGTCTTACATTGTCTGATGTCTCCCTTCACCCACTTTTCTGTTGTCTGTCCCCCAAGGAGGGGGTTATATGTAGTTCCTTTTGATCAGTTCCCCTTGTCCCCCACCTTCCCCGTATCCTCCTGGCACTTCTTTGATCTTGTACTCATTATTAGCTCCCCATCCCCCTGCAACCTTGCCTGCCTTCCGTGCAAGGAACCGTTAATCCAGTTACTGTCTCCATAGATCCATAGTAACATTTTTAAAAGACACCAGAACCAAGGCCCCTCCTCCCTTCACCCGTCCTGCTCCCAACTAGGACTTCCTGGAATTAGCTCCCACAAACAACTTCCATGCAAACCCTTCTCTCAGGCCTGCTTCTGGGGAAATGTAACTTTAGAAAGGACATCTGAGTGTCCAGTGTGGTTGGCGTCAGGGCTGCAAAAATGGAAGAGGCCTGCCTTAGAAAACCTCACAACGTGGGAAGCCCCACGGGTTTTGGTTTTAATAGAAGGGAAAGAAAACCGACTTGACTGTTCCGAGCAATGGCCGCAGAATGTTCGAGGAGTGAAGTAAGTCAGAGAGTGAGAGAAGCTCACCGAAGTGGTGTGGTCTACCCCAAACAGCAGGCCTGCCCCACAAGTTGACCCACAGCATGGTCATTCGGGATGTGGCCTGAGCTTCCTTCCTCCCCACCGCCCCCCACCACCATCGCCGCCTTGGGCTTCTCTGACCGACTGTGCTGTGTGACCTGTACTTTCACCTGTAGGTTAAGAAATACAAAATTTTTGATGCCACAGGCTCAAATAGAAAGTAATTGTTTAGAAAACGATGATGGCAACATATGTACAAATATGCTTGATACAACCGATGTATGGGTTGTTATAAGAGCTGTTTAAGAGCCCCCAATAAAATTATTTTCTAAAATTTATTATTTCTTCCAAAGAGAAAAAATTCTAGTCAACTAAAAATAACTCAGTTAATAAGGAAAATATGAAGAACATAATAGTCGGAAACTGATGCTTCTAACAATGTATGAGGACAATTAGTTGTAAATCACCTTTGACCTTTATATGCTTCTTCAAGGCTACTGAGGTACTGAATCCAAATATCCCTGAAAACTTAGCGTTGATGCTGTGTTCATTCGAAACACTGTAATATAAATCAGCAACACAGCCCTGTGGTCAACACTAACCCAGGACTTCTGTCAAGCTAGCAGCAAGCAAGACCCCTGGGCTCACCTTACCTCAGAGCTTCCCTCTGGGGAGTTTCCAACCAGCAGGCAGAACAACAGCAGGCCTCCCTCTCTCTGGTAAGGAGTCACGCAGGCTCCCCGCCTGGCTGGCCAGCCTACGACTAAACTGGGGCTGAGCGGCCAGTACTTACCCTGACCCCGCAGGCAGTGATGGCAGAGCAGAAGGCGAGTTCACCTGGGGCTTCTCATTCTCATTTTGCTTGAAGAAGGATTTGGCTTCCTTAGAAGTAGCCTCCACCTCCTTAGTCACCCTGAAGGAAAGAAACACTAGGTTTACCAGGGGAATAGATCCAGGTGCTGTACTGGATGCTGGATGCAGAAACAGATGGTCTGTGCCCTTAATGAGTTCACAGTCCAGCAACAGACAGCCACACATGTAAACGAGTCACCAGGTTACGTAATGGAATATGCCACAAAATTAGTGTGAAAAAATATAACCTGGGGAGCAGGTTAGTGGCACAGCCTATCCACATTCACTAGGGGCAGGGTTTATGCTGGAGGAACCCTCCTCAGGGGCCTCAGGAGTTAACACCAAGAAGTGATCTGAGCAGAGTACACTTCACTGATAATATGCCTAGAAGAACTCTACTTTTAACAAACAGCAAGAGGCTGAGAGATCAAAATATCTCCTCTAGAGGTAACTGGACAGGGTAAGGCCCTCTATTAGCAGCAGTTTCATTTTGGTATTCTCAGCTTAAATTCCTTTTCAACTTCATCACTTACTCAGAATTTCCTGAAAAGTCTTTATTTAGGCAGACAAGTCTTCATGACTGGTCTTTTCCCAAAAGGCGGATCATATAGGAAAGTTTGAGCTAACTGGCTCAGCTGTTTATGTGACAGGGAGATAAAAAATGCTATTTTCCCATTTCCTAAAGTTAATGAATTACTTACATACACACATTTTTCAACATGAGAACAAACCTGAAAGTTGCAAAACTCTAGAACATGATAATTAAAATACAGTTAAATAAAACTATTAGACTAACAATGCTACTGCCTTATGCTTACTTACAAATACTTCCCATTCATCACCAGCTCCTTTCACATTTCTTAAAGGTGTAGTCATGCTCTCAACTTTATACAAAGACAAAAGAAAAAGACCAATGCCTTCAAGAGACCAAATCCACCAAACACACGGCCATTAAATTGATACTGGACTCAGCAGAGGGCTTGCAGGGTTATAAACATGTTAATGGAGGCAGACTGCCACACCTTTTTCCCATGGAGGCCATAATGATATCATACTGCCAACTTTAGGGTTAGAAACTGAGTGCTTTAACCACTGTGCCACCATGGCACCCTAAGAAATGAAAAGGTATGCTCAAACCCAAGTGTATATCTGCTTGTCGACTAAAATCCAGACCAATCTCCCAATTCTTTTATGAAGGTTCCCTTTAAGACTTTTTTAAAAACATCATTTTATTGGGGCTTGTACAATTCTTATCACAATCCATATATCCATCCATTGTGTCAAGCACATATGTACATTTGTTGCCATCATCATTCTCAAAACATTTGCCTTCTACTTGAG
>NW_022106189.1:37128935-37139936 GCF_000313985.2 Echinops telfairi
AAAAAAAAAAATCAGCATATATGCATGTGACACTAGGAACATGTATGGATGAATGAAGGGCTTCCACGTCTCTGTTGTTGGATCTCTCTGTTGTTGTCTTGAGAGACACGGGGCTGTCATCGTCTGGAAAAAGAACCTGGAAACAGCGGACTCTTGGCCCAGCATTTAAACCATCCACTGGGGTTCAGAAAATTCAAAAGCAATTAGCAGGCAACTTGCTCGTAGCTATAAACAAGTCCACAGAATGTAATGACTTCCCAGTGCTGTTGCTAGATGCTGCCAGGTCCGTTCCGCCTCAAAGCACCCTTCAACAACAGAACGAGGAGACGCTGCTCTGTCGTGTGTCATCCTCAGTCGTTCCGTTTGCACACATCCCTGCAACTACTGGGTCATGGCTTGTCAGGGGGTCTCCCTTTCTCACGAATCTTCTTTACCATGCACCTTCAAAATGACATCTTTGCTTTGTAGCACTTTAAGGAGATCTTTTACAAGAGATTTGTCCAATGCAGTACAGTACATCATTTGATTTCCTGACTGCTGCTTCCATGGGCACTGATTGTGGATCCAAGTAAAACGAAATCCTTAACAACTTCAATCTTTTCTGTTTATCACGGTATTGTTTCTTGGTCCAGTTGTAGAAATCTTTGTTTTACGCTGAGGTGTAATGCACACTGGAGTCTTTGATCTTCATCAGTATGTGCTTCATGTCCTCTTCACCTTCAGCAAAGTTGAATTAGCTGTATTTCACAGGCTGTTAATGAGTCTTTCTCCAACGCTGATGTCCTGATCTTCTTCATACAGACCACTTTCTCGGGATACATGCTCAGCATACAGATTCAGTAAGTACTGTTAAAAAGAAGGCAACTCTAACACACACACCTTCTATGATTTTAAATCAATTGTTCAAACAGATGCCTCTTGGCCTCAGTATAGGTTACACATGAGCACAGTAAGTGTCCTGGAATTCTGATTTCTTAGCAATGTTATCCATAATTTGTTATTGTCCACAGAGTTGAACCACCTTCACAGTCAACAGAACATAGGTAAACACATTTTGGGCATTCTTTGCTTCCAGTCAAGGTCCACCTGACAACAGCAACGGGATCCCTTGTTCATGCCCTCTTCTGAATCCTGCTTGAATTTCTGGCAATTTGCGGTTTGATGTAGTACTGTAACCATTGTTAAATTATCTTCACTAAAACTTTACTTGTATATGTTAGTAATAATATTGTTCAGTAACTTCCGCATTCTGTTGGTTCACCTTCTTTGGAATGGCACATGTATGAATCTCTTCCAGTTGGATGGCCAGGTGGCTGTCTTGGCAAATTTCTTGGCATAGAAAAGTGAGTATTTTCAACACTATATCCACCTACTGAATCATTTAATTTGGTATTCTGTCAATTCCGAGAGCCTTGTTTTTCACCAATACTTTCAGTGCTGGTTAGACTTCTCCCTTCAATATATGCATCCTCCTGAAATAGTTGAATGTCAACCAATTCTTTTTTGATACAGTGACCCTGTGACCATCTACTTTTGATGCTCCCTACCTACATCACTCACTATTTTGCCCATATAATCCTTCACTGCTGCAATAACTTCTCACAGCAACAAATAATTTCCTATTTTTCTTATTATGTAGGACCACTGCTAAAGTTGCAAATAAAGCTTCCTTGGATGTCCTATATGGAATGTAAGGAAAAAGCCAAGCCAAGAAAGCCACTAGCCGTCTAAAGCACACATTCCTAATAGTATACTTAAAGGACTTCTTCTGCACTGAAGTTTACCATCAGGGTTCTGCTGCCCTCTGTTGGACAACAACTGTTTCCAGGTATGACTTCTGGTGATAAAACAGCTAATTTACATGACTGGAAATGACTGAATGGATACCACAAACTACTAATTACTAAGAGAAAGGGTACCTTTGCAATGGAGAATTCTGACAGTTCCTGCCATGTGATCAAACTTATCGCCACCAATACCAGGTACCCTGAGGTAAAGCATTGAGAAAGACATGACATCATCACCAAGTAGCATCGTAGTCTAAATGACTAATCTGAAGCTAGTCAGGAGACAATGAACCAAATTGAGGGCATTTTGCAACACAACTGGCCTGGATTCTTTAAAAAGGTCAGGATGGTAAATGCCTAATAGAAAAAATTCTAAATCCTAGGAGACTAAAAAGACTTCATCTCATGTACTTTGGACGTGTTATCAGGAGAGAGCAGCCTGGGGAGAAGGTTATCATGCTTAGTAACGGGATCAGCAAAAAGAGGAAGACCTTCAACAAGATGGCCTAACAAAATGGATGTAATAATGGGCTCACACATAAAAACAATTTGTTGACAATGGTGCAGGACCAGGCAGTGTTTGGTTGTTGACTGTGAAGTCGGAAGTGACTTGACAATACTAACAACAAGATTAAAAGGAGACCTGATGGCACAATGGCTAGGCGCTCAACTGCTAACACAAAGGTTGGCAGTTTGCACCCACACTACCCCTCAGGAGAAATGACCTGGCAAACTGCTTCCAAAAAAGTTTCACACTAGGAAACCTTTTATGGCAGTTCTACTCTGTCAATAGGGTCACTGTGAGTTGTGACTCAACAGCATATGACAACCAGATTAAATAAGCACAGTGTACAATCTTTGATAGGATCTTGGCCTAAGTAAGAAACAGGTATAAAGAGTACTATTGGAATAATTAAGGTGCCTGGTGGCGCAGTGGTTACATGTTGAGCTGCAATCCACATGGTCAGCAGTTCGAAACCACCAGCTGCTCCTCGGGAGAAAGACTGGGCTCTCAACTTCCATAAACGGTCTTGGAAACCCAAGGGGGTGGGGACTGTTGCTATGAGTCGACATCGACTCAATAGTAGTGACTTTTGAGTTACTGGAATAACTGGGGGAAATGTGAATACAATCAATACCTACAAGTATGGGCTATAAAATGAAGTTCCTGATACAAAACACGTTGGGTACAGAAGGTGCATTTTAAAATGTGTTCCACAAGTTGACAGTCACAATATTGAAGACATGATCTGACTCACTGCCTCCAACAGACTATAGACCAGTTCAAATACTGTCAAGTCACATGCAATGCAAAATTTTCCTAGTAGTTCCTTCCCTACTGCTGCTCTGAATTATAGCTAACAAATCTCATGAATTCACTTAAATATAATATTAAAGTAAGGAAATGACATTGTAACCAATTTACCTTGCCTAAAACTTCCAAATTTTCCCGATTTCAGAGATCTCACTGGACTCACACTTCGGTTAAAGAAATGTACTCGAGGGAGAAATGCCTCAACCAAAACCATAAAGGAAGCAGACGAAATTCTTCCCTTTTAATTGTGATTTGGGTGAAAGTTTACAAATGGTTTTCCATTTTACAAGTCAGTTTCTTTTGGGACAATGATTACAATCTCCACAATGTAACAGCAGGCTTCCTCCTTGGCTTTACCATTTCTATCTCACCTCCTTTCCTACCCCTTTCCTTCTGAGCTTGTCCCTGGGCAAATGCTACCCCTATGACCCCTTATGTTCTAAGGAGTGCACATGTCCCTGGTGTTACTGTTCACCATATAAGTCTGTCTGTTGTTAGCTGAAAACTGAGGCAAGGTTTAAGACCTGAAAGGGGAATGACCATGACTAAGCCATGGTCTCAAAGTTCCACTCGTTCTCCAGCCAACAAGCAAATCCGGTAGGTTTTGTTCCACATTCTTTCCCCACTGAATCCAGGACCTCTTACTGTGATCCTTTCCAGAGTGGTCAGTGGTTGCAGGGCACCATCTGGTCTCAAGGTCCTAGATGCTAAAGTTCTTTTGGACATGGAGAAACTAATAGTCACACCTTAAATGACTGCTATTCACTAAAGTTAAGATGTAGAATGTTGTCTTTGACAACTTCATTATGGCAAAGGACTCAATGTTTCCTAAGATTTGAGCACTCAGGCCCAACTCTTGGCTCTCTTGCTTCTGTTAAACAGGCCACTTCCTGATATCCAGAAACTACACGGCCACATTTGAAAAGACCGTCCTCATATTCCCTGATAATTCACGGAGCAATCATTTGCCTGAAGTTCACGCGAGTTGGAAAGAAGGTAGACGTTTCTCACACCATTCACAATGAGGCTCGTTTTTAAAGGAGCGCCTTACCTGACTTCTTCACCAGCAAAGTCAAACACCTTGGTGATTGTGACCTTTTCTGTTTCTTTTGGTTTCTCCATCTCTTCTGCTTTGACCAACAACTTACTGGAACTTGTCTCTTCAATCTCCTCTCCTTGCTATGAAAAAGCGAGAAATGTTATCAGTTTCACCAAAGGATAAAACCTAAAAGCACTACCCAAATACACTGTGCATGTTGTATCTATAAGCAGTTAAATGTTGTATCTATAAACAGGTAAAGACACACTGGAAATTCATTTGCTTGGAAAGATTTCTTTTTTCTACCTACTTAAGTTACGTGTTGGGCTGTTAACCGCAAGGACAGTAGTTCAAACCTAGCAGACGACTGAAACAAAGATGAGGCTTTCTGTTCCCATAAACAGCCTTGGAAACCTAAAGGGGCAGTTCTATTCTGTCCTATAGCGTGCTGTGAGTCAGAATCAACTCAGTGGCCTGTGGGGTGAAGTCAGATACTTGCTGCCAGACTGCTGTCTCATCCCACCACAGGGGTGGGCCTGCTCCCTGCCTCTGGAGACAATGGACAGGCTCCTATAGGTGGAGTTTGCACCCTACTGATAATGTTCCTATGGAGACCCAAAGACCACCCTCTCATTACTGGGTACCCTATAGTGTAACCCCTCCCTGTGACCTATGTCTCTACCTGTAATTAGTGGGCTGGCATGTCCCCAAAAGGTATACAGGCATGGGTCAGCAATATAGAGCTCTCGGACTCGGACCTCTCTGACTCTCTCCGCCCCCTCTCCTCTCCAGTCCTCTCTCCCTTGTTCCCTTTCCCTCCTTCCCTTCCCCCTCTCTCCACATGGACCACCAAGCTGGGCTGAGGTGAGCAATGTTGCCATGTAACGTGTCTGACTGTATTATTGTGATATCTCTCATGCTCTCGATGACTCTAATATAATACTTATATATCTCAACTGTACAATTGTGCATTACTGAACCCAGAAGTAGTATTACTGAATCCGAGTAGTAGTAATAGGAGTATCAGCGGGTGGGGGATGGCCCCCCACCCTCCATCCACGCCATTTTTAATTTAATACTACAGTGGCCATGAGTGTTTTGGCTTACAAAGGAAAATTACTAACAAGAGGCACTGAGTCTGGCTTCAGTTTTAAGCTTCAAATCTCAGGACATACTAAAAAAAATCTATCTGGGAAACAGGGTATTTCTAAAGAAGTAGTGATCTTATTGCTGTATTTTAATGCAAGCAACATCTACATTATAAGTTTCTCATACCAGGAAACCCCACCCATGCAGTATTTCCACAGGCTTGCTATATACTAATATTTCCATGCTCATTACTTCAATTTCACTTTTTTTTCTGTCCACAGATTTAATGGCAAGTCTTTCTCATGGTGCCTCTTCATGTGGAGATCTGGTTCTCAGCTGTTGACCCTCAACAGCCTGCACTTGAGTTTCTAAAGCACTTCTCTCCTGGCAGGATACGGTCCCTGCTCTATAAACTGCTCTCTGCAAGGCAGGAAGAAATCACTTTGTCTACCTCAGAAACAGTGCTTGCCAAGATGGCTTGCCTCAGGCCAGAGGCCACTCAGATGGGCCAGCTGAATTTCCCTCAGGGCAAGCGTGAGAGCAATTGGCACCGAGTAGTGCATCCCTTGCTTGTACTGTCTGCCTGGGGTCCCGTGGGACCTGTGCACATGTAAGGAAAGGCCCCACCCTGCGTGGGATCAGTCTGTGCCCAGGCTACGCGGCCCCACATGCAGCCTCTGCTTATCTCCAGGGTGCAGATGGGCTATAAGGAACCTCAGCATTCAGGCTTGGCTGCAAACCGTCCCAAAACACACACAGTGTTAACTGTCTATTTTTCAATGACCTACCAAACTGGATCCACAACTTCTTGACCATGACTTAGTTTCATTACACAAATATGAAGAAGAGTAACATTTTTGGATGACTGAAAGAAGCGGACTTCCATTTTTGGAAATGTTAGGAGTTGTGCTCAGTATGTCTAATTGTTTTCTACATAATTTGGTCACTTCTACCAGTTACATGGGTATATGTGTTATTTACGAGGGAATGCTGTTTGTGGGGAGAGAACTCAGTAATCTCTTCACTTACCTTAACTTGTGTACTTGGGGGCACTTTTGATTTGGGTCCCACATCATTGAGGAAGCTGGCCCAGAGTTCATCCTCCTCCTTTTTTCTTGCATCCTCTGACCCAATGCCCTTTTCCTGTTCTGCACCTTCATCTTCCTCATCACTGCTGCTTCCTCCTGATTCTGCTTCGGCATCCAGCTCTTCCTCGCCTTCTAAGGACAGGCCCCCCTGTTTTCTCTTCCTGATCAGCAGCAGTCATAAGAGAAAGAACAGATAGAGAATCTAAAATGATTTATTGTTCCGTCCTCAATTCCAAGCATAATCTTGCAAGACTAGAAAACTTTTAAATCTGGGGCTATAACTGATACACATGGGGAAGGAGCAAGCTGAGATTTTTTTTTTGGAGGAGAAAGAGAAGAGGGCCCTTACAGTTAGCATGTTTTCTAAACACCTAGAATCAGAATAACCTTCAATTCTGAATCTTCTAACACCTGGAATCAAAAGTACAGTGTTCAAATTCTAATCCAGGACCAGGTTACTTTCCCCAAGAACACTCAAATCACCTCTCAGAATTGATTTACCTAGAAAAATCAATCAGATTTTTCTTTTTAAAGCCATCCTATTTATAGAACATGTGCTGTTGTTTTTTATGAACTGCAATTTTATTTGCACTGTTTCTCCCTAAAATTCTCAGAAACAAAGAAAAAGCAAGCACGGTTTCTTTAACTTTGCGAAGACTTGAAAGCTGAAATACAGAAGAACAATGGGAAAAGCAACCATGTTGAAGACTCCTAAGAAGATGACTTTCACTAGTGGAGAATTATTTCAAACCTAAAATCTTTTTTCACCTTTTGAAAAACTATAGTCTGCTTTTTGCTTCAGTGCCCAAGAGGACATAACACCAATCAAAGAGAGGCAGACTTCTTTGGAGGACGTCTTTATCTGAGGTAAATGAGCATTAGGATTTTCATACCATTTTGGTGCGAGTGTAAATAAATACTACATTTACGGAGGGCAATCTGCTAATTATATATTTTTAAAAGTATAACTGTTAAAAGCTGAATCAAGTGATTCTATTCTTACAAATCTGGCTTATAGCTCTACGGTACATAAAGACATATACAAAGAATATGTATTTTGAAAAGAGGGTAGCCATATAACGCACAACACAAAAAAAGTATAAACTAAGGCCATTACTTAAGAATAATATATAAAATCTTGTGTTATCAGTTACAATGTACCACAGGGATGCCAGATATTGATGGCTTTAACTGTTGTTTAGGGAGTGGTGTGATTATGTTTATGGTGATGGAAAATTTGCAAGTGATTACTGGCGATGATTACGCAATGTGAAAAATGCTGGGCTGGCAAAAGCTGTTTTACGTATATATTTTTACAACAATTTTAAAAAGAGGAGAAATGATGTGCAAGGGAAGACATTTATGGGAACTCTCTGCTCCGGAATTTGTGCACAATACTTCTGTAAACCTAACCTAAAATAAGGCCTATTTAAGAGGAAGGGAGGGGAAACATGTGCTTGCACATGCTCAGGAGAACTGGGTGGCACAGCTCCTTTGAGGAAAAGCAGCAAAGGCTAATGATGGGTACACAGTTTTCTAATGACTAAGCTTTCTGATCCTTTCCACATGAACATATTACCTATGAAAAAGTTGTTTCTAAAGCTCAAGAATTTTTAAAGCTTGCCAGAGACCAAGAATGTATCTAAGATATCACCAAATGTTTCCGTCAAAGAGAAAAAGACAAGACTTCTGTCCACCTGAAATCCATGATCCAGCTGACCCTAGCACTAGAAGGGTTATGACAACAGCCCCTGACCTCTAGGGGCCTGGGGCAGCCTCACCTGGACGGAATGCCCGCAGCCTTTCTCTTTGTCCCTTTGGTTTCCTGTGCCTGTTCTTCACAATCCACTTCATCTTCCTTCACTAATTCATTTATATCATCTTCACTATACTCGCCACCTGAAATCACATGACAGGGCAGTCAGACAGGGAGGAAGGTTTTCATGGCAAGATGAAATCATTTCATCAAGAAAAAGGGAGTTTCCACTGGATAGTGCCTTGCCTTCTTCTCCGTCTCAAACACCATTCCTTAGGAGTGTCATATCTGTCCCGGAAGGACATGTTCCCCTATTCCAGGCTCCCATCTCACCAAATATCCCACCCCACATCCTTTCCATCCCACCTCAAATTATGTTTGTAATTCTACACTCTGTGCTATTATAATAAGCATGCTGAATTAAATTAATACATTCCAACTCTATTACTATACTTTTCAAAGAAAAAAATAAATGCTCACACCTCATCTTAGGGGCCTTTTGAAAGCCTATTTTGTCAATAAAAAAAAATCTTAAAATAAGTCTGAAGACTTTCAGTTAAACAAAGAAGCACAAGCCCCCCCCACTGGCAAGTCAATTCTGACTCATGGAGACCCTATGGGGCAGAGAGGAAATGTTTCCAGGGTTTCAGAAGCTGTACATCTGTACAGGAGCAGCCCCCACAGAGCAGCTGCTAAGTGTGAAGTGAAACCTTGCGATTAACCGCCCAATACTCACCTCAGTGAACCTCAAGGACTTTTTTTTTTTAAGATCATTTTATTGGGGACTCTTACAGCTCGTATAACAATCTATACATCAACTATATCAAGCATATTTGTACATGTTATCATCATCATTTTCTAAACATTTACTTTCTATTTGAGCCTTTCCTACCAGCTCCTCTTCCCTGCCCCATGAACCCTTGATAATTATAATTGTTATTGTCATATCTAACACCTTCATTTTCTACACATTTACTTTCTATTTTAGCCCTTCCTATCAGCTCCTCTTCCCCCCACCACCCCCATGAACACTTGATAATTATACATTGTTATTTTCATATCTTACACCATCCACTGTCTCCCTTTACCCATATTTTTGTTGTTCATCCCCTGGGACAGGGGAGGTTATGTGTCCATCATTGCAATCAGTTTCCCTTTCCAACCCCCCCCCCATTTATGCCCTTCCCTCCTGGTATTACTATTCCCATCTCTGTTCCTGAGGGATTTATCTGACCTGGATTCCATGTGTCATGAGCTCTTATCTGTACCAGTGTACATGCTCTGGTCTAGCCAGAACTGAAAGGCAGGACTGGGGTCATGATAGTAGGGGTGGGGGGTTGAGGAAGCCTCAAAGAACCAAAGAAATATTGTGTTTCATAGATGCTATACTGCACCCTGGTTGACTCATCCCTTCCTTGTGACCCTTCTGTGAGGGGATGTCCTGTTTTCTACAGATGGGTTTAGGGTCTCTGTTCGACTCTCCTTCTCAACAATATGTTTTGTTTCGTTTGTGTCTTCTGATGCCTGTTGCCTGACCCCATCCACACCTCAAAATCACACAGGCTGGTGTGCTTCTTCCATGTGGGTTTTGTTGCTTTCCTTTTGTAACATCAAGCCTTTAAGACCCCAGACACTCTGTCTTTTGATAGCTGGGAGCCATCAACTTTCTTCACCACATTTGCTTATGTACCCGCTTTGTCTGGAGCAATCACGTCAAGAGGGTGAGCATCACAGAATGCCATGTTGTTAGAACAAAGTGTTCTTGAGTTGAGGGAGGGCTTTGAGCAGAGGGCCAAAGCAGGACTTCTTATATAAGGAACAAACCCATCTAACGCCCATCTTCACACACTGAAACCAACAAGAGTTGTCTGGATGCCCCATTTGAGGACACACTCACACTGTGGGAACCAATCAATAAATCTAGTCCACAAAGATTCAGCTACCTTTTAATAATTTCACATAGACTATAATTGGAAATATAACATTTGTTGTTGTAAGGTACTGTTGAAGTTGATTCCAAGTCATAACAAGCCAATATAATAAAGGAGAAACGCTCTGTAAGGTTTGTTTGTTTGTTTTTTAGCTGTAATCCTACCAGGTCTTTCTCCCGTGGAACTACTGGTTGAGTTTGAACCACCAGCCTTTCAGCAATGTATTAAAAAACCACATCAAAACCCGAAAAAATAACACAACGAAACCTTATCCTAAAAAGTAATGTAATTAATTCACCTTTTTAACTGGCCACACATGATATCACATCAATAGATGGGGAAAAAGTGTTGGGGGGAAGAATCACCTCTGAGGAAATTAATTATAGAAGAGAACTTCTTTAACAAGTTAAAATACATCTGTGAAAAACATATAGCTAACATCATGATGACTGGCCCAAACACTGATGCTTCCCTCTAACATCAGCAAGGGTCCTGTCCATTCTCATCGCTCCTGCTCGACACCACACTAAAAGGTCTATCAAATTCAATAAGGCAAATAGAAGAAATAAAAGGCATTCCAATTGGAAAGAAACAAGAATATTTTATTCACCCATGAAATGATTGTCTATATGGAAAATCCTATAGAATCTACAAAAATAAAGCTCTAGAATTGATAAATGAGCCGAGCAAGATAATAGAATACAAGTTTCATGAGCAAAGCGTTTGAAACATATAAATAAAAAGGCCTAAATAAATGGAGACCCATACAGTGTACATGGAATGGGCGACTCTATGCTGTTAAACTGTCATGTCTACCAAATGGATTTATAGATTCAACGAAGTTTTCAACAAAATCTCAGAAGGATATTTTCTGAAGAGACTGACAAACTGATTCCAAAACTTAAATGGAAAGGTAAAGGAACAAGGGACAAATTCATTGCCATTGAGCGGATTCCAACCCTATAAAGCAGTGGTTCTCAATGTGGTGGTGACCCC
>NW_022106189.1:37140912-37164018 GCF_000313985.2 Echinops telfairi
AATGATGAGGGCAATGAATGTATAAATGTGCTTTACACAATTGATGTATTGTGATAAGAGTTGTATGAGCCCCTAATAAAACGATTAAAACAAAACAAAACAAAACAAAAAAGAAAAAAAAATGAGGTGAGCAGAGCATGAATCATAAACCTCCAGGTAAAACTTAAGCTTTGAGGAGGAAGCACAGGCAGGTATGTTTGGAATGCTGGGTTAGGCAGGGTTCTTGGATATAATAGTAAAAGCACAATCTGTAATAGAGGTAAGTCAGACAAGTTTAAAAAGCCTTGCTTTGTATGAAGACACTACTAAGAGAATAAAAAGCCTTATGTCCTGAAGTAAGACAAAATCTTTTAAAAATGCAGTTGCATCCAGAATACACAAAGGATTCCAAAAATCAACAAGAAAACAAAGAAGCCAGTTTCTAAAAATGGGCAAAAGATATAAACAGACATAACACCAAAGATATAAACTCATTCTGCCATCGAGGTGATTCTGAATCATAGTGATCCTGTAAGGCATAGTAGAACTGCCCTTTGGTTTTCCAAGACTGTTGTAAATCTTTAAAGGAGCAGAAAACTCCAAAAGCCCATCAAGCTGATTGTGACTCATCACGACCCTGTAGGACAGGGTAGCACTGTCCCTAGGGGTTTTCCAAGACTAACTCTTCACCATTATAAAAGTCCCATCCTTCTCCACCGGAGCGGCTGGTGATTTCAAGCTGCACCCTAACGTTTACACACAAAGCCGCCAGGGCTCTTCACAGAAGCAGAAAGCCTGATCTATTCCTCGATGAGTGGCTGCTAGGTTCAACCTGATGATCGTGGGTTTGTAGGTCAACACGTATCCACTATGCCACCAAGGCTTCTTAAAAATATAGATTAGTAATAACTAAAATCCTCTGCCATTCTGTTAATTCCAACTCATAGTAACCACATAGAGAGTTTCTAAGGCTTTGTAAATGTTTATGAGAACATGAAGCCTCATCTTTCCCTGTGGGCAAGCTGGTGGGTTTGAACAGCCAACGTTGAGGTTAGCATCCCAACATTTCTCCAACAGACCACCAGCGTGCTTTTCCTTCAAAGAAGATATAGATGTGGTAAACAGATGACAAAGGGTTTTGTTTTGTTTTGTTTTGTTTTCTGGAGGGGAGGGGGAGAATCTTACTAGCCAAGAAGCAGTGGCACTGTGGGTTAAGCACTGCACTGCTAACCCTGGGTTGAAGGTTTAAACCCACTAGTTGCTCTATGGGAGAAAGATGAGGCTGTCTGTGCCCATGACTTACAGGGTGAAGTTCCACTCTGTCCTATGGAGTTATTATGAATCAGAATTGGCTTGATGGAAACTGTACGAATCAGAAAGTGGGTGGTTCAAACAAACCCAGAGGCACCTTACAAAACTCAGAACTCAAACATGGCCACCAAGTTGATTCTGATGCATAGTGACCCTATAGGGCAGGGTAGAATTGACCCTTGGGTTTCCAAGACTGTAACTCTTTACTTAAGTAATTAAAAGCCTTGTCTTTTTCCCGTGGAACAACAATCAGTGGCTTTGAACTGCTTGCTGACCTTGTGGGTAGCAGCCCAACGAGTAACCACTACACACAAGGCAGGTCAGCAGCTTCCAAAAGCTCACACCTTGAAAATCTTTTCTAACAGTTTACTATGCACACATGGGTCACCATGAGTCCAAATGGACTGGACAATAACTACAACAACCATATTTAGGAACAAACACTGCCAATCAGTAGAGAAATCCAAATTTAAATCACAAGGAGAAGCCACTGGATACAACAGGGGACCCAAGGAGCAGACCGTCCACTACTGAAGGGAGACAAAGGCACACCCAGAATGGTGGTGGCAGCGGAAGATCTGAGATTTCAAGTGGGAGCAGGCAGAACAAGGGCAACCAAGTCAGTGTGGGGCAGGTCATACACAAGTGAAAATTTCCTCGTGAATCTGAGTATCATGGAAGAAGAGTTAGACATTTCTCTGGGTATTCAGGGTAATCAAATTATTAGTAAATAACTAATCAACAATCACAGAAAATGATAGCTATTAACTCCAGAGAAAACAGGTTGTGCAGAAAAAGTATCTCACACAATTTTGCTACAGTGTTTATAGTCATTACAAAAAGGGCAAAACTGAATACTGACCTAACCAAAATTAAGGCATCAGCCTAACAGCAGGCTGGCGTGTTTTGAGGCAAAAGTTAGAAGTGTGTTTGGAGTTGGGGAAATGAGGTCACAGACTCAGTTGAGTTGATTCCAACTTACTGTGTTGCAGATAACTACTGAGTTTTTGAGGACAGATTTTTCTGAAGTAGACCGACTTTTCCTCCAAGGAGCACCCCAACAAGTTATCATTTGCACCCACCTAGAGACTCCCACCAAAGTTATGAGGCCAGGGGTGGGCTTTAAGAGTTCATTCTTCCATGGGGGAAGTTAACAGGCAACCGGACTACAAAATAAGAGTGAAAGGCAGTTCCTTATGGCTAAGGTTCTGCAGAAATGTGGGGAAGGACGCCCTGGTTCTCATAAGCCTTCTAGAACTATTTTAGTATTGACTGAAATAGAAACGATGTAAAAGTTACCTGGTTGTTACTTTGGAAACAAAGTATTGGTGAACATGTGCAGAACCTGAGTAAACAGGAAATAACCCCATTACCCTGGAGAAGTTAAACATTAAATGACTATAGGGTCACTAGGAGACGAAGCCAACTGGATGACAGTAAGTTTCGTTTGTTTGGTGAGGGGTGAAGGGGTCTTGGTGGCGCAGTGGGTTAGGCTTAGGGCCGGTAACCGAAGGCAAGTGGAGCGATGGGGCAGTCTGCCTTGGCTACTCTAGTAGCAGTTCTAGTATGTCCTATAGGGTCGCTATGAATGGGAATGAGGGGTCACTACGCGTGTGGTCACTCCACAGCAGTGGGGGTTGTGTTTTGTTTTTGCTGAGGAGTGCTTAGCAATTAACTTTCCACAAACACAAAACAGGGCGTATTGAAGGGTTTTTGAGAGCGAGAGAAACTGCGACTCGTAGGTTTCTTCTCCTGAGTGGATTGTAGAAGTAGAATTTTGATGAGAGAGGCAAGTTCAGGAAAAGGCAGAATGGAAAAAAAGCAAAGGCCTGGATGGTTCAGATTTATTTACGTGGGCCACCATCGATTTTAAACGTTTCCAACAAGTCAGAGATGAGAACAAGGGATGGATGTAAATTACCAAGAAGCACGCTGCAACTCATCCTGTGATCGATCCTATGGTCAAGCCTGGCCGATGGTCAAGCCTGGCGGTCGGCCGCCATCACGCAAGTGCTCATCTCAGGGAGCCGCCCTGGCCAGTGGTGGTGGTCAGTGATTCCCTCAAGGCGGAAGCACCCGCGAGAACTTTTAACACTTGGGTCGCCTTTCAGAAACAGCAAGAGGGGGTCCCCCAGGGGCAGGGCAGTTTTCACGTGCCGGTTCCCGCGCTTTCGTCGAAGCCCAGCCCCGGGGAGCGGCTGCGTGAACGGGCCCGCGCGCACGTCCCGGGAGCCAGGGGCCGCGCGAGGTGGCGTGGGAGGGCGCGGGGCCTGCGAGGTGGCAACTCTCCAGGTCCCAGTCGCCCGGGGCGCCCGGGGCCCCTGGGACCAATGCACGCGGGGACCTAGCGCGCCACACGTGAGGGGCGGAGCAATTCACCCCTCGCCTCAGGCGGGATCGCTCACCCGACGGCACGTAGTCCTCATCTTCCTCCGAGGTGGAAAAGTCTTCGGAGTCGAATTCCTCCATGTCACTGCCACGTGGCAGGCAAACCCGCGGGATCACAGCAGCTACCCCCAGCAGCGGAGCTCTAGGGAGAGAGCATAGAAGCGCGGCGGAGGCAGCAAGCAGGGTGGGTGCTACCGAGTTTGCGCACGCGCAGAGCGCCACATGGCCGAAATCACGACACTTCCGGGCCCGCAGCCCCAGGCGGACGCGGCTCGGTGCGGCTGTTGGAGTCGCAGGAAGCGGTGCATGCTGGGACTCGTAGTCTTTAGCGCTATGTCCTCGCATTGATTTAATACTCGTAAATAAGCTAAGAGTCAGAATCGAATCGATCCCAGTGAGTTTGGTTTGTTTTGAAAATAGGTTTAATCAATACTATTTTGTGGAAATGAGTATTCACAGGAACCCAAAGGTTAACACAAATCGAAGTGCAACCGCCTATAACCTTCTTTGTTTGCTCTCAGAGTAACACTTTTTTGGGGGGGTAGTTTATGTTTCAGGGACAAATGCTTTGGGAGTACAGTCAGTGACACTCAGAGTGAGGCTGGCATAACGTACCAGTCCCCGGGCACCGAACTGGTGGTGGACTATTAACATAGATTATCCAATGTATCAAATAGCGAGAATGGGTGCATTACACTGTACTTGTTGAAACTAAGAAGGGATATGGTAGGTGTTTTTCACCACAATAAATGAGTATAATTCAACTAGGGGGTCAGAATCAGAAGTGAATGCATTAGATAATGAATATCAGACCCCCGTTTGTTCACACAAGCACTACTAGGCATACGTCCTTTAGCTGGAAAGTGCCCCTTGTCAATATCTTGGACCAGACTGGGTGTGTGTCCTAGGCTAAACATCGTTGCCAGGAGCCCACGCAATCCCATCTGCATCAGCACAGAACTGCGCTCCATCTGGTTTTTCATGACCCACAAAGTATGTTAGGGAATGACCTTAGACACCATCAACCGGGCGACTGTGGATCGAATAATTCGGGTGGATCACACAGGCGAATATGGCGCCAACCGCATCTATGCAGGGCAGATGGCGGTCCTGGGCCGGACCAGCATTGGGCCAATCACCCAGAAAACGTGGGGTCAGGAGGAGCATCTGAAGAAGTTCAGTGAGCTGATGCTGATGGTGGCACTCAGGGTCTGGCCGACGGCTCTCATTCCCTTTTGGAACGTGATGGGGTTTGCCCTGGCAGCGGGCCCCCGCCTTGCTGCGGAAGGAAGGCGCGGTGGCTTGCACCTTGGCTGTGGAAGTCCATTTCACATCACTGTAACGACCAGATCCGGACGCTGATGGAGGAGGGGCCTGAGAAGCACAAGGAACTCCTTCAGGTCATAAAGGAGTTTCGGAATGAAGAACTTGAGCACCGCCACACAGGCCTTGAGCACGATGCCTAGCTGGCGCCCGCATACGCCCTTTTGAAGAGGACCATCCAGGCTGGATGCAGTGCGGCGATCTATTTGTCAGAAAGATTTTAAATCGTGCCACTTGTCCCCATCTAGAAGACAGTTGTCATTTTACAGGTGATTTTTTTTTTCCAGAAAAGAAAATGAATAACTATTTTAAATCGTGCCACTTGTCCCCATCTAGAAGACAGCTGTCATTTTACAGGTGATTTTTTTTCCAGAAAAGAAAATGAATAACTATTGTTATGTAAGTTTTCTTACCGAACTGTGAACATCCTCCCTCTCCCCCTTTAATGAAAATCCCCCGTGCTAACTTCTCTCCAGGCTGCTCTTAAGCCGAAAGGACAATGTATTCAGCAAACACATTCAACTGATGGCAAATGAAGGCTTCTTTATTTGATCTCACAGCTGGGTTCTCCTAATGCCTCCAAAATGAATCGTTAATAAAGTCACAGATCTTGAGGAGGAAAAAAAAAAGAATTTTACCTGAAGTTAGCAAAAAGTTGAGCGTAAAATAAACAAATTGTTATAAAAACAAGAAACAACCAATTCTACCTTACAAATCTGGCTAGACCAGAGGATGTACACTGGTACAGATAGGAACTGGAAACACAGGGAATCCAGGGCGGATGATCCCTTCAAGACCAGTGCTGAGAGCAGCGATACTGGGAGGGTGGTTTGGAAAGGGAGAACCAATTACAAGGATCTACATGTGACGGATAACAGAAAAGTGGGTGAAGGGAGACATTGGACAGGGCAAGATATGACAAAATAATAATTTATAAATTATCAAGGGTTCACGAGGGAGGGGGGAGTGGGGAGAGAGGGAAAAAATTGAGCTGATGCCAGGGGCTTAGGTGGAGAGCAAATGTTTTGAGAATGATGAGGGCAATGAATGTACAAATGTGCTTTACACAACTGATGTATGTATGGATTATGGTAAGAGCTGTATGAGCCCCCAATAAAATGATTAAAAAACAAAACAAAACAAGAAACATGTCTGAGGACTTTATTGCACAGGATTAAACTCATTGGCCACTAAAAAGAACTGCAATCTCAGCTCACAGAGTTGAAAGTAATTATTTATTGATAAACATTTATACCAGAATTAGAAATGTCAGTAGAAAAATAAAATTTAAATAATTCTCCATTGTACAAAGATTTGATCATTTAGATGGCAGCAGTTAGTGAAATAATCTAATACAAAAAAGTTATGCTGATTTTAGTCACAACCAGCCTTGCGGAATACACAAATAAGAAATGCATATACACAAAACTTTCTGCATGTGGATAAAGAATGGCACCCGGGCTCACATTCCAGGAAATGGTTCCTTAGGGAAGGCTGGTATGCACTGCAGTGTAATAACGTAATTCAAACCAGAGCAGCCAGACAGGGCATTGGAATCAAAAGCTAACCTACAATTTAAAAATACGGCATAAAAGTACTTTATAGGCATGAACTATTCCTCATTACACATTTCATAAGAAATATATATATATTTATTTTATTTTGGAAAATGAAATTAGAAGCACATAGTAGAAGGCAGGCTAGAGAAAGGCAGCTTTCTCTTGGAATAATCACTACCCTTTTGTATATGGACTTCAGATTTTATGAATGCCTTCACCTCAAAAGCAAAAGAGGATGCATAGGTGGGGAGAGGGGAGAGTTGTATATGTCTCCAACAAAAAGATGTTAGCAAACATTCTCAAAAACTACATACAGTAGGATGAAATGTTTAACATAAATGCTCATATTTTTCCATCTGAACAACCACCCCCAAATAGTTGTGTATTTGCGACGTTGTTAAAACAGATAAATAAAAACAAGGGGACTAGACATTCTTTGCCGTTCAAATAGTTTCTCCCAAAAACTTACATCAAGCTTTCATAACTCAAAACTACATCAAAACTAGAGATGAGGAAAAAAAAAAAAACTAGAGATGAGAAGGTTTCAAAAAGTTTGTGGGAAAACAGAATTGAAATAAAACAGGAATTTCCCACAAACCTTGTAGAGCCTCCTCATAGGAGAGTGAGTACCTCACGGTGAGAGATGAAACATTCAGTACCCTGAAGATACATCTTAGAGCTGAAGTCTTTTCCAAGTGTGCTCAATAAAATACAGGAAATAGAACACAGACGGAAACAAAGGCCCAAACATTTCCATCTCGAACACACGTTTGAAGGGCTGGAAGAGTTATAGCAACAGAACGCTTTAGGGAAAAAGCTTAGCGCATGGGGGCTTTTAAAATTTTGTAGAAAAATTTGTCACTTAATTCTATTTTGCCACCAACTCTTTGAAGCCCCCTCATAGGCACCATCTTTCAACAGATGTGATCAGATCATCTCCCACAATAAAGGATACCACCTTTCCCAAATCCCTAAACTGATTCTTTTAGAAACAATCGATAGCTCCTTGATCTGAAAAATGGAGTCTTGAACTAAATATCTGATTAGCAGGAAGACAGGAGGTTTGGAGAATAATCTGATTAGAGAATTTGCAATCCATATCTCCTTACTTCCATCTACCTTAATATCAATATAATTTTGACACATGGTCTAATTGGGCTGATAACAAAATTAAAAAGAAAAATGTCAGGTTAATTTTTTGTGGCTGTAATTTTTCTCTATGACTTTCCCTGATGGTGTTCTTTGCTACTTTTAAGCAAAACCCAGACTGCAGATAGTTTTACACAGATCAGATAACTTACTTCACACAGACCAGTTATGGGTTATGAGCCTTACTCTCGGAACAAAAACTTTCCTTTCAAAATGCCAATGTCACTACCAACAACGATTCTGAAAACAGCGTAAGGACAAATACTGATTGTGTTTCACACAAATCGGGTTCAGCTGTAAGTCACTTCACTTTTGGAATCCTTTCCCTTGTGAAGGTCACTGTTTTCAAACTGAGAGGGAAACTTAGGCAACATGATGGAAATTACAATCGCTAAGACTGAGTTTAAAAGCTCTGACATTGAATTCTTTCGACAGATACACATACTCCTGGAGGAAACCGTGCTGGGCAGAGTGGGGCAGGTCTGAAAACTAAACTGTAGGCACTTGCTGGGAGTTGACACCCAGTCCTGTGGGCTGAGGAGCTTCTGCTGGGAACCACGTTAGGACCAAGAAATTAACCATGGAGTCTAGTGTCCACTGTGCTTCTACAGTTTCCCAAGACTCACTAGGTAAGCCAAAGTGAAGAATTAAAAACATTAACCAGATGTGCACGGTATCCTCTTATTTGTGCCTTCATGCCCAACGTGTGTCTTAATCCAATGTGGCTTAAAATGTTCAACTCATGCCAGTTACACTGCGTGTGTTTCCAATTAAAAGAAACAGAAATTTCATAGACTGAAAGCACTGAGGAAAGGTAGCACAGATGGGGTGAAATCTGAATTAGCAAGCTTATTTTGATAATATGCACAAAACAACAGATTCACATCTCTTAGAACATGTTAAATAATCAGAGGTCAGGAAGGTTATCCACAAAATGTCACATCATTCAAAGATCTTTTTGTTTTTAAATGGCAAAACCAAAGCCCCCATTAGTATCACATTTAGATTTTTTTTCCCCTCAAAAGTACACTTAGCCAAAATCTACTTGGCACTGACTCATGAAAATGTAGCAAACGTAGAATTTACCACATTTTAGACCAAAAAATTAGATAAAAAATTAGATCAACAAAGATTTTAGTTCAGTATGCCCTGCTTAAAAATAAACCATTATTTCCCATAGTTTCTCTAAACATGCAACACTGCATCTTCTCCCAGAATCTCACAAACTTCAGTGTAGGGGCGCCAACTCAGGAGCCCTGACGGCCTGGACTGGGTGAAGCTGTAAAGCTGCTTCAGTTAGATTTTCTACGAAAAGGTAAGCCACGAAACGTGTTTTCTCGTGGTTGAGAAGAGGAGTCCAAACAGATCTTCCAATCCTGGAGCTCTGAACTGCGGAACTGGCTGAGCTGTCAACTTTCTGTTTACCCAAGTTGCTTCCACGTGAAGAAACAAGGAACCCTCACATCCCACAGCGGATTCTTCCTGAGGATTCCACTCAGGTCTCTGTGTTGCACTGTCCTGGCCCCCCGGCACTGGGAGAGAGGCTACAGCGTGGCCAAAATCCGTAAAAAGGAAACCACCACCACACAAAACGTCTGTCCGGTGCCCAAGGTGAGAGCCTCGAAGGGTATCATTTCCTTTCCTGCTGCTCGGTAAACTCCAGCAATCGCTGCGCCTGTTCAAACATGCAAACGTGTTTATTGGTGGGGGGTAGAGGGGGGAGCTGAAGGTTAACATCAGAAGAACAGAGCTCTTTAAATTCTACCAAAAATAGAATAATACAGATTTTTAAAACTTAAGAATTAGAGAAATGTTCTTTTTGTCTTATTTTTATTAACTACTCTAGATTTTACAAATTTCTCATCATTAATAAATCATGGGCAGATGCGTTTTAGAAATTTACGAGTGACTTCTTTAAAAGTGAGCGTCTTTCTGGCTTCCCTGGCAGGAATCAACAAAATCAAGAAGATAGCAATCCCCACAGGACCTGATTAAGAACTGAAAAATCTCTTTGATTCCCCAAGCCAATTAAGCCCTGTGCCTAGCATTTAAAGGCACCTAATAAATTTTTGGCAATACATGACAGCAATTCTTCTGTGTGATTAAATTAAATCACACCAAATGTCAGCATTCATTTAAATCATTTCTGGGCAAAAACTCTTTTGAAGGGAAGTCCCAGGAATCCCTGTGCCACAGTCGCTGATACTCAGAGTTCCCTTCCAACAATAGAGAGTGACGGGAAGTGGGAGAGGGGGTATCCTTCAGGGAAGGCTGCCACACCTACAACATTGTTTCTAACTCAGAGAGTGTGAGGAAAGAGAGAGTTTCTACTGTCCAGTCTTCAATTAATGTTTCTGCCATTAGTTATTTTAACGTCCTAGAAATTAAGAGAACAAAACAAACAGTAACTTGTATCTACCCAGATACACATCTCAACAGCTACAAGGACTCCTCAGCATTGCACCCCCAAAGCAAAGGAAATCCTGGTTTAAAAAGAAGCACTCAAAAAATAAATCTAAAAAATTAAAATAAAAGAAGCGCTCCAAAGCTCTCGGATGACCCTCACTCCCACCCCCTCACAATGCTCCAAACAAGACTCCCCTTGGTCACAGTGTGGTCATTCATTCCAGTGCTGGGTACACACTTCCATGTATTAGAAAGTATGGTCCCTATTCTCGGAGACCTCAGAAGCTAGCTGAGGGCACAAGCATGGAACTGGTTTGGAATAATGTAAGGCAATAACGTGTCTTAATCAAAAGCCTATGTTCTATGATCTGAGGGTCTATTAACATATTTTAACAAGAAGAACGGTGTTAACCAATACCTGATATGGTTGCCTTGGACATTTGTGAGTTTAAATGTCTACCTTTGAGCTACAAACATCTGAAAGCCATTGTTTCATTGGGCCCTTCTGCAATGCTGCTCCCCCCAAAGTGGGTCAGGCTGAAAGAGGCTGAAGGAACATGGCTGGGGCCCTACAGCAGGACTAGGATGATGGAGAAGGAAGACAGCAGAGCAGAAGGGGCAGCAAACTGGGCAGAGGGCAGCCCCACTCTGGAGGGCCTCGAGACTGGGGATGCACACACCGTCCATCACACAGTGACGATGCATTAGGTACCACACGTACCCTCGCTGAGTCAGCGCGTACGTGTTTGAGGAGGGAATTACCGTGCCCACTTCAGATGAGAAAACGGAAGGCAGCTCCTGGGAGCCAGTACTCCCGGAAGGAGGATGGAGAACGGAGCAGAGGACTTCGCCACAGCGGCAGCAGGTGACAGAATTTACAGTGAACACAGCCATTTATGGAAACTCCCTGACAAGGATGGGAGAAAGTTTGCCTCTTCCCCCTGTTATGACTAAGGTATCGTCATCATCTACCGGACAGACTGATTTGCCTTGAAGCCACTCAAGCTGAAGAAAATGAGGGGACTTTGCTAGAAGCTCAAGATGGGAGGTGGGGGGGAGACCACCTCAAGATGGGAGGTGGGGGGGAGACCACCTAAAGTTACAAATTAGCGGCGATATCAGATTTCTATTTTTTTAATGCATTTGCATTTCCATATATATATCTAGAAACCATAGTAACTACACCAAAATGCATACATCAGTAATAACTACTTGGGGAGGTAAAATAGAAAATTTTTATTTCTGCTTATTTGTCACTATCCATTGATAATAATAATTTTAAAATGTACTGACATTTAATTATGACCCTAAAAATAACTTAAACTTAGTCCCATCCTTGTAACTATGCCCCGAGACCTGAGCAAAATGTTAAAAAAAATAAAATAAAAACGTTTTTAAATTTTAGGTTTTCAAAAACCTATCAATGGACCTTCAATTCTTCTCCAGAAAGCACTGAGAAGAAAATAAACATATCATGATATAGAAATAACCGGGTCACACATCAGACATTTTTCTAAACAAGAATTCCTGTCACTAGAATTAGGTTTTCATCCTTGAAGTAATGCACCACTAACACCGCATAAAAAACAGGACCTATGACTTAAAAACCACTCTTGCGGGCCTTGGTCTGACTCAGACATGTCACTGTCATGGGCCCAGAAATGAACTGATTGGTCACATTAAACGTTTTGACTGGTATTTTAATGTCTAACATACTTGTCAAGATTCCAGCAGTAATTGGTCCCACGATGCCCATCAACAGGATGCTTACAGACATGAACCTACCATATTTGTGATGTCTGAGGGTGAAGAGGGCCAGCAGTCCAGCGGGGACATGAAAGAAGAGAGAGGAGACCAGTGCCCACAGGAACACACCGTACCACATCTCTACAGGGAAGACAAACACAGTGCCATCAGTCCTGAGGGCTGCCTCTCACCTGCCGCCTTCCCATTTTGAAGAGCTTTTAAAATGCAGATTATTAGTCCAAGACTCGGATACAAGCATGTGAGAGCAAGGGCCAGCAAGCTATGGCCAGCAGGCTGCCCCCTGTTTGGAACGGAGAGCTTGACCAGAACACCGCCTCGTCCATTCAAGTCCAAGAGTCTCCAACTGTTGGCGGGCTCCAGTGGCACAAGGGAATTCCAACAGAGATCTGTGGGTCTCAAATCCTAAAATAGTTCCTCTTTGGTCTTAAAGGGAAAAGTGAGCCAACCTCTGATAAGCTACTTTACCCTCAAACATTGACGGAAAGAGAAAAAAAAATTTATATATATATATATTTTTTTTTTTTCATGATGTGATGTTGACTGATCTTTTTGATTAATCAGACTTCTAAAATAGAAAAGCCATACCATGATATTCATTCAACAATCATTTCAAAGGTGATTAAATATCAAGTTATTGCTTCCTATTAGGGTATCAAATTGCTGTAAGATGGAAAAGACACACCCCTCCACCTCCGCACCTTCACTGCAGGTTCGGAGGTTCGGGGGCTTAGCGACCCCAAAGGACCAAGCAGAACAACCCACAGGACCTTCTGCTTCCCAGCCAAGTACTTTAACCACTGCACTACCATGGGTTTTTGAAATCTATACCAGAAAATATATACATTTGGCTTGAGGAGAAATGACAAATGAGTGCCGGGACAGCCTGGGGAGCCTCTCTGGTACCTACAGGTCATCGTTAATCAGTCTCAGGAGGACAGTCAGTCGGGCTACATTAAAAACAGTTGACTATCAACTGTGCATAAAAATGATGCATGCAGCTGCTTGGAAAATAAATACTAAAAACAAGGAAAAACAGTCCTCAAGTGACTTAGAGGGCGAAGCTTCAGGAAGCGTGTGCTCCAGCTACCAGGGCGCACCTAGATAAAACCGGCTTTTCCATCCTGGGCTCCAGGCAGGGGAGTCACAGCATCTTAGAAGGGAGGACTAGGCTTGCCGGCTTCGCTGCTGACATCCGAGCCTCCTGCAGGCTCTGTTGCCCAGGCCACCCGGTGCCTTGGAGGGTGCGGGGCAGACTCCCTGGCCTCTAAACGATAGATGACAATAGTACTTCCCAGTTGTGACAACCAAAAAGGTCTCCAGACATTCCAAATTTCCCCTGGGGGTGGCCAAACTGCCCCTATTAAAACACGCTGGCTCGCCTCGCTGCAGCAAAGGGATAAATAGAAGAGTAAAGCAGTGAACGCTGGATCGAATATAAACTCGAAAGCCTCTTAAGAGGCGGGCCACGCATTTCTCAAGAGTGGGCAGGGCTTGAACCACTGTAACCACTGTGCCACCAAGGGCTCGAGGTCACATCACAGCACTAGGAGATTCCCCTCTGAAGCAGAACCGCCACCTTCACCCCCTTGGTCGGTGGCACCCTCCCACCATCACTGGACACTCGGAAGACGGAGCCTTCTAACAGAACTCTGCAGAAAGGTCATGAGGACCTGGGGCAAGCCAAGGCTCTGGGGTAGGCAAAGGGGATAGATACATCCTGGGCACTGTCTGCCACCACCGGCCAGAGACCACTTCTGGTTCCCTGCTGGAGCCGGCTGGCTGCCACAAACCATCGGGGCAGTGACACAGGGAGGCCAAGCCTGCATCGGACAAGACGAACTAAACTGGTACCATCCATAGGGGTGAGGTCTGGGACACTAAGGTGTACTACCTGATGCTAACCCGGTTCCCCTAGACCACAGCACCTGCCCAAGGACACCAACCAGCCCATAGCTTCGTTTCCCAAGGAGCGCAATGTTCTGCTTGCAAGCAGACCATGGAGCTGACCTAGCACTCCTTGAGGACAGGCAGGCGGCAGTCTGGCATGGACCACGTCCATGCGTCCATTACCTACTTCAGTGCCTATATATTTCAGACGGCGTCACTTAAGCCACTTCCACTGGGGAGGGGGGGGGGGAGGAACAGCTTGACTTTATTGGATGAGTAGTAGTTTAGAAAAACACTCCGACTTATATGGGTTTTTAAAAAAGTATTAAAAGCTTGTTGCAAAAATGAAAACAAAAACAAAAACCACTCCGACTGATGGGATTATTACAGAACTCTAAGAGCAAAAGGCAAACCCCAATCAATAAAAACACTATTAAAAAACAACAACAATCATTTCCCTTTAATCTACTGCACCTTAATTTGCCATCTATTTAATAGGTACTTATTGATCGGCATACTTTTCATTGCCCTGGCTCAACACAATATATAGAAAAAATCCTTTCAATATGTCCTAAGTATTTTCTTGTTAGCTGCTTCAAATCAAGTGGATTGTCCTCAGCTTTGTTTCCTTGAGTGACCGAAGTCCCTTAACTCCCTGAGGCTGAAGGGGAACTTAGACGATTCATTAATAAACAAGCACCTGAGACACACCTGAGTAAGCGCTGAACTAAGCAGACCCACATCCAAACCCTGCAGTCTGTGACTGTGCCAACTTGCATGGCAGAGGACATGTTGTAGATGTGATCAAGTGACGGATTTTGAGACACATTGATCATCCTGGCGTATATGCCATCACAAGGTTCTTTGTAAGAGGAATGTCAAAGCAAGAACGAGTTGAAGATGCCGTGCTGCTTGCTTTGAAGATGGAAGAGGCCACAAGCCAAAGAATGCAAGTGGCCTCTACGAGACAGAAAGGCAGCAGAGCCTTCAGAAGGAACACAGCCCCACTGTCACCTTGATTTTAACCAGAAAGACTCATTGAAGATTTCAGAACTGTAGGATAAAGAATTTGTATTGCATATTAACTTGGGTAAAGGAGAAGACAATATACAATAAGAGGGAGGTGAGCCAAAAATGATGGAGGCAGGGGAAGACACTGGAAGGAACACAAGAGCTAAAGGCAACAGAGACAAATAATGTTAGATGCACAGTCCTATCATAACAGGGATCCATCCACCTGTGAGTGCCTGAAGAGATACACAGGCCCAACAGAAATGGCACAGAGAGTGGGAGCACAGGGGGCTTCAAAAGTTCATGGAAAAACAGAAGTAAAAAATAATGGAATTTTCCAAGAATTTCTGAAGACCCTTTGTATGTCCATGCACATAGGCTTGACAGAGGCTCTCGCTACATGCTGCAAATGCATCCAGGAATGTGATGGAGCACAGAGGGCATTCAATTATGAAAATGTCTTAGGCATAAGGAAACACCTTGAGAGACTAAGTGATGGGGACTGGAAGCCCAGGACCATGGTCTCAAGGGACATCAAGGCCACCTGGCACAACATGCTTCCCAGAGACAATGTCCTACTTCCTATTCTGGAGAGTCACAGCTGAGATCATACTGGCCTCTCTCCCGGTTCAGAAAAAAGGAAGAGTGAAGAAAATCAAAGATGCATGAAAGCATTCATCCAGTGGCCACCGGAGCAGCTGCCTCCCTGACCTTGAGAACAGAAAGACTGGACGGTGCTGGACTCCCTCTACCAACTGCTCTCCTAAGGTTAGAAGGTCCTAGATAAAGTGGGAGGCAGACGTAGAATAAACTCAAACTACAAAAAGAGAGACAGATAGACCAAGCTTACTGGTCTGATAGAGACTGGTGGAATCCCGGAGACTATGCTCCTCAATCACCCTGCAGGTCTGGAAAGAAACTCATCAGTGTGGCTCAGTTTCTAGCCAAACATTAGACAAGTCTACAAGGGTACTACAACACGAGGCCGACATGCACACCTTCTAGACTCATCAACTACTTGAGATTAAAAGGGGAGCATTCAACCAAGGGCAAACTTCAGAAAGAAAGAGGAACAACAACAGAAAGGATATACAGAAAGGAAGTGGGATAAACGATGTGATGGTATATTGTGGGCACTGCAATCATTAACTTGAAAGTAAATTAAAAAATGAGTATGGGATGTATGGATTGTGTATGAGCCCCCAATAATATGATTTTAAAAAAAAGAAGAAGAAAGAAATGTGTCTGAAAAACACTTTCTGAAAGGTACATAAACTCCTTGGGGGCAGAGATCTTTTGTCTTTTTTAATCACTGGTGTGCCTGGGCTGTGGAATATTCTCACTTTTTTTTTACTTTAAGCTTAATTTATTCCCGAGCCATAAGTTTTTGCTTCTTCAGTTTCTTCTGGGAAATCTTTTTCTTCTGGGCAACCTCCTCTTCTGGTTTGGGAACGATGTGTTCCTTCGCAGTCAGGATCATTTCAGTGTGGCAGGGGGAGCTCATGGATGGGTTGATCCGACCATGAACTCTGTAAGTCTGGCGGCGCATCTTGGGGGCTTTGTTCACCTGGATGTGCTCAATGACCAGAGAATCCACATCTAAACCCTTCAGCTCAGCATGACTTTCTGCATTTTTAAGCATGTGAAGCAAACATCCAGCATTCTTTTTGGGCCACCGACCCTGGGTCCAACCCCACTGTTTGGCCTGTGCACACCTACCAACACCACCCTTGTAGCGTCGGAAAGGCACACCTGCTTCTGCACAGTCACGTATTTCAAGTGTTTGCTGGCTTTCCGGATGTGCATGCCTTTGATGGCCTGGGCCGTTTCACGGGTGCTCTTGAAGTGGACCCGGAGGGTCGACCTTCTTGATTTGCAGGATTTTGTGGGGTTTTCTGGCGAACCATTTTGGCAGGTCACCTCAGGCCGCTACAGTTAGAGCGGGCTCACACAACTCTTATCACAACCCATACATACATAGATTGTGTCAAGCACATTTGTACATTTGTTGCCATCATCATTCTCAAAACATTTGCTTTCAACTTGAACCTTTGGTATCAGCTCATTTTTTCCCCTACCTCCCTCATGAACCCTTGATAACTTATAAATTTTTTTTTTTTCATCTTACACTGATGATGTCTCCCTTCACCCATTTTTCTGTTGTCCATCCCCCTGGGAGAGGGTTATAGGTAGATCATTGTGATCGTTCCCCCTATCTCCCCCCATCTTCCCCTTACCCTCCTGGTATATCTACTCTCAAAATTGGTCCTGAGGGATTTATCTTTCCTGGATTCCCTGTTTCCAGCTTTTATCTGTACCTGTGTACATGCTCTGGCCTAGCCAGATTTGCAAGGTGGAATTGGGTCATGATAGAAGGGGCGAGGAAGCATTAAAGAACTAAAGGAAAGTTGTATATTTCATCAGGGCTATACTGGGTTTCTTGAGGGTGTGGCAGGGGAGGTTGGGGGGAAATGGGGAGGTAATAACAAGAAGGGAAAGTAATAATAATTTATAATTTAGCAGGGGTGCATGAGGGTGGGAGAGTGGGGGAGGGAGAGAAAAAAGAGGAGCTAATACCAAGGACTCAAGAAGAAAGAAAATGTTTTGAAAATGATGGCGACAACACATGTACAAATGCGTCTGATACAACTGATGTATGGATTGTTAATCAGAGCTGTAAGAGCCCCAATAAAATGACCTTTTAATAAAAAAAGAAGAAAACAAGAAAGAAAGAAAATGTTTTAAAATGGACTGTGGTAATGCTTGTATTACATATGGGTATGTCCCAATAGCAGTGTTTTAAAAACCAGTTGCAGTCTCAGAAACTACCAGGGCAGTCAGTTCTACGCTGTCCTGTAGGTCGCCATGAGTCGGCATCAGCTCGAAGGCAGTTGAAGATGGCTTTGTTGGCTTCTTTCCCCTAGTCCATCTTCCTTTCCCTCTCAGCACTGGCTGACCCCACTCCCCTGGGCTTTGGACAAGGCAGCTCTACTCCCTCGCCTTTGGGAGACGGCCTCATCTCTCTGGCATCCTTTTAATGGCACCCCCACATTCTAGAACAGTCAGTAAAGATCCCGTTCTTTGAATCCTATGAGGCTCTGGTCCCACTCTGTGGGATCCAGGAGACTTGGCCCCATCCTTTGTAACTGAGAAGGCCCTGCTTCCTGCGCACCTTCCAACAGTCCTGCTGATCTCCGAACTGCTACAGAGATGGTCCTTTTTTGCTTGGAAGAAAACGGACACGAAGCCCTTAACAGGCAGCATTCTTTCCTTTTCTTCTTTCTCTGTCGCCTTCAGTCCTAAGGGATGGGTGTCCTGCTGTGGTAGATGGCTAGATCCATCAGTCACTGGCTTAATCTTTTTAACAAGATGGTACAGCGTGCGCTAGGTGAACAATCTGGGACATGTGTCCTTAGTTTACTCTACAGGGCTTTCTAAATCTTTATGTTTGTGTTCCTCTTGCATAGTTTATCTCGTTCCTCCTGTATTTTACTCTATGTGGCATGGAAAAAACACGTGGCTCCTTACCCAAGTTCTTCATTTGCAAGTTCCACCTTCCACCAAAGATGCAAACACAGACAGGTTCTTTGTCATTCCATAAGAAAATATCACCCTACCTCCACTGTCCAATCATATGTTCATCGTCGTTTTGTTTGTAAGTCTCACCAGAAGCACATTTGACATCCACCTTTCCAGCAACTCTCCGTGGCTGGCATCTCTGTAGACTTTCCCGATGGCTTTGCCCATGTCCTCCTCAGCCCACAACAAAATTGCTTTTGACATCCATCATTCAACCAACAATCTCTTTTAGGCAATCTAAGCTTTAATGATTAGCCACCTTAGAACTCTTCCAGCCTTTGTATACTACTCTTCCAAAGTTACTTCTACACTGTAGGGGTCTGCTAGAGCAGCACCCCATTCCCAGTGCAAAATTCTGTCATTTGTCCATTGCTATCACAATAATTATGGGAAACAGAGTTTCTCCCATGTTGTCTCCCCAAAATATATCCCAAACTTAGCTGCTTGCTACACGTGGCAAATGACTATACACTTGGATGTCAACAGAAGTAGGTCAGGGGTTATTCTCCCTAAAGATTATCAGCCATCCAGAGCAAGCAGACACCACTGTTTATCCCACAACAAGTAGGGCCCACTCCCTTCTGATAAGGACAGTAGTAAGTTGTTTCCTTGAAGGAGTGCCCAGGGAGGTCAAGCCCACTCAAGGGTGGCCAAGGTTAGGCCATCATCATGAATCTAGGGTCCGCCCCTCTTGTCACATGTATACCTCTAGTCCCTCCCCTTCCTATCATGTGTACACCCCTAGCTCATGCCCTTCCTGCTACGCCTATGCCCATTGTATATCCCCCTCTTATTGCTTGTATTGCCTATTGTATACCCCCTTCCTGTGACATGTATGGTTACCTGTAATCATGCCCCCCCCCTAAAGAGACAGGGAAGCCTTGGTTAGCAATAAACATTTTGCTCCCCTGCCCTCTCGCCCATGCTGTGTGCAGACCTGGTACCTGTAATCATGCCCCCCCCCTAAAGAGACAGGGAAGCCTTGGTTAGCAATAAACATTTTGCTCCCCTGCCCTCTCGCCCATGCTGTGTGCAGACCTGGTTGTTGAGATCATGGCCATCCATGAGGTGAGCATGGTACCATGAAATGTGTCTGATATCTTTATTTTACTCTCCTATCTCTGTCATGTTCTATGACTTTATTGAAGTCTTTATATATCTCAACCGTACAACTGCGCTTACTGAACTCATGATTAGTTGTGGGGGGGCTGGCATTCCCCCACAAATAACACCATAGGTATGGCTTTAACAAACACAAATGTATGTTCTCACAGGTTAGGAGGCTAGAATTCTGAATGCAGGGCAGTAGCTGTAAGGGAAGGAGTTCTTCCCTGTTTGCTCTGGGAAAAGATCCGTGGTCTCTTCAACTTGGGTTCCTGGTTCCTTGGGGATCTCCAAGTGACTTTGCATCACACACACACACACACACACACACACACACACACACACACACTCCCACCACCTTTTCTCTGTTTGTTCAATCTTTCTTGTATTTCAAAAAGACAGACTTAAAATATAAGCTAAGTGAATCCTGTCTATAAGCAGAACAATGGCAACCCATTCCCAAATGGGGCTTACAAAACATGATTCAGGGGGACAAAATTCACAACAGAGTGACGCAGACATCTAAATGGCTAAGTTGCAAATGCAGGTTAAGAAAAAAATCAATTTGAAACTTCCTGGTAGTGATCAACTACAGAGTATTTCACAGCAATGATTGTTCCATGATGAGTTGGCATAAAATACAAGTAATCTTTTCAGTGGGGCCAACATGAACTATGCTAGATTGGGGATAATGAATGGAATTCACTTTGAGCAGTGTGAAACCAGATTACACTTCACACGTCTATTAGAGCTATCATTTCAACAATTATGAGAGGTAACCAGGAGGATGTGTTTCCCCACCACATGCTCACCACCTTGGGGTCAATATTGTACCCTAAGCCCAAAGTCTGTGCTGGAACACACGTGTACTTGCCAAGTGCTGATTACCACAGAATGTATATAACGACAGGCTCTATAAATCAAGCACTGTCGCAGCTTAATGCTTGCAGACCAGTTTCTCAAAGCAAAGCAATTCTTAGGGAACAGCTCCTTTTCCATGATGTAATGTTAAAATTATTTCCCCAAACCGACTGACCTCAATCTTTTCTCTTTAAAAAAATGTATATTTTCTTAAACATAGGAACAGATGGCAACTAAAAGTCAGAGAGACTAAACTGTTTCAAATTACCATCCTATAGATTACTTATGAATCATCAGCTGGTCACAACATTATCACTGAAAGAATGGGCAATAAGGGTCTCCTGATGTGATGCACAGGGAAATGGACAGTATCACCTATGGACTATCCTGACCAGACGTGTTTCATCGGAATTTAATGGTGAAGAGACAACCTAGGTTGTGGGGGTATTCTACAAAACCATTCGCTTGAGCATTACAAAAACATCAATTAAAGGCAGACGAACTATCTTTTAGACTAAATGACAGAAAAGAGACATGACAACTAACTGCAATGTGTACTTTTTGATTAAATCATACAATTAAAAAAAAACTACTCAAAAATATTCCGACATCTAGGGACATTTAGGTTAATTCTGTATATTAGCTCCCAGTGTTTGGTCCGTGTTCAACTGCTTGGTGTGTTATTTTAGTAGCTGTGATAAAAACTTTCTTTTCACAGGAGACACGTGGGGTCACAAGCTCCAGTGCACCAGCAATACACTCCCAAATAGTCTCACAAACAATAAAGAAATGGGTGTGATCTAAAAAAACAACATAAACGTGGTGCGCACACCCATGCAGAGACGTGTGTCTATAGGTGTGCATCTATATACACACAAGGAAAAAGCAGTAGCATCAAAATATCAATAATGTAACTAAGAATATTAATACAGCAAAAACAGTACCAATGTAAACAAGGACTTATCAGGTATTCAATGTGCTTCTCTTTCAAATCTTCAGTAGGTTTTCAGTTTCTCAAAACAAATCCCACTGCCATACGTCAACTCCAACGCATAACGACCCCCACAGGGCAGGGCAGAATCGGCCCTGTCAGTTTCTGAGGCTGTAGCTCTTTAAGGGAGTAGAAAGCCTCTTCTTTCTCCCGCAGAGCAGCTGGTGGTTTCGAAGCTTGTAGTTCAGCAGCCAAAGGCCTCCTTCAAAACAAATCGTTGGAGGAAAAGTAAAGAAACAAAAAACAGACTAATTTGGTCCAGTCGTGCCTATTGAATACATCATTCTTCAGATAAGGTCTCCAGGAAGCCACATAATTTTGTATGACTGACAAAAGTAATCTCAGGTTCCTTGGGGACAACCTGAGAGCAACCAGACCATCATTTTGCTTTTTAACATGCTGGCATCTGCCGCAATATTGTTGTGGTTAGCCGCTCTCCAGGTGGTCCAACTCATAGTGACCCCTGCACAATGGAATTAAACGCTCGTCCTGTCCTGTGCCATGCCCACGCTTTGATCACGGATCAGACCACTGTGATCCACAGAGCTTTCTCTAACTGATTTTTGGACGTCCGTGGCTAGACCTTTTTTTCTACTATGTCTTTTTCTGGAAGCTCTGCTGAAACCTATTCAGCATTATAGTAACACACTAGCCTCCACTCACTGAGAAGGTGATGGCGACACCTGAGGGGCACTGGCTGGGAATGAAGCCCAGGTCTCCTGCAGGTGGGAGGCAAGAATTTTACCACTGATGGCCTTATCTACTAGATCACAAACTCACTGTGAGAGCTAGGTAGATGATATGCAAGTACATCCCTCAATCACCACCACCACCACCACCACGTCCACTGTCCACTGAAAGGGGCCTAGCAGTCACTGCCCAGCCAGGTGCCTGCCTAGTTTCTGGCTACAGTCAGAAATGCTACTAGCCTTCTCTTTCCACTGTCTCAGCCATACTGTTTTAATGTCTACTATCATTAGTACTACGTTGCTGGAGAGACCTCACTTCAACCTTCAAACGCTACTGATCCGTCTTCTTCCCTTTAAAGATCCAACACAAGTAACTAAGCACGTCCACTCCAGTCTGCTCCCCAAGTCTTTATTCATCTCCCCGAGTAAACCAACTTCTCAACTTCCTGAGCTCTAACAGCTTTCTGTTAGGATTCTGTAAAACCCTTACCTCAGGCTCAGTAGCAACTCGGGGAATGGGGGCAGTTAAAAGGTTAAACAGAAGCCGGGTCAGGGTTTGGGGTGTAAGAGGAGGAGGCACTCAGCAACAGGTCTCAGAAAACAGAAGTGAAAGGCAACCTCCTGGTGCAGTCAAGAAAGAAACCCAGCGGCGAGTTCTCCCGGCCCCACATTCTGGCCCTAACGCATCTGCGCCTACACTGAAAAAGCGAAAACCGAGAAGCCATCTCGGGCAACCCAAAGGCCGTTTCCTCCCACCAGGGCTGGGTGCCACTTACGCCCTGAACCAGGGCGGCGGCGGGAGGGGCCGGGGCCGGGGCCGAGGGGCGGAGCTCAGCGCTCAACCCGGGACGGTGCGAAAACTCCGAAAAAGACCCGGTTAGCAGCCGAGCGTTGCCCCTTTACTGGGTTGGCCTGCGGTCTCTCCCTCGGACCTCGCCCCCAGCGCGGGTGCCGAGGGTGGCGGGTAGGAGGGGACGGCGAGGAAGTGACCGGCGGACCCTCCGGCTAGGGCAAGCGGAGCGGGGCTCTCTTTCCAGGAGGACAATGGCCCACACCGGGCTGGGTCCCCTCGGCGGCCAGCGGAACCGGGGCACCCTGTACC
>NW_022106189.1:37165114-37167244 GCF_000313985.2 Echinops telfairi
CCCCGGTTCAATATGACAAAACCGAAGGCTACATTTTATTGTCATCTACTTTCAGAAGACAGTTAAGATGAAAGCAAAGGAACTGTAAAAATAAATGAATAGAATTGGAGTACTGGAGGGGAAGTTATTAAAGTTAAGACAACTCAACAAAGTTCTGTGAGACAGAGGCATTAGTGGATACTGTTGGCTGCTGTCGTCAGTTCTGACCCACGTCCAACAAACGGAACACCGCTGGTCCTGTGCCATCCTCACCATCTTTGCTCTGTCCGAACCCTTGGCAGCAGCCACTGTATCAACCCATCTCTTAGAACCAGGGAGTTGCCCTCTTCTGCGCTGCCTCTCTCCTTTGACCAAGCATCATGTCTTTTTCCAGGGACTCATCTCTCCTGATAACATGTCCAAAGTACATGAGATAAAATCTCTTCACCCTCACTTCTAAGGAGCATTCTGATTATACTTCTTCCCAGACAGATGTTTGTTCTTCTGGCAGGCCATGGTACAAGCAATACAATTAGTATTTGTGCATTTTACCCGATGCTTGCCACAAAATCAGATGCTAGGACTCCAAACAACTGTGAGATAGTTGTTTTTATTATGAAATGGGAAAATTTGGCTAAGGTCATAAAATTCATAAATTTGGCTGCGGTCATAAAATCAATACGTGCCCAAGACGGGATGTGAATATAGGTATTCTTTCCAAAGTCCACGTGCAGAAGGAAGCCACAACCCAGCAGGAAGCCACGGAGGTGGTAGTGGAACGGATTGAGTCGTTCACTGCCTTCATGACCTCGCTGTCATTTCTTGTCCCTCTCTTCCCTCCCCCTCGGCCACCCGTGAGTAGTACAGGCCTACCAGAGTCCAGCGGATCCTGGAAGAAACAGAAAATTTAGGTAACAGTAAATGATCCTTTCTTAATTAGCATCCTCACAGTTTAAGTTTTTGTGATCCTAAACCCAAGCCACAAGGCTTTGAAAAAAAGAGACAGAGAAAGAGGTCCTTGAAATTACAACGATGACTTTCAAAGTTCACGATGCCACAGATGACTTAAAAAATGAAAAAAAAAATGAAGTGAGGACGCCAGCTTTAGAGGCAAATGTAAAATAGCAGAAAGGTGCAAAGATAAGACAAAGCAGGAGATCGAACCAGGAGTCCTGACACCTAACACGAATTTCAGGGGGGAAATCAAGAAAGAAATTTAGAGAGGGGGGGGGGGAATAGAAGTTTAGAAAACAGATGAAAACACAGTGTTGGATGAAGACACTGTTGAAGACATAGGTTGCCTGCTGGGTACTTGCACCGCTATCCAAATCCACCCATTTTACCAGCTTCTCTTTCTGGAGGGATGGAAAAAAATAATGGAATAATTAAACAAGTGTCCCTCCTCAAGTGCCTAAGAAGTGGGGGGAGAGGCACTTCACACAGCCTTGTGAAATTTCATTGCTAAGAATAAAGAAATTTCAAAACAAATTTTAGGGCATGTAGATTACACATCTCAGTTTAAAAACTGGGGGTGGAGGGTGGTGGTGGGGGTGGTGATGGGGAATGCCAAGTGAAAAGAGCCAAACCCAATCAGACTCCATAATATGACCTTTGAGAGCAGGAAGACCTGTGAAAGCCGGAACCTTGTAAGGTAGAAACCTGTCAAAGGTGGAAAGCCACAAACCCCTGAAAACCAAGACAGCCCCATCCAATTCTCTCTCTTATAGGTTTCACCTAAGGTCCAACTTATTCGACACATTCAGAAGATGGCAAGTTGTGCTACTCTAGAGAAACATGGACACTCATGTGTATAAGAAAGAGCTTTATATAAAAGAGCAATTGTTTATTGAGAAACATCCAGTCCAGTTCAGATCAAGTCCATAACTCGAATATTAGCCCATATGTCCAAAACTAGTTCATAAATCCTCTTTAGACTCATGCAGCCATGCAAGAATGCAGGAAAATCACAAGCCAGCGGGTGGAAGTCTTGTAGATCCAGTGGTGTTGGAAGAATCTTAGCAGCTGGTGTGGGTCTCCACTTGGCTTCTCCAGTTCTAGGGCTCTGGCTCCATCAGTGTGTCTCCATGTGGTTTATCAACAGGAATATGTAGCAGAAAGAGGATGTGTCCCACCTCCAGGGAGGAAGACAGG
>NW_022106189.1:37168507-37172467 GCF_000313985.2 Echinops telfairi
AAAAAAGTTTTAATAACCAACTTATTAACAAATTAACAAAATTTTTATTCAGATTAGTTGGAGGGTCTGAAATTATCCTATAAACATTAGTAAACCAGTCATTTTTGGCTTTACGCTGAAGTACGTGAGATAAAATCTTACCATCTTCCCGTCTGTTTCAGAGTACAAAAGAGACCACCATCTCACATGCAAGTTAAGGAGAACATTTATTAAGTCTTAAAAAGGGACAAAGCCACAGGCTCATCATGCAGATGAGGGGAGCCATCAGCACAAGGCCCACATGGCATCTGAGGACTCGCAGTTGGGACACTAGTTAAATAGGCATGGGACAAAGAGAACCATCACAAAGTCATAACTGGTGGCAGATCAATACATGACAGTCCCCGGTGGGACTATAGAAGCAAGAACAGGGCCACAACTGGAATACTGTACATGTTAGATAAAAGGGCTTATCAGAGAGTGATTCAGGGCCTTCTGACCAAGGTAGTCGGGATGAGATGAATAGGGCATGACTCCTGACTATGTGACCCCAATACTAGCCCCAGTAAGTGTTTTCCATCAAGGACCCACCCAGGCAAACCCTTAAGAGACTTCCCTTCTCTAGGCTGGCTGGAGAGGGGTGGAGGTAATCTACTGTCCAATGTACTCTGCCTACAGCCAAGGTTACCTACCAACAAAACAAGCAAAACTCACTGCAATCTAGTCCATTCTGACTCACGGGGACCCTAGAGGGCAGGACAGAACTACCCCTATGGGTCTCTGAGACTGGAACTGTTTATAGGAGTAGAAAACCTCATCTGTCTCCCATGGAGCGGCTGGTGTAGCAGTCTAAATGGTAACCACTACACCACGAGAGATTCTAAGATTATCTACATCAATGGTTAATGATCCAAAAAAATTCAATGGAGGCTTAATCTATGTGGGGACTCTGCAAATGGAATTTGGCCTGTCAATGCCATCTATAACCTTTTGAAAATTAGGGTGTTCAGAATTTAAACTCTAATACATGTCTAAGGGACATTCTGACTGAACTTCTTGCAAGTCAGATTTATTCATTCTTCTGGCCAACCATGGAATTTCCAATACTTTGCCAACATGATAATTCTAGTGCATCAACTCCTCTGCAGTCTTCCTTATTCATTGTCCACCTTTCATATGCCTATGAGCTGACTGAAAACACGAAGCTTGGGCTAGATACATCTTAATCCCCAAAGTGACATCATTGCTCTTTAATACTTTGGAGAGGTCCTGTATACACTTGCCCACTGCAATATGTCTACTTTCTTGACTGCTGCTACCATGATCTAAAGCAAAATAAAATCTTTGGGGACTTTAGTCTTCTCTCTGTTTATCATGATGTTGTTTATTGGTCCATTTATGAGGATTTTTGTTTTCATCATATTGAGTTGTGATTTTTTTGAATTGTTTCGCTTGTAAGGGGTTGGTGGAGTGGCATATACACAATGTTTTGAAAAGATGGCCAAGAGATTTAGTAAATTGTTGAAGTTGAAACATTTTGCTATGCTCTTGAAGTTTTAAAAATGTTCCGATTGAGTTGATACCAAGGGCTCAAGTGGAAAGAAAATGTTTTGAGAATGATGATGGCAACAAATGTACAAATGTGCTTGGCACAATGGATGCATGTATGGATTGTGAGAAGAGTTGTACTAACCCCCAATAGGATGATTAAAAAAATATTCTGATTGCCAGATCTTTTCTACTGGATATGGACTTGTCAGCACTTCAGATTCTATAGGACTTTCGGGGGTGTGACAAAGTGATTAGTGCCAATGACAATCCTTCCCCATAATAAATGGTGCTGCTCCACTGAAAAAAGAAGACCTTAAACTTCTAGAAAGAAACTGCAGGTTACCTACCAAGAATTGAGACTCAGACTGCTACTAAATGACTCAGAAACCAGAAGAGGGCTTGAAGTCTTACCACAAAACCTTCAAGGTTTGCAGGGAAATGAATTAATTTTTGAAAAGTTACTTTTAACTAAAATACATTGTGGAAATATATGTGAATTGTATGTCAGTAAAACTGTTCAAAACAAACAAATTCGTGTATATATATTTATAGGACTGGGGTCTTAAAAGCTTGCACGTGGCTATCTGGGATACAAGTGTTGGTCTCTCCCCATCTGGGGCCAGGCTCAGAGGTGAAGAAAGCCAGAGTCAAAAAAAAAAAAAGAAAGCCAGAGTCTTACGGACACAATCTGGAACGAACTACTCCTCTAGCCTGAGGCCAGAAAAACTAGATGGTACCCAGTTTACCTACTGCTACAGACCTCTCTGAGCAGGATCACAAAGTCTTAGAGGGATGGGGAGGAAAATGTAGAACAAACTTCAAAATCATTAAAAAGATCAAACGTAGTAATCTGATCGACTTGGTAGAAGCCCAGACACTGTTCTCACCCTTCAGATCAGGACCTTGTTTCATCCAAACAATAGATGGGACGACAGGGCAAAAACAGTGATTCCTTTAAGGTCTCAGAACCATCAACCACCCAGGACCCAGGGGGGTGGGGTTTGCTCAAGAGCAGAGCTGAGAGGGCAGGAGGGAGGGACAAATGGAAATGGAAACCTGGGTGGGGTGGGGGGGAGTAGGACGGGTGCTATTACATTGAGGGGAAGGAAACGGGAGTCACAAAATGTATGTGTGTTGTTGACAGGGAAAATAACATGCTCTGTTCATTCTTCTTTAGATCACAATACAGTGTTCACCAGAAAAAAAGAGAAACACTGGCTATCGGATAGATAATATCTTCCATGTAATTAAAGAACATTAGCCACATTGTTGACTAGAGTTTCCTCTCTGAAGCCTTCACTTTGGAAGTTTTCTATTGTCGGCTCTCTACTATGAATGGGATTTTACATCAACCAAGTAACTTACTCAAAGTAAAAACAGTACCTATAAAACAGATCTTCAACTATTTCACCATGTGGCCTTTTGGTGTATTTCCCAGACTAGCAGAGTGGATTACAAGTGGGAGAAAGCAATTAATTTCAGATTATGGAACAATCAAATGGAGTATCATATTAGGAAACATTATTTTGCCTTGAGAATCCAATCCTGAGTCAAATTATGTGTTAAAAGAAAAAAACATTTAAAGTTGCAAAGTTCTGACATGCATGTTCCATGTACCTTTGGCTAAGGAAACCCTCTGTACTCCCGCAAAATGAAAGAGTGATGGCCCAGAGAAAGGAAGGTGTGGGATTCTAGACCTGGTGGGACTGACCCTGGAGCCAGTGCTGAGAACTGCTGGGCCGACTGCAGTGAGGCAGGGATCCCATGAAAGGGAGAAATAGTTTGGATCTACTGAGGTAAACAGATTGTTAAAATGCATTTCACCTATTATGCCTTTTTTTTCATGAGGCTATTAGCTCATGTCAAATGACGTGTGGGACTCGAATGATAGCCCTGCAACCTGGTACTGAGTTAGAGGTCAGCACATCCAGCAGGGCAGGCACAGGCCCTTGAAGGCCGAGCCTGGAGATGGCAGGGCCTTGGTGGGCACAGGGACTGAGAGAGGCAGGAGCAGCTAACATGGTACTGACGTAGAAAAGATCCTCATTCGTTCTCTGGAAGCTGTGTTACATGCTTTTCCGTTTTTCAGCATATGAAACCCAGGACTGATGAACCTATAGGGACACCAAGTAGAATAAGGAGTACTGTGTGTTCAAGAGGGAGACCATGTCAAGGAGCACATGGTGAAAAAGTATGGTCAGAAACTGATGGTGGTAGCAACTGTCCAATTCTACTTGACATGATTGAAATATGGAATGGTGTGTTACATGTATTAAATCCCAATTAATTTACATAAATATATACATATAGAGAGAGCCTCATTTCTTGACTATAATGTTGCCACCAATTTAAGACACAGTATGGATGTCATAGCAGCCTCTGGAATAGCTGCTGAGTTTGTGTCTTATTCCAGATAACCTTTATTTATTT
>NW_022106189.1:37173361-37175217 GCF_000313985.2 Echinops telfairi
CAACCTTTAATCCTGGGCACCCTGTCAGCCCTACTCAGGCTCTGCTTCTCTATCTGTCAGCCATGCCAAAGGATTGTGGGTGACTGCAGGGCCTACACACTGCCCCAGTGCAGCTCAGAGCACACAGGTGAGGTCGGGTGGGGGACTCATTCCAGTGCTAACAGCAGGTAGGCATGGCGTAGGCCCTGGTGAGCGGTGGAGTTCCCAGCCTGCCAGGACTCCTGTGTCCATCAGCCTGTGCTGGGCAACAAGACACCGTAAATATCGGTGAATCAATAGTAATATGGTCCACATAATTTTTCCCTCCAACCAAAGAAGCCCAAAATGCCACACACCCGTCTTCCTCCAGCCATGTCTTGCTGCACAATGTGGATCCCGAATTCTGTCCTCCCCACCCAGGAAGCTACACCAAGGCTGAGAAGGAAGCAGAGACCAGCAACCACCAATCACTTCTGGTAACAGCTGAGACAGTTCCCCGTTTCCAGAGGCAGTAGGGACATAAAAGTGGTAGCCACTGTCAAAGTTCCCAGCTCTGTGTCCTGGTGTGACATGGGGTGTGGTTTCCTCTCTGTGTGCACTCACATCGGCTTCCCTATTCACACAGGGACTCTGTGAGCTTTTGTAACATTTACTGGCTCTTTGATACACCCGATCACCTCTTTACTATGTCCTTTGCTGCCAGCCAACCTAGGTGGTGTGGCTTGTGGCCAGGGACCTTGCTCTGACCTCTGTTAGGGCAGGACCCTGAATGACCAAGGGACACTGAATCACCTAGGCCTTTTTCGGCCAAGCCAGATCTACTTATGGTCACCTTGCCTCACCTGCCTTCCTCGCACCCATCTTTGCTTGACCCTGCCAACCTTGCTTGACCACCGGCCTTTGACAAGCCATCAACCAGCCTTCTCCCTGTTCTCCTCCTCACAGCTTTCCTCCAGGTTGATCCAGGTCTTGAACTGAATGGGAGAAAAGTGCTGGTCAAGTGCTGGAAGAACTGTGTCCCTTAGTCACCCATCAAACTTGGAGGGGGACCCATTCCTAGGGGTCACCTTGCGGCCAAGCAACAAGTGGGGTCCACTCAGACCAACAGTCACACCCTGGAGGGATGTGCCCCTCCTACCAATCAACTATGCAAGACCAGGAGGGTGGCCTCTGCACAAGCTCTTTCAGAATGAAAGAACCAGTAACCCACTGTCTGGGGTGTCAGTTCTGACTCAGGGTGGCCCCACACATGGCGCAGGGGTGCTTCACAGCATTTTCAATGACTGCCTGTATGGAAGCCTGTCACCAGGTCTTTCTTCCGAGGTGCCTCCAGATGGCCTTGAATTTTAATTAGCGTGGAGTCGTCTTTGTCCAGGAGGCAGGTCTCTCCAGGCTCTCATATTAACTTATTGCTTCCCACTGCAGCCGGAGTGGAGTATAACCCTTCATACTCCTTCCCAACTGTGACCTTGGGCGGATCCCTTCCCTTCTAGTTTTGCTTGTGAATTCGGATGCCTACCAAGCAGGTTAATCGTTGTGCTTATTTCGTCTGGGCCCCATACCTGAGGATGGGAGGTGGGCTTCCGGGGAAGCAGAGCAGAGAGAAGCTGCCGGGTGCCCACGACAGGAAGGGGGAGGTGACAGGAATCTGGCGGCACCATGTGGGATTTCTCACTGAGGAGCCAGGTGAATCCAAAAGGCCACCATTGGATGTCCTCAGTCCCAGGGGCCTGGGGCGTTGCTGCCAGATGTGTGTTGGGGGCAGAGGCCCAGAGGCCAGGTACCCCAGCGCCCTCCACCTCGAGGCAGGGCCTGCGGCTGATTATCAGCTGCTGAAGGAGGCACCCAGAGGAGGGGAGCGTTAAGTGCTGAAGAAC
>NW_022106189.1:37176109-37181528 GCF_000313985.2 Echinops telfairi
GGGTCGCTGAGCAGCGGGTAGAGCACCTGCAGGTTGAAGAAGCGCACCTCCTTGAGCACCACGTGGCTGTAGGAGCGGCAGGCCTCCTCCACCAGGCCGAAGGGCCTCCGCGCGCACAGGGGCTTGCACACCAGTTCCGTGCTGATGGCGCCGCGGGGGAAGGCGCTGCAGGCGGGCGGTGAGCACAGCGCCCGGCTCACCGCCCACTGGAAGAGGTCCGACAGGTTGCGGCGCCACGGCAGGTAGGCGTCGAACACGGCCATGTCGCACAGGAAGACGGAGCGCACCAGGTCCCTCACGGCCATGTGCAGCGCGGGAGCGCTGCCTTGCGACAGGGCGGTCCACACGTGCCACGCGGGCTCCATCAGGTAGAAGACATCTGGGTGCTGGCTGAAGAGCTGGCCCACCAGGGACGAACCCGAGCGCCACGAGGACAGCACCAGCACGTGCACGCGCTCCGGGCTGTCCGCCGGGGCCGCGGGCCGGGGCCATCCAGGCCGGGAGACCAGGAAGAGCAGCAGGGCCGTCTGCGCCAGCACGAGTGCCTTCACGGCCGTGTTGGAGATGCGCGGCAGCCACATGTCCTGGGGGAGGAGAGGGCAGCGGGTCAGGAGATGGTCGTGGCTACGGGCAAAGAAGCTCAGTGGCGACACGGAGTCAAACACGGAAGAGGGGTGGATTCCCCTCTGGCAGGCCCCCTCTCCAGGCGCTCCGTGTTGGGGTGTTGGCCTGTATCATTCAAGTGCTTATCCCCAGTGCCTTAAGCGTTGGCCGGCACATAGTAGGTCCTCAGTAAAGATGTGCCAAGCAAACTCCTAAGCCAGTGAGAGTTGCGTAGCCCCCAGTAAACGGGAGGTTCTGGAACCAGTCAGATGCTGGGGGCAGCGCAAGGCAGTCGTTAAGGCCTTCAGGAAAGTTTAGCTGGTTTAGCCAAGGAACTTCAAGGCTGCTGGCTCCTTTGGCTCAGTCCTGGCCTTGGCACTTCCTGACCTGTGGCGCAGACCACTCACTTATGCCCTCGGTGGCCCAGTTTACTTACCAGGGACAGTACTACCCTGAGGCCTGGCCCATGGGACGGTGGGCACCAGTAGAATGAGCATGGCCAGGGGCTAGTAAACCACTGGACCAGAGGCATGAGCCTCTGCATGGCTTTGTTTTGCACAGGAGGTTCAAATTAGAGTTTTAACTGTTAATGGCAACCAACTGTTGCCATTGCCTGGAGGGAGCAGGTGCTGCAAACTAGGTGGATCCCAGAGGGAAAAGCCCTGGTGGGTGGGTGGGAAGAGAACTGTTAAGGGAGATGTGGGAGAGGAGGGGGCACGTTGAGAGCACAGCAGGCCTCACTAGGCTACATTTGTTCACTCCCTGCTGCCCGGGGCTGCTCCCAGCAGTCACAAATCCATGGGAGAGCCCACAGGTTCCTCAGGACCTAGGAACACAAGGGCTGCCTCAGAGCCCCTCACACTGGAAGGGCTCAACCTTTCCAAACTGAAGGACTGCTGCCCAGTAGGTTTCCATCTTTCAAATGGGTATAAACTCCCAGGCTGAGGACAGAGGGCAGGAGCCTCAGAACCGGGATCGCTGCTCTGCAGACCGGACGTGGCAAACTCTCGCCTCTTAGGGATGCTGCCAGGAGCACTGCTGCAAACATGAGGATGGGGCTGGGCCACCTACTGGGGCCATTATGAAGGTAGGAAGCCTTTGCCCAGATGAGACACCCTACAGGCACCTGGTCACCTTCAATTTGGGCTCTCCACCAACCACACTCGAAAATCCCATCATCCCTCAGGCCCACTTCCAAATCCAATGCCTCCCAGGCCCCTAGGCGGATTTTAAGAGTGGCAGGCTCTTATCGGGAAGCAGTAGGCAGGCTGTTCTCTGGGACCACTTCCTGGACCCTGGATGGATTTCCTGGATGAAATCTGGTAAAGAGGCTGTTGGATTGGAGGGATGGAACTCTCTGCCAAGAATAGAGGTCCCCCAGGAAGGGACAGGGCCTCTGCTCACATAAACTACCACGCAGTGGAGAGCTTAGGTGTCATACAGCCACTCCATGATTTAGCTCCACAGCCTCAATGGGTATTATGAGCTCCATTCTTCAGGCAAAGGACTCAAGGCTAGGAGAGATGGCAGGAAAGCTCAGACCCCTCACCCAGGCTGGCCTGTCTCCCAAGTTCCTAGCACTGTTCAACCACATGCAGCTGGCCTCTCCCTGGGGACCCAGATGCAGCTGACCAGGCCAGCCTAGTTCTCCCAGGGAAGAAGGATGCTGACCCAGCCCCAAGTGCTGAGCGCACTCCAGCGAAGCCAGTGGTGTCCTTCTGACTCACAATCCAGGATCTGCTATCATCAAGCCCTTGCTTGAGCACAGGAGCTTGGAAGAAAATGAGAATTTCTTAGGCCACTCAGGGTCACTAGAAAGGTCCAGGTCACAGTAGGGACCATGCTGATAAGGAGTCTTCAGTTCAGCAAGTTGGCCAATTTCCCGGAAGTTCCAGGAAGGGACCCACTGTAACCTTAACTGTGGGGGGAGGTCAGGTGCGCAGGCACTTCCCCCCCTGAGGGTGATCAGTTGCCAAACTGCACTGGGCCTGCTCCCTGCTGCTGGAGACAATGGACTACTTCTCTCTGGAACCTAAGGCCATTAGCTTGGTTCCTGTAGGAGGGGTTTACACCCTACTGATAATGTTCCTATGGAGACCCAGAGACCACCCTCTCATTACTGGGTACCCTATAGTGTAACCCCTCCCTGTGATGTATGTCTCTACCTGTAATTAGTGGGCTGGCTTGCCCCCAAAAGGTATATAGGTATGGATCAGCAATAGAGAGCACTCGGACCTCTCAGACTCTCTCTCCCCCCTCCCCTCTCCAATCCTCTCTCCCTTGTTCCCTTTCCCTCCTTCCCTTCCCCCTCACTCCACGTGGACCACTAAGCTGGGTTGAGGTGAGCAATGTTGCCATGTAACATGTCTGACTGTATTATTGTAATATCTCTCATGCTCTCGATGACTCTAATATAATACATATATATCTCAACTGTACAATTGTGCATTACTGAACCCAGAAGTAGTATTACTGAACTCGTAGAGAGTATTAGCGGTGGGGGCTGGCCCCCCACCCCTCCCTCGGCGCCAATTTTTAAAATTTAATACTACACTTAACCTCTGGGGCTTTACCTTCAGGATGGAATTCTATCCTCTGTCCACCCCAGGAGGCAGAAATGATCATCACTGTTGGTTTTGCTGGAGGTAGCGAGACTCAAGAGACCTGAAGACCCAGCTAGTAAGTGGCAGGTGGTTAAACCCAAGTGTCAGCCCCCAAACATAAGGCTATAGGGCCCCTTCCTAAGCCTTTATAACACCCCTCCTCCTGGAAGCCTTGTTTCCCTCCCCTAGAAATTCTTTCTTCTTTTGTTTCTGTTTTTGGAGGGGGTACAATTTATAAGAGCTTAATTTTTGCAAAAGAGTGAGGCAGAACACTAAAGGTCCAGATGAAGCTAGCTCAGGTGGCGATTATGAGAGAGGCCCTACCCTTTGGGCAGACAGCCGACACAGAAGCACAAAGGGCTACAGGTCAACACTGTGCTGTCCAGGGGCAAGATGGCAAGAAGCTATGCTCTCGGTTCCTAGGCCTATCCAGGATCCTCTGCAGAGGCAACTGTGCCTTCAGGTGCCACCAAGTCTTTGAGGCAGTATGATGGTGATGAACATAATCATCCATTTGGTGGGCGGGATGTGGAATAAAAGTACAGCGTGCTACATAAGGAAACAGAAGCCCTGATACCCAGGGCCCTCTCTAGAACAATCTTTGTAGAGTCACTGAAACATTGTTTAGTCATGACGTCTTATTAAATTTGACTTTCCGTCAGAAAAAATACATTTAAAAGCAAACAAGCAAACAAACACCCACTGTCATCAAATTGATTTCGACTCACAGAGACCCTCTGTAGAGTTTATGAGGTTATAACTCTTTTCTTTCTCCCATAGGCTGGCTGGTGGGTTTGAAGTGCCAGCCTGGCAGTTAGCAGTCTACTGCTTCCCTGACAGGACCACCTGGGCTGAAAATGCATATAGCTTGAATAAGCATAAACTAGAAAGTAAGAATGCTAGTTTCCCCTGGGCAGGGACCAAACTAGCTACATGCCCTGGGAAACCAACCAACCAACACAAATCCAGTTCAACTCACTTTATTGCTTTCACTTTACTGTGGTGATCTGGCACAGGACCCGCAATGTCTCAGAGGTCTGGTGGCATAGCCTGTTGCAAGCTAAGTTGGGGCATGTTTAAATGTACACAGTCTAAAAAGTCAGACATAGAGTAACCACAGGCCATTCTTTGGCTCTGGAATCCCAGGGCCCAGCTGAAGGCAGCTGCTTTCAGGTTTGTCAGTGTTTCATCTGCTAGTTACCACCCTGTTTTCAGGTATCGGTGACAGGTTGCCATGATGGCACTTTCTAGGGACTCGGTACCACGGAAGGCCAGTTGCCTTTCTCTCTCTGCATACACACACATAGACTTCTCCCCTTAGTCTCCTATGAGGACCTCTTGTTACACCAGGATTCAAAATGTACATTACATAACTAAATACAAGTTCATGGGCTGAAACCCATCTGGGCAGTTCTACCCTACAGGCTCCATGAGTTAGAACGTGCTCAATGGCAGTGAATTCTGGGTTTGGCCTCCCTGTAGCCCAGCGGTTCTCAACCTGTAGGTCACCATCCCTTTGGGGGTGGAACAACCCTTTCACGGAGGTCGCCTGATTCATCACAGTAGCAAAATGACAGTGATGAAGTAGCAACAAAAATAATGTTATGGTTGGGGGTCACCACACCATGAGGAACTGTATGAAAGGGTTGCAGCATTAGGAAGGTTGAGAATCACTGATCTAGCCCACCTTACTCAGAGCTATGAGAGCTTCCTAAAACACATATCTGACCATGCCATCCCATGCTCCTCCCTCAGCACCCTTCACTGCTCCAGTCTTCCTTCCCAGAATTCCTGGCAGCATCCTATAACTCAGATGATCAGGAATCATCTGTGCTCATCAAACACCCCCCTGCCCCTCCACTCCCACGAGGACTTATCTCGGCTTCCTCTGAGGGCACCACATCTACGCCTTAACAAGAACTCACCATGCCACCATTCTCTGCCCTGCCCTACTCTTTGTCTGTGAGGGACTTGAAGGTAGAGATCGTGGGGTTTCTGTTTTGTCTTTGGTTTTTTGGCAAATGAATGCCCGTCCTCAGGAATCCAGTGCATAGGATGGGACGTGGCTGTTTGGGCCTGCTGGTGCTTGCTTCCCTTCTCCTGATAACACCTTCTAGATTTTTTTTCACTCCCAAGTGAATGAGACTTGGTAGGGCTGAGGAAAAGGAGCTATTCTGCTAGAAATGCAGATGGGAAAACTGAGGCCAGCCAAG
>NW_022106189.1:37181628-37205321 GCF_000313985.2 Echinops telfairi
CGGTGTAGGGCTGGAGCTCAGCTCCCTCAGTTGTACTCACGTCTAATCCAGCTCTGCCCACCTGCACTCCTGAGGACCCAGCCTCTCCCCTCTCCCTGGCATGGAATGGAAGGGAGTGGAATGTAACACCAGATACTTGTCCCAGGCTCAGCTTTCTCTCAGCTTGGCATGGGCTGAAGGCCATCTCTGTTTGAAAATCTCCACGGCTGGAGAAAAAGGATTTCGGATGAGTAATCAGTGGACTCTAGGCATCGTGGGCACCACAGCGCTGCTGGAGCTGGGGCATTCTTCTGGGGTGGAGGGGAGCTAAGGGGAGGGAGGAGGAGAAGTGAGAAAAGGAAGCACATGAAAATTCAGTGGGGAAGGAGGGGAGGAGGAGGGCACAGAAAGAAGAAGACTCCTCCTCTCTGGTCAGCACCAGGGTACTGCCCACATGCCTACTGCCTACATGCCAGCCCTTTCCCTTCTATCTTCTGATGAAGCCTCACAACAGCCCTACTGGGTGGGCCTGAGGATCATTCCATCTTACAGTCCAGGAAACAGCCTTGGGAAGATGAGGAGAGTGGCCTAAGGGAACCACACTGGATGTAGCACAGGCAGAACTCTAACGTCAGCACTTAATTAATTACATAGTGCCAAGCAGGGCCTCCAATTGGTTCTTCCCGGGGCTGGCATGTCAGATGAAGCGAAACTGAGGGGACCAGAATTTGTAAGGTGTGGATGTTCTGGAACAATGGCCAAATGGGAAGCATTTCAGGTGGATGCCCTGCTGGGCACTTGGCTCCTGCCCCGCAAAAGACAAGGGTAGCATTAATAGCTTGTAGCTTGACCTTCATTCAGCTGAGCAAGTGCACTTCCGTCCCAGGTATACTGATTCAGCTTCTACTGTTTCTCAAGATCACCAGGGAATTCTTATGTATTCCCAGCAGGGGATTCTCAGCAGGGGGGAGGTCAGATTTGAGTAGTCCGGATTAACAACCAAATCTCTTACCGGCAGCATAGGAAACAATCAGTGAGGCCCCACCTAACTACCACTTTGAATGGCTTTCACTCCTAGAAGTCCTGGCAATAATCCAATCTCTCACACTACACAACAACAACAACAACTCACTGACTGCCATGGACTCCTTGCTGACCCATAGTGACTCTATAGGACAGGGCAGAACTGCCTCTGTGAGTTTCGGAGGCTGTAACTGTTTATAGGAACAGAAGACCTCGCCTCTTTCTCCTGAGGACTGGCTGGTGGTTTTGAACTGTCAACCTCACAGATCACAGCCTAAGGCATAACCACTATGCCATCAGGGCTTCTATCGCCCACATTAGGTTCCTGAAATGTTCACTACAACTCTTTCAAGTCTTCCATTCCAGGGTTTTGACCTGCAAAATTGACCTATTTCCCTTATTTTTCTGGTACATTCACATGTTATAATTCAAGTCTATTCAGATTTAGTTATGTTGGCCATGACAACTGGTTTAACCTGGTTCAAAGCCCTGGTATCAAGTGGGAAAGTATAACAACATTTAAATATATATATATTTATGTGTATGTATGTGTGTATATATATATATATACACATACTACAATGTGATGATCATTGTGTTAAACACACACAAATCTTAGAAAACATCAAGAAAGTGAAAAGGACAACTTGAGATGGGCAAAGTGATTTGCAAATCATATACATATATGACAAGGAACTTATATCCAGAATATATGAACCAAATCAAACTCACTGTCATTGGGTTGATGGTGACCCACAGTAACTCCCAGGATAGGGTAGAACCAGGGTTTCTAAGACTGTAAATCTTTTTTTTTTTTTTAACTGTAAATCTTATAGGAGTAGAAAGCCTCCTCTTTCTCATGAAGAGCAGCTACTTTTTTCAAACTGCGGACCTTGCAGTTCAAAGCCCAACACACAACCAACCACAACACAGGGCTCCTTAGAATATATAAAATGCCAAAAAATCCAAAATCACTCCCATCAAGTCAATGTCAACTGATAGCAATCCTGTAGGGCAGGGCAGAACTGCCCCTGTGAGTTTCTGAGATGGTAACTCTACTGGAGTAGAAAGTCCACAGAGCTGCAGGTGGTTTCAAACTGCTCACCTTGTAGTTTTTAGTCCACCACAAAACCACTTGTACTACCAGGGCTCCTAAAATATATAAAGAACTCTTAAGAGGAAATGGAATGTGCACATGAAAAGCTGTTCAATGTCATTAGTCATTAGGGAAATGCAAATTAGAACCACAGGCGATACCACTTCACACCCACTGAGGTGACTACAACATAAAAAGACAGTTAAGTGCTGGCAGACCCTCAGACACTGCTGGCCAGAATGCAAAAATATTGTAGTCACAAAGTGGCAACTAGTTTGGCAGTTCCTCAAAATGTGAAACACAGAATTACTAACGGAGCCAACAAATTCACTCTTAAGTACATACTGGAAAAATAGAGAAACATATGCCCGTGCAAAAACATCTGTTTATAGCAGCCATTACAGTAAGATCCCCAAACTAGAAACAATCCAAATGTCCATTAACTGATGAAAAAAAGAAAAAACGACCCAAACCAAACTCACTACCTTCGAATCAATGCTGACTCATGGAGCCCCTATAGGACAAGGTAGAACTGCCCCTGTAGGTCTCTAAGACTGCAGCTCCCTATGGGAGGAGAAAGCTTCATCTTTCCCTGCCAGAGCAACGGGTGGTTTCAAACTGCTAGCTTCCTGGTTAGCAGCCCAACCTACACCACTATGCCACCAGGGATCCTCAAAGAAATGAGATAAAGAGTGGAATATTCCTACATTGGAACCGCGTTACTCCCAATAAAAAAGAATGTTGGGATCTATAAGACACAGTATGGCAGGAGAAAGGTGCTTGCAAACTCTGGCTCCATTTCCCAGCTAACCACAATACTCAGTTGGCTGACAAGGACCAGCGATGGAATGGAGGATAGCCTTACTGAATGGTGTCAGGCTCCCCAAGCTCACCCTCACCTCAGGTTGGTGGCTTGGGCCTGGCTGTGACAGAAGATGTGTTTGGCCCCAGAGCTCACCCTTATCTGCCATCTCTCTGCTGGCCCAGAGGATGCACCCATGTGGCGCCAGGCAGAAGACAAAACGCTGCAACTGCAAGGCCAGATGCTAATGGGAGGAATCATCTGCCTGCAAGAATCTCTTAGGAAATGAATTCAAAATAGGCTGGGAATGTTGCTAGGGGGTGTCCTGGGGCACTTCAAAGCTGGTGAGCAGAGACAGGATAGAAACCCCTTTCCTAGATTCGGCTCTGGTCCCTCCAGCATCCTCAACGGGTTCTTTACACAGCACCTAGGTCAGCCCCACTCACAGAGCCTTGCAAACTGGATGCTGGAGGGTCCCAAAACCCAGGGGTTCCCCATCCCTTCTCCGCAGCCACATTTCTGTATTTCCCAGAGTCCCCGTATAACAATGACAATATGGAAGTACTCCTTTATTTTTGTAGCCTCTTATTTTGACTAATTTCTTTTTCAAAAGGATATCACTCTTTCAAATTAGTGGCCTTAAGAAGAAAAAGGAAGGGGCTGGGTTTTTTTGTTTTTTTAAGAAACCATCTCCAAAGACAGAACCAAATGCAATGCATGGACCTTGTTCAGATTCTGAAAGGGACAAACCAATTGGTCATCAGTGGGACAAAACGGATTGAGTATTAGGTGATAGAGAAATTTGGTTAGGGACAGCAGGTGCTTGTGCACCTCCCATAAAACTGGCAGCCGGAACCGCCTGTCTCACCAGAGGACGCAGGGAAAGTGCACAGGGGCTCACAATAGAGGGCACTTGTTCATGACTGTGTGAGCTGGGGCAAACTCATCTCTCTGTGCCTGTTGTGGCTTTTTGTTTGTTCATCTATAAAACAGGGGCAAAAATAAGAACCCACCTTAAGGGGTTGAGATGAAGATTAACTGAGTTAATATTTGTAGAGCATTTAGGACCATGCCTGGCATACTGATATGTATTTTGTTCAGGACTCTTCCAGATCTTGGGGAGGTGAACGATTATATTCTGTGGATACACGGAAAAGCCTTTTCATATGGAAAATCCAAGTGGTGGGACAGCAGCCCAACCCAGTTCAGGAGGCCACAGTGTTACAGCTCAATGGAGTTTGGCAAATACAGGCCGGGGCCAGGCAGGCAGGCACAGATGACACACACATGGCTTCTAAAGCCAGTCTGGGTTCTAATCATCCCTCTACCACCATGAGCTAGCTGTTTGACTCTGGGCAAGTCACACCAAACCTCTGTGCTTCAGTGGATCCTTTTAAGAACCGAGCCAGGGGTCCTCAAACTACTGCCCAAGGGCCACATGCGGCCCACAGAGGACATTTAACCGGCCCGCTGGGTGTTTTTGTCCTGTTTTGTTTTTTTACTTCAAAATAAGATATGTGCAGTGTGCATAGGAATTTGTTCATAGTGTTTTCTTAAACTAGAGTCTGGCCCTCCAACAGGTCTGGGGGACAGTGAACTGGCCCTCTGTTTAAAAAGTTTGAGGACCCCTGACCGAGGCTGTAGCAGCAGCTTCACACTCAAGCTCTGCAAAGCCAGTGCTGCCAGAGTAGCGTTTTGTTAACTAGCTCTGGTTTTTGCCTCACTCAGTTTCAATCCTGCCTGTGTTCCATGTCATCAGAAATGGTACTTTTAACAACCTCCCCTCTCTGATAATCAGAAGAGAAAGGAGAGTTACCTTTGGCTGGGCACCCATACCGAGGTGCTGTAAAGACTGGACTGCTAACCCCACGTCTGCTCCTAGGGAGTAAGATGAGGCTTTCTGCTCCCACAAAAATGTACAACCTCACACCCTATATAGTACATAGGGTGGCTCTGAGACAGAATCGACTGATGACAGTGGGTTTGCTTTGGGGGCTACACTGAGACCCAAGAGGACCCGTTCCACGGAGCGCTGGGCTGTATGGCTCTCCGAAGCTGCTGCAAGGGCAGCCTTGCTCCTCCTCGTCCTCCCCAAGCCGGAGCCCCGAGCTGCAGGATCGGTGCTTTTCCCCAATTGCACCGTGGCCGGGTCCCAAGTCCACCTCACTCTGGAGAGCCTGCAAGCAACTTACTTACCTAAAAGCTTGAGATCCTTGCCCGACCTGGCGCAGCAGTTCCACAAGTCACTTCCCTCGCAAAGCTTGGCCAGGGCTCCCTGACGCCGCGGTCTCGTCCAACTTCTCCCCTGCAGCTAGTCGGCAATTGGCCCACAGTGGCAGGAGGGTCTGCAAAGGCGGATCCGTTCCTTAGGGCCCCAAGAGGGATAAGGAAGGGCACGCTAAGTCTCGGCCAGGGCCACGAAGGTGTCAAGACATTGCCAAGAATTTCAAGTAAAAGTGGGAGTTGTAAGGATGGGGTGTTGGGGTGCTCGGCGCGGCAGGGCGCTTAGGAGGCGGCGAGGCAGAGGCGCGGGGAGCCCGACGCGCGCCCGGGGCTCCTGGGCGCAGCGCACCACCTCTCCGAGGGCGCACAAAGAGGCGCTTTCAGCCGGGCTGCGGTCCCGGGCGGAAGCGAAGGAGAGGAGTCGGCTGGCGCCCTGCTCCTGCCATCCTCCCCTTCCCAATTCCCTGGCTGGGGTGCCAGTTACGGGAAGGCACAGGTGGGGTGACGGTGAGGGTGGGGGTTATGTCGCAGACTCGACCTGGGACGCCAGAGGGCGCACCCGGGGTCGCGCTCATCCCCCTAATTGCCCACTGACGTTGTCTCCCCTCCGATCTCCAGGGAGCGCGGCTCCAGGGAGCACAAAAGGCCTTTGTGAAGGAAACCGAATCGTCATCTTGCCCTCGCGGCATTCTCGCTATGAAGTGACTGGGAATCTAAATCTTGTCCAAGTCCCCAGCCTCAGCCCGAAGCCCAGGGGCTGAGAGGCCCGCTAACCCCCAGGAGTGGGCTCTCATCTGTCCCCCTCCTGCAGTCCCCTCTGCCCCAGCACTTTCAAGACAGGGAAAGGGGTGCGGAGCCGGGGAATGGCTAGGGCACAGGTGGAAAACAGGCTCTGATAAATACAGGTCACAACTGTTTACTTTTGGTAACCCCCCACCTCCGCCTCCCAGGTCTCTGGACATTCCAACACCTTGTAATCCACCCTCGGTGGGGTCTCCAGGAACTAGGAATAGGTACACTTGTCACCTGACACAGTCTAGCAGGATGAACCCTGAGCTTAAACAATCACAGCTTTTGAATTATTCACTCCTTCCTAGGCGCTATCTTTAAGCGGGTAATTAAATCCACAGCTCGGCGGATGCACACAGGGGACATGGGTGTCATGATAGCAACAAAAAAGGAAAAACCACCCAAAGCTCAGAAAGACCTGCACCTGAAGGCCTCTTGTGATGACTTCTGGGTAGTGGGGTTAGCAGTTACTTTCTTTTTTAATTAATCATTTTATTGGGGGTTTGTACAGCTCTTATCACAATCCATCCATTGCATCAAACACTTTTAAACATATGTTGCCATCATCATTTTCAAAACATTTTCTTTCTACTTGAGCCCTTGGTGTCAGCTCATTTTCCCCCTCCCTCACAAACTCTTGATCATTTTTTTCCCCCAGGGGAGAGCGCGAACAGTCCCCCACTACCACAAATGATGCAGTAGTTTCCCACATTTGGGGAAATCACAGGGGTCAGCACATCGGGAGTGCAATGGATAAGCCTCGCCCTAGGAAAACCACCTTCGTGATCATGGTATCTCCCCTGCCAGGTAAATATAATCTTGATAATTTACAATTTTTTTTTCATGTCTTACACTGACCGCTGTCTCCCTTCACCCACTTTTCTGTTGTTTGTCCCCCTGGGAGGGGGTTATATGTAGATCCTTGTGATCGGTTTCCCATTTCTCCCCCACCTTCCCCTACCCCTCCTGAACAGTTACTTTCTTCAGGTTCCTATCATTTAGCAGTTTTCTCCCAAAGAAAGGCACAAACCCACCCCACCCCATCCCACACTCGAGATATGAAGGGGAAAAAAACAACAAAGACCTAGAACTGCTGTATTGACTGCAGATGCGGGAATGGGACCCCACAAAGCAGGTGTGTTAGGTCCCTAAGGGGGGGACATTATCTCAAGGCCTGTTTCCAGCTGAGAATGTCTCACCTTTTCCTCTTGCAGCTACACCATCGCATTCAGGTCCAGACGCCACCAACATCCGATCTGTAAATAATTTTGTATTCACCAGACCAGACTGTTGTAATTTTCCAGCCTGCGGCTTGCCACACGCCCTGTGGATTCCACCGAAAACTCACATGTGTTTGAGGCTAGACCAGGGGATATTTGCCAAGGACCTAACAAAGGCTCCAAGGTCTCAGGGCCATGCTCTGGCACAGCCAGAGTGCTGGTGAGAAACATGAAGTGTGAGAACCTCTGTTGTCTCAGTCCACCTCCCCCCCCCCCAACAAATCCACAGTCAGTCTCCCCTTCTGAGTATTTTTTTATTAGGAAATTACAAACCATTGGGGATTCTTTAACCACATTTGCATTACACCACTTCAGTAAAAGGCAAAACAATATTTATATGAGGGGGCTTCAAAAGAAACTCCTTGGGGAGAAAAAAATGTTCATAGAAAAATTCTATTCTTCTTTGCATTTTAACCAACCAGAAACCATTTTTAGTGGTTTAAATGTCCATGGGGAAAAATTAGTTTTTAAGCTGTCAATAGGAAAGAAAAAGCGGGGGGCTAGTGATAGGGAAGTACTTCAAAATAGTTCTGTTCCCCCCAAAACAATGACTTGGGTCAGCCGAAAAGGAAATGAACAAAACCAAAACTCTTGGAGATCAAACTCCAGGGAAGGAGGCAGGCCATGAGGAGGGGGTCTGTGGGTGGGCATGGCAGCCTGGGTCATGAAGGCAGGCCCTTCCGATGTCTGTGACAAACCCTTGGAGGAGACTGCCTGTTTCCAGGGGCACGGACTTGCATAATCCGCCGTCAGTGCAGGACAGAGGCTCATTCTGAGCAGCTCAGCCTCCAGACACTCACTCAGCCCTAAGGGCAAGCCAGCTGGCCTCCGCTGTGTCGGTCTGCTAGGGACCCTGCTGGGAGGAATTGCCACCGACCCGGCATCCTCGTCACCCTCGCACTGTTCTCTGTGTGTGTCCTCCAAAGCGGTCCACTCAGACGGGCACCTTGGCCTCTGTGAAGGGAAGCCCAAGTAGCTGGGCTTCTCACTGGCCCTCCAAATAAACTCTGTGGTCTTCGTCGGGGATGGGAGCCAACACCAACAACAGCAACCTTGTCGTCCTTTCAAGAAGGGGGAGGGCTGTTAAGGTCGGGGGGGAGGAAAGTGGCTAGGCTGTTTGTTGGGTCAAGGCCATAGAGAAAGGCCCTGTTGTTCCAACCCTTGCTACCCCCCCCCCCCTTGTCCCTGCCCCACCCCCCCTCTGGCTGAGAGGATTGTGAAGGCAGGGCGCAGGGCAGACATAAAGGGCTGTCCAGCTGAGCGGATCACAGATAACTGCGCTACTATGACGGCAGGTGGACGGTCCTACTGTCTTCCAGTCGCCTCCCCTCAGCACAGGCGCCGGCATGCCCTCTTGCGCTGGCCCTCCTTCCAGCAGCTGAAGGCCTCCGACCTGGAAATTCAAGTTCCTAAGGGGAGAGTCAGTACCAAAGTAGAAAGTGATCGTGATTTGCATATTTAGCATTCAAGACCTGAAAAGCATAAGGAGTGGCTTAGAATCATACTCACTGACAGGAAAGAAAGAAAACAAACAAACAAACAAACAGAACACAGTCCTTTGCTGTTTAGTTAATTTTGACTCATAGCAACCCTGCAGGACAGAGTCGAACTACCCCTGTGGGTTTCCAAAGCTGTAAGTCTTTTTAGAAGCAGTTTCATCTTCCTCCCATTAGACCTTCCAGTTCCAGAAGGCCCTGTGGTTTATAATGTTGTTGTTTGGTGCAGTTGGGTCAGTCCCAACTCAGAGTGACACTGAGCAACAGAACAAAGGACCCCTGGTCTTGCGCCATCCTCATAAGGCCAGTTCGGGCCCACTGTTGCAGCCACCGTATCAATCCCTTTCATGGAGAGTCCTCCTCACTTTCAGTGACTTGGCAAAGCATGTTCAACAGAGGCCAAAAATGCTTCGCGTGTTCCGTGAGGAGATTCTGAGACGCAAGGACTGAATGTTTTCTCCGGAAATTCAAGCAGGTCCAGGGCAAAAGACAAAATAGCCCGTTCTCAGGTCTTTCCACACAGTAATCCCTGAGGATGCTAGAGGTGCCTGAGTTATGGAACTTGAGGGAGCACATGTCTCCCGGTGGCACATGTCTCTGGACTGTTGTCAGAAATGTCCCAAGATGAGAGCTCTTTATGACAAATGCTCCTTGTACCGTTCTCCTGGGAATGTGGTGCCTACAGGGATGGTGGTCACCACCTGATTTTGAAACACAAATATTTTGATTCTTTCAAACACCCATAGGAAGATGAGCAGGATGCTGACATACTGGACCCAGGCAAACTTTATCATCTCCCAGAATCCTGGTTGATAGGTGCAGGCAGTTAAGGAGTCACAAGAGGGTATTTTGAAAATAAATGTTAAACTGGGCTTTCCATGGGCAGGAAATGGCAAAAATGTTTCAAATACTCTTAAGAGAAAGGGATAACAAAAGATGACTAAGGCATACACAGGGAGGAATTGCTCCGGGAGAAGATATGAATAGGAAATGAAAAAAGGTCTGCCATCTGGACAGCGTGCAGACAGATACGAAGTCATTTGTGCGGTGATCCCGTATGATCCGGCCAAGGCCCCTGATGCGCAGCCACAACCCATGTGTCAGTAGAGCCTCTGCCATTTGCTATGATGCTGAACAGCTTGCAGCAAAGATTCCCCAGAGTGTGAGAAAAAACAGGCCTGCTGATCTGCTTCTAACAATCTCCCAATACAATATACCGCCAGGATTGCTCAGGACTGGGCACTACTTCTTTCTCTTGCCCGGGGCGACTCCAGGGCAGCTTACAACATTACACCCTGTAGCACTTTCTAATCTAAGGCTGACCAGCATCTGACCTACTCAGGGAATCGTTTTTTTATCTATTTTTGGTTGTTGGGGGCTGGGGGGAGGGTAAGGGCTAAGGGTGAGCTATTACAAGTTCATAGAAAGGATATGAAATGACTTCCACGGGGTATCGGATGACAGCATTGATCACAAACGGAGCTTCTGCGGCCCTTCCAACCAGCCAGATGGGGTTAGGGTCCATCAGGATAGTGGTGACTGCAATCAAATCATGAATCATTAATCCAAGGATGGATGGCTCCTTTGGTAAAACAGACTGAGCGGTGTCTTAATTATCTAGCTCTGCTGAAACGGACATACCCCAACGGGATGGTTTTAACAAATAGAAATTGCTTTTGTCACAGTTTAGGGGCCTTTACGTCCAAATTTCGGGCGGCAGCTCTAGCTGAAGGCTTTCTGTTTCCGCCTTTCTTTTGATTCTTGGAAACAGTGCAGACTGGTGTGCAAGTCTCTGTGTAGGTCTCTGCTTTCAAGTTTTTTGGGTGTTGTCATGGATTGAATTATACCCCAAAACTTAGGTGTCATCATTCCCAGTATTGTGTAAATGTTCCCCATTGTGTGATCTATTAATTCTCCTACAAATTGGAAATTGTAATCTCTGTCTGTGGGTAATGAGGCAGGATTAAAACAAAAACCAAAAAAAACCCCACTCACGGCCATCCAGTCGATTCTGCAGGACAGCGGTGAACTGGCCCTGAGGGTTTCTAAAGCTGTAAGTCTTTGCAGGACTGGAAAGCCTCATCTTTCTCCCTCAGAATGGCTGGTAGGTTCAAACTGTTGACCCTGCAGTTGGCAGCCCAACGTGTAGCCCACTAGACACCGGGGTGGGGCGGACTGGTGCCATCCAGTTGGTCCTGACTCAGCGCCACCCCGTGTACTACAGACACCGGCCAGCCTGTGCCGTCCTCAGCGGTTTCCAGGTCCGAGCCCACTGGTACAGCCACTGGGTCAGTCCATCTTGAGGGCCTTTCTCTTTTCCGCTGCCCTTCTACTTTACCAAGCGTGACGTCCTGCTCTAGGACTGTACTCTCCTGATAACGTGTTCAAAGGCAGTGAGACTAAGTCCCCCACCCTTGCCTGTAAGGAGCACTCTGGCTGTCCCCCTTCTTCAAGACAGATTTGTTTGTTCTTGTGACACTCCAAGACACTTTTGATATCCTTCACCAGCATAAATCCTCTTTAATATAAAGGGCAGGATTAAGTGATATTAAAAAGGATTTGGCTATCTGTTGTGTTAATAAGGGTGGGATTCAACATCCTTACTCATGCCACAACCAGTCCACCATGCAGGGCTTTAAACCAGTTTGTTCCACTCTACCCTCTGCTAAGAACTTGCCCGTCCATCCCAGATGAGTCTGAATCAGAATCGGTGTGTGAACAGGCCGCCCAGAAGAAGTCATCAGAACGCTGCCAACATAAGGGGAGTTTGTTTCCCTGGGGTGTTTCCTGCATCATTTTTTTTTTTTAATCTCACAGGTGATAGAGAGAAAGACAGCGAGGAGCTTCCTACCACCAAGAAAGAAGAGCCAGGAGGAGAGCTTGTCCTTCGGATCTGGGTTTCCTACGCACAGAAACTCCTCCACCCAGAGGACGATGGATGTCAAGGGCATCCCCCCAAAGCTCAGGGAAACCCAGCCCTGGAGCTGACATCCTCTGGATTTGGACACCTGGCCTCCTCAGCTGTGGATGGAAAATGTTGGTGAAAAGTCATCCACTTGTGGCACTTCTGTGATAGTAGGCCTAGATACCTAAGACTTAGTGGAATTGTCAGGTCATGTGATAGTTCTATTTTTAGTTTTTTTTCAGAGTCATCACACAGCTTTCCACAATGGCTGCACCAATTTGTATTCCCATGAGCAATGGATAATGGTTCCAATTCCCCGAGACCCTCACCAGCATTTGTTAGTCTGTTGTTTTGTTTTGTTTTGTCTGGGGGGGGTGTCTCAGCAGTTCTAGTGGGAATGGCTTTGATTTGCATCACTGTGATTTGGATTCACAGCTCTGAGGGATACTGACATTGATCATCTTTTCATAAGTTCGGGGTTAGCTGAAGGTCCTTGTTAGTGAAATGTCTGCTCAAGACCTTTGCCCATCGTATGAGTGAGTTATTTGCTTTCTTGCTGCTAGGTTGTTGATATTATATATATCACATATATATTTATATTATATATAATATGTTATATTATATATAATATATTATATTATAACATATCATATAATCATTATTTTTTTACAATTAAAAACCCAACTTCCTTTAAAATAAGAAAGCATGTGCAAAATTCCTCAGACATGATTAAAAGACTTATTTCAAAATATGTATGTCAAAAGTTGGAAATAGTCTATGCTTCCACAATTGCCGAATGGCTAAGTAAAAGAATACGATGCTGCCATTAAAAACAGCACCAAGTGAAACTCTGTGGCAGCGTGAGGAAATATTTATATTTCCAGGTGAAATAAAAACAAACCCAGTACGACATTCTAAAAGAAAGCTTTCTGACATCCTGTCACAAACAAAACAAGAATGCCACTAAACAATCAGTGGGTGCCAAGAGGTCAGGGAGAGGAGGTGGGGCTGGTGGAGCTTGGGCACTTTTATGCAATGAAATTCTGTGTGAGACAGTACGATGCACAAACGCACGTGCTATTGTTCATTTGTCAAACCCCGTAGGACTCTACGACACAAAGGATAAGACTTATGTAAACCTTGGACTTTGGTTAAGAATAATGCACTCGTTAATCGCTAAGCAGTTATGACACATGTACCGCAGCAATGTGAGATGTCAGTAAATAGGAAAAACAGTGTGTAGAGCAGGGGTCATAGGGTCCTCTGTACATGACAGTTCTGCCAATCTGAAACTTAAAAAACAAAACAAAACGTTTTAAAAAATCATCAATGTGGCTACTGGTTACAGGTTGGGCTGCTAACTGCCACGTCAGCAGTTCGAAACCACCAGTGGCTCTGTGGGAAGACAGGGCTTTCTACTCCTATGAACAGTCAGTCTTGAAAAGCAACAAAAGCAGTTCTACTCTGACGTGCAGGGTTGCTATGAGTTGCCATCAACTCAACGGCAGTGAGTAGATCCTGAAACGTCTCCATATTATGATTGATTTTGTGTGTGTGTGTGTGTGTGTACTGAACATGGACGAAGACTAGCAAGAGTTAAAAAAAAAGCTGATTGATTGTTCCTTCTCCTGTCACACTGTTAAATGTCTGTGTCACGTGACCATGAGGTCTGTTGCCAAGTAATGCTTGGGTACATTCAGAGAAAACCTTAGCCAATGTACTGAGCCGAGCACTGAAGTCTGTGGCAGGTTCTACCAGCCTCTCCTCTCTTGGGTATAAGCACAGGCTAGTGCAGCGGTTCTCAACCTGTGGGTCACGACCCTTTTGGGGATCGAATGACCCTTTCACAGGGGCCCCCCGATTCATAACAGTAGCAAAATTACAGTGATGAAGTAGCAACGAAAATAATGTTATGGTTGGGGGGTGACCACCACATGAGGCACTGTAGGAAAGGGTTGCGGCATTAGGAAGGTTGAGAGCCATGCTCTGGTGGCTTCGTGGGCTACAATCTGCATGACTGGCATTTCGAAACCACCAGCAGCTCCTAGGGAGAAACATGGGCTTTGTGTTCCCTTCTACTGCAGGACACAGCCTGGGACACCCACAAGGGATCACTGAGTCAGCAAGGACATGATGGCAGCGCGTCTGGTTTGGTTGCTCACTGCATTCTGCTCAGACTGCTTGTGTGGTACTTCAGTTGACCACATTCCTTCTTCCCTCTGAAATTAGGTGTGGCAATGTGCCTTTGTCCTTTTAAAGGATGGCTGAGGCTGTGAGGAACAACTCAAATCACTTCAGTGGTGGGATAAAACAGTAACGCATCTCTACGCACCTGTCCCATCCCAAGTGTAATCTCTGGGAGAGGAATGGAGAAATCCTAGGCACGCTGTTTGTGTCACCTGACGGAGCATTGATTGGTTTTGACATTTTCATCCAGGTAAGGATTTCCACCATTTCTCTCCATCACCCCTGTTAACTAACCTGGAAAGTCCTCTTGCATGGGTTGAATGACCACCACCGGTAACTCACCGTTCCTTTCCTGGTAGGCCGCAACAATGCGCGTGAGGTCGTAGTCAGAGGCAAAAGGGCTGGTTCCATTGATCACAGACACCTGGGATCACAGGAGGACGCGTGTCAGGCCGAGCTGTTGCACCACCACTATTTCTACCCACCCAGGCCTGTTCTAGAACCGATCACCTTCTTGGAAGATGATTCAGTTCTCTTCTGGAACAATTTTAAGAACATCTACTTTTACTCTACTTTTCTTAAGGATGGAAACGGCTGATAAGTACCTTTCACAGGTCTCAGAGTTGTTTATAAGATACCCCTCTCGATGTACACTGGTACAGATAGGAATTGAAAATACAGGGAATCCAGGGCGGATGAGCCCTACAGGACCAGTGGTGTGAGTGGCGATACCGGGAGGGTAGAGGGAGAGTGGGTTGGAAAGAGGGAACCGATTACAAGGAACTATATGTGACCTCCTCCCTGGGGGATGGACAACAGAAAAGTGGGTGAAGGGAGATGTCGGACAGGGCAAGGACAAAATAACAATTTATAAATTATCAAGGGCTCCTGAGGGAGCAGGGAGAGAGGGGAAAAATGAGGACCTAATGCCGGAGGCTTAAGTGGAGAGGGACTGTTTTGAGAATGATGAGGGCAATGAATGTACAAATGCACTTTACACAACTGATGTATGGATGGATTGTGAGAAGAGTTGTATGAGCCCCTAATAAAATTATTTTTAAAAAAGACCTTAAAAAAATAGAAACAAAAAATGTTATCACAGTGAGAAAAAAAAAAGATACCCCTCTCTATTCCAGTGAGAGTTAGTCTTTTTTATTTTTAAATAGGACCTATGTCCAAATCCTTTTTCTTATTCTCTGACTCTCCCTAGTTTAAAGTCTTTTAAATGTAGAGATTGAAATAGGATGAAATCAAAGTAGTAAGTATATTAATCCTTAAGGAAGGAAACCATTTCCTGTCTCCTTTTTTAATCATATTTCTACTGATATAATAATCCCATATATAATCATACGCCTGTGGCTATAATCCCATGTTGGAGGGCATTACCTGCGAAGGAACAGGAGCAGGATGAGATTGAGATCTGACCTTGGTAGAGGGTGTAAAGCTGTGGCACCCTGTTTAATGGTTATCTTGGTTACTGTGGATTGTTGTAATGGATGTAAGGATCTGCTACCGCTGGAAGGAAAAACCTGCTTCTGGAGTGGCCTAGGGAAAAGTTGGGCTGATTAAAATTAGTAGGAGACCAATGCCTAATGGAAACATCCTGCCAGAGGCCCCAGGTGGTAATGTGCATAAATAAGATATAGTCCAGGGGTGGAGAAGAGATCACTATATTTATATTTGGGTATAATTAAAAAGGCGAAGAGTTATCTGTTAATTGGATTGCATTACTGATACTCAACTTAACTCCCCCCAAACTCCCAACTCTTTCTCTGCAGGGCTCGGGTAAGAAGGTAGGGAGACACTGATAGGATTCGACTGTGAGTCACTGTGAACAGGAGTCCCTGCAGTGCCATCCTGCTGCACAGAAAATGAGCCCTCAGGCTCTTCCGGAGACGCTGTGTGCAGGCATTCAAAATGGTTCAGTGTCTGACCTACCGGCGCAGGCTGTCTTACAATACATCCTCTAACAAAACTAGGCTGTCCCGAACCCCTGGTAACAGAATTGTTTACTTATATACAAAAAAGGCTGGGAAAGCGCCAAAATCTGCATGTGGTGTGTGCCCAGGCCGACTTCGAGGGGTCCGTGCTGTGAGACCCAAAGTTCTCATGAGGTTGTCCAAAACCAAAAAACACGTCAGCAGGGCTTATGGTGGGTCCATGTGCGCTAAATGTGTCCGAGACAGGATCAAGAGTGCTTTCCTTATGGAGGAGCAGAAAATCGCTGTGAAAGTGTTGAAGGCACAAGCACAGAGTCAGAAAGCTAAATAAATAAAAGTGGAGCTTGTTTGAATAATAAATCAAATTATTTGTTCTCCTAAAAAAAAAAAAAAAAAAAAGAAAATGAGCCCTCTGAGAAGCAGGGGGTGTGATCTCATCACGGAAAAGAACCAGGAAGGAAGCATGTCCTTTGGACCCAGCATCTGGTTTACCCCTGCCTGACCTCCCAGTTTCGGACTGAACAGCACCCACCACCGCATGCGACATTTCCTCAAACTTTCGCGAGCTTCTATGGGACACTGCAGTGATGTGCAGAACACAGATACATGAGGGCATGCACTGAAGGGGGGTGGTGGTGGAGCCAAAAAGCATCATGGAAGAGTTGGACATTTAGAGCATCATTCAACCCCAACTCCTTGGGACTAATCTTGTATTTATCCCTTTAGAAGAGATTATTGCCACAGCAAAGGTGACTGTATAGATTTATCTAGAATAGTCCTGGTTTATGCCTCTAACAATTGTTAGTATCCCATTCTCAGCTTCTACAGGAGCCCGATCCTCTCGTAATCGGATCACGGTGAGAAACAAGTGATCGCATGCATGGCTTCCAGATCCAGGAAGACAGTTCCTGGTCCATTGCTTTCCAACTGTGGGACGTTGGGAAAACTAATGAATCCGCGTAAGCCCAGTCTCCTCAAGTGTAAAATGAGAGCTAATTCTTTCAACAAATATGTCCGAGTGCTTCCTTTTTTTAAAAAAAAATTAATTAATCCCACCACCCCCCAGTGTTTCTTACGTGCTGGGCACAAGAGACATCAGTGCTTTTAACCTTGAAGGGGACAGCAAACACCCAAAATTAAAACATCCCTTTGGTATGTCAGGTAGCAATAAGAAAAACAAAGTTTTGTGTGGGATGACAGGTAATGCAATCGCAGAAAGAAGGGTCAGGAGAGGACTGTGCAAAGTGGCATTGGACAGGGTCCTGGGTGAGTAGTAGGATGAGCCAGTGGGTACCCGGCCGAAGGCATGGCGCAGCTGCACGCTGGCTTCAGAGAACAGTAAAAAGGCTGGTGTGGCCGGGATGAGCGAGGGGGAAGGTGATAAGGCACGTGGCTGGAAAGCTAAGAAATGACAGCTGACGGCCTCGCAAAAGCTTGCCATGATGATACATGTACACCTCATATTGTGGGGTTGGCAAACATTACACCCCCAATAAACAGTGACTGACATGTTTAAAATGTTTACACGAATTAAAAAAGACCTCTTGGAATACACCCTGTGGGTGTAACTGAAAACAATAAATAATGGAGTTGTTTGATAAGGCAAAAACAGATTTTCACATGAAACAGTATCTATCTCCGTATCTCTAAAGACTTCATGGCAAGAAGTCTTGGGAAGTCGTCTTCTACACCACACGCAGGGGAAAAAACACCAGGTGATTTCCAACTTTCATTTCTCTGTCTTCAGAGAACTTGATACACATTATGGGAGAGAAACAAATAAGTCAGACAACAAGAAGCATCCTTACGTTGTACCGGACATCCAAGCCACTGTAGCTTAAGGGCTGCTTCTGCTGCAGCTTCAGGTCTCCGTTCACATACAACTGGGACCCTGGAAGGGCGAAGGAGGACTGCAGAAACGCCATGCTCTGCATCACGAACGTGGACATCCTCTGAAACCATCAGAAGCAGAGACGACTCCCATTGTGGTCACACTGGACGGGCTCTGGGCTCTACGATTCCCATTGTGGTCACACTGGAAGGGCTCTGGGCTCTACGAGTGGTGGGTTGGGAAGCACCCAGAACCCTGTGAAATGCAAATAAACCCACTGCCTTTGAGTTGATTCTGACTCATAGCAACCCTACTGAGGAGAACTGTGCCACAGGGTTCCAAAGTTATCGTCTTCACAGCTGTAGACCGATACATCTTTGTCAGGAGAGCTGTTGGGGAGTTCCAAAGGCCAACCTTTTGGTCCGCAGCTGAGCATTTTAACCACTGCCCCACTGGGGTTCATATTAATTAATATGGCACCGATGAGAAACATGCAATTTGCATAAGTTAAATCTCAAACTGCACGCAGAAAGAGTATACACAGAAGTCAGAAAGAGGGCCCTGTTCTATTAAAGGCCAGGCGGGGGACGTGGGGGAGGGCAGCCCTCCCTGACCGCAACTCACGTGCAACTGGTAGGAGAAAGTCAAGATAAGCTGCACACCCAGGACGTGCTCAGAGGACTGCAGGGGAAGCTCCAGTTTCAAATGCAACGCATCCATCTTTCCATCCTGGTTCTTGTCTTCTTCTCTGCTCTAGGAAACCCAAAAAGGCCAGTAACCTCAGTCTTTAAGAAGTTCTGGAAGAATCCACAAGACCATAATATAATGATCCATTGTCCTTCTATACGCAAGCTTTGTCTCCCTCACAAATAATAATAAACAGTTTACCCATATGAATCCATATGGGTAAAAAGACACACAATGTGCATGGCCCTTGAACGTCGTACGTGTCTAGTTTGGCTCTTGACCTTGGAGAAGCACAAGAACTTTAAATGGCAGGAAGAGCAGCAACAGGCACCCCTTTCAGTCGGGGTGCTTTCTCTTTCTTTTGGAAACCGTGCTTGAGTTTGTAAGGACATTTAAAGAGGGCACCACAGGTATCTATTTCTTGAGAATTCAACTGCTCGAAAGAGAAAAAAAAATCTTGTGAAATGCTCTACCCTAATCATTATACATTATCTAAACAAAAGAGAAAAAAGCCAAGCTCTATTTATACATTTCTTAACCACAAGCGTCTGCTCTCAGTTCTTGACGTTGAACCGCAACTGCTCATTGATGTCAGGTCTTTGAAGCTGAGTGCACCTTTTAGTGTCAATCAATAAGAAGAAAAGGGAAGCTAAGTAAATCAACAAGCCATCAAAGTAACATAGATACTGTATAACTTATGGGGGGGAAACAGGCAGGAATCTTAGAAGGTCAAGAGATAGATTTTATCTCATCAATCATGATGTTGGGAGTCCCCAAGTCAATTCTGACTCAGAGCCCCCCTATAGGGTAGAGAACTGCCTCACAAGGATTTCCAAGGTTGCAAATCTTCATGGAAGCAGACTGCCAGATTCTTCTCCTATTCAGTGGCTAGTGGGTTTGAACTCCTAACCTTTTGGTTAGCAGCCAAGTGCTTACCCACTACACGTTTTTTGTTTTATTTTGTTTGTAAAAGGTAACCAGCTCCACTAGCCATAGTCTTGCTTCATTGTGATCCTAAACTTACTAGCAGGAAAGCTGATACTGAAATAACATCCACCACTGCTGTGACTCCTTGGCACAACTCTGGATCTGGTTGTCACAACTAATCTGTTCTCACTGAGAGTTGCCAGAAAGATTTTTCTACAGAATATCAACACTTCCATCTGAATCCTCCATCTACTGATACATTTTGCTTTCGTCATTTCCACGACATGAGAATGAGACTCTTTGTTCTTGTATAGGCTGATATGCTTGGTTGTCTTAATTTAGACGTTTCAGTGAAACCTCTCCTCCATGGGTGCCCCAACTGGTAACGAGAACACTGGTGGCCTAGCTCCCTGTATCACGGCACCACACCCCACCATAGTACAAAAACAGACAGACAAATGGCGACCAGGAAGAACGGCCTGGAAATCTACTCCTGAAAAAATGTCGCCAGTGAAAACCTTACGAATAGTAGCGGAATCCTGCCAGATATGGTGTTGGGAGATGAGCCTCTTAGATTGGAAGGCACTATAAGCACAACTAAGAGCAACCCCTCAAAGTAGAGCAGAGTTTCATGGTATGGATGAGGTAGAGCTTCTGGCTGTTCATTTGCTGGTGGGGCGGAACTCAAAATGGGAAAACCGCAAACATCATTCATCATCACAAAGCAGAATGTACAAAGCAGGAATCTCGGGAAATTACAAGTTGACAAAAAAAGTAAGTGGATCTCAAAAGATTGATATCCAAGACAATAGTGACATGAACTAGTGCTGCCCACTACGAATTGGACAATCTGTTTCTATGATCCCAGAATGACAAATGGAAGGAAAGAGGCATTGCAGTCACTGTCAAAAAGAACATGTTAAAATCTATCCTGAAGAACCATGCTATCGTTTGATAAGCTAATATGCATGCACATACAAGGAAGACCAGTTGATAAGACTCTTGTTCAACTTTACACGCCAAGTACTAATGCCAAAGATGAGGTTTTTTTAAACCAGCTTTTGCAGTCTGAAATCGACGGCATGTTTATGCAATCCATGTGCACTGATAATTATTGGTCACTGAATCTGAAGGCTGGAAACAAGGAAGGATCAGTAGAAAAAGAAGGCCTTGGTGAAAGAAAGGTCTCTAGATATTGCATGATAGGATCTTGTAGGGCCAATGTAGTCAATGCAAATTAACTTTTTTTTTCAATAACATAAACCGTGACCACACACATGAGGGTAGCTGGAGAGAGTACACAGGAATCAAATCCACTAGAACTGTGGAAAAAGACAATGCAGAAGCTCAGCATCATCAGTCAGAACAAGGTCAGGGGCTGACTTACATGCAAGTGCAAAAGTTAAAGAAAATTGTAAGTCCACAAGAGTCAATGTACACCCTTGAATATATCTCATGGGAATTTGGAGACCCTCCGAATGATAGATTTGATACACTGGACACTAATGACCAAAGACCAGACCAGCTGTGGGATGACATCACACATGAAGAAGCAAAAGGTCACATAAAAGATAAGGCAGACAGACATGACCGACTAGATACAAGAGGCGGCTCTGATGCTTGCTCCTGAAAACACAGTAGCTAAAGGAATGGAAGTGATGAAGTAAACAAGTCATACAGATTATTTCAAGGTGACCAATGGGCACCCTGGGGAGGCTGAGTGAGGCAGCCTACATTGAATTGACCAGATGAAGAGATTCTTTTTTTTTTTTTTTCGGAAGAGATTCTTGAGCCTGTGAACTGGTGCATATTGTTGACTTTAAGGATGGCCTGTTCGGATTTGACTTTACTTATGGATGCAGACTTCGCAAGGTTCCAACTGGAATGAAGATTCTTCATGTCAAAAAATATGGTTGTCTCCTCAGAGCACTGGGTTGATGTCAGTGGGCAGTATATCAATTGGATACCCAAAATTGGGGGATAGAGGCATGAAGTGGTTGACTTACAAACTTTCATAGGTAGGGGAACATATTCACAGGATTATAGGATTAAGGTGTAGGTGTTCCTTAATTGCAATTGTGAAGGCTAAAGAATTATGTACAGGTACCATGTTGGCAAGGGGTGGATTGAGATAAAGTTTATTGTGCCAACCTGGCCGATAAAACACATGTGGGGTTAATTGAAGGGTGGAGAGAAAAATGGCTCAGTGAGCCTTGCCTTTCTAGTTCTCCCAGAAGGGTGGAGGGAAGGTGGGGTAGAAAGGTGGAACCAATCACAAGGATCTACATCTAATCCCCTCCCTGGGGGATGGACAACAGAAAAATTGATGAAGGGAGACATCGGGCAGTGTAAGACATGACAAAATAATAATTTATAAATGATCAAGGATTCGTGAGGGAGGGGGGGAAGCAAGAAGGGAGGGGGGAAAATGAGGAGCTGACACCAAGGGCTCAAGTAGAAAGAAAATGTTTTGAAAATGATGGCAATAAATGTACAAATGTGCTTGACACAATGGATGTATGGATTGTGGTAAGAGTTGTACAAGCCCCCAATAAAATGATTTTAAATAAATAAATAACAACACAACTGAGACCATAACTGGATGGTCCCCAGGTACCAGTACTGAGCATTTTGATTAAAAAAAAAAAAAAAAAAATCTACAGAATGCTGACCAAAAGGGAGGAAATTCAGAACAAAATTTCAAATTCTCATGGTTTCCAGACCTTCTGGGGCCACGGGGGCTGGATAAACCCTGAAGCTCAAACGACTGCCCTCAGATCATATTTAAACCTTAAACCAACACTATCTCCTGAATTCTTCTTAAAACCAAACAATAGTCCAACTTAACTACCTGAGCACTATCCGAGGGACTATCTGTATAGACTCACGATGACAATACAGCTCCAGAGACAGGCAGGAGCCTTTGGGGACAAGGCGTTTATGCTGGTGGAGGAGCATGACAGACGAGGAGGGTGAGAATGGCTACACAGCTCAGAGCATGTAGCTAACATCGCTGAAGTGTGTGAAGTAGAAATGGTTTCCCTGGTCCATGTTTTGCTAAGTATACTCTTAACACAAAATATATTATAAATAACAAAAGTTACAGTTGTAAGATATTAACAACGAAAGAATTCTAGGGATGCCAGCCAAGGTGAGCTGACCAAAGCAGAGCAAGGTCATTTCCCACTTCAGAGGCCTTTTCTCAAATTAGCAACTGCAAAGCCACCTCCTAACCTTGATCTAAAATCACTGTCCGCAAGCAAGGTTGTGTGATCTGCACAGTGCAGGCTGTTAACGAGTCTTCTTCCAATCCTGATACTGTGTTCTCTCCACATAGCCCAGTTTCTTGGATCATTTGCTTAGCATACAGATTTTATAAACCTGGTGAAAGGACACAACCCTGGGACACAGCTCCTGATTTAAAAGTTCTCAGTATCATTTGTTCAGTTTGAACAACTACCTCTTCTTGGTCTAAGTACAAGATCCACCTGACCACAAGAAAATGTTCTGGAATCTCCATTCGTCACAATAATATCTATACATTTGTTTTATAATCCACACAGTTAAATGCCTTTGCACAATGAATAACATAGGTAAACATATTTCTGGTATTATTTGCAGCTAACATCCCTCTGATACCAACAATATTATGCATAGTTCCATGTTCTTCTTGAGTCTGGCTTAAATTTCTGGCAATTTCATGTAGATGTACTGCTGCAACTATTTTTGAACTACTTTCAGAATTTTACTAATGTGTGCTATTGATATTATCCCATAATTCTGCATGCTGTTGGATCACTTTTCTCATCTCAATAAGCCCTAACTCTAACTCACTTGCTGATAAACTTTTTCTTAGAAACCGAGGAGGAACGGAAACAGGAAAACAAGAGGAGGTGGGATCAGGGATGGCACATTGTGGGGATTAAAATAAAATGTCAATTGTTGAACGTGAAACTCACAGTCTGCTCTATAAACCTTCACCTAATTCACAATGATTAAATCTTTTTTGTTTCTTTTTGTTAGAGGTGTAAATAACATGCAGGCTAAAGACATAATATATAAGAAGAGGCTTCAAAAGGTTCACGGAAAAATTCTATTAGTGTTTGATTCCACTTGTCCCCAAGCTTTTTCAAGGCCCTTGTACAGTCTCCAGTCCCTGAAGAAGGCCATCCGGGGTGGTAAGTGGAGGGCCAACAGGATAAAGCTGACCCTCAACCAATGGACTGACACCAATGCTGCAGCAACAGCGGCCCAGACACGACTCGCGGCGGAGACGGTGCAGGAGCCAGCAAGACTCCCTTCTGCTGGACACAGGGCGGCTGTGAGTCAAACCCAACCTGACTACACCTAATGATAGCAAATATACGTAAGAGATTAATGGGATAAGAGATGACAAAATAATCACTGATAAATTATCAAGGGTTCATGAGGGAGAGGGGAGCGGGGAGGGAGGGGAAAAAATGAGGAGCTGATGCCAGGGGCGTAAGTGGAGAGCAAGTGTTTTGAGAATGATGAGGGCAATGAATGT
>NW_022106189.1:37206065-37207247 GCF_000313985.2 Echinops telfairi
GTTGTCTGTCCCCCAGGGAGGAGGTCACACACAGTTCCTTGTAATCGGTTCCCTTGTTGGATATTTCTGAAAGGATACAGCAAGGTTATTCCCAGTTGAATTCTCCTTTGTAAAAACATGCCATGAATTATCATTTGTTCTTATTTTATGTATCCCGCAGTAGCATTTTAATCTATATTCATATATATATAGCACAATTCTGGTTAAATTTATTCCTATTTAATCTTTCAGATTGCTGCTGTTGAGATCTTTACTTCCATTAAATCTTCTGATGTGTTTTCTGGTTTGGCTTTATTTCCTTATATTTTAATCTTGTGATTGTAAGCTATTCCCATACCGAGAGCTATTAGGGAGGAAGCAAATTACTCACTGATGCGGGCTGCAGACAGAGGTCATAGATAACCTGAAAACACTGGCTCTGGCCGACACAGAGACTAAGAGTCAGAAACAGGCCCAGGAAGCTTGGGTTCTATGGAGTGTGTACAATGGTCCCATACTAAAAGAGAATTAGTTGTTCTGGGCATTGTAAATAAGTTTTTGCTTCATAGCTTGAAAATGTGAGTCCATGCATGCCAGGAGCAGCGGAATGACAGTATTCTCAAAGGGAGTCGCTTCTGGTGAGAGAGATACGCGGCGACCTAAGCTAAGGAACCAACGCTTCACGGAGGGTGGTGAATGTTCTTGTAAAAGGAACTGATGGCTGAACACTAGTGCTGCACCTTTGTAAGGCTTTAAGTCTTCACAATTATTTTTCTGACTCAAATAACCACCAGAAGAATATGATGGTGTGAGCCCCTAATAAAATGATTTAAAATAAATAAATTAATTAAAAATTATATATATGAAAATAAGCTCTTGCTACGTCTCTTCTAACTCCTCAGCAGCCTGTGTGTCAGTGTAGACCTGTGCTGTAAAGGGCTACGTAATCTGGTGTCAATTTGGGACTTGAGAGGATTATAAGTGAAGGGGTGGAGTCTAGCCTGTCATTCATTGTATAGCCAATGAGGTCTCTGTGTGGGAATGGTCTTCTCCTGAGAATTCTGGTATTTCCCTCCTTGGAGGCAGGAGACATTTTCTCTCTGGTCACTCCCTGAGATGATGCTCTACTGACAAGACACATGGCACTATGCCCTGGGAGCTGGAGAAGCCACATGGACCTACCCTGATGCAACCAGACCTCTG
>NW_022106189.1:37207572-37208558 GCF_000313985.2 Echinops telfairi
AAGTCGAGTCGTGTTTTTTCAATAAGTTTAAAAAATAAAACAGCAGACTTCTATTCATCCCCACCAATGGCAAGCAAATCCTTTGATCTCATTTATATCATCATTCAGAAACCCATCATCTTATCTATGAATAACATCAGCACTTTTCTTTTTCTTGGTTTTAGGCATTCTCTATTGACTTCCCCCAAGGACAGAGAAAGACTTTACATAGCCTTTTTCTTCCCCCAAGTCCACTTCCACTGGTCCCCAATTATGATTATATAAACCCTATGGGTACAGTGGGTGAAGTATTGGGTTACTGGCTGTAAGGTCAATGGTTCAAATGGTTCTCTGTTGCCTCATGGGAGAAAGAGGAGGGTGTCTATTCCCATAAAAATTGATAGCCTTGGAAACCATGTGGGGGAGTTAGTTCTACTGTTTTATAGGCTTATTGAGTCAGAATCCACTCAACAAGCGAATTTAAACCCTGTATAAGAGCCCTGTGTTTAGCAAAACAAAACAAAAGGCTACCAGTGGCTGAGGGAGAGAGCTATGGCAGCCTACTTCGGAAACCCTGTGGAGCAGTTCTACTCTACTCTCCAGGGTCACCTTGAGTTAGCGTCAACTCAAGAACAACGGGCCTGGTGTGTGTGTCCCTGTTCTTGCCCGCCTCTGGTTACTCTGCCTTTCCTCACCTTTCTTCCTTTTTATTTTCCTGGAGTTAATAATGACTATTATTTGTTTCATTTTCTATATACTTTTCACAGTTTCGACAAAGAGCTTTGACTCCAATTTCCCATGATTCTGACACTTTAAAGTGTCTGACAGAATCAAAACCCTGTTTGTTGCTGTACTGACTCTAATAGTGGAAAACTGCAAGCAAATCACACATCCACCACAGTAAACAAGCGACCATCTAGCTCAGAAGCAACAAAGCCCACATGGAAGAAGCACACCAGCCTGTGTGATCTCGAGGTGTCAGTGGGATCAGTTATCAGGCATCAAGG
>NW_022106189.1:37209840-37211096 GCF_000313985.2 Echinops telfairi
TTTCTGTAAAGACGGCTTTGAAAACCTTATCCAGCAGTTCTACTCTATCCTGTAGGGCCAATTTGCGTCTGTATCTACTCCTCTCGACCACACAGGTTTGGGGATGTACAAGTAGCCCCCAACTGACTGATTAAGGTATTCCAGTTAGGACGAACACGCATTTTCGTGCATTTCAGTTAATAATATGCACTTACTATATAGTATGTGTTACTGCTGTTCTCGTGCCAATCTCAATAAAAACCAAAGATTGGATTTCTAAAATATACTGATAAAGAATGGCGACCATAATGAAATCCTGATAATAATGAAAACAAGGCAAAAATAAATGCGGTACTGTGACTTATGTCAGAACCGATTCTTACAAGCCCCGTCATGGGCACCAATGCCTGTAATCTGGGACTACTTGTACTACATCCCCTGCTGAGGGGAGAGGATGCGGATTCACAGTGGCCCTATGGGGCAGGGTGGAACGGCCCCATAAAGTTCCCAAAGCTGTCATCTTGATAGGAGCGGTGTCTTTCTCTGGCAAAACCGTCGGTGCGTTCCAACTGCTCACCCTTTGGTTAAGCAACCAGGTGCGTTAGCCGCTGCATCCCTTTGCTCAGGCGGTAAGATGCTCCATTTGTTACGGATGGAGCAGCAGCAGGAGACACCAGCCCAGATGGCCAGGCTGGGCCAACAGCACCTTTCTGGGGCTCTCCCTTCACCACGGGCGCCTTCGCTTCCCGCGCTCTCCAGCTGACAATGCCTGGCCTTTCCGCAGCTACAAGGCCGTGAAATGTAACAGCAGCGCCACGACGAGGCCTGGCCGCCGCCACCACCCTGGTTCACAGAGAGAGGATGAGCTCCAGGGATCGAGCGGCCCCAATGGCTTCCTAAGGGTCGGGGATCCACAGCAGAGGCGGAAGGGAACAACAGAAGGGCTTCCCAGGAAAGTCAACCGCAGCCCAGGGCCATCGGCCCGTGCACGCAGCTTCCCGGGGTTCTCCCCATGCCCGTCCCCCATCCCCGTCCCGGTGGGCTGCAGGGCCCGGCGGCGACCACGCACCGAGACGAGCGGTATGCGCAGGTGGTCGCCCTGCAGCCTGTTGAAGGTGGGGAAGGTGCTCCAGGCTAGGAAGCCTCCGCGCTCCGGTCCCAGCAGGGCCACGAGCAGCACCTGGTGCTGGAAGCGCACGGTCGGCTGCTCCTCGTAGCTGCTCCGCTTCAGCCAAAACCCTGCAGGACAGAAGGCGGGCGGAGGTCAGCCGGCCGCC
>NW_022106189.1:37212811-37213978 GCF_000313985.2 Echinops telfairi
TCTGTATTGGAACCTAAATTCTGAGCACCTCAGTTTGCAAAAGGTTATGGGTGGCAGTAACAGCCCAAAATCCATTTGCCGAAGACACACATAGATGAAGCTTCTGTTGAATGCTTTCTAATCATTAACCAAGAAAGTAGAATAACTTGCCCTCAGGCAGAGTGCCTTGGAAACTAGATTACCTCCACCCCTCTCTAGCCAGCCTAGGGAGGGCAGTCTCTCTCAGAGACTTGCCTAGGTATGTCCTTGATGGAGGTCACTGTATTGGCTACAGTAAGGAGTCACATAGTCATGCCCTAACAGTCTAGCCCCCCCTGACTGCCATAGTCAGAAGTCCCTGAACCAATCTTGTAAATCCTTCATCCATCAACCAGGGCCCTGTTCCTGCTTCTGCAGTTCCACCTGTAACTGCGAAGTATTGATCTGCCACCAATCATGAATTTGTGACAGCTTCCTTTTCATCTACCTTCCCAATTGTGAATCCACCTAGGCCACTTTGACCTTGTGCTAAAGGCCTCCCTCATTTGGATGATGTGTCTGAGTCTTTGTGTTTTCTTTGTCTTTTTTTAAGATTTAGTAAGTGTTCTCATTCAATTATATTTCAGATGGAGTCTCTTTTGTATTCTTTTGTACTCTATAATACTTCTATCCTTGGCTTCCTATGGCAGGGTTTAGAATAAGTAACTTACATAGATGCTTTATATGTGTGTCAAAACTCACAAGACTATGAGTTTGTCTTTTTGACTTCATCGTTTTAGGGAAGAGACGTACCAAATAAAACCAGTGCATGAAGGTGCTAGGAGATGGTGGTAGTGGGGGTTTTCAAGAGATATTATAAAAATCTCTAACTCTTAAATTCTGATCAAAAGGCTAAGACAAGACATGGTCATGGTCCTAGCCTATGGTCCTATCCATGAGGCCTATGCCTACCTTCTGAAAAATAAACAAACTATTCCATCCACTGACTTCTTTTTTAACCTGTGGTAAATATGTATATATATTTTTACACCCATCCACTGTCTGTTTTTAAACATCAATAATAATCCAATTATTTTTCTGGGATATAAGAAACACATAATCGAACCTCTCAGCTATAGCAGAGCTTTGGGCAGATTTCTATTTACTTTGAAAAGTTAAGCCTAAAGTTTCTTGTGTTGTGATTTGTGT
>NW_022106189.1:37214078-37214967 GCF_000313985.2 Echinops telfairi
TGATTCTTTGAGATGCAGAATACATGTTTAAAAAGATAACCCAATTTAAAAATGGACAAAATACCTAAAAGACATTTCTCCAAAGAAGATATACAAATAGCCAATAAAAGCACATGGGAAGATATTAAATATCGTTAATAATTAGGAAAATATAAATCAAACCCCACATTGAGACAGCACTTCAAATCTACTACCTGCTGTTTTCACGTCTTCTTGACGTAAAACCAGCCTGTAGGATAGAGTGGAAATGCTTCCTGAGGTGTCTGAGGTTGAAAATCTTTATAAAGATCAAGCAGACTGCCTCACTTCTCTCCTGTGAAGCAGCTAGTGGGTTCAAACTGTCACTCTTTGAGTTAGCAGCCCAACACTTAGCCCACTAGGATGGCTATTATCTGAATAATGGAAGTGTTGTTGAAGATGTGGAGAAATTGGAAGCCTCATTCATTGCTTATGGAAATGTAAACAGAATTATCATAATTATAATAAATGTAATAATAAATTATAATAATTTGTAATTATGTAAAATTATGTTAAAAATGTAAAAAATAAATTATAATAAATGTAAACAGAATTATCATAAGATCCAACAATTCCACTCCTAGTCATATACCCCAAAAGGCTTGAGAACAAGGACTCGCCCATGTACACTAATGGCAAAATGTAGAAACAAATGAAATGTCAAACAGATGAATGGATAACTAAAATATGATTATAGAGCAGTTGAGTTACTTGGTATGGCTCTCCTACATAGTATTTGCAACCCACTGCCAAATGACTGAGTGAAAACATGTAAATAGGGTGTGTGAGACTCTACTGAGGGGTAGTGGTGAGAGAAAGTAAGTTGGTGGGGGCAGCTAATCTGAAGTGCAGGGAGTTGTGTGTGAATTAC
>NW_022106189.1:37216138-37220409 GCF_000313985.2 Echinops telfairi
GGAAGATGTTGATAGGCTTATTGGATTCAGCTGTGAGTCACTATTAACAGTTAATTGTGATGGTGAAATCTGTTATTGGAACACATAATTGTGTATAGAAGACATAACAGTCTTGAACTTGGTAGTCTATATTTAAATATTATATTTAAAATTTTTATTTATTTAAATAAATAATATTCAGGGGGAAAGTCTTTGAAAGGCCATGCAGCAGTGTTAAAAGCTAAACTTTTTCATGTGAACAGGGGACTAAACATAAAGAGCGTGACAGAGAATACCTTGGGACTGGGCAGAGTACCCAAGGTGAAGAAAGAGGATGGGGAAGGGATTCAGACTTCACTGGAGACAGTTTTAGCTACTGGACGAGGAAATGGGCTGGCTTGTCCAGAGCCAGAACTGGTCTAGTCATGTCTGGGAGTGGCCACAGGAAACATCTGTCCAGAATGCAGGTGGGTTAAGATGGGGAACCAACTGATTGAATTCCTGTCCAAGGCCAGTGAGCTTTGTGCTCAGAGTGGAGCCCAGTGACTGGATTCCCTATTGTAAGGATGAGACGGGGCTTCTAGGTGAAGGAAACAGCTGAGATCATAACAACACAGACAGAGGTAAAGACATCACACAAAAAAGGAGAACTGTCCCAGGGTCTTTAACACAATGCAAGATGAAAATGAAAATTGTTAGCCATAAAATACTTTGACATATCTGGTCCAGTACTACTCATTCTTGCTTCTAACGCTTTTCAAGGGTGGCAACACAGGTCTTAAATATAGCAATTGTTAGACTCATATATTTGCATACTATGTACATGTATGAAACTGGCAAATTATGCCTAAGCTATAAGTGGATGGTTTCCATTTATTCAAATAGCTATTAAAATAAGGTTTTCTGGAATAAATAATTTCAGTGTCACATCCAGAGGTGTGGGGTTCAATAGGTGCAATTGCACAGTTGAGATATATAAAGATTACAATAAAGTCATAGAGCATGAGAGCGATAGAAGATTAAATAAAGAAGTCAGACACATTTCATGGTAGCATGCTCACCTCCTGGATGGCCATGATCCTACCAGCGAGGTCCTCGCACAGCATGGGCCGAGGTGAGGTGGGGCGAGAAAGCCAGGATCCCCGTTTATTGCTAACCAAGGCTTATATCTACTTAGGGGGCATGATTACAGGTAACCACACACATCACAAGAAGGGGCTGAGCTAGGGGTATACACATGATAGGAAGGGGAGGGACTAGAAGTATACATGTGATAAGATGGGTGCACTCTAGATTCATGATGGTGCCTAACATTGGTTACCCTTGGGTGGGCTTGACCTCTCTGGGGTCTCCTACAAGGAAACAGTCAACTGCTATCCTTATCAGAAGAGAGTGGGCCCTACTTGTGGGATAAACAGTGGTGTCTGCTTGCTCTGGATGGCTGATAACCCTTAGGGAGAATAGCCCTTGACCTACTTCTGTTGACCTCCAAGTGTGGCAAGCAGCTAAGTTAGGCACATGCTGGGGGAGACAACTTGAGAGAAATCCTTCTGTTTCCCACACAGAGGGTGTCTTGCTCTGAGGAAGGAAGTGTGTGCCTCCAGAGTTAGATTCAGCAGGAGACACATACTGTGGCTGGTATCAGCTTAGTCACTGTTGAAACAGAGGGAGGTGACTGCTAAGAATTTACGTGTGTGAAGTGCTTCAGCCTCCCAAGATGCCATAAGCTTTGCAAAAGTACTTAGCAACGATAGATGTCAACAGATTGCCATTTATTTACTCTTTCATTCAATAATTTGAAAAAGCATTTCAGTATTGTGTGGTTTTATTTTAATACTTTTTCTCTTTCTGAACTTGGATTTGTATATGGGCAACTGAAGGTCTGTTTTGAAATCAGCCCCTGTCCTCGTTCTGAATGCTGACATTGAGCTCCTTCATCTCTTTCCATAGATGTAGTTGATTTGATTCTTGAGTATTCTCTCTAGCTAAGTCTACATGTGTAGTGCTGTTACATTGTTGAAAATAGGTACTTGCAACAAATAAGTCATTATTCATTGTAACAATAAGCTGTAAAGTTTTATCATGCAATCTCCAAAGTAATTTCTAGATTTCACAACCTAGACAGCAAAATGCACACTAATTCAACAGTTTCCACAAGTACAATTGTGACATTAATTATATTACTCAAGGCGTTCAACCATTCTCACCCACCTTTTCTCAGTTCTTCCTTCTTCACTTGTGGAGGACCACCCTCCCCAAACGGAATGGGTTGTAAGGGACAGCTTTGTAATTAAAGGGTAAATTAAAGAAACATCAGACAAGACATTTAAAGGCTCACCTCTTCCTTGGAGATTAGAACCAGAGAGGGAACGAATGAATTCTCCGACAGGCTTATACAGTCTTGGGCTAGCAAGCCCAGTAAGCACATATGTAACAGGAAGGGGGTGTACTAGGGGTATACACATGATAGGAAGGCACATACATAGGTGGGCAGGTTCTAGAGTGAAGATGGTGGCTTAACCTTGGTGGTCCCTGATCTTTTTTACAAGTTAAGCTTAACTAATATTTGGTTTTCAGAAAACTTCAGAGTTTATTTTTGGTTTAAGGAATACCTCAGGGCAATAGCTTCAGGGGTATATAAAACCTCCACAACTCCAGGAAGTCTAGTTTATGAAAATTTGAAACTCTGTTCTACATTTCCCTTCTTTTCATCAGGGGTCTTCTATGGAATCTTTAATCAGTAATAATAGCCAGGTGCCATCCACCTCTTCCAGATTAATGATAAAAGAGGCAATAAGTTATGTATTTTATCTTCCTCTTATTCTTAACTCTCCTTCTTCCTAGATTACTCCAGGTATATAGAGACCAGTTGTTGTCCCTTGGATGAATACTTGCAAGCTAAGACCCCCAGGTATTACGTAACAAACTAGGAGACAGAACAGAAGCACTAAACATGTTATTAGGGCAATTAATTGGAATGTCCCATGAAACCATGACCTTAAATCTCCAAACCAAGAAACCAAATCCCTTGAAGTATTTGGGTGTTCATAAATAGTCTCTTTTGCTACTCTTTTTTCCCTTCATTATTGTATATATATAACACAACTTTTTCCAGTTCAACTTTTTCCAACTGTACAACATGTTAACAGCAATTACAATAATTGTCTCATTTACTCTTAAATCAACCTTTCTCTTGTACATGAAATTGTTCAGGGGAAGACCTATCCACTGCTCACCAATTCATTGTCCCATCTGATGATCTCAATGCACGGTGATATATTTATCTCTACCCTTAGTCTAACTGGTTTATCTGATCTGCCATGACAAGTATCACGGGCTTTACCTATTGGGCCATGTATGTAGCTTGTTGAATGTTTCAAGGACACTGGTGCCTTTCCTGAGGGAGTGGTATGTTAACCTGGGTTTCTCCAGAGAAGCAAAATCATATATATGTATATAATGAAAAAATGTTTGCATCAAGAAATGACTCAGAGAGTTGCAGGAGCAGTTAAGTCTGCTTCAAGTCTGTAGGTCAGATATTAAGCTGGAGGCCTTTCCTGACTTACATAGGCTAGGGCTGATGAACCAGGAGGCATAAAGATAAACCACAAAACAGGAAAGTGGTGGAGGCTGAGGCAGATGATCCCAAGATCAGCTTGTGGCTGCAGGGTCCAATGAACCCACGTTAGCCAGGAAATAGGACAGGCTGCTCAGAGTTCCCCTAGTCAGTAGTCAGTGTGGTGGGTTAATGAAGGCAGTGGCAGAATTCGAATCAGCAAGAAGGGAGAAACTTTCCCAGAGTCTGTTTAATAGGAGTGGGTTCCACCCCAGGTGTGCGAACTGAAAGGTATGCAAGTGGGTTGTATCTTCTCACCATACCATATTCTTGATTAAAGATTGGAAAGAATTGAATGTCTTGATCAAGGGCAATGTAGCTGAGAGGAATTACTGAAACGCAAAGGAAGGCTGAACATGACAGTGGGGCAAGAGGAAGGTAAAAGGAAATAGAGGAAAAAACTAGGAGATAAAGGACATGTATAAAGGTCTAAATATAAGCATGTACATGTGTAAATATATTTATATATAACAATAAGGAAATTTGGGGAGAAGGAGAGGGATCCCCCACAAATCATCACAGGTCCGGTAGGCGCAATTTTACAGTGATAATAAGTAAAGATTATAGTAAAGTCATAGAAAGCATGAGAGGGAGAAGATAGAATCAAGTAATGGAGTCAGACACAATTAATTCATGGTAGCATGCTCACCTCAGCCCTGCTTGATGGTCCTTGTTG
>NW_022106189.1:37225151-37226381 GCF_000313985.2 Echinops telfairi
TATCAAGCACATTTGTACATATGTTGCCATCATTATTTTCAAAACATATTCTTTCTACTTGAGCCTTTGGTACTCTTGCCTTGTCAAGTACTCTAGTACTTGAGCCTACTAGCTACTCTTGTCTCCCTTCCCCCCTTCCCCTCATCCATAGCCCTTTGCAAACTGGTGTGCTCAGAATTTAAGATCTAATACACCCTTAACTGATAGTAAATATGACCAAATACTTCTTCCATGATACATGAAATTCAAAGGATTTCTCACTTCATTAAGAACAAACAAGAACTTAAACTGGTTGCTAAGACACACAATCTTCAAGGAGCAATAGACTTTTATTATTATTATTTTTTACAAAATACTTTTAGAATGAAGCTAGTTTCCACAGCATCTATCAGGAATCCAACTACAGGAAACAATGAGTGACCATGTTCAAGGATATAGATCACAAGCATGTGACAGGGATAATGTGTCCAATTAAGTGAGGACTCTTGCTATATTATTCACTAGCTCCTACACAGAGGATGCCCCAGATCTGACTACCCTGATGGCTCTGCTGAAAAGAAAATAATGACACTGACTGAAAAACCTCAAGGCATGTGCCCAGGCAGGTGACACGCCCTCAGCCCCAATGGGACCGCCAGACCAGGAAGTCTTCTCTTGACAAGCCGCCAGGGGGGATCTCCAAATCTGACAGTCAACTCCTCTGCCAGTCAAAGGTTAGGGGGTTTTCTGAATGATCGATGCTGTTACACTCTTTAAATGCGTGTTTGTGATGCCCTTTCTTAAGTGTTTTTGGACTTGATTCAGGAGGAAAGGAAGAAAATAGGAATGGTTGAAATTCAATGTTGACTGTCCTACTACGCCTCCGTGTTACCATCAGTAGTACCCCATCCCCCCAGTCTCCTCAGACTAGTCACCCGCCCCCAGGGCCCCCAACACGTCACTGCTCTGCACAACGCGGCCCGAATGGCTAACACTGACAAGCAGCCTGCCTCCTCAACCCCCAGAGAAGTCTCCCCATTCAAATTCCCTAAATGTCCTTCCCGTCGTCAACGCAGTTCCGTCAACAGCCTTACAAAATAAATAATAATAAAGATCTTGTCCTTTCAGCCATTCGCCCAAACTCTCCTTGTCACCAACGGCCACCTGGCCGCTCCAGCCCCAGACTCCGCTAACTGACAAACCCTTCCAACCGGTTGTCAACACCACCATCCTTCCCCCGCCCCTCGCCCC
>NW_022106189.1:37227611-37245725 GCF_000313985.2 Echinops telfairi
CCTTGGTCCTTGAAGCTACCGTATTACTCAGCCTCCATACGATCCTGTATTTCTTCACCGTGAAGTGCAGTCGTTATTGATTCTTGAAGGACATTCAGGCCTGTTATTAAAGCTCTTTGCCTGTGATCCATCCCTTCTTTTGGGGATAAGGACACATCTGAAACATAGTTCATAGGGAAGCACCAGGCCAAATGGAGTGGGCGGTTCTCGGCTGGCTGGGATGACCAGTCAGTTCATTTAGTCTGACCATTCTTGTCTGCTGGGTTCCTTGAGAGCTTCATTCTATCGTATGAGGGCAGATCCAGTCTAGGGCCTTGGAGTAATGGGCTGTACATGATCCCCTTACCAAATGTTGTGTGTCTGCCCAAAAGCTTTGAATAGCTTAGCAGTATGAGCTGTTTTTCTTGCACAGGCTGAGATCAGGGATGAGACATATAATTGACCGCAGAAAAGCACTTACCGTTTCCATATAATGCATTTAGATTAGCTCTCAACTTCCAATGTGTGTGTGGTTTGTTAAGCAGGGGACCTCTTTTCTAATGCTATGCAGGTTCCCACCCACCTTCCAACCTACATCAATTCTGCTGACATCCGGGGCCAGAGCCTCACTCGAGAAATCCAGTCCTGATTTCTCTTCTCTCGCAGGTGATTGTGGAAAAAGTCTCTGGCTCTCAGATTGTTGACATTGACAAACGGAAGTACCTGGTTCCATCTGACATCACTGTGGCTCAGTTCATGTGGATCATCAGGAAAAGGATCCAACTTCCTTCTGAGAAGGCAATCTTCCTCTTTGTGGACAAGACAGTCCCACAGTCCAGGTGAGAGACAGTCACCACATGGCCCCTGTGTGGTGGCTAGCTGTTTAACTGCTCACAGAACTCGGAACTTTTGGGGTAAAAGTGCCAAGGACACTTGAAATGAAACCTGGAGTGTGTACTCTCTGATGTCAGGAGCTTCTAGAAAATGAGGAAGCGCTGCTGTATGGAGTGGGCTTTGGGCAGGCTAAGAAAGTAGAACAAGGCCTGGGATTTTTTGTTTTGTTTTTGGTGGGACCCAGACTCAGGCCTCCAGGGATCTTTTACAACAGCTGCAGACTTTGGTTTAGAACTGAGATCTAAAATGGCATCTTCTCCAAATTAGCCTTCCCTGCCTGTCACTCTCCATGAGGAACTTCAGCTTTTTACACTCAGTCAGCTCTAGCCACCATGACAGCTCATAGCTGTCTGCCCCTCAAGTCCATTAAAGTGGTTAACTTTGGGGCCTGAATCTAGGGCGGAAGCATTACAATCCCTCTCCTCCACGTAGGTGACGACCCAGTCTTGTCGCCTGTGAAAAGAGGAAGAGGGGCTGGCTCCGTGTAAACGGCGGCCATCCCTGTCCCATTCCTGGTTGAGTATTTGTAGGCCTGAAAACACATTCTGGCCTTCATCTTGCCCGGGAGTAGTGGGAGCTCCTGGATGGCTCTTATCTCAGTGACTGAAGACTAGTTGGAGTTTCTTTCATTAGCCTCACAAGTAGTATTTCTAAATGCCAAGGCTTTCTGAAGCCTTGGAAACTGGCCCAATGTGGCCAAAGTAGGCTCTGTTTGAAAATCCTTAAGAGCTCTAGAAGAGACCTTGGCCCAATTCCAGACCTTATTGCTACAAAAGGTAAGAAGGCTCTGGCTGGCTGTGATTTCCTCTTTCCCAGTCTTTACTGCTTCTACTTGCTTATGTTTGTGAGAGAGGCAGGTTAGGGGGAAGAAGGCTCTTCCTTATGGTCCTTATGGTACCAGTTTTCTGTGACCACTGAGGTGATTTTGTCACCCCAGTGGGTTCTCTGGCCTTCCTTTCCCATAGGCCTCTGGGCAGTCTGTGGCTGGGAGCACAGTTCACCAGGGGAGGAAGCCTTGAGCATCCGATCACTGCTGAAGTTCCCTTAGGGTTTGTGGAGAGCTAAGTCTTTATTTAACTGCCCACAGCTTCAGCAGGGCCTTGGCCACCCTGTGTTCTTTCCTGGAGATGGCTTCTTGGAGGAGGAAGTAAGTGGCTAGTACCTATGGCATTGAGATGGCTTCCCACACTTCTTGAAGGGTGTTGACAGAAGTGGTGCTGTGGGCTTCTGGAGACAGGATTGCTTGGATGGCTCCTCAGTCCAGCCAGTACAGTGGCTGCAGAGCTCACCAACTACCCCCACCCCCATTATCCTCAGGATATAAATAGAATTGGAAGTGAAAAGTGATTCTCTGTCCGGGCAGCCAAGGATGCTTCCCTGCTGCTTTCTCTTCTCCCAAGCCCCATTACCCCTCCAACCTGGTGAGAACCCGCCCTACAGCAGATTACCCCAGTGACCAGGAACCCCAGCTGTAGTATTAAATTAAAAAAATGGCGCTGGGGGGTGAAGGGCCAGCCCCCACCCACTGATACTACTTATACTACTACTCGGGTTCAGTACTACTACTTCTGGGTTCAGTAATGCACAATTGTACAGTTGAGATATATAAGCATTATATTAAAGTCATCAAGAGCATGAGAGATATTACAATAATACAGTCAGACACATTACATGATAGCATTGCTCACCTCAGCCCAGCTTGGTGGTCCACGTGGAGAGAGGGGGAAGGGAAGGAGGGAAAGGGAACAAGGGAGAGGGGAGTGACCAAGGAGTGAGCAGCAAGGAGCTCAGAGTCAGAGAGAGAGATCTATATTACTGGCTCACACCTATATACCTTTTGGGGGCAAGCCAGCCCACTAGTTACAGGTAGAGACATACGTCACAGGAAGGGGCTGCACTATAGGTTACACAGCAATGAGAGGGTGGTCTAGGGGGTGGTCTCTGGGTCTCCATAGGAACCATTATCAGTAGGGTGCAAACCCCTCCTACAGGAGCCTGTCCATTGTCCCCAGAGGCAGGGAGCAGGCCCACCCCTGTGGTGGGATGAGACAGCAGTCTGTCAACTGATTGCCTTCAGGGGAGGGAATGTCTGCGCATCTGACCTCCCCCCACACCCAGCCCTGACGCAGCCTCTCCAGTACAGTGCTTACAGCTCCTGAGTCCCCCTCCATGCTGTCCAGAGCCCTCTGGACAGGTCTGCAGCACAAATGGACCTAGTTAATGACTGCCTTTCCTACACTTGATGCCCCAGTTCCTCATTCATTTTGGAATTTTAGTAAAAAAACAAATTTGTTTATAAACATAGGAGACATGTGGCTTCACTGGGCTTTATGCAAATGCTCATCACCTGCCAGCCCAAACAAATGTGCTTTCTAAACCCCCAACCCACTGCCAATGACTTAAAGCTACCCCATAGGACAGAGAAGAGCTGTCCGATAGGGTTTCCAAGACTATGAAGCTTTATCTCGGCACTGAAAGTGGCCTTGGTCCTTGAAGCTACCGTATTACTCAGCCTCCCCTTCCCTCACCCGGCGGGTTAACAAGTCTCCTCTAGCTCCTTAGGGAAACCTAATGCTCACAGCCTTCCTAGAGTGGCTGCGGAAATCAGAGCTGAGAACACATGAATCCAGCCTGCAGGATCCCTCCCCCTATCCCAGTGGCAAGTCTGGAAATAGAGATGTAAACCGAAAAAACACAACCCACTGGTCTGTCGATTCCAACTCCTAACCACCCTGTAGGGCAGAGTAGAACTGCCCTATGGGATTTCCAAGGCTATAATCGCTATAGAAACAAGACAGCCACATCTTTCGTCCCTAAAGAGCTGCTGGTGGGCTTGAGCACAACTGAGCCCTCTAGCCACTGAGCCACTGGGACTCCTCAGAAATACGAAGAAATTTCCCCACAACCTTTTGAAGCCCGTCATAGAGAAAGGCAGACAGTTTTCACTTCCAGTTCTCTTAGGACCTACTTCCTAAATCCTTTGAGTTCTTGTTTCCGTATGGAGGGGGGAAAAGATCCAATCTAAATTGCCTTTCCATTTAATACTGGAACGTTTAAGACCTGAGGCGCTTGCATCAAGAAGCACACAAAGACGGCAAGGGGCGCCAGGCCTCATTGCAGAAACTTGTCTAAGTTCCCCAGAGTGCTGGCACTAGAAGACAGAAGACAGTGACCTTTGAGTCTGTTTAGAATACAGACAAGAGTCTAGTTAGTCTCTTGTTTAAAATCGAAACCCAAACCTACTGCCATCAGGTCGATTCTGACTTCTAGTGATGCTCTATAGTTTCTGAGGCTAAATCTTTATGGGAGCAGACAGTCTTATATGTCCTCCGCAGGGTCACTGGTGGGTTCAAATTCCAGTTTTGAGGTTCACAGCCCCAAACCTAATGCACAGGGCCACCAAGGCGTCTTAAAATAGAAACCAAAACCAAAAAACAGAACCAAAGGCTACCAAGTCACTTCTGACTCATGGACACAACAGGACAGAAAACTGCCCCTTTGAATTTCCAAGGCTGTAAGTCTTCATGGGAACAGAAAGTCTCAGCTGTGGAGTGGCTGGCTGGTGGGTTGGAACTGCTGACCTTGCAGTAACCCTTTGAGCCACCAGGATTCCTTTAAAAGAGAAACAGAGTTATATCTTTAAATAAAAGATCTCTAGGATGTCGTAAGGGGCCCTGATGGCTCAGTGGGAAAAGCACCTAACTGCTGTCCTGTCAGGTCACTATGAGTCAGATGGGAGTGGACTTGACCACAGGTTTGGTTTGTGGTTTAGGATGGTTGAGTTGGGCCTTTTGAGAAACCTGTGCTGTGTAAGATTATGGCATCAAGCTGCTTAAAGAGGTACTAAGTAAAAGGAAGGCTGCTATAGTCTCGTTCATCTTTTATAAAGGGGCTTAAATAAAGATGCAGTTCCTCTTTAAGAACAGGGCTTATTCCAGCAGAAGAAGAAAGAGGACAGATGGAGAAAAGAAATAGCCAGCCTTTAGTACTGCACACACTTCCAATTTATCCAATGCTTTTCCAGGATCCACAGCGCTGGTCCTTGTCCTCTTACTCCACCCATCCCTTTCCCCTCCCTAGAAAAGACACACCCAGGCCGAGTGGAAGCACATGGGCTCCTAGGCAGATGGGTGGCTAGGTGTGCTCATCTTCAGGTGGGTGCTCACAGCCTCCATGACCTGCCCTTGGTCCGAGGCTGAGGGCAAGTTCTGTGGGGATTGGGTGTCCTTCTAGTCACCTTTGCCTAAGGCTATTGGACAACAGAAAAGTCATATTTGCCCTCAGCAGCTTGGGCATTCCTGAAGGTGAGCCTGCTGAAGCTTTACTTTAGTACTGTTTGGTTTCTTCCCTAGAAAGGTGTTTCTTGCTTGGATCTGTGTGCCCCTGAACAAAGCAAAGAGGGGGCAATTTAGATTCCATTCAGGTAGTACTTTAAGCTCCCCTAACCTCTTAGATTGGCTGAAGAGCTTGAACCTGCCCTTGGCTGCTTTTCCCCATTTCTCAGACTCAGAACTTGGGAGTTGGGGAGTGCCCTTGGGACCCAGCAGCAGCAGCATCCTTGTTTGATGAAGGCATGTGTGGGAAAGAGGGGTGATAAACACCCCGGGGGTGTCTTCAGTCACCTCCCAGCCACTCAGGCAGGAAGCCACCTCAGGACCTTGTGCAGCTGGGCCTACCATCTCCTGAGAGCTGCCTCTGTGCAGTGACAGTGTGGTGGGGCTCAGGCCTTTAAATTCCTAGAGGGACACTTGTCTTCTCAGAGGTTCCCGGCTGCAGTGAGCTGCCTGCCGTGGGGTCACTTTTTGCCCCCCAGGCTCCCGCTGGGGTATCATTTAATTGAACTTTTTTTTTTAAGCTGTGTTTATGACCTAGCTCTGTGTGGCTGCCTGCCAAGTTGCTCTGACTCTGCATGTGTGGCCTGATCCCACTGCACTATTTGCAAATCATGGGCTTGTCTGGCTTTTCGACATCCAGATGTGTAGCCTGGAAGTCAGCTGGTGCTCAGCCTCAGGCTGCCAAGTGGATTTCTTCAGCTCCCAGCATCGAGGATCATCACTTTTTAAGTTCCTTGCCAAGGGGTATCCCGAGTAGGACACAGATCTGCTGCCAACCAAATAAAGTTTCCACCTGAAGCTAGAGTGACAATGAAAAGGAGAAGGTGCTAGGACTCTCGAAGTCATTAGGCACAGCCATCATGCTATCAAATTGCAGGATCTGAGGAAGCGTGCTCTGAAATCGCACTGCTCAGTAAGCCCTACCCAGAGCTTGTTAGAAATGCAGTGTCTTTGGCCCTGCCCTGGGCACATCAAATCCACATTGGCAGGGGAATGACATCACCAGGCGATTCATGTGTGTAGACATGCGCTTCTAAGGAAGATCTCAGCAGAAGGCTCAGGGCCTCTTGATCCCCTGTCATGAGGTCCCATCTGTCTCTTCACCCTAGGCAGCATAGAATGGCAGACCCAGACTGTCTTACCTTTGTGACCTTGGACCACACGCAATTTTAACCTGGGCCTCGGTTTCTGTCTCTTTGAGCTGTGGAGGACCAGGGCCTCCGCATAAGAGATTGTTGAGAGGGTAAAGAATTAAATGTCTGAAATGCGCTTAGAAGTGTTTGGCACATAGTAAGAGTCGGTTATTGTAATTACAGTTTTTAGCATTTCCCTCCACAGATATAAGGGTATCAGTTAAACCAATCTTAAGTTTTATCTCAAAGATACTAGAATTTAAAGGCAGAAAGGAACAAAAAGCACACGATTATGGGCTCCTGACAAGTCTGACTCAGTTTTAGAGTTTGCTTTGCTCACCACTCCCTGGGAGCAGCCTACAAAATTTGGGCCAGGCCACTGGTGTTCATAAATATCTTTGTAATGGTGCAGCTGGGGCTTGGCATCGGCGAAGACAGGCTTGAACTTAGTAGGCAAACACAGGACACACCTGTCAGATGGCACCAAGAGGTGGTTGCCATCGAATTGCCCACTTGTCCATGTTTGAACCTGCTGTGTCCAAATGAAAACCAATTTGGAAATGGGAGGTGGTGGGCTGAGTGGGACAGATGTGTGGCGCCGGCTGTAGCTGTTTCCCATTTCTTTGAGCCCTAGAGAGAAGTAGGGTCCAAGGCTTCTTGGGTGACCTGCTCTCAAGCCCCTTTGCTCTACTTGCAAATCATCTGACTCTTAAGAAGAGTATCTCAGAAACACAAAAGAACACCTCTTTCTGACTGCAGGGGGAGGCATCTTGGGCATTTGAAAATGGATGCCTGGGTCCCACTTCCAGGGGTGCCAGGTGAACGGGTGTAGGGTAGGGCCGGGACTTGGGGATGTTTCAAAAGATCGCCAGTGATAAGGAGCCCAGGTGGTGCTGTGGGTTGGGCTTTGGGCTTGCTAACTGTAAGGTTGTTGGTTCAAACATACCTGCTGGTGCTGAGGGCAAAAGATGAGACTTTCAGCTCCCAGAAAGATTTCCTGTCCCAGAAACTCCGTGTAGGATTGCTGTGAGTTGGAATGGGCTGGATGACAGTGGGTTTGGGGTTGGTTTTTTCTTTGGGGGGAGGGGCAGGATTCTGATGTGTACACGAGGTCAAGACCTGCAGCCGTGTGTTCTCATTGGCAGGGGTTCTACTTTTACCTTCTGCCCCCCAAATCCTCATAGGAGGCAGGGAGGTCAACAGGATTATCATAGGAATCGTGTATCATTTAACATTTTCTAGTACTCACCAGAGAGTCAGGTGGAACAACCTAAATAATCAGCATTTGGACTTTCCAAAACACTGCAGCTTTATATACACATATCTAAACACTTTAGAGACATAAAGTGGTATTATAATACGTAATACAAATGATGTATTCCCTTTTCTTCCTAAGTCTTTGAAGGCCTGAGTATTACATTTACAGCACACTGAAAGTACTTCAAGTGAGCAATAGTCACATGTAGCTGGTGGCTACTGGGTTGGACAGCACAGAGAGAAATCATTTCCTGCTATTGGTCTGCTGTGGTCTAGGGAATCCCAGCCTTACAAACGCTAGGGGAAGGAGCCTCACGGGGAAAATTGTCTTACTGCACAAGGTGCGCAGGCCAGGCCCCTCTGTACTCACTCATCCACCTCCACCTCATCCACTCACTCATCCACCTCCACCCAATCCTCTACCCACACAGCTGATCAGGCTCAGCTTGCAAACAGCCAAAAGAACTCCCTCCCTCTCCCTCTCCTCCGTTAGCTGGGAGAAAGGCAAGCTGAGTGAGGCCACCAGTGGGTGCTGCTTTAGCTGGAGGTCCTGGTTGAATGGGGCCTGCAGTTAAGCTCTTCTTTAAACCCATCTGGGCTAGTGACCTCTGGTGATCCAAGCCAGCTTTCTGTGGCCCTGCCAGCTGGTTCTGGTTGACCCCACCACTCATGGTCACACTACTGCTTAGTCAGCCTGGGGCATGCTGCACCTCCCGCTGAGCGGGCATAGTAGGCACATGGGCAGGGCTGCGCAGGGTTCCAGGTGTTACTAGTCCTACTCCCCAGCTGGCACAGCGCAGGGCCGAGCGCTAGATGAGGCTGCTCCACTGCAGTCTGTTTACGGTGAAGGGAAACCAGCCTCCCCACCCACGCTTCGTTGGAGGAATAGCTATTTCTGGAGGGTTCTTGGGGAGGTTGGGTAAGGCTTCGGGTTTCACATATAATCTGAGTGCTCTTTTGCATTGCAAGTGAGGAAAATGGTTTGTTTTTCTTTGATTCCTGGGAACATCTCTGGGGACATACGGCTTTGGCATGGGAGTGTATACAGAATGAACCCACTGTACCTGTCATGTCAGGTGTACATAAATCTTCAAGCAAACCAACGTGGAGGTAAACCCCCTTATCTGGCTCCTTAACCTTCACCTCAATTTGTTGAGGTTTTTCCTCACTTTTCAAGTTTATAACAATCTTCATGTGCCAACCAACTATACGTGTGCAACTGACTTCTTTAACCTTTCCAAGACTCATTATCTTCTGCCTGATTTTTTGTTGTTGAAACCATGTGTTTTTGGTAGTGGAAGGCATTTTAAATGAAATAGGGGCAAACTTTTACAATTTGATTTTGATAAAATTAACCCATTGCCATGGACCTCATTCCAACTCACAGTGACCCTCTAAACAGAGTAGAACTGCCCTTGGGTGTCCAAGACTGTAACTCTTCACAGGAGCAGACAGCCTGTTCAAATTGCTGACCTTGCAGTAACAACTCCGGCCCTCTGCAGCCCCCAGGACTCCTTTGGATACATTTAGTAGGGCCTGTCCCCTGAGGGGTCTCTGGTGTTGGGGCTGGTGGGATGAGGCCTGTTTCTTTAGATTTATGGAAGAACAGATGCAGAAAATGGGTGGATACTCGATGTCCTATTGGCCATAAAAGGGTTAAAAAAAGGTTTATATGTGTGTATAATATGTATATATATATATATAATTGGGGGTTCTTACAGCTTTTAAATTTTATTTTTGCTCTTACAGCTCTTATAACATTCCATACATCAATTGTATCAAGCATGTTTGTATACATAATTTTCTAAACATTTACTTTCTATTTGAGCCCTTGGTATCAGCTCCTCTTTTTAACCTCACTCCCCCCTTCCCCTCCCCCCTGATAAATTTTCATATCTCACACTGATCGTTGTCGCCCTTCACCCACATTTCTTTTGTTTATGGGGTGTGTGTGTTATGAGTTCGATCATTGCAATCGGTTCCCCTGATTTATTATAATGAAGGTGACAAATGGCCTTGTATGGGGCCAGGAAGATAGATTGTGGTTCCAGTTTCATCTCCTGACACCTGGTGACTTTTCTTCTCCTGATCTCCTGGTTGGTAGCCAATTCTAATCCTGTGGTTTTTGTTTTTTCCTCCCCTTTTCTCATGACAAGCCTTACTATGGGACAGCTTTACGAGAAGGAGAGAGATGAAGACGGATTCTTGTATGTGGCCTACAGCGGAGAGAACACGTTTGGCTTCTGAGGGCCAGCGCGGGGCTAGGTGCACCATTCCTGTTTGTGGATCTTGTAAATAGCCAGCCGTTTTCAGTTACTACACAGACCCTTTCGACATAGACCGATTAGTGCATTTGTAACTGGATTTATTTCTTAATATATTGGAAGGTTTTGTTCCTTAGATAGTAAATTATCAGAGTTTATTTTGAGTTTTTCTTTTTGTGCATTGTGCTCATGGCTCTAAGCCCCAGGGAACTATTCCTCTGGGAACCATATTTAATGAAAATATTTCCACATTGAAGTGAAGTAGGTGAGGTATTAAGGTGACAGAGAGGGAGATGACACATTGGTTCTGGATTATGTCTGAAGTGTTAGATAGCTAAGTATTAAAAGCATCCAGATAAATCCTTAGCAATCAGAACACTTGCTTCACTAGATTTTTGCCAACTGCCAATCATGTTGGACTGAGCTAATCTGTTCCTCTTTCTGAAACTTAAGGTAAATGATTAACAATAAAACTTCTCTTGCGAAGGCACTGCAGTGTGGCTTGTCCTTCATTCTCCTTTGTTTGGATGAGGCAGAGTAGCAGTGCTTGCCTCTGCTGGGCAGGAAAAGGTCTGTGAGGCGAGAGCAGCACCTCCTGGCCAGGAAGTGGTGGCACCGGCCCCGTATCATGTGGAGGGACTGCATGGGCCCGTCTGTCTGTAAGACACAGCAGTTCCTGAGGGACAGGTGGGTTCTCTGAGAAAAAAATCGCCACGGGTCAAACAAGGACACTTCCTTACTTGCATGCCTTAAGCATGAATATTTACTCGTATTTTATTTTTTAAAAATACACAAGTTTTTTTTCCTCTTCCATTTCATACTGTATCCTGGTTATCTTAATTTGTCCGTTCATAGTCTTTACAACCTAATAGGATTCCGTGTAGATATACCTTGATGTTTTAACCAATCCTTAATTAGTGGGTCTTGGGGTTCTTCAGAGCCTCTTAGGACAGGAGGAGCTCAGGCAGGCTCTTTGTTTATAACGAGTAACGTATAGTCACTGCAACAACAATGGCAGTGAGCTGGTGGGGGGTAGGGGATTCTTCAAAAAATTCTAATAGCTTTCAATTCTGTTTTCCACACATTTTCTAGAGCTCCCTTGTATACCCACTCTTGCCTGCGCACCTGTGTTCTTTAAGGGGCTTTCTTAATTCCTGGCCCTACTCCAAATACCGCTCCCTCAAAACTGCCCCAATTTTTACCACTTCCTCTTTGTTAACTCCTGAACCAACCTCTTTGTTGCTCCCCTCACATGCTGTGGGGCCAGTGTTATCTCTCTTAGTCCCTCTCGGGGCTGGGCATCTTAAGAATTGGCATCATTACAGGGGACACTGTGGGGAATAACTTCTAGTTCGGTGAATGACTGGGATTCATCTCAAGCTCATGACCTTGAAGGCCTTCCTCCACCCGAGTCTGCTTCCCAGACTCAATTATGAGTATGGAGAATTTGTCCACATACACTCTCTCCTTGGTTCTTGGTTTCCCACATAATCCCAGTGCCAAATGAGGACATTGGTACTAAAAAGAATGTAGTTACACATTACATCCTGGAGTGCAGAAAAAGGTGTAATACGTTTTCCAGAAAATCCATTTTTGTTCTGCTAAAACCACAGCTGAAGGCCGCCTGACTGTTCAAGCGGGCTTCAAAATATGTGTGGAAGGAAAAATGGCTTTAAAAGATTATGTCATTTTCCCACAAGCTCTCTGAAGCCCCCTTTGTATGGCCTGGTTCATGGTGGTGACAATATAGGGGTGGGAGTCTCTGCCCGCTCCTCTTGCCCCTACCTCCCCTTTAGTAAATCTGGGCTCTGAAGTTTGGGTGGAATTTTTGTCATCTCCTGATGAGCCAGCAGGGTTAGGAACCTGCTTTCCCACCCGAGTGCAGGAAGGCGCCTCAGCGGGAGGAAAAGCAAAGCTGAACGCCTTTCCACGGAGGGCCGGGCTGCCAAGGGTGGTTCCAGCCTGTGTTCCCAGACTTGGGCGGACTCCAAGAGGGGCCGAGCTCCCAATGGAAACAGTGATGGCCTGTGCTCAGGAGGCCAGGAGAAGGAACAGGGCATGGAATCCCGGCAGCATCCCTGTGGGGAGAGATGCAGTGGCCCCCCGGTGGTGAAACCAACCTGACACCAGAGCCCACGCCCAGCATCTTTCTTCAGCTTAATAACCAGCCTCTCAGAGAGAAGCTCTGGGTAGTTACATGTGGGCAGCCCAGGTTTTGCCTAGCAATCCCATCTGCTCCTGTTGTCTTTGAACTAGAGTTTGTCAGTTGAAAGGAAAGAGCTCTTGCTTGGTATCAGTCTCAGGACCCTGTCACATCCCCAAACTGACGCACTCTATCTTGAGCCCCAGGAAGCCCCAGAAAATATCTCCAGGCACTATCGTCTCAATCACTAAGCCATTTTAAACTGAGAAAAGTGTCATCTTTTAATTGAAAGAATTGAGACGCCTAAGTTAGAGATTCAGTGCCCTCCCCATAGCCATAGGAGGTTAGGGGCAGAGTTGGTATGGGAGCACCATTACTAGACTCTCCAGAATAAAGTTTATTCTGTACAAGTAACCAATAAGGGCTATTCTTTAAAGTTACAATGACAAAAAACACACACAGGTCTTAAAAGTGCAATTAGATAAAATTTGGCCATACTTACACCCATGTAATCAGCACTCCACTGAGGCATAGAATGTTCCCATCACTGGAAAGGTCTCACCCTTCCACACCCTCTTCCCATTCCCACACACATCAGGCAGCAACCCCCATGGGGTTTCTATCACCTTTCCTTAGTTGAAGGAGCCCTGGGGGGCGGGGGGTAGGCGGGCGGTGTAAGGCATTAGGCTGCTAGCTGCAAAGAGAACAGCTCAAACCCAGCAGCCTCTGAGGGAGAACGATGGGGCTGTCTGCACCCAGAAAGGTTTACAGCCTTGGAACCTTCCCTACATAGGGTCCACCCGATAGACTGGGTTTCATTAGTTTTGGGCCTCTAGTGGGTGGTATAGTGGTTATGCATCAGACTGAGACCCACAAGGGCAGCAGTTGGAAGCTACCAACTGCTCTGCAAGAGAAAGAGTAGGTTTGTTATTGTTCTGAGGCCGTTAAGAGTCTCAGAAACTCACATGGGCAGTTCTACGTGCCCTGTAGCATCTCTAGAGTCAGGATTTTTTTTGTCTTTAGTTTAAAATAAAAATTAAATTCATACCGCCTTGCCTGCAGCTCTGAAGTGTCCCTTTCCAGAGTTTTCCTCCCACTTTTGGACTGCAGTGTTTGATTTGATTTGTTTGGACCCATCTGGGCTGCTTAGAGGCAGTCAGTCATAGTACCAGCAGAGAGATGTAAAGGGATTCACATCCACAGGATGTGAAGGCCAACTCTGATGCTTCATTACAGGCTGTAAAAGAGTTCCTTCTGGAAAACGGGTGCTTTCTCTGAAATACGTGGTGCCTCAGCTCTTTCTGTATTCAATCCTTCCTTCCAGATAAATGCTGTGTTTCAATGGAAAAACTTAAGTCTTTTAAAGTGAGCACAGAAAACGCTTATCTCCCTACTTGGAGGCAGATCATTCTTCCAGTTTCTCACCTTTCTTGGCAGTGGGCTCCATCCTAGCAGCTCCCTTGACCTTCCCCAAGACCATTAGATGCCACTGTCGTGGTGGAAAAGATAACATTGTCCTAAGTCTTTAGCCAGAAGGGGGCCAGATTTAGAAACTGGAAAACTTTGGTAAAGGCTTGCTCAGTACATTGTTTTAAAGCCAAAAACGGCGGCCAGGATTCAGGTGGAGGCAACATTCCACCAGTGACCCACTATGCAGTCAGACTGGGCTAGCATCTCTTCCTACCAGAGTGAGCGCTGGTAGCCAGGGCGGGTCATTTTCTCCTCAGACAGTGAGCTAATGCTTGGCACTGACAAACTCCACAAAACAGGGAATTCAACCCCATGAATTGAAGCAAAAGTGGCTACACAAAATCAACCAGCCCCTTTAAAATTTTTTTTTTTTTTAAAGAAAAAGAAAGTATGCATAGCATATAGTCCTAACAGTAGAACACCCTTCTGAGCACAGAACACAGAAGAAATGATGAAACTGTAAACTTCCCAGAAGGGGCCAACCCCAGGGAGCCATTTTGTTAGTAGAGATTTGTGTAGACTTTCTAAGCAAAGCTGCCTGAGCACAAAGTGAGGCCCCCGTCTTCCCTACACAATGCAGCTTCTGAGTATCTCCTGTGGTTTCTATAACTTAAAGTAGAAACATCTTTTTTCACTTTAAAAAATGTTTACAATTTTGCTTTTTAGGGAAGTGTCCAGGGCTCTGAGCTCTGTGATGGGATATTTGGAAATGGATAATGATCAGGGTTACACATGATGAAAACTGTTAATGCCACTAAATTGGGTGTGTAAAACGTGTTGTAATAGCAAAAAGTATGATAGCTTTAAAAATAGGTATTTTACCAACATGGCTTAGAATAAAGATTAAAGTCTTTTCAATTAAAAAGTCTTCTTCTATGCTTAAGCATCCAGGTACACCTTTCCCTTCCCCCTTCTTGTATATGTTCAGAGATAATATAGCATATAGAAGTAAGGATGTAGTAGATGTAACTTTAATCCTTGTCATTTAAGTGGCATATTCTATGTGCTGATATGTACTTTTTTTGACTCAGTATATTTAGAACCAAAAAGAAAACTCTATCTTCATGTACTATGACTCAGCAATTCCACCTCTAAGAATCTATCCAAAAGATAAATGGGCAAAAGTATACACCATATTGACAACAAGGTTATTCAGAGCATTTCAAAAGAAACAACAAAATGATACACCAAGAACTAATAAAAATATTGTATGATAGGCAATGTAAATCCCAATAAAACTATTAAGAAAAAAGAACTTTAAATGTTTATACTCTAGGCGTAAGGAAAGAACAGGGGAATGGGACAAGTTTGGAAGCTACACTTCTGCATGCATCTGAAAAAAGGGTTCCTTGTTTGTCTTCAGCCACCATAGAAAGGACTCGGGCTGCCGTGTTGTGAGGAAGCCCAATCTAACCAAAGTGGAGAGACTACATGGCTGAGTCCCCATGGACAGCGAGATTCAGTAATCTGCTAGTAGCTCTGGGACCCTTTTAGTCCCAGTTCTAGCTGGCTCACTGACAATAACCAAGAGACCCAGGACCCTCCAGTTGAGCCCTAGCTCACCTTCATCCCTGACCTATACCCACCAGAAATGTCCGCAGACATTATAAATGTTACCAGGAGAATAGCCGCTCTAAAGGGATATAAACTGATGACAAAACTAACTGAAAAGAGGAAAAATGCAAATTGGTTTTGGTAATCATATTGTTGTGGCAGGGTTGGTATTATTCTGAGTGTTTTGTGGAATGTAGCAAATGGGTAATTAAATCGATGGCATTGAGAACTGGGAATACTGGCCTGGGATAAGGGAGATACAGATTTAAGGCTGACGCGGTCGGTCCTGAATTTGAATTAGAATGGTGTTCGTGCTAGTATGAATCCAGGATGTATTTTCTCTTAAGAAAATGCCCTAGCTTTGTCCATTAGAAAGGGCCAGGAACCACAGCCAGCCCATTAACAATGAGCACCTCACTGCCCGGACTGGTATCTGCATGTAAGTTTCCACGAAAAGAGCTGACAAAATGGCTGAATAAACATCGGGGCTTGAAATGCAGAAGAGGAACCTCGGGCATCTCATTGTGCCTGGAAATGAGGAGACTGTCAAACAAACAAAACACAGGGACCAATTCCCTGAGGAGAGGGCAATTTGAGCACCAACAAGATTAATGGCAACAGACAGGTTCAAAATTATAATCAAAAGTAAGAAATACAAACAAGCAACGAACTCTGCTCTTCCCCCACCAGTTCGCAGATCACTTTTGAGACTGAGCACTAATACGTTATTTTGAGAATCTTCTATGTAACACAAATAATCATTTCCAACCCCTCTTTTGGTGGTGTATATTTCATGGTAACCAAATAGTTGACAAGGTGAGTTCTTCTTAAAGATAATTCTTGAATAATAATAAAAAAGAAACACATGAGGAATAATAAAATTAGAAAGTCCCCATTCTGCAGTTCCTAATGAAGGACTCCTCTCAGTTCTTCAAGATGGTGAAACGGTGATCTTCAACGGCTGCTCAAACCAGTAGGTGAAGGGATGCTGGGCAACTGGGTGGTAGGACGGCTCAGGCCGACTCACCGCATCCGTTCGCAGGCACTGACAGTGGGACAAGCAGATGTGCTCCTTGTGACACACGCAACAGAAGTACACACTTACCTCAGAAACAGTCATGCCAACTACACTGACCTGGAACCCACCCACGTCTCAACATAGCTAAGAAATATGGGGGATAGAGGAGCCAGCTAAACAATACCAGGAGGGCCTAAGCAGCCAAATCCAGAATCTGGGAAATGCTACAGGATGAATGACCCAGGTTTTAAACACACACACAAGGAGGTGAACTGCAGTTGACTTATTCCCGGCTCGCAGTTAGCCTAACCCATGCCATGCCTGCCTTGTGCCCCATACTAGCCTTTGTGGAATTTTGATAACGTTCTAAATTGCTCTAAGACAGATGGTGTACAATTGTCTGCATGATTCAGCCTGCAGGGCCACCTAGACAGCTCGGCCTGGAGGGTCATTAAGATACTGAAGGAGAATGCTGGTCCTTCATAAAATGTTACTTACTGTTTTATCTGATTGTTATAAGGGACATTTTTATGTTGTAATTATGTTGTGACTTCAGTAATGGAAAATAGCTGGAAAAGTACATGACTCCCCCAAATGCATTTTACATTCCAGTTTGAAAGTATATAAACTCTGTGTATTCCAATCACAAGGGGGTTTCCAACAAGACAGCCTGCATTGTCAATCTCCCTGCTAGCATAACCTTCTAATAAAGTCTCTTTTTATTGGACTTCAGGAATCGTCTCTGCTGCTTCGGGGTAGGAACCCTATTAGAGGTAACAAACTGTGACAGATTTCAAAACGCTAAAGCTTGTAAGGCCCTTGCTTGGGCCTACCCACTTGAATAAATCTAAGTGTCATAAGAAAAGTACTGCCATTGAGTCAGTGCTGACTCACAGGGACCCCCGGGGGGTGTCTGAGCCTGTGACAGGTAGAAAGTCTTTCTCCTGCGGAGCTGCTGACCAGGTGGCTCGCAGCCCAACTCGGAACCCTTACGCCACCAGTGCTTCCACGGCACGGGCTGGCGAAGCATGATTTTTATTCCTGGAAAAAAGAGGTGGAAGCCCAAGGTGAAACTGTCTTCAGTACCTACGTTTGGGGTTTTTCTCCCCTTATTCCAAAGTCTAATTTTAGAGATTTTTTTTTTAGTGCTTCATTTTGACCATAACATTTACAAATAACAAGACACTACGTCTTACGTTCCTACATAACTTCTTCACCTTTAAACTCAATTTTCACACGAAAGAGATGCATTGTTTTCTATGGAGCAAAGCTCCCTGAGTCCACTTGCTGTCCCTGACTGAGACTCAGAGTCAAGGAAAGGACGATTTGATTACATTAGCTTCGGACTTTCAATTAGTGATCTTTTCCCTCCTTCCTTTCCCACTATCTAAAAGGATTTCTAATGGAAAAAAAAAATTCAACAAATACTTGTGACATGTATTCTGTAATTAAAAACAAAAATCAAAACCAAATACAGGATCCCCAACAAAAAGGGGCTCCCAACAGCATTAGTCATCATAGCCCAAAGTGGGAGCCAGTCAACAGGGCAGCACTGACAGGAAAGGAGGAATGGGAAGGGGGAAGTGGGATGCGCGGTGGTACAGTGAGGGGGTTGCCATGGACGAGATGAAACAATGTGTATGAATTGTGGGATGTAAAACAATGTTCTCAAGAAGGCTTCACCTAATTCACAAGTTTGGTTTTTTTATATGGAAACAACCCATATGTTCATCAAGTGGTGAATGGATAAAGAAATGAAGTAAATCCATCTAATGGGATATTAGTCATAATGAGTGAAGTACTGATTCATGCTACACCAAGATGAATCTTGGGGTGGGGGTGGGGGGTAAGTGAAAGAAGCCAAGGCCCTGAAGGTGACAAATTGTACGATTCCATTTATGTGAGATGTCCAAAATGGGCAAATCCAAGGACAGGCAGATGGGTAGTTGGCCGAGAGGGCTGGAGTCTCTTCTGGGGGATAAAAACATTCTTAAATTGGCTACAGTGAGAGTCCCACAACTCTGTGAATCTACTAACACTAATACATCACACACTTTAAACAGGCGGG
>NW_022106189.1:37246970-37256643 GCF_000313985.2 Echinops telfairi
ATAAATCATTTTATTGGGGGCACTTACAGCTCAGAACAATCCATACATCAATTGTATCAAACACATTTGTACATATGTTGCCATCATCATTTTCAAAACAATTTCTTTCTGCTTGAGCCTTTGGTATCAGCTCCTCTTTTTTCCCTCCCTCCACCACCCTCGTACCCTCATGTGCCCTTGATAAATTATAAATGATTATTATTTTCATATCTTACACCATCAGCTGTCTCCCTTCCCCCATGGTTTCTGTTGTTTGTCCCCTTGTGTATGTGGGGGATGTTATCTAATGATCATTATGATCTGTTTCCCCTTTCTCCCCCCACCTTTCCTCTACCTTCATGGTATCATTACTCCCATTTACTATTTCTGAGGGGGTTACCTGTCCTGGATTCCGTGTGTCTACAGCTCTTCCCTGTACCAGTGTACATGCGCCGGTCTAACTGGAATTTTAAGGTAGAATTGGGGTCATGTTAGTGGGCGGGAGGAAGCATTAAAGAACTAGAGGAATGTTGTATGTTTCCTTGGTGCTACACTGTACCCTGGCTAGTTCAGTCCTTCCTTGTGATCCTTCTGTGAGGGAATGTCCAATTGTTGACAGATGGGCTTTGGATTTCCACTCTGACACCCCTCGTTCGAAAAGATATGATTGTTTAGGGTCTTCTAATGCCTGATACTTGATCCCGTGGACACTTCGTGATCATACAGCTGGTGTGCTTCTCTGCTACATGGCCCCCTTTTTTAACATTAAGTCTTTAAGACCCCAGATGCTAAATCTTTTAATAGCCAGGCACCATCAGCTTTCTTCACATTTGCTTATACATCCATTTTGTCTTCAGTCATAGGGTTGGTGAGGTGAGCATCATAGAATGCCAGGCTATTAGAACAAAGTGTTCCTGTGTTGAGGGGGTACTTGAATAGAGACCCAATGCCCATCTGCTACCTTAATACTTAACATTTAAATATATGTACATAGACATATCCATATTGTAATATATTAATGTTAAATATGTGCATGCCTACATTTATAGCTCTATAAATGTCTTTTTGCCTCCTGGTTCTTCCCTCGATTTCCTTTTACTTTCCTCCTGTCCCACTATAACGTTTGACCTTTATTTGACTCTCAGTACTTTCTCTCGGCTATATTACACTTGATTAACCCCCCCAGGCTTTCTACACCTTCCTTGCCATCGATTTAAGATCTTTTATTGTTCCCTTGTCCCTGGGTTTGTTGGCTCCCCATTTTCCCACCCCCTCCTCTCCCATGTACCCCCGGAGCTGTGGACCCGTTATTTCTCCTCAGGATTGGTTATTCTATCTTATATGGATAGACATGAGAAAAAGAAAAAAAAAATTTTTAAAGAAAGAAACAGCTTATAAATAGTTGCTGACCTTTATGAATGTTTTCCAATGGGATCTGCTGAAGTGCCACACCCTGCCCACTGCTTGACGTCTATTTTTGGGATTCTTCAGGGACTTTGTTGCTTTGTGTTTTGCTCTGGAGGAGGAGGGGGTCGGGGATATCAGACCAGATACAATTCCCACACTGTGTCTCCAGTGCTGTCTCCTATAGCACTGTGGGTCAGTGAGGGGGCGTCATGTCTTGTGGTGGGGACAGGCCCATGAACCTCTCTGTGCATTGGCTGCTTCGAGTAGGAATGTCATCCTTGAGGCTTGGTGGGCCAGGATGTGGTCCTCTCTCTCTTTCTCCCTCTTAGTTCCCATGTGGTCTGCGCAGACCCACCGCTCTCCCTGGACTGGGCTGTATCTTCAGTGCTGTCCTCTGTAGTGCATTCATCTGGGGAAGGGTTGACGTTGCTGGGACTGGGGCCAGCCCCAAGGACCTTTCTGTTAGTTCGCTGCATGGGCTTCCTGCTTTCTTATTCTTACAGAGCAGAGAGAGGACCTTCAATTGGGAAGTTGGCTTCATTAACAATCCTACCATGGAGAACTTCCACTTTCAGTCAGTAATTCACAAAGGTATGAGCAGGTTGAAAGATCAGTAGCTAGGTTTGTTTCTGACTGGCTTTTAGGGACTATTTTTGGCCCTTCAGGTGAACTCTTCCAGAAAAACGACTCAGACCAACAGGCGCTTGTCACACATACTGAAGTCCACAGTGAGCTCAGGCTTCAGGCACATGACTCCAGAGAGCCAGACAAGGTCACCAGAGCTTTGATTCCATTAGTGGTTGCCTTCTCTTGCACCTTCATTCTTTGAACGGGTTGGGTCCTGCGGTAGGAAGAGAAAGGCCACAGGCAGTCCCCTCGGGATTATGTGGCCTCGATGGCTTTCAGTCTCAGAGGAAGAGAGCTTCTCTCTTAGACTTCCAGGGCTGTCCGACCTGCTTTGCCTGGTGCCAGGGAGTGAGGTCAGCTTTAACCAGTCTCGCTGAAAACACAGGGTCACTCAAGTCCATGGGCAGAAGTTGGCCCCTCCAAGGATGAAATGCGGAGTGTCCAAAACACACGTCCTCCAGGCCAGGTGAAGTGCTAAAACCTGCCAAGGAGATTCAAACACCACACACGCCAGCGCAACATTGGCTGAATCAATTTAGGGACGCATAAGACAGTTGCTGCAGAGTATCTCCCAGGCACGACAGTCTAAACGCTGTGTCGCATTTCAGAGAAGCAATGAAACACAACTTCGGAGAGACACCACAGGGAGAAGCCGTTTTAGCTGGGAGTGACTTCAAACACGGTGCGATTGCTCTCCTGCTACACGGGAGATAGGGTGCTCTGGCAGACGTTTTCCCCGGCTTGTCCAGCATGAGAGGAGAAGGCAGTCTTTTCTGAAGTGCTGGAAAATGTCCTGCTACCACTTTGCAAACAATCCCTCCTCAATTAAAGTGGTGATAATCTGGTGGGTTTCTGATCCAGGATGCAAATGCCTGTCTCCGGAGTGCACTCCACGCTTCCTGGTAGGTGGAGGCAGCCTCTTTGTAATCCAGGTACGTCTCTAGCTTCCGCCCCCTGAAACACACATGCCACCAGCACACAGGTACTTAACAGCTCACCACCACTGCCCACAGGGTGTCCGAGCAACCAGCTAGGCAGATCTGTAAGGAGAGACTTAGGTACAGAGGAATTGGAAATGCTTTCCCAGAGCAGCTCTCTCTCCTTATTAGGGGATTCACTAGAATGAAACATGGATTGAAACAGGTAAAATGCAAACAGTGCTTGTTCTATCCAATCCTTATAGAATCATATCAAACAAGAATAGAAATATTTACTTTATTTTAATGTTTCCTTAAGGGTCCTTCATTTCTACCAGAAGAGTAGGCCAGTAGAAGCTTCTGGGCTGCATTTCTTTATAACAAAGCAAAGAGCACGTCCCTGCCAGCCATACTCCTCTCTTAGCTACTGCTTTCCTGCTCCCAGCCCGTGGTCAGCTCTGCCTTAAAGAACAGATGGCATGCTCAGTCACCTCTATGCTACTTATTCCCAGTTAAAAGCTTTTCTTCCGTGGCCTACACATTTCAACCATGCACCAGTAGGTCATTGAATACAAAGAGCAGCTACCAGCGATCAGAAGTTACTAGAAGCTAGGCCTGTGTTACGTGGTTTATTTCATTTTCTCAGCAAGCTTGCTGCATGGTTACGGTAACTACTATTCTCACCTTACAGTTGGAGAAACTGAGGTTTGTGTTTTGATTCGATTTACCTTTTGTGTTTTACCGAGATCTAAAGAGACCCAAGTTCTTAGCTCATCTCAACACAATGAATAGTTGCTTCTTGATCAACTGCTTACAGCTTTTTGTTGGTGAAAGGCAGGGCAACGTTAAACTGGACCTGAGCCTGGTGCTCCAGAAAAATACTGAAGGGGCAGAAATCCTCCACCTTTGTGTGCTCTGGGAAATGGCCAAGAATAATCCTTGCCCCTAGGACTTGAGACCCTCCCCCAATATGATTTCCCAAAGGATTCCAATTCATGGTGACTTGGATAAGTCTTAGGTAACACAGTTCCCATCGTTTACCTATGACAAGGCCAGACACAGCCCCTGAACATATCTGTTCTTGCTTCATAAATGCTTAGTGGAACTACTGGCACACGGTGACCAATTAGGACAAACTACCTGGCTCAAGTGACTTAAAACAACCTTTAAACTTCTCTTCAGACTCCACCCTGGGTCAGAGTGGTCATGGGAATGTGAATGACTCTTAAGATAGTGGCCCCTCCCAAGAACCAACCAATCGTAAGTGAAGACATTTCCTACTAACTGTCTAATACACCGTCTTGTTTACCCCTCCCTCTCCAAAACCCATTGCCACGGAGTCAATTCCAGCTCACTGTCACCCTACAGGTCAGAGTGCAACTGCTCCCTGGGGTTTCTGAGGCTGTAATCTTTATTTTCAATTTAAATAAATAATTTTATCGGGGGCTCTTAGAACAATCCATACATCAATTGTATCAAACACATTTGTACCTATGTTGCCATAAACATGAGGCTGTAATCTTTAAGGAGCTGTTGGTTTGAACTGCTGACCTTGGGGCTATCAGCCCAGTGAATGACCAACTACATCACCAGGGATCCCTATAAAAAATTTCCTTTTTCCAAATCTTTGTCAATGGTAGATCTCCCTAATAATCAGCTTTCACCAACAGTGCTCTTCCCTCACTGCAATCCTTCTTTTGGAAGAGTCGTCTGACTGACAAAACAATGTGTGGAAGCGGCTCAACACTAGCTACACCAGCGGTTCTCAACTTGTGGGTCGCAGCCCCTTTGGGGGTCGAACGACCCTTTCACAGGGGTCGCCCGATTTGTAACAGTAGCAAAATAACAGTTATGAAGTAGCAACGAAAATAATGTTATGGTTGGGGGGGAGGGTCACCACCACATGAGGAACTGTATTAAAGGGTCGAGGCATTAGGAAGGTTGAGAACCACTGAGTTACACGATTTCCCCAGATAAGAAATGTACAAACCCAAGGAAAGGTGCCCTGAGGGCATCAATCCTGACTTCCATGAAGTGCTAACAAGTGGCCAGCCTTGGCTTATGGAAGCTTCCAGCTCTTCCTCAGCTTCCCACCCACTAGTTCCCTGAAGTGGTTTTACAACTGTATTATACCTGAGTTCCTACAAAAATATTCCTGTGGGCTTACAGAGCTATTTAAATCCTGGAGTTCCAACGAACGTACAAATGCGCTTTACACAATTGATGTGTGTATGGATTGTGATAAAAGTTGTATGAGCCCCTAATAAAATGATTTTAAAAAAAATCCTGGAGTTCGTTTGTAGCCACACATACAAACAAAAGAACGAGAAAGGCAGTCAGGTTCCTACTGGCGGAGCCCCCTGCTCTCCCGGCATCCCTGGACACTGAGCTCCCGGTGGGGAGTTGACTGGGGCTCCCGTGTGCTGAGGAGACATGCTGCAGAGGGTCTTCAGGGCTGTGATCTTTCAGGTGAGGATTGCCTGCCTATCTTCCAAGAGGCATCGGGGTAGATGAGGACCTCCAACCTTTCCACTCCTAGTGGAGCACTTACCTGTGTTTGAGCCACTCAGAGCTCCATGCCCTAAAGGTGGGCCTGCAATGAGCTACCTTCCAATTCAACCCTTGGTGGACTTTACACCACCATCACTCCCCCCTCTGGATCACAGGCTAGGCACCTAGGAGGTGGGGCCACGGGGAGAGAGGAGCAGGTGGTGGTCATTAAGTGCCCACTAATAGAAAGACTGGTGGTTTGGACCAACCGGGCTCTCTGTGGGAGAAAGATGGGGCAGTGTGCTTCCATGAAAGTTACCACCTTAAGAGCCCTCTGGACAGTTCTCTGTCCAGTAGGATCACCCTGAATCGGGATCAGTACTTGGGAAAGGGAGCGTGTTCAACCACCACTTAGGCCAGAGCTCCCAGCCACAATCTTCAGCCAGAATGCAGAGAGAAGTCTTCAGAAATAATGAAGACAAAACAAAACAAAATATGGATCAATAACCACCTAGAAATAAGCTTTCACCTGAGGGAGTCTGGCCACTTGTCCTCTGGAATACTGCTTAGCAGCTTCTGGAATGATCTGAAAAGGCTGACTTTGCTGATTCGGGACCTATTCAAAAAAGAACACAGTATTTACTTGCTTGCTACGTAACCAGGCCCTCTACTAAAGAGAGCAAGCTTCACACAGTCGTTAGGCTCGAATGTTGCTGAGTACCCACTTTCACCTGCTCCTGGCTTGATAAGTTAGTTCTGAGTGTTGGATCCGCTGGAGTCGCAACTGCATTGCATCCTATGAAATTTCATAGCAGGAGGACCATCAGAGTGACGGGCTGACAAGGGGGAAAGACTGAGGATGAAGGCTGAAATAAGAGCCCCCTTGGGTTATCTCCATTCAAGGGAGCTGATGCCTACAGGGAATACTGTTCCTGAGAAAGCGGAGCCTGGTTTCAGCAACCTCAGGGCTATCTCCTGAGTGAACTGTGGGCAAGAAGTCCCCTGACTGCGACATCAAGGCAGTGTAGGCCTCTGCCTTTGAAAAGAATTCTGGATGGAGGTCTTGGTTTGGAATGTCTGAGGATCCCAACCCAAATAAACTCACTGCTACTGAGTCGATTCTGTCCCGTAGCAACCCTGGAGTGGTTTAGGCATTGGGCTGCTAACGGCAGTCAGCAGTTTGAAATTAGTAGTCATTCTCTGGGAGAAAGATGCGGATTTGCACTTCCATACAGATTTACAGTCTTAGAAAGGCAGTTCCACTCTGCCCGATAGGATCATTATGAGATGGCTAAGAAAAACAAAACCACACTCACGGCCATCAGGTCAATTTTGACTCATGGTGACGCTTTAGGTAAGGAAGTGAGTGTTAGTTCCTTCTCATTGGGCCTTCTTGGTGTCTGCCAGTCCACACCAGGCCTGGCTTTGACTGACGGAACTGCTTTCCTGCACATAAAACCATGGTGGCACAGTGACTCTGATCTACACCGGATGGGAATCTACATCCTGGAAAAGCCAGGAACCCCTGATTTGCTATCAGCTCTTGGCTCTCTTCTTTTTGTATGGTCACGGTGTGTGCTACACCAGTCTTGACCACTAGGAGGCAGGCACAACCCACTGCCTAGGCCCTTGAACCTTCGGAATTAACTGGTTGAAGAGCAAAACCTTAATAATTAATTACCAAAGGATGGACATGGGATTTTTGTTGTTGTTATTGTTTGTTTTGAGATGGGCAGTAAGTATATAAAAATGAAAAGAAACAAACCTATCTGCCAACTCGAATTATAAACCCACTTTTATAAGTTAAAAAGATTACATTGAGCTAGTGGGGATCCTACAACAGTCACTTGGATAATAGCTCAGTCCAGATTGAGGTGGAAATGCCTTTAGGGAGAGAGAGGCCACTGCCCCACAGCCCCTTCATAAGTGATTCTTGGGTTCCAACCCAGAGCTGCTGAAGCAGAACCCCTTGTGCTAAGAAATGAAAGCATTCTTGTGAAAATGTTTCCAGCAAATGGTGCTGGGCCAACTGGATATCAACATTCAAAAAACAGAAACTAAATCCCTATCTCATACCACAGAGAAGATTTTACTCTAACTGGATCAAAGACTGAAACCTGAGGCAAAACTAAAACTGTTAGACAAAAACATAGAGATAAATCTCTGTGATCCTTATTAGCTACATCATCAAAAGCATGACTTACCAAATGCACACATACCTATATCTATAGACCTCATCAAAGTTTAAAACGTTAATGCTTCAAAAGACCTAATCAAGGAAGTGAAAAGCCTGGAGAATCTGACAGCTCGTCACAGAGTCCTAAACCCAAAGCAAATCCACTGTTGTCAAGCCCAGTCCGCCTCAGAAAGACCCTCCACGAGAGAGCATGCCTGTCCCAGAGGGTGTTCCAAGGCTGGGAATCTTTCCAGGAGCAGACAGCCTGTCTTTCTTATGAAATCAGACGGGCACGTCTGTCTCCCCCAACATGGCTGGTAGCCTCGAACCTTCTGGCTAGCAACTGAGTACTTTAACTTTGCCACCAGGGATCCTGCAAATGCAACCTAATTAACAAATGATCAAACAATGTAGAGACATTTCTCTGAAGAAGATACACACATGGTTGACAAGTGCAGAGGGATGCTCAAGATCAGCAGACATTAAAAACAAAAAACAATGAATTGTATGAGCCCCAATAAAATGATTTTAAAAATGCAAACCTATGACCATAGAGTAGATTCTGACTCATTGGGGCCCGGTAGGGCTGAATGAAATGTCCCCATTGAGTTTCCGAGATGGTAAATTGGTACAGAATCTGGCTGCCATATCTTTCTCCCACGGAGCAGCTACTGGGTTCCAATCACCTTTTGGTTAGTAGCCAAGCGCATTAACCACTGCACTACCAAGGCTCCTCTATTAGATATTCTCAACCATAGATTCACTGCGATTCCAATTCATGGAGCGCCTAAATAAGGTTTCCTAGACTGTCAGTCTTTATGAGAGCTGGCAGCCTCAACTTTTTCCCATTAGCGGTTAGTAGGTTTGAACCACCAAACTTGTGGTTAGCGGCCAACGCAGTGTCCATAGCGCCACCATCAAACATTACTTCCCATACTCAAGCTTACTGCTATCAAGTCGATTCTGACTCTTAACAAGGCTCTACGGGCAGAGTTGAACTGCGCCTGTGGATTTCTGAGGTTGTCCATCTTTTCGGGAACAGAAGAGCCATCTTTCTCCCATGAAACAGTTGGTGGGTTTGAACGGCTGTTGTAGTCAGTAATCTAACATGTAACCCACAGTGCCACCAAGGCTCCCCCACTGGCCTAGGGACATGTAAATCAGGACCACGATGCACTATCACTTCGCACTTGGGATGGGTATCAGTAAGAAGACAGGCAGGTCATTGGAACCCTCACTCATCATTGGGAGGAATGTCATATGGCACATGGCTTTGGAACACAGCGTGTCAGTCCTCAAAGTTAAACATGGTTACAATAGGACCTATGCCTTCCACTCCTGGGTGTGTACTCAAGTGACCTGAAAACTTGTCTCAACATAAAACTTGCACCCGAACGCACAGAGCAAACAGTGGAAACCATCCAAATGTCCACTGGACTGGTCGATGATCAACAAAAGGTGATCTATCCACACAAGAGAGGATTGGTCTGCTCTACAAAGGTATGAAATACCGACACAGGCTACAACCTGGATGATCTGAGAATATTCTGCTACATGAAGACGGCGGACACGGAAGGCCATGTGTGTGATTCCACTTACAAGGCAGGTCTGTCCAGAAGAGGCGGAAAGTGAGTTAAGGGTTGCCAGGGGCCAGGGGCGAGGGAGGAATGGGGAGGGTCTGCTCATGGGTTCACAATTTTGGGGTGATGAAAATGTTCTGGGAGTGCTGAGTTGACAGTCTCCCCATCCCCCCACCCCTCGACTGTGCCATAGGTACCTGGCCTGAAGGCTGCCAATGCCTTTCTTGGTGGTGCCCTGTGGGAAGCCGTTGGCTGTAACATCCAGGGGCTGCTCAGAAACCGCACTCCAGCTGATGGCTACAGAAAGGTGATTCTGAGGTTAAAACTGGTTGGCTTTCTTTATATAGAAATGTCAGAGGTTACTCCCTTAATGCAAGAATACTTTGTTAAACTGTCATTCTATGATGCTCAACTTCCCGACATAATCATGGAAAACAAAGTGGGTGAATAAGTAAATGTGGTGAAGAAAGCTGATGGTGCCCAGCTATCAAAAGATA
>NW_022106189.1:37257920-37292662 GCF_000313985.2 Echinops telfairi
GGGAAGTGGCTCGTGAGTCATCGTGATCATTTTAGCAGCTACCCATCATCGGACTGCAGTTATATGCCAGAGACACAGCGGATACAGGAAGTGTGAGTTCTCATGTAAATGCTCCCAACAAGCCTGATAAATGGCATTCTTTGCATTTAACTGAATATGTAGAACAGAGACCAGGAGAGGTTAAAGTGTTCAGGGCCATACAGAGCAGGGATGTGACCCAATGGGGGTGTCTCTGGAGGACAGAGGTCATCTGGGGTATACTGGCTGAGACTCTCCATAACCCACTGAGCCCTGTGGAACCCTGGAAATCCAGCAGCTTACTCAAGAGCCTCCACACTGTTCCAGGGTGGGACAATGGGCACCTTGTACATAGTCTATAATTAGCCCCCCTTTCCCTCCTGACAACCTGTTGCCACCACAGCAAGTCAGTGTCTGTGGTTATAACCAGATCTGGCCCGCTGCACAGGTGAATGAAGAGCACTTTGGGCACGTAGCAAAGTCACAGGAAAGACATCACAAGACCAACCAGGACAAGTAGAAGTAAGGAGTCCAATAGCCACTCCAGGCCAAGAATCCTAACTCCACCTCAATGCATATTCATGATTATTCTTCGGAATATTCAAAACCTCCGCAATTAACTTCCCGGTATATGTGTATTCAATTGTCCCTATTTTCCAGGGCTTGCCTTGGTGGCATTGGTCCCTGCTTGCTCCTCTGATGTAAACCTTCCCCTTTCACTTGGTCCCTGCCAGTTTCAAGACCTGGGTTGGTAACAAGCCTGCTTAGGCTGGCGGGAGGCGACCCCTCTCAGGCTGCTCCACAGGACAAGCCCTCCCATGCCCACTCACCTGCCCCACAGGGAACCAGCCGGCCTGGGCTGTCGGCTCTTCTTACCCGCACAGCACCTCGACTCTGCTCAAACTGCAAATCAGACTGCTCTATCTTGAGCTCCTGGACTCCAAAGCCTTTGGGCAAAGCTGACACGTGGCTACACCTAGGTGTGAGGGGAAATGCATTCACTTTCGGCCCCCTCGAAGAGAACCACGGGCAGCTCGGGCTGTGGGCTGAGTTTCAGCACGCTTCTCTGTTCACACAAGAGCTGTGTACACAAAGCTTCAGAGACTGGAAACTGCTCAAATGTCCACGCGCGGATGCATGCAGAGACAAAAGGTGGCATAGCCATACCAGACACACAAACCACAAGCCCGCAGACTCTGATGCACTATGTCAGACTGACTCTGCACCTCGGGGTTTTCCAGGCTGCTGTTTGGGAGGGGATCACTGGGTGGGCTCAAATCTCCAACCACCTGGTTAGCCACTGACTATATAAACTGTTTGTGCCACCCAGGGATTCCTATCCACAAGGCAGAATAGTATTCATAGCAACACGAGCCCCATGTGTCTTTGTCTACTGGGGCAGGGGATTTGCAGGTGGGCGCTCCGGAGAAGCCAAGGCAGGAGTACATGGCTGGGGGAAGGCCCTTCCGAAGTGAGAACTCTAGGACTAAACTCGAACCCCCAAGTGGGTTCTTAAATTGGGACATGGTCAATCAGCTTTGAAAGATTTGAAAAGCTTAAGAGAAAAACAAACAAACAAACAAAGGAAGAAACATCAACGTGCCGACATCTACTTCCTGGGGAACCCTTTCAGATACCACACTTACCCAGTGGCATGAAAGCTTCCTGTTCTCTCGTGTCTTTCATGCAAAATAGGTGCCAACCTGACACTCACTGGTCTGGGGGTGAGCAGCCAGCCGGCGGCTCACTGTCCCGGCACGGAGAGCACAGGGCACCCAGGGCACCATGGTGCCTGCGCGGAGCTGCTTTTCTTGTCTAAAAGCAACAGCTTTTTTCGAGTAGTAATCCGCACGCCCATACCACTCACCCACTCTCAGAGTGTAATTCAACTCTTTTTACTATGTGCTCAGAGTTGTACTACCATCACAGAACATTGTCATCATCCCTGACAAAACCCTATAGGCCCCTTCCCCTAAAAAGAAGAATCCTGATGAAATACTTGGGGGGGTGGGGGTGGAGGGAGAGATTAAAAAAAGAGAGCAACCCTTTGGGGCACATCCTCCTGGGCCTTTGTCTAGAAGCATACACACTGAGACCAAAAGGCTCTCATTTGACCTTGCACACGGCTCTGTGCACACGGAAACCCTCTTTCCGCCCCTCCTCTTCTCAACCAGAAGCCGTTCACTGCCTTCCTCCTCCTGTGGCTGGGTAGTTTTGTGGGTCCCTTTCTTTTCTTTTTAAAATTTTATTTATTTGGGGGGGGGGTCCCTTTCTTTTCTGAGGAGGATCCTTTCCTTAACAGTTTCCTGAGGAGACACGCTTAGAAGTGGGAGGCTCTCCAGGCACATTCTCCCGCCCCCCCGCTGCCGTGCCCTCTCACCTCCCAATCACTGCTCTCTGCATGGCTTCCTGGCTGTAAGGGCATTGCCCAATGACCACGGCCGACAAGTAGATGGGCTCTTCTAAGAAGTGTGTCAGCAGTGCCCCTTGGCAGCCTAGGACGTTCCACCGGGCCAGCTTGTCGCTGCAGGACATGGAGCAGGTCCGGTCCCCCCGGCCTGGCTTCACTCGGAGCAACCCCACGTGGTGATAGGCAGCCCCTGGCTGCCTTGGGTCTCCACAGTCCCCGGGTACACATTTGGCCCCAGTTCTGTACACATCCACTACCTTGGCCCTGCTGGGGGCCAGCCCTTCTGTGTCAGAATTAGAGCTGGTGACAGTTGGCGGGGGTGGGTCCTTCTCCTGTGTGGTCCAACTCAGCGCGGGAGTCACACCGTTGGTAGCCGCCCTGGCCGGCGTCTCAGGCTCCAGCCGCATCTTCTTGGTCCTCAGACTGTCAGGAGCTTCACCTGTCCTCTTCCTTTCTGGAGTGTCCAGGCTACCGCTGACCTCGACAGCTGCCATGAGGGCCTGCTCTCTGCTGACAGGGAGGCACGGCTGGTCCTCAAACTCCAGCATTGGAACGATGGAGGCATCGCCACCTGTGGGCGGACAGACCCGTCAAGCCAGGGGTTTTCAAAAGTCAGGTCCCCAGGGCTGCCACGCCAGCACCCTTTGGGAACTTGTTAGAAACAAACTCTTGGGGCGCATAGTAAACCCACTGCTGTCTAGCCGTGTCCAAACTGCTGAGAAGCCGAGGACCAGAGAGAGGTGTATTTTGTGGACATGGCTGAGAGGTGTTCCTGTCTGGAAGAACTGTATCCGGAGCACTTCTGACCCTGAATTGTACCCTGCTAACTTCTCTAATAAACCCTCTAATGGTGAGTATGGTCTGAGTGCCGTGCGGCCGCTACCACGCACTGCTGAGCTGGGCAGAGATGTGGAGAGTGTCTCGGGAGGGAGGGCTGGCGTCGGAATCAGTAAAGAGGGTCGGGGGATGGAGGTGTGTTTCACCTTCCTGTCACAGGAATTGGTCTCATGCAGGGGTGTGTGTGCATGACTTTGATGCTCCTCCCCCGTGTAGTCCATGGTCCCCATGTCATTCTGCATTCAGCAGAGTCTATGCTGACTAACCACGCCTGTCTACATTTCCTGAGAGAGCTCATCAGGGTAGGTGATGTGATCCTCTTACTCACGCTGTGTGCCCAGTACACAGCATTGTGCCTGACTAGGAAAGGATCTTTGTTCAAAGAATGAATAAGTGGGATAAATATCAGTGTACAGTACGTTACAATCACAGAACTGTGAACTTCTAGTTCCGTGGGTGGTTTCAAACCATGTAGGGCTTCAGCCTGCAGCTTTCCAAAAGCCTCATTCTGAGAAATGAATTAAGAAGCAAAAACAAAACCACTGTTCTCACACCAAGTCACAGCAACCCTGAAGGAAAGTAGAACTGCCCCATCCACTGGCTTGGGAGGTTGTAACTCTTTATGGAAGCAGACTGCCCATCTCTCTCCCAAGGAGCAGCTGCGGGATTTGAACTGCTGACCTTCCAGTTAGCAGCCCCAAATTTCACCCCATCAGAGCTCCTCTTGAGCACTGAATTAGTCTGAGTGAAGTTAACTCGGCTCACTCCACCCTTCCCTTTGGTAGAGATGTGATTCCAAAAAGCAAACTCAGGGCCATTGAGTCCATTCTGACTCACAGTGACCCTACGGGGCAGAGTAGAACTGCCCTTGTGGATTCCAGAGACTGTCTATCTTTATGGGGTGGGGGAAAGCCTCATCTTTCTCCTTCGGAGCATCTGGTGGTTTCAAACTGCTGACCAGCACACAACCGACTATGTCACCAGGGCTCGTTCAGTGATGTGACTGGTTTCACGGAAACCAGAAAAAAGCACTGTCAGTGGTTGCAGCCAAAGGAGCTTTTCTTGAGAAACACATCTCCGGCTAACATTTAAGGAAACAGACAATATAACACCCATCCGGAGACTGGGGTATACGTACACGGGGTGTGGCTGGAGAAAAACACAAAGGAGAGGTCCGGTCTGAGCTTCCACCGTCCTCTCTGAGTCCCTGGGACAAAGATGCTCTCCTCTTCCAGGGAGGCCGCCAGGTGGAGCTGATGGAGAAGGTACCTAGTGGGTGCAGGATGTTATCAGGAGCCGCGGACCCCTGTGGTAGAGGGACATCTCTGACTGGGAGATGCTGCGAGAGGCGGGAAGCATACTGCAGTTGAGTGGGATTGGGAGTGACTTGGAATGATGAGAATGGTCTAGACCAGCATTCCTCAAAGCGTGGTTGGTTCCTGAACCAGCAGCTTCAGCACTGCTGGGGCACCTACTAGAAAGGCAACTTCTCCGACTGCCCTGCCACCTACTGGGTCTGGGCCCTCCTGCTGTTCTGAAGCATGAGGACCACAGTGCAGATCACTAGAAACGTCAAACTCACCGCTATCCAGTCGATTCCGACTCCTAGCGCCCCTACAGGACAGAGCACGACTGCACACACACCCGCCCTGGGTTTCTGAGACTGACTCTTCACAGGAGCAGGCAGGCAGGCTCCTCTTTCTCCCTCAGAGCTGCTGGTGGGCTTGAAATGTTGACCCTGCGGTTCACAGCCCAACACATAACCTGCTACTGGACCTGGGCTCCTTCTGCAGACCAGGACCACTGACAGTGTGGTCCTGGGACAGAATTGGTATCACCTGCCAGTGTGCTAGAACTGCAAGTTCTGGACCTCCCACCCCAGACCTGCTAGATCACAATCTGTGGGGCAGTGGTTTTTACCTTTGGAAGCTCCTTCTGGCAATGACCTCTGCATGGCTGTCATTGAGGATGTCTCCTGTGGAAAAGACAGGGCCCGAGCTGAAGGCACAGATGGCCTGGAGAGGCCCTGATTGTTAGAAGCAGGACGCCACCATTGTCCCAGCACCTGGGATAGCCATGCAGCTGCTGGGGGGCTGTTGTCGCCGAGTACCCGTCACTAATAGCCAGCAGTGCTGCTCACCTCACGGTGGGCTGGATGACCCTCTGTGGTGGGGGCTGTCCTCTGTCCTCCAGGAGGGTTAGCAGCATCCCTGGTCCTTACAAGCAAAACCACAGGAAGCCAACAGCACCCACACCCAAAAGTTGTGACAACCCAAACTGTGTCTAGGCAGAACCAAAGGTCCCAGGGGCTTGAGGAGGAATGCCCGGTATTGGAAGGGCATCTGAAGACATGACTGACCCAGGACCTGTGAGGTGTCTGACTGACCCAGGACCTGTGAGCTGTCTCCAGGCCTGAAGCTGACCAAAGTCCTGGCAAACACCCCATTTCCAAAAGGAGTAGGAGGCAAAGGACATAGCATGTTTAAATGTGAACTTTTCAGAGTCATCTGAGCGAAAGCTTACAGACCACATCAGTTCCCCAGTCAACAAGTCATAGGAATGTTGCTCAGGCTGCTTCCTCTCCTGTGTTTCCTGAAACAAGTAACCTTGACAGGAGAAACAGACATCCTTAGAGGAGCTAGGATCCAAACAACAACATCTGGGTGTTTTCTTTTGGATTTGAGGGAAGGGAACCTGTGTGAGGATCCCACATTCAATCAATGCCATCAAGCCAAATCTTCATGGAACAGAGAGCCTCATCTTTCTCCTGTGGACCAGCTGGTGGGTTCAAACTGCCGACCTTGTGGTTAACAGCCCAACACTTAGCCTGCCACGCCACGCTGCATCTAACCTCCAGAGCTCAGGGTGGCGATGGCAGGGCTGCCCAGGACCTGGCCTAGTACATCTGTATGTTTGCAGGTGGCTAGTCAGCCCAGAGTGGTCTGCTTCTTCCCTTCCATCTGCCCTGAACTTCTGCTGACAGTGAACTTTCAGATTCCATTCCCATCCTCAGAAAACTCCCTCTCCCTCCCGTCACCACCTGCACCCTGGCTGAGAACCACTGATTTCCGGGGAGTTTCTCTCCAGAGGACAGAGGCCCAGGCTTCCACAGTGTCTTGCCCTCAGACTTGTGCGCCTGGGGCTTGAATGCCCTTTTAACTGAGCAGGCCAACCGGTTTCCTTTTCTACTTCAGTCTCTGTTCTTGCTGAATGGCTTCGTCATGCCTGGGGCAACACCAGGAGAAAGGGGGGAAGCTGCTCCCTGAAAGCGCCTCTACAAGTTTCACCCGGATCAAGAGCGGCCTCCTGGGGCTCCAGCAGCCGCTTAGGGCTCTGTGCCTGCTATTTTGCAGCCCTGCTGCCTACCAGACAGTGAAGCCCAGGGGACTTCGGGCTCCAGCACGGACACCCTGGCCTGCTTTCGGTTCCCTCAGGAACACTTCCTGGTGGCTCTGGCTCCCAGAGGATGGTGTCTAGGCTCTTCCTCTGAAGAGAAGAGGGAAGGACTATGTGGGCACCAGCTCCCAAAGCGGAGCCCTGGGTCTGTGCTTACCGCTCTTCCTCATCTTGGACTGGCCAATGCACTTCGTTCCTGTTCCCACGGAGACAACTTCCTTTGTCACTGAGGGGAAAAAGAACAAGCAGGAAGTGAGCTCTCCGGGTCTGAATGATTCCCGGGCTGTATGATCTCAGGCTGAATCATTCGTCTGCTCGTTCCTCCAGAGGTTTGCCGTGCTCCCACCCTACCCCCTACCCCCACCACTGAGGAGTTGGGTCTCCCACCCTCAGAAGGTGCATGGTCACCTGACTGGCAGGGGAGGATAGGGCATAGCATGGTTTACACCGTGCCCACTATGGTCTATGACTGTGCCAGCGTCTCCAGGTGCTGGAGAGTCAATTCCAACATTTGGCGCCTCCCATGTGTGTCCGAGCAGAGGCCGGTTCCGTGGGGTTTGCGATTGTGACCTTTCGGAAGATGTTTCTTCTAAGACACCTGTTAGCTAGCAGCCAAGTGTGTTCTCTGTTAGCACCAGCCGGAGGGTTCATGGTTCGTCTAGCAACGCATCATTCCTCCCTCTCTGCTGGGGAGGGGAAGAAGCCTCACCTTGCACCGGCTGGTCAGGGGCGTCCCTGTCCCGGCTGGGGGTTGACCGTATCTTCACCACGCTTGCCAGTAACGTCCACTCCCGGTTCGGCTCTGGCTTCCCTTGCTTGGGCAGCTGGGTCCCATAGTGTGTGTAACACAGCCGGGCGATGTCGTCTGCAGTCCACATGGTCTGAGCTTCCGCTGAGGCCCTGATGGGAAACCACCACCATCAGAGGGGCCCAACCTCCAGAGAACCGGTGCCAGGTGCCCCCCTTGCACCAGGAGCTCAGACGGTCTCTGATGTCGCTCACCTGCGTTTGTCCTGCAGCCCCTCTATCTCGGGCGCTCAGGGTCACTTTCTCCTGCCGTCCCCCTTCCCCCTTTCCATCTTCACTGAAAGATCCTCCGGGGGCTACTCTCACTTGGAAGCACTACCTCAGGGCCTGACGGCTTGCTCTCTGCTTTCATGGGGCAGCCCTCACAGCACAAGGCTCATCTTTCTGGAAAAGTGGGGTGTTTTCGTTTCTCTTTCAGGGATTTTCGTCTTTTTTTTTTTTTTTTTTTAATTTTCGTCTTCTCTTCACCCTCTAGCGACTCCCCGTAGATGCCATCAACAAAGCAACCCTTTTGCTTACACGTTTTACAAAGCACAGGGCCCAGAGAAATAGGTCATTTCCTCCCTGTAGGAGTGCAGCTTTCCCCTCCCTTCCAGGAGCAGTGCTTAAGTGTGGGCTTTTGGAAACGGGAACCCAGCCTGCAGGAAGGGGGCTGTTAGTTACATTGAGGCGATTGCCAGGGTTTTGGAAACGGAACCCAGCCTGCAGAAAGGGGGCTGTTAGTTACATTGAGGCGATTGCAAGGAATGCCAGGAAACATGTATCAATTGTTGGGGGGCAGGGAACAACGAATGTGCTTTGTAAACTTTCACTCAAATTACAAAAGAACGTTGGGGGTTAAGAAAGGGTGGGCTTTGGAGAGTTAGGCTTTCTGGGTTCTAATGCCCACTTTGCCAAGATCAATGTATTGGATGAATATGACTTAACCTGTTTGAGACCACAGCAGTATAGAACCCACTGGGGTTATGGTAAGATTAAATAATACCTCTGAAAGTGCTTGCTACAATTTTCAGCATAACATCAACTGTGATTAAAAGCAAACCAACGACACTCACTGCCACTGAGTTGATTCCGCCTCAGAGCAGCCCTACGGCAGGGGTGAACTGGCCCGTGGGAGAAAGCCTGAGCTATCTCCACCAGCACAGCTGGTGGTTTGAACTGCTGAGTTTGCAGCTAGCAGCCGAATGCATAACCCAGGATAGCACCAGGGCTTATCAACTGTGGCTGTTACTATGAAAAAGAACACTTAACATTGTTCCTCACCTGATTTGACTTCAGCTCCTTGGGCCTGGTGCAGGGTAGAGGGGGTGGGAGTGGGAAGAGCTGCAATGGGCACATAAATCACGAATGCACAATTATTATACAGATCATGCCTAGAAGAGGCTGAAGACACTTTGCGGGAAACTCTCCCAATCTCGCCACTCCTAATGCTCCTTGGATCATCCTGGTATGAAAAACCATTTAGTGGATGAGCTTCAGAGGGAGATGGGCGTGGCTACACATGACACACACACACACACCACACACACACACCCATGTGAAGTAAAAGGGGCTAGGTGTTATTCGTTGGGACCCAAGGAGCGTCTGGAGGCTGACATGTCTATGAGCACCAGCATCGTGGTATGCCAGTCTGCCATCATAGCTGGTCATCGTGGTCAAAAATACAGTCACTAACATTCGGAATACATTTTGTGAAATAGGATATTATGTGATCTGGACGTTAGGGAAATGCCAAATTATATACAGGCAGCTCCCAGATTAGGAATGCGTTCCATTCCCAAATCTGTTTTTTAAGTTGGGTTTGTACCTAACAGGTGAGGTTTTCATACCTAACAAGTTAGCCAAAAGGTTTATCTTAGGATATTGTGCACTTTTCTTTGCATAAAAAGCAAACACACTTTTAATATCTATTTTTGCTGCACATCTCAAAGTAGTACCTGTTTGTTACTATAGACCGTTGTAGGTATCTCAAATCAAACAAAATAGGCTTTATGGGGTTGGGGATCAGAAGACCCTTCTCGGAGCACAGAATTAGTTTAAAATGGAGTTTTTTTATTTCTAGGGACTTTTCACAAGGCTACATATTTCCTGAAGGAAGATAACCTGGCATCAATCTAAAAATTAAACCAGAAGTCAAACATCCCAAACAATAACAGCCAAGGATGGCACAACTTGCCAGCCAGAAAAGCCCAGCATACACCCGCACTTCTCATTCAGGAAGCTGATTGTGAATGAACACGCAACTCCGTTGGAATTAATGTTCTGATACACGGGATGCGTTCCAATCAACCTCCTTGTAGATTTTGGGCTAAATTTTCCATATGAAACAATTGGCATTGCATTGCCCACAAGACCCCATCTTCTATCAGTTACAACAAACTGAAGAACCCACTTCTTTCTCAGAAGAGGATCTGGACTCCCGCAAGTCTCCCCGGCCCCCCGGAAGAAAAGAACTTCTTCCCCAGGAACCAGGGTGGAGACCACAGTTCTGCCCGTTACAGGACGGAAGACAGCCTGGGAAGCATTGGCACCGCGGGGGTCTCCACTGGGGTCCGCGGGCTGCTGCTGCTGCTGCACAGCCACAAGCCAGGCACTCGCCTACAGGAGCCCGGCCCGCTGTCGAAGGTGATAGACGTGATACAAGTGGGGACGTGATACACAGGATGAACTACAGTCAAAGACCGAAGGGGCACCAGCCCCGGGGCTCCCTCACTTCCACGCCCCTCGCCCCGCAACCCCACCACACCGCGGGCGCTCCCCTCCCACCTACACGACACACAGCCGCCGCGGGAGGGACCCGGAACCGAGCGTCAAGGCGGACGTGACGTCTTGAGCGACGGCTGCTCTTCCCGGCCCCGCCCCTTGCGCGCACTGCATGCTGGCCTTTGTAGTTCGCTAGGGGCGCGGGCAGGATGGGCAGTACTGAGGCTAGTTTAGGAACGCAGTCACACTAGATGATGCAAGCTACCTGTCTCATTACAGGGCGGCAAGCAGGACTTCCGTATAGACTTTGAATCGTTGAATGATGTAGTATAACACTACCATGCTGTCCTTCAAGTGTCAAAGTCAAATGAAATTGTATTAACCCAACCCCAAACAAAACTCACTGCCATCAAGTTGATTCCAACTCACAACGAGCTGTATTGAGCTTATATTCTGAGCTCTGTTTGCAGAAGTCTATGGGTAACAGTGAAAAGCCAAAATCCAATTTCAGAGTTCCCATGTGAATTCAGCCTCGCCTGGTTTTGGTGGTTATGCATTGGGTCACTACCTGCAAGGTCAGCGGTTTAAAGCCACCAGCTGCTCCTTGGGAGACAGATGCGGCTTTTTACTCCCAGAAAGAGTTCCAGTCTCAGAAACCCCCAGGGGCAAGTTTGCCCTGTCCTATAGGATCAGAGACAGAATTAACTCCATCACAGAGTCTGGTTTTTGAGCTTGGAATTTCTTCGGACAATTAACAAGGGATGTACACAGTATTAACCTCAGGCAGGGTGCCAGTGGAGTGTATTACCTCCACCCCTGCCCTGCCCAGGGAGGGGCAGTCTCCCTTAGGGGTCTGCTTGGATGTCTTGTTCTTGGGGTCATGATCCTGAATCACATCCTGACCGGCCTTGGTTGGAAGGCCCTGACCAATCTTGTAAGCTCTCCTCATGTACTGTGCATGTTCCAATCATGGTCTCGTTCCTGCTTCTGTGGTTCCACCTGTAACTGTGAAGTATTTACTGATTGGCCAGTCTGGCTTTTGTGTTTCCTTTACTCTCCCATGTCTTTTACTTAAAAATAGGTTTTTGGCATATGATTCACATACCATACTGTTTAATAGTTCAATCATATTAAGAGTTGTGCAATTTCAGAACATTTTCTTATTGTGCTGTTATTAATCCTACGTCCTTTTAAAATTCACGACTCTCAGGAAAACTGTGGACACCATTATGACTTTATGTGCCCCCTCATGCAGAAGTGTTTTTGTCTTAAGACTGAAGAAATGAAAACAAAACCGAGTAAATGTTCTCCTTAAGTTATATTTGAGATTTCTCCCACCCCACCCCCGGTTTCTGAGGAGCAGATAGCTTCATCTTTCTCTTGCAACAGTTGGTGGGTTTGAACCATTAACCTCATGGCTGGCAAGCCCAGTGCTTAACCAACTGTGCTATTAGGGATCCCTCTCATTAACCCAGTATATGAAAGATATTTCAACAGGTCACCAATATTTCTTAAATTGAGCTGTTGTGCATTTGAATTTTCCATGGTTTTCGAAATCTGGTATATGGTTTTCCTCCATACCACGTCTCAATTTGGACTAGCCACCTTTCAGTTGCTCAGTAGACACATGTGGCTACTGCACTGGGCAGCACTGGTCTAAACAATTCAGTCGGGGAGGAATGGGCAGCAAAGCCATCTGCAGGTTTCAGGAGCCTGTGCTAAGCAGCAACCACTACCATCTCCAAGGCTAAAAGGCAAGAGTTTATTTTCTTGTTACTCTTCATATATTACAGGAGCCAAAGTCCAACTTGCTCCTTCTCATCCTTCCTTCTTTTCCTTCCCAGAGGAAAGGGGCTATAGCTGTTCCCCAACGCTAAGGACCCTGGCTCCTCATTCCTCTCTTCCCAGCTTCGTTGTTAATGTGCAACTGACTCCCTACTTTCTGTCTTTAAAGCAGCAGTCATCTTCCAGGGATGAGGGTGACCATCAATCTAGCTGCATCATTGTCAGTCACCCTCAGTCACACCCATCACCTTCTTAGCCCGGCTAAAGTGAGCTGAAAATAATGACAAAATACATTCAACTCCAAATTCACTCTTCAACCAACGGACAATTCCCACTTGGATATCCAGCAGGCAAGTCACATGAATGCCTTTGAGCTACACCTTCCAGACCTGCACCCCATCTTCCCCATCTCAGTAAATGACAACTCAGCTTTCTCCGGTGTGAAATCGTTCATCACCCTCGATTCTCTTTCCTGGAAGTTCAGTCTATCAAGAAAATAAACAGGAGGCAACCAACCATTTGTAACCTCCATTGTTAGCACCCATCTTCCCGGAACACTCCAGGAGCCTCCCCACTGGACTCCCTTTCTTTCCCTGCTACTGGCCAACTATAATAATCCTTTGAAAACAAGCTAGACCCACCCCTCTGCTCAGATGTCTCCCAGCTTCTTCTCCTTCCACTCCTCTGCCTGGCTTCCAGGGGCCTGCCTGATTGAGCCTCTCGCCCCTCCAACCCAACCAGACCTTGGCTGTTAGTCAAAAACTCTACCCTTTGCCTTGAATCGTCTTTGCCCCACTGATCTCTCTGGCTCACTCTCTTCAAATCTTCACTGAAATGTCACCAAGCAGGAGTCTTTTCTGATTACCATGTTTAAGATAGCACTGTCTCCCACCCACCTCTTTCTAAAGTAGCACTTCTGTCCCCTTAACCTGATTTGATTTTCCTTCTGTTTGTACCACCATCAGAAATGTGCGATTACAATGCTTCACCCCCACAACCCTCAAATAAGAATGGACATTCCACGAAGTCAGGGGCTTGGCTTTGTTTACTACAGGGTCCCTGATCCTTTAGAGCATCTGCCTGCCAGATCACAGTCAATACCCAGGTGTTTTTTGAAATGAATGTGGTCAGCAGTCTGGATCAAGTTTGGCATTCCAAAGATAAAGAGGAGAGGTAAGAGAAAAGAGCAGAGACCAGTGGTTTATTTGATAAGAAGGAGCTCTCGATCCCTCTTCTCGCCTCAGCTGTCGGAGCCGACCGTGGTGGCAAACAGAGCAGCGCGCACATGGACAGTGCCCCGGCAGTCTTGCCCTTTCACAGCAAGGCAAAGATGTCACGTGACTTGCAGCTACTGTTTCTTAAACAGAGGTGCCCACCGGGGTGTTCTCCTCCTGCGTTTGGGCAGATGCTGCATTCTCCTTCCTGTCTTCAGGCTTCATGGCAGGGAACAGCAGCACCTCCTACAGGACAGGAAGAGGCATGTGAAGCACAGGAATAGTTTTCCACACCCAGCGACACACTCCTGCGTCTCAGGTTATTGTCTGCTCAAACCCAGAGATCCGTAGAGCCCAGCTGGGAGAGTAGGCATTTCCTCCTTTTATTCTACCACAGACCCCCCCTCCTCCCAACCACAGGCTCCCCTAAACTTAGCTGCCCTCATCTAGCAAGGAGGAATACAAGTTTCCACACTTTGTAGGAAAGAAAACCACAACTCTCTTGAGGCCTGCCTGCTCCTCCCCTTAGCCCAGAGCCTCTCCCCTCCCTCCCCCAGGTCTACCTCACCCTGTCTGCAACCCTCCTGGGCGGCGGGTGCCCTGGAGGCTGCTTGTGTACCTTGATGTTATTGGAGTCTGTGAGGAACATGGTGACGCGGTCGATCCCCATGCCCCAGCCAGCTGTCGGGGGCAGCCCGTACTCCAGGGCAGTACAGAAGGTCTCGTCGATGAACATGGCCTCATCGTCACCAGCAGCCTTGGCCTAGAAGAGGAGAGAAGCAAAACATGGCATCAAGCCAAGCTGCACTGTCTCAGAGCCAGAGCGCACGTGTTCGCCCTTGGAGGGATCCCCACCCGAGGGTCCCCATGGTCCGACTCTCGGGGCTTCTTGGAAATGGGTTTCCCAGTAACTCCCCGAGTAAGCCACTTTTCTGAAAGACCTAGAGGGGTAAGCTGACGAACGAACTCCACCTTAAAAGGCACCTGTATTTCCGTGAAATAAAAACCACTCAGTGTGGCCCAGGGCCTCCAGTGAGACCCCGTGATGATTTCTACGTTCCCCCCACTTTCTCTCTCGCACTTGTCGGTGGCCGTGGTTGGGTCGGCAGGCAGCTGTGGGGGTTTATTCTTCAACGCTCACAAGTGCCCAAGTGGAGGCTCGACCGAACAAAGACAAGACCCTTGTTCTGCTATTCAAAGGGGTTTCCAAGGGAAGTGTCATGCTCCCTACGCAGATCAAACGCTGACATCTCTGTCCCCGACGGAACGGGACCTCCCGGATGACATGCTGAGGGCGCATCTCTCAGACCTGTGAGCGCGACACTGCTTACAGACAGAGGGCTTGAGGAGGCCATCGGTGTGTTACCACGAGGCCAAGATGAACCAAGTGTGGTCCAACACCGGCGTCCTTCTCAACAGAAGTGACACACAGACAGGGAGGGAGATGATGACAGAGACAGGGTCTCTAAGAAGCTGCAGGGGCAAGTCAAGGATGGACCCACCAGCAGCGGAGAGGAAGGAATGGAAGTATTCTTTCTCCTCCCCCAGAAGGAAGCAACAAAGCCAACGTCCTGACTCACTCCTCCCCTCCACAATAGTGAGACCGTCCATTTCTGTTCTGGAAATCACCCACTTTGCAGTCTTCGGAATGTCAGGCCTAGGATAGTAATCCTTCTCCTCGACATTCGACCTTCTTCAGAGAAGTGCATTGCTTTACCCTTTGTTTCTGCCGAAGCCACAGATGACAGGCGGTGAGAGGGACCAGGGTCGGGTGGGTGTCTGCTGGCCGACTGCCCCTCCTTACCTTGGCCTGCTCCTCAAACAGCTGCCGCTGCCGCAGGGGGTCGTTCAGCTCCGTGTAGGCATTGCACACCTCCTTCTTCATGACAAAGAGCTCAAAGCGCTCCGTCAGACCCTGTTTGGAGCGGTGCCTGGGGACAGGAGACCAAAGGGGAGCCTGAATACACTGAGCCCCAACACTCTCACGTCTGCTCCACACACAAGAATTCCTCCATCTAGAGGTAGTGAGAGTGGCCGGAGACCTGAAGACGCTCTCCCAAAACTCACACATGGCCATCCGGTCAATCCTGACTCCTAGCAACCCCAGAGGGAAAAGGTGAACCGTCCCATGGGGCTTCAGGGCGATGGAAGCAAATGACCTCATTTTCTGAAGCGTGCAGAGCAGCTAGTGGGCGTGGAGCACCGCACTTTCAGTTGGCATTTCCGTGCTTCACCCACGGTGCCACCCAGACGCCTCAAACACTCGCTGTGTGGCTGAAAAGCCATGAGCTATGCTGGCCAACCCCAAATGGAGCAGAGACCCCAGTCTGCCCATGGCACCTTGGGGCTGAGCAGATTGAAGCTGCTTCCAGCACTGAGTTTTGGAGTTAGCGCCGAGCACCAGCTCATGGGCAGCCCATGCTTCCTCTCACCATTTGGCCAAGGGGCTCATGAGCTGCGGATGATCACAGATGAAGGTGGGGTTGATGCAGGTCACTTCCAGGAACTCGCCAACAAGCTTTAGGAAAGAGCAAAGCGGAGCTAGAGGACACCACCAGCAGCCTCAGTCCCGGCTGCATCGCTTGGTCACCCCGGCCTGGGCAGAGGAGGACTCAGCTCCCACCCAAGTGGGAGGGCACCCAGAAGCCCCACCTCGTGAAGGCTGTGGCTCTACAAAAGCTAGTTCTCCCCGCGGGGTTTGTGTTCCCAGGGAGCAGGGGCCCGGTCCCACGGGGAGGACAGAGCATGGCCTCTCACCTTATCAAGGAGCCTGGCTGTAGTCCGAGGAGGAGGGCATTCAACAGCTTTGTTGACACAGATGTCGTCCAGGAGTTTCCGAGTTTCTGTAACGCACAGAGTGAGTTCCAACAGGACACCTCACACTGTCCCATAGCAGAAAAGCCCCCAGAGAGGAGAGTAGAGGGAGGAGGGCGGAACCGCGCGTCCAGGGCCAGCCAGCCGGAGCTGACCGGGCAGGAGGGGTGCTGGGCATTACCTTCCGTTTCAAAGTGGCTCGTTTCTGGCAGCTTCACACCCAGCACCCTCTCCAGCTCCTCTACCATGCTAATTCGTCGGAAGGGTGGGGTGAAGTCAATCTCATAGGCCTGGCCCTCGGGGCCCTCGGGATGGTAGGTGACCTTGTACCCGCCTGTGATGTGTTTCACCATCCCTGGGAGAGAAACCGAGTCAAGAAGCACAGCGGGAGCCCCACCAGCCCTCCTAGGGGAGCAGCCCCTGGACCTGTGCCCCAGGGAGAGGGAGGCGGGAGGGTCACCTGAGACCATCTTCTCCGTAATTTCCATGAGATCGTGGTAGTCGGCATAGGCCATGTAGAACTCACAAGTGGTGAACTCGGGATTGTGAGTCAAGTCGATGCCTTCGTTCCGGAACTGGCGCCCGATCTCATACACCCGGTCCAGGCCGCCAACCACCAGCATCTAGCAACACAGCAGCCCATCTGTTTTAGGATGCCTGGAACACTTCTGTCTACAAAAGCCCCAACCTGGTGTCTGCAGCATAGGGATGCGCTCAGCTCGCCACTCGGAAGCCCTAGCACCAGGCTCTCCTTGAGGCCTTGTGATGATACCCAGTGTTATCTTTCTTTGTCTTGGTTCCCTGGAACCACGAGTTTTCTTCCTTAGGTCCAGCTTGAGTCTAGGCCAGCCCCTTAAAAGAACAGCTCTTTTGGGGGTTAAGATGCAGGTATGTGACCCAAGCTCCATCTCTTATGATGCCCTGTTGAGCCCCCTACATGGGAGCTCTGAAAGATGAGGTGGGTATTGCAGAGTTTATCTTGGCCAACGGGGCCAGAGAGGGCCTAGTGGCAGTGCCTCGGCCTAGCGCCAGGGTGACTGTGCTTGGTAGAAAAGGCATTGCATCGCTGATGCAAACGACCTGGTGGTTTGCATCACAGGTGTATGGCTCCCACGCCAATTCTCCGATCCTCCTGGAGACTGAGTTTTCTTCCATAAACCTGACTACATTTTCCTTTGTTTAAACTAGTTAGGGTGCTACCTCCAACTAAATCTTGAACGGCACCATTGGGTGATTTGAAGATAAATATTCCCAGCGTCCAGAGAAGCAGTAAAGGATTGCTTCTAGAAAAGGCAAGAATCATCTACCCTTAATATTGTTATCGGGGTAACAAGTGCAGTCTAGGAGGATCTGTGAATCCAGGAGAGACAATCCCTCTGCCTTCTGCCCCGGGATGCTCCATAACCTTGTACAGAAAGCCTCGCAGTGTCACAATGGCACACCTGACAAATGAGAATTCCTCTCCTGGTGGCTCTAACCTTCTAAGGGGAAGGTGCCCATCGATTACCTTATGGTAGAGCTCTGGAGCAATCCTCATATACAAGTTCATGTCTAGCTCGTTGTGGTAGGTGATGAAGGGCTTGGCCACCGCTCCCCCTGGGATGACGTTCATCATGGGAGTTTCGATCTAAAAAGATGGGGAAAACCACTTGGTCTGCAGACCACGAGGATGAGCTCTTTTTACCCTACATGTAGCCTGTGCGATGTGAATGTGGTTTACAGTAACATGTGCTTGCCTGTCATGTGCATAATTTAAAACATTTTTTAAAGCTGCAGAAAAGCCAGACCACTTGGTAAAGCACAGAACTGCACAACCTTGTTAACATGTCCACTATCCTACACGGTGCCCAGCTCCTGCCCTCACAGCACGACAATTACTGGGAGGGAAGGGGCACTGAAGGCAAGCACAGCCCATCAGGTGTCAGGGAAGGGACGCTCCTTCTTCACCTCTAAGAATCCCAACTCGTCCAAGAAACTTCTGATATACGTGATGATCTTAGAGCGGACGATGAATTTCTGCCTCACAAAGTCATTCAGGATCAGGTCCAGGTATCTTTGGCGATAGCGTGTCTCCTAAACCAAAGGAAGCAGTTAGAAATCACGGATTTGCCAAAATGAGCGAATGCATATTGGGAGCCACGGCGAGGAAGCCAGAGCCCACCTTGTCCTTGAGGCCAAAGTGCAGGTGCGGCAGCATGTGCAGGCAGGGGGACAGCAGTGTGATCTCATGGGGAATGATGCTCAGCTCCCCCTTCTTGGTTTTCCCTGGGTTCCCCTGCACTCCAATTATGTCTCCCCGACGCAGTTTGTTATTGATACGAATAAATTCTTCTTCTGATTTATAGTTCCTGGACGGAAGGAAAACGATTCAGCATGAAAGGAAAACTGCCCAGATTTTAAAAAAATCACTGGCTTACTCCAGAACCTCTCACCAAACCGTTAAAGACTGGATAATGTGAGCCCAAGGAGAATCTCAGGCACCAGGACAATTGTTATTAAAAGTTGTTATCTTTTATTTTTCTTGCCGACAGAACCTGAGGCGCAGTCATTACTCTCAAGGGACCAGATGACCGTGATCTTGCTTCTTGGCCATACCCAAAGGGATCCCACTTCTTCCTGCCCTAACTCTGACCACCACTGACAAAATGAGACCGCGTGGGTCTCTATTCTCAGTGGGTTGCTCTGTCTGTCTAGAAAGGGCTGTGACTGGGCATTTCCACGTACCTGGAGTTGGCCATGACCTGCAATTTGACCCCCTCTCCTCGCAGGTCGTAGAAGATGAGCTTACCCCCAGAAGCTCTCTTGGCATGGACCCGACCTGGAAGAGGAACAGCAGAGATACCGATGGGCAGACCCAGAACGCATTCCACGCTACTGTGCCAACTTTCCTTTGGGGGCAGAATAAACCAGATCATCAAACAGGGCCCGAGGTCTGAGCTCAGCCTTTTCCCTTGTGCCAGTGACCCCACTCAAGACAGTGAAGAGGGGCAGAGGGGTGGCCTTAAACATGTTCGCGGGAGTCTTAGAAGATGGCAGTGTTGGAGGCCGTACATTTTTTGGAGCTTCCTGAATCCTCCCGTGAAGAACACACAGCCCCCAAATCAATTATGACTCCCAGCACCCTGTGTGACAGAGTAGAACCACTCCGTAGGGTGTCTGAGGCTATACATTTGGGTGGAAGCAGACCACCTCATCTGTCTCCTCTGGAAGCTGGTGGATTTGAACCAGGAGTCAGGTGCTTCACCCACTACACCAGTAGGGATCCTCGTGGGACCTGGGAAGGGGTTGCCACACTGGTGAGTACAATGAGCGGGCTGCGTGGAGGAAGTCTAGGGATGGAGAAGCGCAGCCCCCAGGAAGGCCTTACCTTAGCATTCAGGGCGCCCTTCCAGACAAGGCCCCACACAAAGAGACAGGGACAGAAGAAAGAAAAGCTCCAACAAGACTGAGGAAGGGGTGCTGAGCCAGGGCGTCCCAGAGAGTAAGTGACTCCCCCACTGTTAACACTTCCCAAACACACCAGAAGAGGGAGCCTGGAGACGCTGGAAAAGCTATTCCAAACAGTGGATCAAACTTCCTTTTAAAAATCAGCAATAGAGAAGGGCTGAAGTCAAGTCCATGCCAAGCTCTCATCATGAAAGGGAGAGCCAACAGGGAGTAGAGTGGCATTTCGGGAAGGCTCCCACTGGCCAGAGATGGGCAGATTGGGTCTCAGGAAGGGCAGTAAGTGAAGCGAACAGAAAACCCACACCACATGCATATGTTTAAATTAGTGAACTAATACTTACTGACCTGAACTTTTAAAACCGGCCAAGTATTATTCTGTCATCTGGGTGGCTGTTGTATAATAATCCAAGTGTGAACTGGATGAAGATTTAAAGCTCAGTATATTTATCCTTCCAATTTTAATCTATGTGCTGCCGAAGCAAGCAAGAAAGCTCAGAATTTTTTTTTAAAAACTTCTTGAGGATGAATGAAGTCAATTTGTTAACTGAAAACTGGGTAAATAAAAAGGAAATGTGTTTCTATAAATTATTTGAATTAATAAGTGAGGAAAGAAACCTGAGCTGCTAACTGCGAGGTCAGTGGTTCGAATTTACCATCTGCTTTACAGGAGAAGGAGGAGGCTGTCTGCTTCCTTAAAGATCTAAAGCCATGGAGAGGAAATGTTTTGAGAATGATGAGTGCAGTGAATGTACAAATGTGCTTTACACAATTGATGTATGTATGGATTGTGATAAGAGTTGTACGAGCCCCTAATAAAACTACTAAAAAAAAAAAAGATCTAAAGCCTCAGAAACCTAAGGGCAGCTGTCCTCTGTCCTATAGGTCACTGTGGGCCGAAAGCAGCTTGACGACAGCGCGTGAGTGGAGTTGAACAAACGAAGATAAAACAATGGCAGGCTGAGAAGACCCTCAGCTCGCGGTCCTTGCTGTAGACACATGTCTAGGTACCGAGAGTCACAGAACAAGAGGCAATTGGACACCACTTGCCTCCCGAGGAAAGAAAACACGACCAACGACAGCCCAGCCAAGGAAGGATTAAGTCTGTGTCTGAGCACGCGCCGGGGTCGGCTGCTGATCTGCAGGAAGCCAGAGCCCAGGAGCGCACCCTGGAGGCTGCACAGCCAGTTACACCTGGACCGGGCACAATGGCCGTCCGCCCGGGATCCACCACCAAATCGTTTGTAAGGGAAAGAAACACACGGAGGGCAAAGTATAAATGATAAGAATGGAAAAGACTGCAAAAAGCCACACAGTGGTTTCCTGGGGTGGAAGTGAGGTGGGGACCAGACGTGAGGGAGACCCGGTCGGCTTTCTCCGGACGGCTTGCCAAGTGCTAGCCCTTGATCTGGGTGGGGGTTACAAAAGCATTTTCCTCGGTATGGTAATTTGGCAAGCTACGTATTTACTTTGTAGAGCATCCTCTGTTCTATTTTTATTTAATAAAAAAGCTCACTGTGGTTTGATGCCAACAGTAAACCACTGGAACCATCTACATGAACTACACCGAGGATCCATCCCTGAACCGCGGAAAACACGGCCCTACCGAAACCAGAACCATCAGATCAGTTCCAGTGCAGCCAAGCCTGAGCCCACGCGCAGCCCGTGAGGAAAGGCGAGTAGAGGAATGTACACTCAGGGGTTTGAATGCATTAAGACGGCTGACTGTAACAGAATACAAAACCGTCTCACTTTTTGCAAATTAAGAGAAAATCCACACTAATACACCACACATACACACATACATACACACAAGGGGTTGGCAGGGGTTCTCTCTGGGTGGTGGAATTATGGATAGTTGAATTTTTCCCTCTCTGCTTCTTTGAATGTTACTTTTTGGCAAGAAAAATAAAGGGATTTAATAAAAAAAATAAGGTGAAGAAGGTCCACACAAGATATTATAACCCCCAAAACATTTCTCAGAAATACAAGGGGGCTTCAAAAAGTCCATGGACAGAAACCCACGAGCTTTTCATTCCATTTTCTCCACAAACTTCTGGAAGGTCCTTCACAGAGTCTCAGTGAGAACATTCTTAGACTAAAGACTGGACATCTTAGGAACCTTGCTTCCAGAAGGGAAGTCCTCCTTAGGACACTAGCAGCAGTGACAGGCCAGGAGCTGCCCTCAAAGAAGGCTCCCTTCTCTGCAGCATAACCTTGTCTAGATGGGGTCCCAGGTTCAAGGGTGCCTGCTTCTTTCTGAGCAGTCAGACAGCACCCCACTTCCTACCCGACCCTTACTCTGCAGGAGAAGCTTGCGTGCTACGGGAGTTCCAAAGACTGCCAGAGGGCCCTCCTACCTGCCAATTTGAGGGTGATGTCAGTCAGGTGGTCCCCAGGCTGCAGGTGACTGTACTCTTCGATGAAGTGTGTGAGTGAGATGTCCACGTGGAACTTGTGGGGGTAGGGGTCTTCCCCACTGGTCTTCAGTTGCTGAACTGCTTGGCTGCGGATCTTGTAGTATTGCTACAGGAAGAAAAACAGGGGTTTTCAAGAAGTTGCACCCGACAGACAAGAGAGAACGGCAGTCTGCCTCAGAAGGGCTCCAAGATGCTGAGGTTTTGTAAACCGAGCCCCGTCTCTGCTTCTGAAACCACAGGTCTGGATATGGCCGGCCAGCCCTTTCTGAGGCTACCACTCACCTCTGCGTGGGCATGTGAAAGCAGTCTTACATGCTTCTAACCCACAGGCACGGCCGTGCTCCCACACAATTCTATTCACAAAGAGGACTGGGGATTTGACCTATGGGACAATGCTGGATGATCCCTGGTCGACCGCCAACCCTTGTGTCCTTTTAGGGAGATACGTGGCTCTGGGACGGCTCTAAGGCCCAGCTAGGTCCAAGGAAGACGCGTGAGTCACTTGGCAGCGGATTCTCCCAAATGGCTGTCAGGAGGCAGTGGATGAATGCTCAGGGCTTGTGCTCCTGACCAGATGGAGTGGCAGGGACCTGAAGTGCTTATTCATCAAATGAATCACTGGTCCTTCTTATAGTCTGGTCCCAGAGTTCTCCATCAGCCTCCTCAGAGGCACCCCAAGGCCCGACCCCACTGGATGGGGGCCCAGAGAAGGAGGACTCACATTTGGGTCCAGGCTTTCCTCCTCGGTGCTAACACCATTGTCGGTGCTGTGGTTGGTGGAAGCAGCTGCCGCCTGGCACAGCTGTTTCTCACTGAGCTCCTTCTGCTTGGCTTCCTTTTCGGCTACCTTCTTCTCAGCTTTCAGGCGTCTTTTTAGTTCACTGGTGGAAGGAGAGGAAGATCAATAGGCTAGTTCCTGGAAAAGTCCTCCACTTAATCCTGGAACCACTTCTTAACACTAGGAATCGAAATGGGGAGCTGATCCCAAGGGCTCAAGGGGGAAGAGAATGCGTTGAAATGATGACGGCAGCAGATGTGCAAATGTGCTTGACACACTGGATGAATGTACGGATTGTGATAAGGGATGTAATATGCCCCAATAAAAGTATTTGATTAAAAAAAAAAAAGAAGAAAACAGAAACAAAAAACTAGGAATTGCCAGGGGACCATGCCCTTGCACGGTCCTTTAGCCTCAAAGTTCACACTTCACCACCAGTAGCTCAGTCAAGTGAAAGAGACACGGGGAAAACATATAAGGTTCATGCGTCCGAACTCAGGCCCGTGATAATTGATTGGGTCCTGACTAAAATCACAATGCACTGGAAAAGGAAAATCCTACAGAGTAATTTATATTTTGAGTAGAGAAAATAGGCTTTCTAGAAAACCAGGGCAGATTTTTCCCAAGCCAATTAGACTAGTGCTCCATGAGCACCCCAAAACCAAACCCACTGCCGTCAGGTGGACTCTGCCTCATGGGGGCCCTGAGGGACTGAGTAGGGCTGCTTCTTAGGGTTTCTGAGACAAAAATCTTTCTGGGAGCGGACAGCCTCTTCTTTCTCCTGCAGAGTGGCTAGTGGGCTCAAACCAACAACCTGCTGGTCAGCAGTTCAATGCTTAACCCAATGCTCTGGGGGCTGAGTATTAGTCATTTGGGAGCCTCTGGAGAATATGCAGATCCTGGCCCTGGTGGGGCTGTGGGCTAAGCACTGGGTCGCCACCTGAAAGGTTAGCAGTTCAAACCACCAGCTGCTCCATAGGAACAAGAGGAGGCTGGCTGCTCCCCCAAAGATGTACAGACTCAGAAACCCGATCCAGGGTCTCTAGGAGTGTAATCGATTTGACAGCAGTGAGTTTGGGATTAGAGCACCAGCTCAGACGTGTGAGATAGCAACAGCTCCAGCTATGCTTGCCCCTTCCCTTCTTCCCTAGGAAATGAGTTAGTCCTGAGGGGCTGGACAACCTCAGCTCAGGGAATCACCACACTGACCATCTCTCCTAGAATGGCTTTGAGCCAATGCCCCACTTTACCATCGTCTGGTTTTGGCAGCGAACTGGGCAGAGTGGTGTACAGGGCAGTGTGGAGTATCGACAATAAATTCTTAGAGTCAGAAGGCTCGGACGAAATCCTCACACATCTGCCTACCAATTAGGTGCCCTTGGGCAAATGACTTTTCCTCAATGGTGTGAGACTCAAACGTGAGCTTTTCTGGATCCTTCATTATCAGGAAGTTCCACTCTGCACTCAGGACAGGAATGATAGGGATTCAAACCCTTCACTCAGCCAAGGCTCCAGTTCAAAACGTGTTACCTTCAGCTCAAAACCAGAGCAATTCTGGCCAAGTTGGTCTCTGTATGACCTGAACTTGCTATCTGAACCCCCAAACCAATTGATACTTATACAGAGAGAATGAATTGCTCATTCTTTCATGCCCTCAACGACCATCAAACATTCTGAAATGCTGATCTGTGACTAGTGATCCTGGTCGCACCTGCTGTTTTGTCTGGCACCAGGGCACATCCTTTCCAATGAGTTTATAATAACAACTAAAAAAGCAATTGGGGTTTGAAGTAAAACTAATTCTGATGGTTTCAAAGTAAAGGTGACTCTTCCTGACGATCAATTTGCCTTTAACGGTTGTGCAGACAGGCTTGCCAGGTCGGCGTGCAACCACTGTGGTCCAGCCATTCCCTCAAGGGGCATCGAAGGCTGCAAGTTCCTCCTCGGATTAAGAGGATGAACTGGTTTTCACTCATCTAGGCGTTGCTCTTGATAGCAAATAAATCCTACACAGAAGCCAGAAAGGTCCTGGGGTAAGCACTGAAACTGGAAGCCAAATAACCTCCAGGGCAAACAAATCCCAAGACAGACAGGATAGGGAAAAGAGCCCTCACTGGAAAATCTGTATTCAACAGCACGGCTCTTTACAGCACCGTCGTCGGAGAGTAAGACGCACAGCAATCAGAAGAACAAGCTACGGTGAGAGAATCTGAATGAAACGGAAGCGAGAAGGACTCTTGGTTTGGGTAACAAAGCTGCTTGTTTCCTTAGCAACAAGCCCCAAAGACTCTGCCAGGCTTACCAACCAGCTAAGGGACTGACCGCATGGACAACTTTTGCTACCAGATCAAAAAAAGAAGGGAACTGGCACCAACCTTCCTTTATCAGAAAGTGGCTTGTCCTTGTGAAACGCTGGGAGAGGAGCAAGTTGACCCAGTCGCAGCTCCCTCTGACCCCAGTGTGCCCAGGAGGTTCGGCGCAGGGACCCCCTAACAAGCCTTACAGCAGCTTGCATCAACATGGCAGAACACCCCGGAACTAAGGATTACCACCACCTAACGGGAAACAGAGAGGCGGGGTAAGAGGTGACAGACAGGACATACACCCTCCCCCCCCACCAACACTCCTCTGGCTCTATGGGTGTGGGGGTGGGGCTCGCCCGCTCTTACAGTGCACCATGGAACTTCACGCCAGCGACCCTATGAATGCCACTGTGCGGACCACGAGGACAGAGGGCGTTCCTTCCTGTCCAGCTGCGTGCAACAGGTGGACACGTGAGGTCCAATCATTTACAAGGAGAAAGGGTCACATGGATTATAGTGGTGTAAAAATGGGAGCCCCAGTGTGAGAGGGAGCTTCTGAAGCCCCTGACAGCGGTCTCCCTCCAGGAGGTGAACACCTGGCAGCATACAATGAGAAGAAATACTGTATTACCATGACCCAAGGAGCCCAGGTGGGGTAGTGGTGACATGTTGACCTGTGACCCCCAAGGTCATGAAACCACCAGCCAAACCGAGGGAGAAAGATGTGGTGGCTTTCTAGTGCAGTAAGTTACAGTTTCAAAAACGAACACAGGGCAGTTTGACCCTGCCCTACAGGGGCGCCACGAGTCAACAGAGACTCCAAGGCACGAGTGGAAACTCCAGATGGAACTGAAAACCAGCCGCACAAAATCCCAAAGACAACATTTGCTTGGGGCTCTAGGAACCAGGGGAAGGATGGCTTCAGGAAGGGTCCAAGACTAGACCACGGTTAGAGTCTTTGTGCTGGAAGGGATACTCTTCTTTCTTTCAGCCACACCAGAGGAAGGCCTTCTAGGTGGGGCTGAACCACCTGAGTCAATCTGTTTTTAAAATTGGGGAAATTTTCACCTGGCAAAATATAATGCTTACTAAAGATTTCATACCATGGAATTTCTAAGAGTTATGAAACAGAAGTAAATGTCAATTTACAAAAATTTAGCTCATGGTCATGATAGGAATATTCAGTATCAATGGGGGACTCTTCAAGACAAGGTAAGGCAGGCAGTATGATGTAGTCAGTAGTACTCTATGGATATTGGAGATCAGCCTTTGATTTTAAATCTCCACTCTGGGCTAGGCCAGCTTTAACTCTGCACAATTCAGCACTGTATTCAATCACCTAGGGCTTTGTGGGAAACCTAACACGGACCTATACTCCCTAACTTATAACAGGGAATCTGGAAAGCTGATATTCCACGGTAGGAAAGACACCACTTTGGTAAATTAGAGATAAAGTCGAAGCACGTTATCCTGCTTTAAATATGATTCCCACAGATTCTCCCCTAACAGCTATGTTGCCTTCAAGTGAGCACATGGTCGATTCTGTCTCTCCCTATAGAAGCAGAACTCTCCTCCAGCCGCAGCACCCCTCCCCTCCCCCAATGCAGTTATTTCCCCACCTGGGAGCTCAGGGACTTTACTGTGGTCAACACCCACCGTGTGACGTATGTAACTACTGAATATGCATGTCTTATGGCTACCTACAAATATCCCAAGGTGTAAAGATTCTCTCCTCCTCTTCTTTCTGTGAGGACCTGGCTGCTGAGATCATGGCCATCCCGGAGGTGAGCATGCTACCACGAAATGTGTCTGACGCCTTTATTTTATCGTCTCTCCTATCTCCTATGACTTTACTGTGATCTTTATATATTATTGCCGCACAGTTGCGCTTACGGACCCCATAGAGGCTGGTTTACTATAACAGGGCTTCAGTTGCTTCATTTAAGAAATGGACACTAACACATCCCCAGGATGGGACAGGACTAGGAGGTAGTGTTTCATGCTTCTTTGTGGGGTGAAAGGAGAGGGGGGTCCCCCACAAATCATCACAGGTCCGGTAGGCGCAATTATACAGCGATAATAAGTAAAGATTATAGTAAAGTCATAGAGAGCATGAGAGGTCGAGGAGAGATTGGAGTAAGTGGAGTCAGACACAATTCATGGTAGCATGCTCACCTCAGCCCCGCTTGGTGGTCCTCATGGGGGGAACCTGGCCATGAGAGCAGGAGGAGCCTCCAGCCCCGAGAACCGGGGGAGAGCTCCCGACCCTGAGGACTGGGGAGAGTGCTTTCTTTCTTGCTAACCAAGCATTCTATCTCTTTAGGGGGACATGATTACAGGTAACCACATGTCACAGGACTGGGCAGTACAATAGACATACACATTGTAGGAAGGGGATCTATGATATGCATAAGCGTAACAGGAAGGGGAGGAGCTAGGGGTGTGCCTATAGGAATGGGAAGGTCTAGGGGTATACATGTGACAAGATGGGCGGACCCTAGATTAATGATGGCAGCCTAACCTGGGTCATCCTTGAGCGGGTTTGACCTCTCCGGTGTCAGGATCCTACAAGGAAACAGACAACTACTGTCCTTCTCAGAAGGGAGTGGGCCCTACTTGTTGTGGGATAAACAGTGGTGTGTGATTGGTCTAGATGGCTGATAGCTCTTAGGGAGAATAACCCCTAATCTACTCCTGATGACCTCCACATGTACAGTCATTCTCAAGCAGCTAAGTCTGGCATATATTTGGGGGAGACAACTTGGGAGAAATCCTTCTGTTTCCCACACTTCTTTACACAGGAACTCAACAGTGTACCTAATAAACAACAGCTGGGTTATTATTTAGAGAGAAAAATCGTACCGTTTTAGCACGATGCCTGGCACATATAGTGTTCATGACATAGCTGTGATTGCTCAATGAAAAGTCAGAAGAAAGGGGCTGGCCAGTTTCTGAAATTACCTTGAAACACAGCTCTCCTTTGGAAACCTTGCTAACAAGGCATTTTCGCTTCAGAGTCCCACAACCCCATTATCATGCATCAGATCAAAGTACAATCCTTTTTCCTGCAGTGGGATTAGTCCGAGATCAAGTTCCAGCAGATCACTCCCAGAAAGGCAAATTAGGGTGTTATCAAAACCATCTATTTAGATGCCTCCTTTTAAAAATTTTCTAATGCATTTGAAGAAGCCCTGGTAGCATCGAGGGCTATGTATTGGACTGCTAAATATAAGGTTAGCAGTTTGAAACCACCAGCGGCCCCACAGGAGGAAGATGAGGTTTTCCACTCCTCTAAAGAGTCTTGGAAACCCACAGAAGCAGTTCTACCTTGTCGTATGTCGGCTTGCTATGAGTTGGAATTCACTCAAAGCATAAACCCAGGGATACAAACACTTGTTTTGACTCACTGAGTACCTAGAGCAACACCATCGGGGCTCAGCAAATGAATCAGACCCTGCTGCAATTAAAACTCATTCACCCTGTGCCATAAATGAACTTCCCTCGTATGCCTCTGGAATGGTACCAGCTATCTTTGGAAGTCCTGAAAATACAGTTACTCAAATCATTACCTGTGTTCTATGGCTCAAATGAGGAACCCGGGTTGAGAAGCATTTAGAGAATGAATAGAAGCCAGACCCTGCCATTAAAAAGAGGCTGCTAATCTTCATACTCTAAGGATCTGTGGTGGTGAGCTATGCCTTGTACTGCTTGCCTCAGTCAATGGGTTTGAACCCACCTAGAGACAGAAAGATGAGCCTGTCTGCTCCCATAAAGAGCCACAGTCTCAGAAACCCACTAAGGCAGTTCTCCTCTGTCCTATGGAGTGGCTGGGAGTTGGAATCGACTCAATGGCAATGAGTTTGGTTTGCTGGAATAAGGATATATACGGCATAGTTTAGTGCAGTTTGGTGCACCTGGCTGAATAAGGCAGGGTTCAACAGGGTCGCCACGAGTTGGGACCGACTGGGTGGCAACTAACTAACTGTAGGTGACTCAATCTATCCCCACAGATCTTTTGGGAGAATGCACGTGGGCGTGCGCACGGCATCGTTAGGACCGATCTCTTCGATACAAACGGCTCTGAAAGATGAGGCCAAGGAAAATCTGAAGGTGTTTTTGAAATGCCTGGACACTTTTTAATTTCGCCAACCTCCCTATTGGGGCGTGGTCCAGTTAGACGGTAACGCATTCCCTTCTGGAGAAACGAAGGAAAGACGGTTTCGCTTTTCTTTCTACTGTTACCTGTCAGTTCCCACGCTAATCAACGCATCGCTTTACCCCAAGAGTAGGCAGGGGGTCGCATGCCAGCGCCGAAATCCCGCGGGACACGGCCGGGAGGTGGTCCCCGATCGCCCCACACTACGTCCCAGCAGGTCCGATCTCAGGGGAGCGGGAAGGAGACCCCGGGAGCCGCCCGCCACGAATGGCCTCCCAGCCCACCCTCCAGCCGCAAGGCCCTTCTCCGCGGCGGCACTTACTTCTTACTGAGTTTCGGCTCGCCGCCGTCCACTTGCACTTCAGCCTCCTGCACAGCGGCCATGTTGCCCGACGGCCCGACCGGAAAGTGACCAGGGTCCCACGCGATTTCCCAGGAAGGCTCCGAAGCCCCGCCTCTTCCGGGAAGGAAGGGGGCGGGCACTGCCGGCGCGCAGCCGCGACTGCGCAGGGTTCGGCTGGCGCGCGCCGAGCGCTGACCGTTCCGCCCCGCGGAGACCGGAGGGCGCCGCGCCGTGGGTGCCACGGGCTTCGGCGATGGCGGAGGCTTTGGATCTGAGCAAGGACCCCAGCGGGCCCACCCACTCCGCGACGCTGTTCGTGAAGGAGGACGGCAGCTCCGTGTCCTTCTACGTGCGGCCCAGCCCGGCGAAGCGGCGGCTCTCGACGCTCATCCTGCACGGCGGCGGCACCCTGTGCCGGGTGCAGGAGCCGGGCGCCGTGCTGCTGGCCCAACCCGGGGAGGCGCTGGCCGAGGCCGCGGGCGACTTCGTGTCCACGCAGTACGTCCTGGACTGCGTGGAGCGCAACGTACGGCTCGCCTTGGAGGACTACCGACTGCGGCCCGCGGCCGACCCGGCCCGGGACCCCAAGGCCGGAGCGCCGGCTGAGGGCGGCGCCGTCGCCGATCCCGGTCCCGAACCCCTCGCGGGCCGGATCGCCTTCACCGAGGACGACGACGTGGCCATCCTGACCTACGTAAAGGACAATGCCCGCTCGCCTAGCTCCGTCACCGGCAACGGCTTGTGGAAAGCGCTGGAGAAAAGCGCGCTCACGCAGCACTCGTGGCAGGCCCTGAGGGACCGCTACCTCAAGCACCTGCGGGGCCAGGAGCACAAGTACCTGTTGGGGGACGGCCCCGCCAGCCTGGCCTCGCAGAAACCCAAGCGGAAAGCCGAGGAAGACCTCGAGGCTGCCGATAGTGGTGGTGAGCCCTCCGCGGACACCTGTGATGGGTGGGGGGTGGGGTGGGGGGGAGAGGTGTGTCGTTTTACCTGCCCGTAAGGCGCCCATTTTGTGCCCTTAGGTTGCATCCCTCTCACCATCCCATGTGACATCCTGGTAAAATGGCACCCCATCGCCCCCCATCAAAACAATCAATGACTGTAAAATAGGGAACACACACGGTTCAAAAATTCAGACGGTTCAGGAAGAGGGGAATTGTTTTCCACGTTACCGCCAGCTTCTCAAGACGGGTCGTCGGCAGGCCTTTTTGCAGAATCTTTCAGCGCTCTCAGAGATGTGAAAAAATTCCTAATGTCAGCATTCCAGTCGATTCTACTCGAGACGGTTGAAAGGAGAGCGCCGCCAGGCCCGTTGCGGTTCATGCGTGGCTTCCCGGAATGTTGAGTCCCTTAGTCACCCAGAGATGCCCACGGTTGGAAGGTGGCTTAGACCCAGAGGGAGGTCCTCACGTGGCATGGCCGGCTTTTCTGGTCCCGTTGTCGACGGTGATGTGAAGTTCTAAGCTGTGGAATTCGGAGTTGCGGCTCAGGCCTGGCTAGAACTCGGTACGGAGCTGTGGAAGGTATTAGTTACCCTGTTGCTCCGGCTAGTCTTGACCTCTGAAACTGCCCGACCCCTTTGTTTCACGAGGCATGTCGACAGCCTTCTGCCCTTTGCTTTTCTTGGTTTATGGGATATCCGTGAACGAATTGGGAGTCTAGGGAGGCAAATGTTACATTTCCAGAATGCTTTGTCGGGCTTTTGTTTTTTGGTAGAAGTGTTTTTGTTTTGGCAAATGTTACATTTCCAGAATGCTTTGTAGGGCTTTTGTTTTTGGTAGAAGTGGCATCTGAGCGTCTTTGGGTTCCCCAGACTTTTGAGTGGTAGGCACTGTCCTCCAGCAGGGAGATAATGAAATGAAAGGCAGCCGATGCAGCCAGGGATCTTAGGGTGCTGGCTGGGCATGGACAGTTCAAGTAAAGCTGCATAAAGAAGAGTGGAGGAGGGAGTGGTTTTCCATGAGGCAAAAAGGGATGAGCTGATCATTGAGCACTCCTGCTTGCCAGAGTGAGCCAGGTGGATGTCTGGGAAAGACTATTTATTCTAGGCAGAGAGAAAGACAAGTGAAGTAGGAAGTAGGAGTGTGGCTGGCATGTATTTGGAGCAACAAAGAGACCAGTATGGCTGGAATGGAGTAAGCAAGAGGGAGAATTCTACAAGCTGAGATCAGGGACACAAGTAAGATGGATTCACCCTAGTCCTGAAAATTGCATTTTGATGATAAAATATTTAAGTCTAAAAATGGAAATGCTAAAGTGACCAAGACATATGGGAGATTATGTGCTTTAAGATTAGCTTGGCAATACATCACTATAAAACCAAGAAGACTAAGAAAAAATGTATATGTTTGATTACACAAAAAAATTAGAAACTTATAATGATAAAGTCAGAGGGTAAACTGGGAACACTGTACAGTTAGTTTCCCTAGTGTCCAAAGAGCTCCTTAGAAATAAAGAAAAGAAAATTAATAGGAGGGTTTATAATAGTTTGTGGAAAATGGAGTTAAATATTTGATAATGGAATTCTTGCACAAACTTTTGGGAGCCCCCTCATTGAAGAAGAGGCAAAAGAAAATGGAACAAGAAGAAGTACACAGGAAAGGAAATAGATGACCAAGAAACAAATGCAGACATTTTCTGTTACCTATGGAATAAGTTAGACTAAGGAAATGCACTTTGTCCCACCACATAGTGAAAAAGTTAACCAGATGGACACTAGCCAGTTTGTGAAGGATATAAAAACAAGTATGCTCTGGCACTTGTTAGTCAAAGGGAATTGGCACCCTTTTTCTGGCGGGCATTTAGACTAATAACATTATAATCATGTTTCCTTAGACCTTGCAATTTTGCTCCTAGATTTCTATCCAATAGGGTTACCTTATGAATTCTCTCTCCCAATCTACCCTGTCCTGTTGGTCTTCCCCCTACTATCTCTTGTCTGTTATGTCTCCCTTTTGCTCATAACCCACCCAAACCCACTGCCATCAAGTCAGTTCCAACTCCCACCACTCCTGTGAAGTCACTTCTGACTCATGGTGACTGCAGGCTACAACCTGCCCCACAGGACTCCCAAGGCTGTAATTGTTATGGATGCAGACTGTCTCAGCTTTCTTCTACAGCAGCGATTCTCAGCCCGGGGGTCATGATCCCTTTAGGGGTTGAACGACCCTTTCACAGGCGACACCTAAGACCATCAGAAGACACATAAATATTCCCAATATATAATTACATACTGTTTTGTGATTAATCGCTATGCTTTATTTATGTTCAGTTTGTAGCAATGAAAATATATCCTGCATATCAGATAGTTGCATGACGATTTATAACAGTAGCAAAATTAGTTATGATGTAGCAACGAAAATAATTTTATGGTTGGTGGCCACCGCAACATGAGGAACTGTATGAAAGGGTCGCAGCATGAGGAAGGTTGAGAACCACTGTTCTGCAGAGTGACTGGGGCTGGGGTGGGTTCAAACCACTGCCCTTAGCATTGGCAGCTGAGCACGTAAGCACAGTGCTATAGGGCTCCCTGTAGTAATGTTAGAGGACAAAGTAGCAATTGGTTCTGCAGTTTGCTTTTGTTTTTTAAATCTTAAAATATCTCGTAGTCTTTGTCTACACATAGCACCACCTCATTGGTTACACTGTATTCCGGCACGCGAATGGATTCTTTTTTTCTATAGAAAATTTCAAGTGCTCAAATGTAGAGAAGAAAGTGTAGTGAATACTACACATGTACCCCTCATCCAGTTTCACTTAATTATTAGGTTAGGGCCAATTGTCCTCATCTTTACTTGAATTTTTACTCACCCCCCACTTCAGATATTATTTTGAAGCAAATATATCAGACATTGTATCATTTGACATACTCCAGCACATACTCTGTAAAAGATAAGACTTCTCTGTTACATGTTTAAAATGTGTATAAAGCAAAAGAAAAAAAAAACCCCAAACCCAACCAAACAGTAAAATTAACTCTTTGGGGGGAGTGTACAGTTACATGAGACTTAACATGTGGATTTGTGAAATCACTAAAATCGGGGTTTAGACCATCATGAAAACCTCCTTCGTGGTCAACTTTTGGTAACTGGAAAAGAGCAGAGTAAATTCTTAGAGGACAGACGCGGACAGGCAAATGTTTCAATTTGGCAGGAAGGAAGCATACAGTCCTGCAAGACACAGATTTACGCAGACAACCCATAGCTGTCAAACATCTCTGAGGATTGCTCAGGAGTCCTTCCCTGACCAAAGGCATGCCTTCTTCTGAGGGCGGCTGATATCCCATGACTGACCCTCTGTGGAATTGCACGAGAGCGCTCTCACCCAGTTCACCTCTCTGAGGGCCTTCCTGGTTCCAGAGTGCACACGACCTCCCTGGGCAGCTTCACAGCTCTGCTGCTGCCTCTGCTCACTCCTTCCTTCCACTCTTGAAGGGGGTTCCCCAAAGCACTCCCTAACAAGCACCATATGTGTTTGTCTCTCTCTCAGTCTGCTTCCCAGAAAATCCAACTTAATGCCAAAATTCAATTTGCAAAATCCATAAATAGCGAAAACGGAATTAAACTTGAAGAGAAATTTTATATGTCAAGGAGTAGTATCATTTGGATTATGTTTTAGGAGCAAGGGTAGAAATATGTAACATTTGTATCTTGAGTGCTTTTCTTGTCCTTTTGAATGAAAAACAAACAAACCCAGGTCTTTTCTAATAGGGAGTGTGGGGGAAGGGGAAGTTCATTCCTGGCCCAGAGCTATAGCGCAGGCATCCTATGTTTGTTTTTTGCAAAAGAGGCCAATACTGTTCTTTTTAACAGAACCCCAGAACAAAAGAACTCCAGACTTGCCTGAAGAGGAGCCTCCAAAGGAAAAGCTCAAGGAGAATGACGAACCAGGCAAAAAGATGCTCATCGAAGCCACCCAGGAGCTTGAGGAGGTTGTGGTACGTTAACCAGACTTCTCATCATGGTCTCTCTACCTCCATTCTTTGAAAGTGAGCATCCCGACTCACTCTCTCACTCTCACTCTCACTCTCTCACTCACTCAACTCACTCATTCTCTCTGACTCACTCACTCACTCACTCACTCACTCACTCACTCTCTCACTCTCACTCACTCACTCAATCTCACTCCCTCACTCTCACACTCTCACTCACTCTCTCTCACTCTCACTCCCTCACTATCACACTCTCACTCACTCACTCACTCACTCTCACTCTCTCTGACTCACTCACTCACTCACTCTCACTCACTGAATCACTGTCACTCACTCACTCACTCTCATTCACTCACTCACTCTCACTCTCACTCACTCTCTCTC
>NW_022106189.1:37292762-37293850 GCF_000313985.2 Echinops telfairi
GGTGTAAGATGAAAACAATAATTTATAATTTATCAAGGGGTCATGAGGGTGGAAGGAGGAAGAGGGAGAAAAAAGAGGAGCTGATACCAAGGGCTCAAATAGAAAGTAAATGTTTAGGAAATTACGATGGGAACATATGTACAACTATGTACAGCAGAACCCCAGATGCAATGCAGTCAAGTTCCGAATCAATTTTTCCCATAAGAAATAACTGAAAACAATCCATTCTCAACCACCAAGTTTTTACCCTAACCTTGTATTTTTATATAAAACATTACACAGAAATTTCAAAGTAAGTAAGTTCAGAGTTAAATCATATAATTTAAATAAGAAACATTTTAAAAGTTTTTAACAACTACAGTATGGCCCATACTTTGAGATTGATGAGGATTTGGATCGGTGGGCACAGATGTGGAAAAGAAGTATGGAGAGAGAGTCATTGTTTGGAAGTGGAATTCCCTCCCTTAAAATAAACTGGTAACTGCTTTTCAGGAGTTTTTTCCCCTCCTTTGCCTTTTTTCACTAGGACCTGGCTGGCTTTCTCTAAAAAAAAAAAAATCTGTCTAATGTGGTCTGCTGTTGGTGTTTCCTTAACTGTTTTCTAAAAGACTTTACTAAATTATCAACGATATCGGTAACATGCTAACCAGTTCCTTATCATGATGATTCTTTTCAAATTATAGCACAACGCTTGGAACACAGCCAGAAAAGATTTAAACAACTCGAGCACTAAAAACTCCAACTAACAAGTAACCGAAACACAAACTGCTTTTGTTTACAAAAATCAAGTGTGTTGGGTCGGATTCTGATGTTTTGTTTGAGTTCCGATGCAAAATTTTCTCTACATCTGATCATGTCGAGTAACTGGGGTTCTATTGTGTGGAAAATTCTAAGAGCTGTAAGAGCCCCCAATAAAATAATTTTGAAAAAAATAAAAGTTTAAATTTGTTATCAAGCAAATTTAGCTTTTTGTGTACTTAGAGTTTTGGAGGGATTTTAAAAAAAATCATTTTATTGGGGGCTCATACAACTTACTACAATCCATACATACGTCCATTGTGTCAAGCACATTTGTACATTTGTTGCCA
>NW_022106189.1:37293950-37295389 GCF_000313985.2 Echinops telfairi
GTATGGCCCATACTTTGAGATTGATGAGGATCTGGATCGGTGGGCACAGATGTGGAAAAGAAGTATGGAGAAACTGCTTTTCAGGAGTTTTTTCCCTTCTTTGCCTTTTTTCACTAGGACCTGGCTGGCTTTCTCTAAAAAAAAAAAAAATCTGTCTAATGTGGTCTGCTGTTGGTGTTTCCTTAACTGTTTTCTAAAAGACTTTACTAAATTATCAACGATATCGATAACATGCTAACCAGTTCCTTATCATGATGATTCTTTTCAAATTATAGCACAACGCTTGGAACACAGCCACAAAAGATTTAAACAACTCGAGTACTAAAAATCCAACTAACAAGTGACCGAAACACAAACTGCTTTTGTTTACAAAAATCAATTGTGTTGGGTTGAGTTCTGATGTTTTGTTTGAGTTCCGATGCAAAATTTTCTCTACATTTCGTGTCAAAATCTGATCATGTCGAGTAACTGGGGTTCTACTGTGTGGAAAATTCTAAGAGCTGTAAGAGCCCCCAATAAAATAATTTAAAAAAATAAAAGTTTAATTTTGTAATCAAGCAAATTTAGCTTTTTGTGTACTTAGAGTTTTGGAGGGATTTTTTAAAAATCATTTTATTGGGGGCTCGTACAACTTACTACAATCCATACATACGTCCATTGCGTCAAGCACATTTGTACATTTGTTGCCATCATCCTTAAAACATTTGCTTTCTACTTGAACCCTTGGTTTCAGCTCATTTTTAACCTTCCCTCCCTGCCCCCTGCCCTCACGAACCCTTGATAATTTATAAATTATTATTATTTTGGCATGTCTTACACTGTCTGACATCTTCCTTCACCCACTTTTCTGTATCTGTCCCCCAGGGAGGGGGTTATATGGAGATCCTTGTGATTCGGTTCTCCCTTTCTACCCCACCTTCCCTCCACCCTCCCAGGATCGCCACTCTCACTGGTTCTGAGGGGTTGTTCTGTCCAGATTCCCTGTGTTTCCAGTTCCTGTCTGTACGAGTGTACATCCCCTGGTCTAGCCGGATTTGTAAGGTAGAGTTGGGATATAGTTGGGAGAGGAGCCATTAAAGACCTAGAGGAAAGTTGGGTGTTTCATCATTGCTACACTGCACTCTGACTGGTTGGTCTCCTCCCCGCAACCCTTAGAGGGATTTTTTTAACTCATCCATTTTCAGTCTAAACTAAAAAGAAAAGAAAACTGATTCCAACTCATGGTGTCCCTATAGGACAGAGTAGAACTACTCATTACGGTTTCCGAGACTCTAAATCTGTATAGGAAAAGAGAGCAACATTTTTTCCTCTTGCAAAGCTGCTACTGGGTTTGAACTGGTAATCTGTGGTTAGCAGTTAGTTCTTGACCATTATATGACCAGGGCCCCGATGTTTAGTCTAGCTATTAACAATCTGTTAAAATCGTATATTTAACACTA
>NW_022106189.1:37295981-37300787 GCF_000313985.2 Echinops telfairi
GAGGAGGACTCTGAAACAATGCCTGATGAGGAAGAAGAAGAAGAAAAAGTTTCTCAGCCAGATGTGGGAGGGGCCATTAAGATCATCCGGCAATTAATGGAAAAATTTAATTTGGATCTGTCGACAATTACCCAGGCCCTCCTTAAAAATAGCGGTGAGCTGGAGGCTACGTCCTCCTTTTTAGAGTCTGGCCAGAGGGCAGATGGCTACCCCATCTGGTCCCGACAAGATGACTTAGATTTACAAAAAGATGATGAGGATACCCGAGAGGCATTGGTTAAAAAATTTGGAGCTCAGAATGTAGCGAGGAGGATTGAATTCCGAAAGAAATAATTGGCAAGATGAGAAAAGGTGTGATAAGTTAAAAATGTGATCATTGAACTTTGATGAGTTTGTTCATGAAATAATACTTGCCTTCTTAACTATTACTGCCATTGTTCCATGAGTCCTCGATTTTATAGCCACGCAGAGTTCAGAGGAAGATAAAAATGAAAGAACTTGGCTATGTTTAGAACTAGTCCAGGTATGTGTCTGTTTTTGAAAAGGAAATTTAAGCCTAGGAGAGTCTGGTCTTCTTGGTAGCAATCCTTTGCTGGAATGGAAGCCTTGCAGTACCGGTGGACAGGAGCTCGTGACAAAGGAGGAAAATTAAAGCGTTAGTCTGGTTTTTTTCTTCATGTGGCTTACATAAGGAACCTCCTATTCCTCGGCAGAAGCTCCTCTAGATTGCGAAAGACTCCACATCAAGAAGTATCAAAAGAATGACAAGATCTTGAGCGGGGGCTCCCCCACACCCTTGTGTCCCTTGGTCCATTCCCCAGTGAGCTCTGATTTCCAGGCCTTTTTGAATATCCTCTGGTGCCTTTGTGGACTGAATATTTGTGGACCCTGTCCCTTGGTGGCTCTTTGAGCCCTTGTCAGTCAGATCTCTAGCATATATTTCTGTAACTCCATTTAATTTTGTTTAAAACGTGCACATACAACATTAGTCTTGAGAACAGGAATATGTCTTTATTGAGAATAGTTTGGTGCTGAGGACTATGTTAGATTAAAAAATGAATTGATTCCTATTTGTTGTGTTGCTTTCATTCATTGAAAATCAAATAAAACTTTGTATTTGTGTCTTCAATAAGTTTTATTTTTGGTACATGTAAAACCATTTATAGATAAAAACCACGAAGGGGTTAACGTTCTGTGCTGTTGCTAATTAGCACTGATCAAGTGGTTCCATCTGAGAACCAGTAGACCAGTAAAAATTCGAGTTCCTCTGGATAGAGCACAGAGAAGATCCGGCTCAGGGACTGAAACCAACTGGAACCAGCAGATGAGGAACACTGCCAGTGTGCCACCCACGTCCCCGGGGCACTCAGCATTTCAGCACATGCCACCAAGAGAGTCCTGTTCCAAGCACCGGCTTGAGGAGCTTTCTCTGCTTGAAATGCTAGAGTTCGTGTTCCTGGAAGCAGCCTACAGCTAATGGTGAGTGGGATTTAGCAGCTGTGTATACCCAGACCCCTTGCAGACCAGAGGAATTACTCCTTGAGTGGGATGGTGATACCTGTGCTGTGTCTCAGCGGTCCCCAGCAAGTGTGTAAGTAGAGTTGCTGGTACAGATGCATTCTCCAGTCGCTTCCTTGTTTCACATCCCAAATCTGGTATCTGGAGTCAGCAGTTACACTTGGATTCTTTCCTGAGGGAGCACAGTTGAACATTACAGGTACTGAACCTTTCCCTCTCCCTCAGCAGGCTGAAAGATACAATACACTCCCAGTTGGTTGTCGTTCACTGTAGTACTAACCCCGAAATAAGGGTCAGGAGGAGTTGATGGTGGCCATTTGGTTTGAGGGCTTTCTAGGGAGGTAAACCCTGGTGGTGTGGTGGGTGACATGTTGAGCTGGTAGCCCCAGGTTCAGCAGTTTGAAACCAGCAGCCAATCCGGTGAGAAGTTTCAGTCTCAGAAACCCATGGGGCAGTTCTGCCCTGCCCTACAGGGCTGCTGGGTCAGAATCAACTTGATGGCAGTATTTGGTTTTTTGAGAGGATGGTCGAAAATTATGGCATTAGAGATGAAATGGATGTCTACATTTTTTGTGACGTTATCACAGCCTATGCTGTTTTTTGCCGAACTTCTGTTAGGTCTTTCTCGCGGGAGAAATACCTCCGTCCTTGAGAAAGAATTCACGCGAAGCCTGGTTTGTGATCCAAGTGAGTTTTACAAAGGTTAAAAACAGCAGAAATGCACAGGACCTCGGTCCTGCCACGCTGAACTGTGTGTCTGCCTCTGGGAGAGAGAGTGAGAGAGAAACTTCTGGCTTTTCAGGGCCCCTGTGAGAGACATGGTCGACGATACCGGTTGATCCCATTGGCTGAATCGAATTCACCTGGCCTAGATGGGCCAATTTAGGTATACCACCCACCCAGGTGTACCTCCCCTTCCATGCCAGAAGCTTGAACCTCTGAGCATGCGCAATGGACACCCCAGTCCCTGTGCTAGCTACCTAACATTTCCCCCCTGAAGAGGTATGGAACCAAGTCTTAGGGGTACTGGGCGACGACCTCTTTGGTGCTTTCTGCTGGCAAAAAGGGGTGGAGTGGGGCTTTGGGTCCACACCCTTCCTACTCTGTTGGAAGGGGCTGTCCACTGGGGCTCAGGGTGGATAAGGTTGGGGTGGATCAGGAGCTGGTTGTCCTGAAGCTGGCATAGTTGGTTTAGAGACCTTGGTAACCTGAGACCTGGAAGAAACAGGTGGACAGTAGGTGAGAAGGGTAAAGTTATGAGATGGCAGTACCCTTGGAGGTTGAGGTTAGTGTCACGGGAAATTTAGAAAAGAGGGAATCTTAGGACAGGCATGGGTAAGGTGACCAGACATCCCACTTTTGGCGGGACAGTCCCGAGTTTTGGAAAGAATCCATGACAAGCTAGGGAACGGTCTATTTGTTCCATATAGACCTAATTTTTTTTAAAACATTTTATTAGGGGCTCATACAACTGTTATTGCAATCCATACACACATCAATTGTGTAAAGCACATTTGTACATCATTCTCAAAACATTTTCTCTCCATTCAAATCCCCGACATTAGGTCCTCATTTTTCCCCTCCCTCCCCGCTCCCCCCTCCCTCTTGAGCCCTTGATAGTTTATAAATTGGTATTTTGTCATATCTTGCCCTGTTCGACGTCTCCCTTAGACCAAATTTTTAATCAAGAACACCCCCCCCCCAACCCCGACCCCCGTCAATGGTGTCCCTCTTTAAATCTGGTCACCTTAGCATGGGTACTAGTTCACTTTAAACGCAGGAGCGGAGTAAAAGCATTCACGAGCTTAAAGACTGTGATGGGTCTGAGGTACAGTTTCTGTGGAGCCCTTATCTGTCCTGGAGTGGCAGTGAAACACCCCAACAGCTTTCAGGGATGCTTGTCTGGATGCTCCGTTTCTGAGGGGTCTGGGTGTAACAGCTTCCACGGTTTCACCTGTGATGGTGCCCAGGGTCTGGGGAAGGAGGGGAGGACAGGAGAGGCAGCCCAGTATCTAGGAGGACATCCACTGAACCTTGCTGCCACATTGATTGCTCACCCGAGGTTCCAGACCTGCTACCGCTCTGCTGCTGCTTCACTGGCAGGGTCGGGTCAATCTTCAATGGGCAGATGCTCACCTGGCCTGCAGACACCCTCCCTCTTGGCTATCTGCCATAGGACAAGGGACATCTTGGTGGCCAGCTTGCTGGGGGGTGACATGGCCCTTGGGAGGGCATATTCCGACTAGTGCAGTTCTGTGCCCAATGGCACTGTTCCTAACACACATAGCACTTGGCACTTTGGTCACGGGCCTGGGAAGCCTGGGAGGCTAATTGCCTGACAGGCAATTAGCAAGTGCGGCCAGCACTTGGCCATGCCTGTGATGTCCCTTCTCTCCTCCTGAACCTGCCCCTTCTGTTCCCTATTGCCCGTGTCTCTGAACTGCCGGTCCCCATCTAGAAAACAAAAATTACTGGGAGCTCGATGCCTTAAGGTCAGAAATACAGTTTCAGCATGTGCCTCTAGGGTGCCATGGAACTGGGACCTCGAGCAGGTGCCCCTGCTCGAGGATGGGGTCAGGGGCTGCAGTCTTTGCTGGCAAACTGGGCCCATACTTTTCTAGACAGCAAGCATTGGTGACTGGCTTGACCTCCAAATGTGAGACCATTGCTTGGACTCCCCCACCCCACCCCCACCCCCGCCGATGTGTTTGTAGCAGCAGGTGCCATCTTGGCCAGGGTCATGTGCTCAGTTGTCCCATAACAAAATGGCAGCAGCCCCTGGGCTGTGCCATCTTGCCAGGGAGTGGAGAGTCACATAGCCGGGAAAATGATGACCTCCACATGTGACTTAGTTGACTGGTGGGGGGCAAGCCACTGAATCCAGAGTCTTGCAGAGACCAGCAGGGTTTACGTGTGCACGCACGGCCATCTAGCTGGCCAGAACACAAAGCAGACCACTGAAAATCAAAAAGGCATAGAGTTTCCATCCGATTCAAGGAATCGAGGCTGGGGAGGGCATGCAAGTCCCCGGAAACACACAAAGGCAGATGCAGAGCCCTGGATACCGATAAGGAGAATAAGTGAAAAGACAGACATGAAGGGATGGGGCTTCCGCGGTACATTACATGTGGCACCAAGAGCAGGTCCGGAAGACTTCTGTAGTGGGAACAGTCTGGGCTGGAGACCTTTGCAAATCGTGCACAGTGCACTTTTAAAGTGCAGTCGAGCTGCTGTTTCCTCAGCCTTGTATATCCGAGTCTCAGCACCATATGTTAGGTCTCTCTTGTG
>NW_022106189.1:37300887-37302724 GCF_000313985.2 Echinops telfairi
GAGTCTCAGCACCATATGTTAGGTCTCTCTTGTGGGAGAAATATACTCGGTTTTTGGCTTTGCACGAGAAAGAATTCACAACGAAGCCTGGTTTGTGATCCAAGTGAGTTTTATAAAGGTTAGAAGCGACAGAAATACGTGGGACTGCGGCCGGGCCATGCTGAACTGTGTGTCAGTCTCTGGGAGAAACAGTGAGAGAGAAAAACTTCTGGCTTTTCAGGGCCTCTGTTGGGATGCATGGTCGATGATAACTGGTTGACCCCTTTGGCTGAATCAAATTCACCTGGTCTAGATGGGCCAATCCAGGTGTACCACCCCTTCCTGGTCAGACGCTCTAACCTCTGAGCATGCACAATGGACACCCCAGTCCCTGTGCTAGCTACCTAACCCTTCCCTCTAGCTTTCCTTAGGGTCTTACATTTGCTTCCCGAAAGTACTCTCACAGAAAGTGCTGTTTCTGCCTCAGTGTTATTGGTAACTACCTGGAAATTTCTCCATCTTTAATTTCCAGGTTCTGCAACTTCTTGTATAGCTGTGCCTCTGAACAAAGAGGGCTTCCCTGGCTCCCTCTTTGATTATCTGCAACTTGTAGAGGTTATCTTTTGAAAATTTACTAGCTCAGGGGGTCCCTCTGGAGAAATATACCAGGCTGTTTCAGAAACATTCCCCTAAATGTGTCCAAAGGTATGAAGCGCCCGTGAAGCTTGCTGCTGCCTGCAGTCAGCCCAGTCGCTTGTTTAGTGAATTGGTAGCTTGCATGAAGAATTGATGGAGCTCTGGTGGTGTCGAGGTTACCCATTGCGCTGCTCACTGCAAGGTCAGCGGTTCAAACCATCAGCCACTCAGTGGGAGGAGGATGAGGTTTTCTGCTTCTATAGAATTTCAGTCCTGGAGGCGCACAGGGGCAGTGTACCTTATCCTGTAGGGTTGCTGTGAGTCAGAGTGAGCTTGGTTTGAGAATACTGAGTTGATAGCTGTTGCCCACCATACAGATTTGTTGTTGCTGCCATCAGTTCCGATCCACGCGGACCCCATGTGTTCGGGAGTAAATCGGCCTCAGAGGGTTTTCTTGGTTGTAGTTTTTATGGAAGCCGATCACCAGATCTGTTTCTGAGATATGGATTTTTAACGGTCATACCTTAAATTAGCAGGCCAGCGCAAAGGATTGACACCTGGGTAGTACTGTCGGGCAGGCCTTGGACTTTCAACAACTAACTTTCAAGGTCAGTGATACAAGCCAACCAGCTGCTCTGAGGGAGAACGTTGAGGCTGAAAAAATTTAGTCTCTGAAACCTTATAAAGGGTGCCTATGAGCTGGAATCACTTGATGGCAGTGGGTTCACAGTGGGATTTTTGGAGGGACGTTCCAGATCGAAGCTAATTAAAGAATTTTCTAACATTGTAAAGCAGGTAATGGAAACTGTTTTACAAAGACATTCTTACAACAAACTGCCATCATGTAGCAGGAAGCTGTGGGGGAGGGGAGACCCCTGTAAGTGAGAGGTGGGTTGACAGGGAGAGGCATTGAGCATAGAGTGCTATTTGATATGTGGGTGCCCTCCCCGGTGGGTTTCGGCCTGAGGTTTGGAATCCACATTTTAATTCTCCATTCCTAGTTTCTAAGCCTGTGTACAACTCAGGATCCGAAATGCTCAGGATACAATTCTCCAGTCAGATAGCCCTTTCTTAGCCATGTCTACAAACACACCTCTCTGGTCCTCACCCTCTCAGCTACAAGGCCCCTTGGCCTCTCTCCTGCTCAGGCAATGCTACAAACCTCTGTTAGTGCAGCTGCTATATGTCCTAAAGCAGCGGTTCTCTACCTGTGGGTCGCGAC
>NW_022106189.1:37304116-37305148 GCF_000313985.2 Echinops telfairi
GCCCTTTCAACGTAGTTCCCTGCACCTCAGATGGAAAGGGATCAGTGTAAGGTAGTCGAGAGGTGCCAGAGACCAAATCAGTCTAATGAGAACAAACAGGGTTTATTGGGGAGAAAAACCCAGCCTGGGCGAAGTCCCATAGTCCACAATGTCTGGGCTGGGGGAGTCACATTGCAGGCTACAGGGCTGTTGCTTATATGGACAGGTATGTCCTGGTTTCTGGAATGTAAGGTGTCTTCCTGGTTCCAGGTGTATTCGTGCCGGGTGCAGAGTGGAGGGTCGAGAGCAAGGCGGGCACTGAGCCAAACAGGCCATACTGGTGCCGGGTGCAGAGCTGTGGGTCGAGAATAAAGCTGGCCATTAGTCATCTCTGGTCAGCTCTGCAGGTGTGTGTGGGAGATTCAAGGCCCCTTGCTGCTAGTTGTTTCAGCCAGCTCTGGTCAGCTCCGCACGGGTGGAGAAGACCCAAGGTCACTTGCTTCTAGAAGCTGGCCTGGTATTGATCCGGCCATACAGGACTTTATTTAAAAGCCAATTCTTTGCATGCTGAAGCCAAGAGTGTAAATAATTTCATGTTTGATTTTCGACCTTTGCTCCATACATTCTAAAAATCAATTTTCAACCTTTGCCTCAAATAGCAAGATTTGGGTAGGACAGAAATCCCTCCCTGAAAACAAATATTTTACCTTGACTTCAAAGAACATGCTATCTTCCTTTCATCCACTGCCCACGACTGCTTCGGGGAGAAAATGGAACAGAAGTGCAGCTTGAAACTCTTGGGGTGGACTCGGGCAAAGACACTGCTCTGACTTTAAAGCTCAGATTGCAGAGAAAAGACTTTAGAAACAGACAGATGCAGTGTAGCAACAATGAAAAATACAACTTTCCTCTAGTTCCTAAATGTGTCCTCCCCACTCCCACTATTATGACACGAATTCTACCTTGCAAGTCTGGCTAGACCAGAGGATGTACACTGGTACAGATAGGAACTGGAAATGCAGGGAATCCAGGGCAGATGATCCCTTCAGGACC
>NW_022106189.1:37305524-37307679 GCF_000313985.2 Echinops telfairi
TAAGAGTTGTATGAGCCCCTAATAAAATGATTAAAAAAACAAACAGACAGATGAACTCAAGTTCAAATATTGTCTCTGTGTGACCTTTGGCTTATTTCTTATTTCCTGTAAGCCATAGTTTACTCCACCTCAAGTAAGAGTATCTACTTAGTATGATTGTGTGAGGAAAATTAGGTACTCCCTGAAGAGCACCTAGCATCTAGCAGATCCTCAATAAATTAAGTGATTTTGGTTGGATAAATAAATAAAAAACCTGGCATTAGCTCATTGGCATCTTACTATACGAACCAATACTGCCCCATTCATGTATCATTTATTCATTTATATCACTATGAACTCAGAGATCCCTACTTTATTGCTCTCATTTGCTGTTTTATATCCCAAATACCCCAGATTTGATCAGGAGACACCTCTTCCAGCCCCTTCCCTCGTATGCTCTTTGGCATGTCTCCATCCTACTTTTTGGCATAATATAATGCTCTGGGCATATCGTACATGGCCTGTTCCTAGCCCTGGAACCAGCCCTTTCTTTAGGAATTCCTAGCTTGTCCTTAGGAGTATGACTATGTTAGGGAAAGTATTGTAAAAATTTCTGGCAGATATTTTATTGGAAAAGAATCCTATGATAATTTATCTCAGCACTTCTTTTAATAAAATTAATGGCTCACTTTATATTGCAGTGAAATAGAAAACAACAACCATTCTACCATTTAAATTCCTTCTACTCATCAGAAAAGGCCAGTCAACTAACATTTTTTATCTGATCTTCCTATTTATAAAATAAAACCTCATCCCAATTCTACTTTACATATCCGGCTGGACTGGAGGATGTGCACTGGCACAGATAGGAATACAGTGAACCCAGGACAGATGAACCCCCCAGGACCAGGGGAGAGAGTGGCGATAGCGGGAGGGTGGAGGGAAGGTGAGGGAGAAAGGGGGAACAGATGACAAGGTCTACATATAACCCCCTCCCTGGGGGACGGATAGTGCAGAAGTGGGTGAGGGAGACGTTGGATGGGGTAAGATATGATAAAATGATCATTTATAAATTATTAGGGTTCAGGGGGAGCGGGGAGCGGGGAGGGAGGGGGAAATATGAGCTGACACCAGGGGCTCAAGTGGAAAGCGGGTGTTGTGAGAATGATGAAGTCAACATATATACTAATGTGCTGGACACAAATGACGTATGTACGGATTGTGAAGAGTTGTTTGAGCCCCTAATAAAATGATTATTTTTTTGGGGGGGCAACTTCAGAAGGGCTGTATTGCAGGGAAGGAGTGGATAGGAAGGTGACGGAAGGCAGACAGCTTCCTCTCATGTCTCAGCCCCCTCATAAAATGATTATTTAATAATAAAAACAAAACACAAAACCTCTTAGTCCCTTAAATACTTATTTCTGGGCAGACGTTTAATTCTTGAGAGTTTTAGTAATGGACATGGAGTTAAAGTGGTATGATTAATTAGTTACTAGTTTAATAATTTTCATGTATTGCTCACTTAAAATACTTTTCTTTTTTTAAAAGTGCTTTTATGTCTTATGAAAGAGACAGCTAGGTGAACCAGTGTTAAGAGTGTCTGAGCCACCGTGTCTGAATTCATCAGTAAATAACAATAATGTGAAACACCTTCCATGCATGCATTTGTCCCAGTCTACTTCTAGGGATTCTGCAACACAAGAGGAATCCTTTTTCATCTGAAGAATTCCCTAAAGGTTAATCTACACAAGTTGATGTCACAGGATGATGATAATAAATACAAGCACTTGAAGGTCCTTTTATTTCTTCTTGGTATTGCATTTCTTGTTTATATAGAGACATTTTTGTGATGAGGGGTACCATTTTTAATTTTTAGACTCTTAAAAACAGAAAGCAGACTTATTTAAAGGAATTAATTGCTTGGGCTCTCTAAACAGCCCTGGTCTCTTAAATCAGGGGAAAGACCTACTGTCATGATATTGAATGCCCTAGTTTCCAGCCCCGCAGCCCTATCTTTTTTAATCATTTTATTAGGGGCTCATACAACTCTTATCACAATCCATACATGTAGGGGGAGGTCAGATGCTTACAACCTCCTTGAAGGCAATGCTGCCAGACTGCTGTGTCCCCCAACCACAGGGGTGGGCTTGCTCCCTGCTGCTGGAGACAATGGATT